>NW_026623089.1:65876592-66484369 GCF_023065955.2 Ursus arctos
TCTTTCTTTCTTTCTTTCTTTCTTTCTTTCTTCTCTTTCTTCTCTTTCTTTTTCTTTTTCTTTTTCCTTTCTTGAAAGAGAAAAGTCCACAGAGGAGAAGTGGAAGAAATAAGATAAAATGAAAATAATTCATGGAAAAATGTCTTGAGGAATTTGGACAAGATGAAAAGAAAGGCAAAGGAGCAGAGAGGACTTGACATTGTAGGGTCAGCCTATCATCACCCACACCCCTTGTCGGTATCAGCATCACTAAAGTGGTGGCATGAGAATGATCCACGAGGCATCCCCTGTCGGCATGGTGCCAGAGGGCCCTGAAGAGCTAGTGGGGAACACAGAGCCCCAGCCTCACCAGGCAGGTTTGGGCCCAGACCTCCATGCTTCTACCATGTTCCCCAGCTGAGTCTGACATTCACCAGAGTTTGAGATCCAGTCAAGCCTCTTCAAACTTCTGGTGGACAGGAAATATGGGGCACAGATCAATGAGTTGAATGACCAACTAAGGTATCAGACACATCCAGAAAGTGGAGCATTATGTCAGACATCCTAAATAGTCTTGGCCACGGGGCAGTGCCTAGGAAAGAGATGTGGGGGCAGGGGGCAGTGGAGAGCAGCTTAGGACTTAAACAACATTTAAGATATCCAAGAACCGAATGCAAAGTCTGGCCCTTGTTTGAATTCTGTATCAAGCAAAGCAATTGAAAACTGCATTTTGGGGGGACAGTGAGGGAAATTTAATGTAGAGTTGTATTAGACATCACTAAGGAATCACTGTTAGTTTTGTATCACTGTGTCAGCATAGGGCTTCGTACCTCAGGGCCATGTACCGAAGAATTCAGAGCAAACGTGAGATGCGCATCTTCACAATATTTTGTCAAAGAAAAAGTGAGCAAACAAATATGGAAAATGTTAACAGATCTAGGTCATGGACATATGGGGACTCATTTTAATGCTGTAGTTGCTTATATATATTTTTGAAAATTTTCATAATAAGATGTTAAAAAGACAGGTGGGACGTTAGCCATGACAAGCTGGAAAGGCCATCATTCCTCAGAAACTGGTCCGTAGGAAGAGAGAGATGATAGAGATTTTCAGGTGTAGGAAATTTGAGGAAACTCAAGGTGAGTAGCCCGACTATCACTTAGGCAGTGAAGTGGAAGCGCAGAGAAGAGGCAGGGGGATTGCCCTGAAGGGAATGGAGTTTCACGTAACTTCTACGGGTAATATAGATTGTCACCTCACAGAGGTGAGTAATGGCGCCAAGGCCCAGGTAAGTCACAGGTGTGGGACAGCTGCCTCAGTAGTTTTGTGATTTTCTCCAGCAAAATTTGCCAGCCTTGGAGCGGGGTGGGGAAAAGTGGGAATGGCAAATTGAGATGGTAAGGGAGGATTCTCTGGTTTTGTGGTTCCTTTTATGAATCATGACTGGATCACCTCGCAGAGCTTCCTGGATGCCGGCAGGAGTCCTAACCTGCTGGAGGATTTGGGGATGGGGGATTCGGAGGTGGCTGAGGCCGGTCAGGCTTGTGTGTCTGTTTCACGTGGGGGTAGGGGTGGGGGGTGTGGGGGGTGGGTGTCTGTGGGTAGTTTCAAGTACTTCTCATACTGAAAAAAGCTGAGTTTGATGCCTTTCAACTCCTGCTGGCCCAGCCTTCCCAAGGGCTGAGAGATCCAGCATTGACCTAACAAGTGTTTAGCGAACACCGTATTCTAGGCTACCCTTCAGTGGCATCAGCTTCGCAGGTCCTTCTAGGTTAGCAAGAGAGACAGGCTGAGAACTGCCCATCACAACACATCTCTTACTATCAAGGTTATACTGTAGTAGAGTTGTATTCATATTTATCTTAAACATTTTTAGAGCATCGACTTCTCTGAAATCTGATAAAAGTGACTTGTTCTTTTCTCCTCAGAAAAAAAATGTACAGATGCCCATATGGGAAAATCTGCATAAAAGTGCAGGAAATTTACAAGCTCCCAGGAGCCAGCTGGTGGACCGCTGGCATTCTCTGTGGTAAAGGTTTTCATAGACATGTGGTGGCAAGAGACAAGTGATAGGCTTGTCCCAGAGACTAAGGAAGCCTCTAGAAGTGTCATCTGAGCCAGGCCTTGCAGAACAGCCAGGACTTGGGGCACGTGGGTGGCTCAGTTGTTAAGCGTCTGCCTTCGGCTCAGGTCATGATCCCAGAGTCCTGCGATGGAGCCCCGTATCGGGCTCCCTGCTCTGTGGGAAACCTGCTTCTCTGTCTCCCCTGCCTGTTGCTCCCCCTGCTTGTGCTCTCTCTCTCTGTGTCAAATACATAAAATCTTAAAAAAAAAAAAAAAAAAAAAAAAAGAACGGCCAGGACTTACGTTCTTGAGCCAGCTGGGGGCCCCAGCCCATGGAGAGGAACCGAAATGAAGGAGACCCATGGAATGAGAGCCACTGAGTCTAACTGGCCTTCATGCCTGCATCTGCCCCTTCACTGACAGCTTCAGGCTAGGGTTGTGCTGGGCTCCCTGACCTGATGCAGGTAAGTGGTATGAGGAGAGTTGGGCTCTGGAGACCCTCGGAATCCCTGATGGAAGCGCATGGTTCTAATAATCTGGTCAGATCTTCTGGCAGAGAGAAGACATGCCTAGGACATGGCGGTAGAAGTGTCTCTCTGTGGGAGGGGTCCTTGCTGTTTAAGCACATCTGTTTTGGTTTGGTTCTCAGCCTGCGGATTCATTTAACAGATGCGGCCTTTCAGTGGGTTCAGCTTTTTATTTCCCCATCAGGCACCGATTTAGGGAGGCTCGGCTGATTCTCTGCGCTTGTTTGGCTTTGAGGAATGGAAAATGTGGTTCTTTCAACATCCCTCCCTTCAGCAGGTGGCTTGGGGGTGGGGGCAGAGAGGGCCACGCCTTCCTGAATAGCTGCTGGTCTTTTCCCATCTTTGTTCCTCTTTCTCATTACTCCACTGACAGCCTCAGGCCCCTGGGGAGGAGTGAGAATGTTAGAACAACTGAGTTTCCCTGCTTCGGGCCCATCAGCATCCAATAAGCCAGTGACTCCACCTGGCTGTACTTCAGCCCTGTAGGATGAGCTGCCGTGGGGCTCGCAGGGACTGTGGGGCACAACTATCCATGTGAAGGACTGAAACCAGCTGTCAGATATTTTTCTCTTTTCAGCAAGCAAGTCCTGCATGTGTGTGCACAGCATGCCCTCCAGTAAGTACATCTACTCCAGAAGTTTGACTTGTGCCCTTCCTGTTTTATTGCATTTTTTAAAGTGACATTTATTTATTTATTTATTTATTTATTTATTTATTTATAGAAGAAGAAGGGAGGGGCGAGGGGCAGAAGCAGGGGGAGAGAGAGAATCTTTTTTTTTTTTTTTAAAGATTATTTATTTATTTATTTGACAGAGAGAGAGACAGCCAGCGAGAGAGGGAACACAAGCAGGGGGAGTGGGAGAGGAAGAAGCAGGCTCATGGTGGAGGAGCCTGATGTGGGGCTCAATCCCATAACGCCGGGATCACGCCCTGAGCCCAAGGCAGACTCTTAACCGCTGTGCCACCCAGGAGCCCCAGGAGAGAGAGAATCTTAAGCAGGCTCCACACTCAGTGCAGAGCCAGTTTGGGGCTTGATCTCACTTCCCTGAGATCATGACCTGAGCCAAAATCAAGAGTCAGATGCTTAACTGACTGAGCCACCTGGGCACCCCCTGATCTTTCTATTTTAAATAAGAAGGTTCAGGAATTTTCTGATAGGTGGCATTAATAAGTGGTCACAGAAATCATACCCGTACATTTATTGCACTTTGCAATTTTTTAAGTACTTTCCCAGCTATGACTTTATAATGGCTTTGTGAAGCAGGCTGAGCTAGCATTATAATAATCCTATTTCGCAGATGAGCAAATTGAGATCCTTGGATATAATTTATCATTACCATACTACTAAAATTGAATATGATAAATAGTATCAAGAAATAACTTAGCCTAATTCTTATTTGATTATGTGTACAGATATAAAACAATTATAGTATCTTCCTAGTGAATTAACTCTTTTATTATTGTGAAGTGCTACCCTTTATATATTATAATGATATCTTGAAATGTATTGTGCCTTAAAATATAATTTGTCTGGGTTCCTTGGGTGGTTCAGTCAGTTAAGTGTCTGACTTCAGCTCAGGACATGATCTCACGGTCCTGGGATTGAGCCACACTGAGCTGGGAACCTGCTTGTCCCTTTCCCTCTGTCCCTCCCCTTGCTCATTCTCTCTCTCTCAAATAAATAAATAAAATCCTTAAAATAAATATATATATGATTTGTCTGATATTAATATAGATACACCAGGATTTTTGTTAGGATTTATGTTATATATAAATATATATATACTTATATATTAAATATGTATTTTTTTCATTTTACTTGCAATTTTTCTGTATATGTATATTTAAATTTGCTTTGTAAATAACATGTTTGGTTTGGTTTTTTAATCTAGTCCTCAATGCCCTTGTCTTTTAATTAGAAAATTAAAGCCATTTACATCTAATATAAATCTATCAACAAACTGTTTTCTATTTATCATTTCTATTTTTGTTCTATTTTCTTTCTGTCCTTTCCTTTGGATAGATTTTCAAAAAATCACATTTCTGTATTTTATTAGTTTATTTAAAAATGCTTTTATCTTAGAAATTATAACATGCAGCCATGTTTTACATTAGTAATATTATTAATAATTATATAATCAAATGCTATTGTATAATTAAATATATTAAATATCATTATGTAATTAACAATTACCATTATATTAGTATGAAAGGCATATAACTACTTTTATCTCATCTCACATAAAGCAAGCACCTTAGAATACTTTTAATTTACCTTCCTCCTAAGTCAGTTATCTACTTTCTAAGTCAATTTATCTACCTCCTAAGTTATCTACCTCCAGTCAGCTATTGGTATTATATATTTTAATTTTCAATATTTTAAAAAATCTCATAAAGGCATTATAATTTTTAAGGTCAATATTTATTTAGATTTACCCACGGCACCCATGGAGTTGCCCTTTATGTTGTTCTGCTTTCATTCCTGTGTCCCTGGGTTTCCATGTGAGTGGTTTCATTATTTTTATCCCTGAAAAACACCTTTTTGAGTATTTTTTAGTTCAGGTCTGCTGATGACAAATGCTCTAGTTTTATTTATCTGAAAATATGTTTATTTTACTTTCATTCATGAAGAAGATTTTTGCTGGATATAGGAATGTAGGCAGGTAGTGTTTTCTTCAGCATTTTGACAGACAATGATAATGCCCCATTGTCTTCTGGATTCCATGTTTCCTTTGAGAAAATAATTTGTTAGTTTTATTATTGCTTCTGACTCATTTTCTCTTTCCTCTTCTAGGACTCCAGTTACATATTTGTTAGTCATTCATGGTATCCATTATGTCTCCTATACTTTTTCTGAATTGTCCATTCTTCTGTGTTTCCAGGAAAATATTCTGAATATTTTCTTCTAAACTTTCTTCAAGTTCACCAATCCTCTCTTAAGCTCTAATGTATTTCTTTTTTTTTTTTAAGATTATTTACTTATTTTAGAGAGAGAGAGAGTGCCTATGAGGAGGGGGAGGGGCAGAGGGAGAGGGAGGGAGAGAATCCTTGAGCAGACTCCCTGCTGAGCGTGGAGCCTAACTCGGGGCTTAATCCCAGCAGGTCCTCAGATCACGATCTGAGTCAAAACCAAGAGTCAGATGTTCAACTGACTGAGACATCCAGGTGCCCAGAGCTCTAATGTATTTCTAAATCTATCTTTTCAGTACTTAGTTTCAGTTATTGTATTTTTGTATTCTAGAATCCATATAGTTACTTTTTAAATAGTTTCCAGCTGTCTGCCAAAATTCCTGATCTTGTCTTTTCTTGAACATATTAAAAATAATGAGTTTAAAATTCACATTAGATAACTTCATTATCTGGAACACTTGTGGGTCTGCTGCTATTATCTGTAGTTTCTTTTGGTTTTTAAAAAATCGTGTTGGCCCCTCTCTTTGAATTCATGTCACTTTTTAACTTATATGCCTGACATTAATGTGAAAATTTTTACAGGCAATTTTTCTAAGGAGGGTCACATCTGCATCTGGCAGGTGGGTAAGGGTACTGTGAATCCCAGACGAGTTTAATTGAAACACAGGTTGAAATGATTCAAAGTTGGACTTCAGAGCCTATAAGCACTAATTTATTTCTAGTTCACCCTTACTTGTTGGATGCAACAAAACTCAAAACCTAAGGGATTTGCTATGGCTACTTCTTAATAAAACAATTCACTCACTAATAACTGTACAATATAATTTTCAAAATACAAAATTGACCATATGCTAGATTATAAAAGCTGATTACAAGTTAATTAAGCTAGAAATAAATAATAAAATGATAAATAGAAAATTTCCATTAGTTTGGAAAAATATAATATAACCTATGGGTCAAAGAAGAAATTGCAATGTGAATCGAATGACACTGATAATATTTCATATAAAACTTAAAGTATGTGTGGGAGGAAATGATAATTATAAATGCATATGTTTTAAAAGAATAAGTTGAAAATTAATGAGTATATATTACAAGAGGTTAGAACATAAACAGAAAATTAAATTCAAGGAAACTAGAAGGAATGAAATAATTAGATGAGAACAGAAATTGATTAAATAGAGAGAATATATAAAATAGAGCTCACCAAAGCTGAGAGTTGGTTTTTTTTATTATGATATGTTATTCACCATACAGTATATCATAGTTTTTGATGTACTGTTCCATGAGTCATTGTTTGTATATAACACCCAGTGCTTCATGCAATACTTCCCTCCTTAATACCCTTCACCGGACTGGCCCACCCTCCACCCCCCTCCCCTCTAAAACCTCGGTTTGTTTCCTGGAGTCCATAGTTTGAGAGTTGGTTCTTTCAAAAGTCTACTAAAACTGAACAAGTTAGAAACAGAGAAAAAATAAAAAATAAAAAGGTATAGTAATACTAAACCTAAATTATTAAAGTAAAAAAATAACAGAATATTATTAAAAGCTTTATGCCAGGGGCTTCTGGGTGGCTCAGTCAGGTGAGCATCTGACTCTCGGTTTTGGCTCGGGTCATGATCTCATGGGTCATGAGACTGAGTCCTGCTTTGGGCTCCCCACTCAGTGGGGAGTCTGCTTGAAGATTCTTTCCCTCTGCACCTCCCCCCAACTTGCTCTCTCTCTCTCTCTCTCAAATAAATAAATCTTTAAAAAAAGCTTTATGCCAAATTTTGAAAATTTAGATGAAATGAAAAAATTAATAGGAAAACAAAACTTACCAAAGATGAAGTAGAAAATTTGAACAGTCCTATATCTAGTAAAGAAATTGGTTTTTTTAATGAAAACTTCCCCATAGGAGACTATTTTCAGTTTAGTATGTAGAAAGCCACAAAAGAATGTCATTCCTACTATAACAATGAGAAAAAAACAGATACTTTGCAAAACTACAACTCTTCTGAGCCCATCAGAGAGCTGAGCTTTCCAGACAATCAGGTAGAATGAATTTGAAGTGATGAGCCCTTTAGGGGGAGACGGCTCAAACGAGCTGCTGTACATTTGCCAGTGGTCAGCATTAAAGTGAGTCAGGAGAAAGCACACTTAATTTTAACAAGTTCATAAACACCAACTGTGGATGAACATGTTGATTTAAACTCACTTGGAGCTCCACACACAAGATGAGTCTGCACTCAAGCTCTTATCCATGGGCCTCCACTGAGCACATACAAGGAATATTGGGGCAGGGCAGAAGACCAGAGATAGCTGCACTTAGTGCCACAGTCATGCCAGAAGTAATCAATGGCCACAGAGAGACTTGCACAAAACCCTGTCCACTTCCTAGACCCTTTTCTCCTTAGAAGCAAAAGCCTTAAGTCGTTGGGGAAGGAAACCCTCCCATCCCCAGAGTACAGGCAGAGACTCACTACTTGTAAGCAAGGAATAGAAACACAATCTATCTATTGCTGGAGGAAGAGCAGAAAACTCACACACCATTGAGTCTCAAAGACACACCACACATGCAAGGCACAGGCTGGCTGCCTTGGGATGGAGTAGATAGAACAGTAAAAATGAGAAACCTCTACTCCCAAGAGAGGTGCACAGGGACTGCCAAAAGCAGGAGCTAGATAAGGAGACCGAAGAATCCGTCTTACCTTCACCATGAGCCTCACACAAACTTACAAGAAATGGCAGTGTACTGCTAGGGAAGAAGCAAGAGAAATACCTCTCTGTGGTGCAGGCATGCTGGCACCACTGAAAGCTATGAAAGTAGCAGGAACATTGAGACAAATCCATTAGCATCACAGACACTGCAAAATGAACAAAGAAACCCCAGTTATTCCTGGAGGAAATTATAGTCCGTGGTGCCCCTACAGTGACTATAACAACAACAGAGCTAAACAATTGACTAGAATGATACACACACACACACACACACACACACACACACACACTGATGAACTGACAGGAAAAGAGATGTGCCCATTTCCAGGCATGAATATTATTTATTTTGGCCTCCACTGTTTTTCCAAATATAATAGTCATCATTCCATGAAAATTAGAAAATATGCAAAAACCAAGGAAACAAAATCTCATTGTTAAGAGGTAAATCAATCAATAGAATTAGACTAAGAAATGACCCAGATGTTAATATCAAACAGGACTTTATTTTTTTTTAAGATTTTATTTATTTATTTGACAGAGAGAGACAGCCAGCGAGAGAGAGAACACAAGCAGGGGGAGTGGGAGAGGAAGAAGCAGGCTCCTAGCGGAGGAGCCTGATGCGGGTCTCGATCCCAGAGCACCAGGATCACGCCCTGAGCCGAAGGCAGATGCTTAACAACTGCACCACCCAGGCGCCCCTCAAACAGGACTTTATAATAACTATGATTGATAAGTAATCTACTGGAAAAAGCGGACAACATGGATGAACAGATGGAGCATTTTAACAAAGAAATGAAATGATTTTTTAAAAATAATCAAATGGTGCACTGGGTGTTATACGCAACTAATGAGTCATCGAACTTTACATCAAAAACCAGGGATGTACTGTATGGTGACTAACATAATATAATAAAAAATATTTTTAAAAAATAAAAAAAAATCAAATGGAAATACTAGGAATGAAAAAAAAAAGAACATGACATCAAAGATGAATTCCTTTCATAGGTTTAAAAGAGAACTGGACATTTTGGAGGAAAGAATTAGTGAGCTGAAGATAGGTCAATAGAAATGATTAATACAGGACAAAGAGAAAAATATGGAGAAAAAAAAAACAAGCCTAGAGCATCAAGAGCTGTGAGACAATATTGAATGGAATAAAAATGTATTATTGGAGTCTTAGGAGAGAAGAAAGAGGAAGAGACATAAATAGTAGAAGAGATAACAACTGAGAATTTTAGATTTTAACTTAAAAATAGTAATAAAAAAACAAAGCACAGATACAAGAAATTCAAATAACCCTAAGTAGGATAACACACACACGTCAAATTCCTGAAAACCAAAGATAAAGGGAAATCTTAAAAGTCAGAGGAAAAAGTAACATTAAATACAATGGAACTAAGATATGGCTATCAAGCATACGTTTTGTCAGAAAGTAGGCAAACCGGAAGACAATGGGGCCACATCCTTATAGTACTGAAAGAAGACAAGTCAACTCAGAACTCTATATCTAGTGAAAATGTCTTTCAAATACGAAGGCAAAATAGGTTTTTTTTCAGACAACAAAAGCTAAGAGAATTCATTGCCAGGAGACTTGCACACAAGAGATGTTAAGGGAAGTTTGAGAGAGCAGAATAATACTAGGTGGAAATGAAGAGCTTTATTATACAAAGAGATATAGAGCTCTAAAAATAGTAAAACTAAAGGTAAATATAAAGCAATTATTCTTATTTTGTTTTGTTTTATAAGGAAATTGCCTAAGCAAAAGAATAGGAATGAATTTTGGAGCTAGAAGTAAAGTGTCTGACACAAATAGCTCAAAGTTTGGGAGGCAGAAAATGGAAATCTAGTGTTGCAAAGTTATTACACTCTACCCCCAAGTGGCCTAATATTGTTTGAATGTAGTCTCTGACAAGTTAATGAGTATGTGGTAATCCACAAAGTAAGGATGAAATAAATTGTCAAAGAAGTAGAGCTCATAAGCCAATAGTGGATATAAAGTGAAATCATACGATATAATTTTAACACACACACACACAACAGGAAAACAAGAAAAAAGGGGACAAAAGACAGATGAGACAATATGAATAATATAACTGATTTAAATCCAACCATATCAGTAATTACATTAAATATAGATTAAATATACAAAATTAAAGGCAGAAATTATCTACTTGGATAAAAAAGCAAGACCCAATGATGTGCTCTTTACAAGAAACTAATTAAATATAAATACATCAAAAACCAGGGATGTACTGTATGGTGACTAACATGATATAATAAAAAAAATTATTATAATAAAAAATAAACATGCAAAAAGTCAAAAAAATTTGTAAGTTAAAGTAAAAGGATGAAAAAAGATACACTATGCAAGCACTAATCAAAAAATTGGAAGTGGCTACATTAATTTTACAAAAATTAGATTTCAGAACAATGAATATTACCACAGATAAAGATATTACATAATGAAAGAGGGGACAGTTGATCAAAAAGACCTAATCCTACCTGCGTATACACCGAATAACGGATTCTAAATACATGAAGGAAAATCTGATAGAAGTGAAAATCCTATTTGGAGACTTTAACACTTCTCTCTACATAATTAAAAGAACAAGTAAACAAACATTAATAAGAATATAGAAGAGCTGAACAAAACCATCAACCAACTTGAGCTAAGTGACAATTATAGAATGTTCAACCTGACAGCATTAGAGCACACATTCTCCTCAACTGTATGGATGAATTATATTCAAGAATGTGAATTCTTTCCAAATGTATGTATGGAATATTCACCACAATGGATTATGTTCTGTGCCATGAAACAAATCTCAAAAATCTAAAAGAATTAAAATTTAATAAATATCTTCTTGGACAATGGAATTAAACAATAAATCAATAGCAGTGATATATCTGAAAAATCTCTAAATATTTCAAAATTAACATAGTACTCCTAAACGAGCAATCAAAGGAGAACTCAGAGGGGGAATGAGAAAAATTTAAATTTAATGAAAATAAAAAGAAAACAGATCAAAACTGTGAGACACAGCTAAAGCCTTGCAAAGAGGGAAATCTATAGCATTAAATGCTTATATTAGAAAAGAAATAGGGTTTCAAATCAATGATCCAAGTTTCTACCTTAAGAAATTGGAAAAAGAGGAGCAAATTATCCAAGTATGCAGAAGGAAGGAAATAGCAAACATAACAACACAAGTAAGTGAATGTGAAAACAAAAAAATAATAGTGAAAATCAGTGAAATTAAAATTTGATTCTTTGAAAATAATAATATTGTTAAATTTCTAGGCAGACTGATCGCGGGAAAAAGATATATAGAGTGAGGACACAAGTTACCAATATGAGAAATGAAAGGGGACATAACTATAGATCCAACAGAAAACACATGGTTAATAAGGGGGAAATGGGGAGTTGCTGGTCAATGGGTCTGTATTTTCAGTTATGCAAGATGAGTAAGTTCTAGAGATGTGCTGAACAAGATTGTGCTATAGTTAAAAATACTGTATTACACACTTACAAATTTGTCAGGGGGTAAATCTCATATTAAGCATTCTTATTACAATAAAATATAAGGAAATATTATGTAAAACTGTTGAACATAAATTCAACAACTTAGATGAAAGGAACAAATTCCTGTGTAAACTTCAGATGACCCGAACTCAACCAAGAAAAAGTCTGAATAGCCCTATATCTAGTAAAGGAAATGCATTCATATTTAAAATCTTTCCACTATGAAAACTCCATATCCAAATTGCTGCACTGGTACATTCTACCAATTAAGACAGAAATAATACCAACTCCACATAAAGCCTTCTAGAAAAAAAAAATATAGAAGAACAGGGAATACTTCCCAACTCATTCTATGAGGCTAGCATTACCCTGATCCCCAAACAGACAAAGATATTATGAGAAAACTAGACTAATACCCATGATGAAAATTAGTGCAAAAATATCTAGTAAAATATTGCCAAATTGAATTCCACAATATATTTAAAAAGATGAAGTTAGTTTTATTCTAAGAATGCTTGGTTGGTTCAACATTTAAAAATCCATAATTGTAATTCACCCTATCTACAGATAGTAAAAAGAAAAAAACCCACATGATCAGTTCAATAAATGCAGAAAAAGCATTTGACAAAATTTAACTTACATTCATAATAAAAACTCACAGAAAACTAGAAGTAGAACAGAACTTTCTATAAGAAACCAACAGCTAACTTCATATTTAATGGTAAAAGACTGAATGCTTTAGTCCTAAGATCAAACAAGAAAAGGATGTCTGCTGTCACTGATTGTTACAATATTGTACTAGTGGCCTTTGTTAGTGCAATAGGCCAAGGATGTGAAATAAAAGGCATCAGAAAGGAAGAAATAAACCTATCTTTAATCACAGATGACACTCTATGTAGAAAATCTCAAAGAATCTACAAAAAAGCTAGAATAAGTGGATTTAGCAATATTATAAAACAGTACAAAAATCGATTTTGTTTGTGTATACAGGCAATGAGCCATTGAAAATTGAAATTTTGGAACACTATTTATAATAACATTAAAATATTTAATATTTAGGGATAAATTCGACAAGATATGTGCAAAACTTGGATGCAGAAAGTTACAAACCATTGCTGATCGAAATTAAAGAAGATCTAACTAAGTGTGTATCATGTTTATGGATAGGAAAGCTATTATTAGGATGTCAGTTTTCCCCAAATTGATCTACAGACTCAACGCAAAGCCAATCAAAACCCCAGCTGGCCTTTTTTCTTTCCTTCCATAGAAATTGACAAGATGTTTATAAAAAATATTTGGAACACGGAAGTTTTGAAAACGAAGAAGAAAGTTAGAAGATCCCTAATATCTAATTTTAAGTTTTACTATAAGCTGTAGTAATCGAGAATGTGATTTTTGACATAAGGATAGACATACAGAAATAGAGTGTGTGAAAATAGACCCACGCATATATATTCCATTGAATTTAGATGGAGGTGACAAGGTAATTCAATGGAGAAATGACAGTCTTTTGCACATGCTTTAAGAAGCAACTGAACACTTACATCATATATAAAAATTAACTCAAAATAACACTAAATGGAACAGATAAAACTAAAATTTCTAGAAGAAAATATAGAAAAACCTTTGTCACTTGGGTAAGGCAAAGTATTTTTAGTTAAGACACTAAGAGCATGAGCAATAAAAGAACAAAATTGACTTCATCAAAATTAAAATTTTCTGCTCTTTAAGAAAGAAGTCATTGACTGGAAGAAAATATTTGAATAACACATATCTGGTAAAGGATCTGTATCCAAAATATATAAATGACTCTTCCAATTAAATTCTAAGAAGGCAACCCTATAAAAACTGAGCAAAAGATTTTAATAGATATTTCACTAGAGAAGTTATACATGTGGCAGATAAGCACATGAGACAATGTTCAGTGTTATTTTTCACTAGGAAAGTGCTTATTAAACCCCCCAAATTAAAATGGCTGTTTTTTAAAAAACTTACACTATCACATATTGGTGCAGATGCTGGTGATGATGCAAAATAGTCACTTTGGAAACGTTTGGTCATTTTTTGTCAAGTTAAACCTATACTTGCCCTATGACCCAGCAATCCCACTCTCGAGTATTCGAGTAGTCACTGCTCCTTGCTATTTACTCCTAGGTATGTCCACATAAAGATCTGCAGGTGAATATTTTTAGTCCAATAGCCCAAACTGGAAACAACCCGTGTCCACATATTGCTGAATGATAAACAAATTGTGGTACTTCATGTCCTTGACTCCCAACACTCAGTGATAAAGAGGAATGAACCCCTGACACATGCAGCAACCAGATGACTCTTCCAGGCATTATGCTCAGTGGAAGAAGCCAGATGCAGAAGACGGCAGGCATATGATCTCACTGCTGAGCATTCCAGAAAAGGCAAGATGACAGACACGGAAGACTGAGCCCTGCTTGCCTGGGACTGGGGCTGAAGGTTAAGGGAAGCTTCTGGTGTGGCGGGAGTGTTCCCCATACTGATTCCGGTGGTGGTTTCACAACTGTATACATTTGTGAAAACTCCCTGAACGGCACACTTCAAAAGAATGAATTTTACTCTTTGTAAATTATACCTCAAAAAAACATTATTTTTTTTTAAAAACTTTAAGATATCTTTCTCACGAAGAAAATTACAGTCCCAGAAGGCTTCACTGCCAAGTCATACCAAATATTTAAGTAAAAATAATGTCTCTCTCAAAAGAATAAAAATTCTTGCAAAAAATAGAAAAAGAAGGAACTTCTCTTAACTTGTTTTATAAGGCTGGTCCAACGTGGATTCTGAAACCCACCAAAACAGTGTAAAAAAGGAAACTTAGAGACCCATCTCACTCACAAATTGTGCAACAATCCTAAATAAATATTAGCAAACCAAGTCCAACAATATATTAAAAAAATAACATGGCATCACCAAAGTGGGTTATTCCAAGAATACAAGACAAGCTTTACATGTGAAAATCAATCAGGGTAATTCACATACAATAAAAAAAGAAAAATCATACAGTTACCTCAATATAGGTACAAAACACACTTGATAACACTCTATGTCTGCTTATAATTTTAAAAAATTCTTAGCAAACCAACAAAAGAAGGTAAATTTCATAATCAGTTAATTATTTTTTTAAACCTACAGCAAACATTATACTTAACAGTGAGATATTCAAAGCTTTCCTTCTGAGGTCAGGATAAGGATATCTGCTACCACCACCACTACTTAACATTTTATTTGTGGTTGAAACCACTCCAATAAAGCAATGAAAATAAATACAAGGTATTAAAAACCGGAAGGCAGAAATTACAAGCATCTTTTTTTCAAATAACATAATTGTATATACAGAAAAAATTTAAACTTACAGAGTATTGCAGTAAATTGCTACAGAAAATACAAAAATAATTGCATTCCTATAGAGCAGCAATAAACATAAAATAAACTTTAAAACAGATACTTATATACAATAGCATATTAAACCAAACAAAACCAAATCTAATAAAAGATAATCTAAGGCAATAATACAATATTGGGAGAGGGGCACCTGGGTGGCTCAGTTGGTTAAGCACCCAACTCTTGATTTCGGCTCATGTCATGATCTCAGGGTCCTGAGATCGAGCCCTGCATCCGGCTCCACACTGGGTATGGAGCCTGCTTAAGATTAGCACAGTCGTTGAGCGTCTGCTTTCGGCTCAGAGCGTCATCCCGGCATTCCGGGATCGAGTCCCACATCAGGCTCCTGATGTGGGAGCCTGCTTCTTCCTCTCCCACTCCCACTGCTGTGTTCCCTCTCTCACTGGCTGTCTCTCTGTCACATAAATAAATTAAAAAAAAAAAAAGATTATCTCTCTTCCTCTCCCTCTGCCCCTCCCTGCTTGCATTGTTCTCTCTTGCTCTCTCTCAAGGAAAAAAAAAAAAAAATATATATATATATATAAATAAAATAAATAAATATGGGTCTAAAGAAGACCTATAAATGGAAGAATGTGTAATGACTCTGGATTGAAATATATCCAGAGAAAGAAAGAGACAAAGGGAATGAAGAAAACCTGGTAAAAAAAAAATATTACCCTCAAATTGATTGATAGATTCAGTGAAATCCCAATAAAAATTCCCAGAGATTTGTGTGGCTATGTTTTCATGTGGAAATTGACAGGCTGATCTAAAATCCATAGGAAAATGCAATTACCAAGGCATTCTTAAAAAGTACAATATACAAGACTTACTCTGAGAGGTATCAAGACTTTTTGGAAAGCTAGAATGAGTGGTATTAGTGCAAGAATAGACAAACTAATGGAGCAGAACAGAGTTCAGAAACAGACCCATGAATGTATGTGTATAGAAGTAGCACTGCAGAATAGGAAATCACAGATTTTTTAAAAAAGATTTTATTTATTTATTTGACAGAGAGAGAGACAGCCAGCGAGAGAGGGAACACAAGCAGGGGGAGTGCGAGAGGAAGAAGCAGGCTCCTAGCGGAGGAGCCTGATGTGGGGCTCTATCCCATAACGCCAGGATCACGTCCCGAGCCGAAGGCAGACGCTTAACCGCTGTGCCACCCAGGCGCCCCAGGAAATAACAGATTTTTAATAAATGGTGCAGCATCGGTTTTAGATATTTGGATGGGAAAAAAACAAACTTTGACCTTTCCTACTACCTCACACCATGTACAGAAATAAATTCCCAGTGGACTATAGATTTAAGTGTAAAAGGAAAAACAATAAAGCTTCATGAACCTATATAGGAGAATTTCCTTAGAACCCTGGAATAGGTAAGGACTTTTTTTGAAGATGGTATTTATTTATTTGACACAGAGAGAGAGAGAGAGAGAGCACAAGCAGGAGGAGCAGCAGGCAGAGGGAGAGGGAGAAGCAGACTCCCTGCTGGGCAGGGAGCCCCATGTAGGGCTCTATCCCAGGACCCTGGGATCATGACCTGAGCCAAAAGCAGATGTTTAACCGACTGAGTCACCAGGCACCCCGGTGAGGATTTTTTAAAAATAACACACAGAAACCACTAACCATAAGGAAAGGTTGATAAATGACACTACCCTGAAGTAGAGTGGGGGCGGTCATCAACATAAGTGAGGAATTATTTTTTTTTTAAAGATTATATTTATTTATTCGACAGAGATAGAGACAGCCAGCGAGAGAGGGAACACAAGCAGGGGGAGTGGGAGAGGAAGAAGCAGGCTCATAGCAGAAGAGCCTGATGTGGGGCTCGATCCTAGATCGCCGGGATCACGCCCTGAGCCGAAGGCAGACGCTTAACCGCTGTGCCACCCAGGCGCCCCTAAGTGAGGAATTATTCATACAACCCGTGCCACCTTTAGACAGGCAGTGTAGAGATGAAGACTATTGCCTTTTTTTTTTTTTTTACAGTGTCTGTATTTCGGAGCCCACAAGGAAACTCAAAGTTAAGTAAGAAGGATTTCCCAGACTTTAAGGACAAACAAAGAAATGACAGGAGGTAAGGATTTTAGGACATGTATGTCACGTGGATAATTCTACTTTCCATGGCCTTCTGGGACCAACGGAACTGCTTGCCTCTCGGTAGACCGCTCCTCATAAACTTGCCTAAGTTCTCTGCCCCATGGTAGCAAGCCATGGGTCTCCTGAGATGCCAAATGTTTTGTACAGCAGCCTGAAAAAGTCTGATACGCAGAAGGTGAAAGTCACAGGTTGGAAGCGAAGACACCAGGGCAAGCTCCTGGTGCCACACTTCTGTCACACTCCACGGAGCTCAAGTGCCATGTCACGGAAGCTGTAGTACAAGTGACATGTTGAACCGAGCTGGGAGTTAGATCAATGAAGTTATTATGTAAGCAACACTTTGAACATAAGAGAGGATGCAGAGACATCAACAGTGAACTCCTGGAACTTTCTCTAAGAGCTAACTTCAGAGAGTGTAAATGGAATATTGATGCTACCTTGACAAGTAAAGTTACCAGATGATTTTATTCCCCCTCCCCCCATACACAGTTTTTTTCTCTTTCTCCTCTTTTCTCAAGATCTCTATCTTCCTCTTCTCTCTTTTACATTCTATCTCTCATTTTCTCCTTATCTTTCTCTCTCTTGACTCCTAGTTCTATATTTCTAGCTCTTTCTCTTGAGTAATCTTTTTTTTTTTTATTCTTTCTCTTTCACTTTGCCTACATATCTCCCTCCCCTTGTCTTTCATTCCTTTTTTCCTTCTTACTAACACTTTCTTTGTGGCTCTCGGCTTTTCTCTTTCTCACTCTCCTTGTCCCACTTCCTGTTTCATCAGACCCAGGGTAATGGGGAGGTCTCATCAGAACTGCCATCCACTTTGCTCTCACTTTGCTCACCTCTGCAGACACATGAGCCTATAAAACCTCCCACAAATCCCTCTGGATCCTTTCTGGAAGACACATGACAACAGGCATAAGGGGAGGGTATGAAGAAGGATGGGTAGTGTGACATCAATGTCCAGGAGAACTGGCATCATCCAGCAATTGAGAGAGATTTTATTGTCAGCCTATAAACCACACCTAGTATTTTGTGGCTAGTAAATTTTGTGCATAAGAGTGATGAGATCACAAAGGCTTATTGACTTTTGAACCACTGCATCCCTATGACACATGCTGCAAGCAGAATGTGTGACATGAGTGCAAGAGGGAAAGAATTAAAGCTTTTGATATGGCTTTAAAACCCTGGCCAGGGCGAGCTTGCAACTGTGTGGATCTAGTTTCCCACCCAACAAGTTCCAGATCCTAACCCAAGTTGCTTTGCTTTATTTTTTCCCCCCACACATTCATGCACCTTGCTCTTGTTGATAAAAAAATAAATAGCACAGAGTCCAACTGCAGTGTGGTTCATTAAAACATTTTTAAAAATCACTTAAGCAATTAGCCAACAAGAGAACTTCAGGGTTAATGGCATGCCTGAACGATTTATGAGTTGGCCAAGCCTTGATTAAATTAATTAATCAGGAGTTAACTGTTTTAGCTGCCAGCCCTGGCTTGGGTGATTGCTGCTGTCTTGTGAAATCGCTGATAGCTTGCTTTGAGAATCAGATAGTATGCACCACCTTGCTCAGAGACCCACCTGCTCATTAGAATAATGTGCTCCTAAAAATGGGCATGGAATCCATCCATGTTAGGGCACAGTAATCCATGAGAAGAGCAAGGTATCACCAGGATGGGATAAGGCTCAGGGGAGAGTGGAAATGGAGGGATAAAGAGGCAGCATAAGGAAGGGAAGAGGGAAAGACTAACAACAATGATGGCTGCCATTTTTATGAACACTGTGCACCTGTCATTTTCCAGATGTCCCCTCAGTCACAGATCTCAGAAGTCCCAAAGAGTAACTATGAATATTCCCAGTCTACAGAAAAAGAAATTTATGCTCCCAGTAGTTAAGAGAGCATGTATCCCATGCCAGGTACTTCATGTGTCTTACCTCTTTTAATCACCACCCCTCCAACCTTGAAGGGTTTTAGAAATGGGAAAATGGAATAACTGAGGAGTTGTTGAAGAACTTGCCTAAGGTCATAGAGCTCGACAATGACACAGCCTGACTGAATACATCTGCTCATCACCACCACACAGCCCTCCTTGCGTTCCTGGAAATGCAGGGTAGAGGCCAGTGGAGAGAAAATCTCACCTACCTCACCGTCTACAAGTGCCAGCCCTGATTTGCAGCCACAAAATTATTGCTCAAAACCAGGCTTCTATCATTGGCTTCCCAAAGGCTTAACACAGTGAGGGATTTCGATGCAGGTAAAGCTAAGTTAAAATTCTGATTCTAGAATTTTCTGTCTCTTTGGCTTTGTTACTCAAATACCCAACTTCAGTTTCCTCAAGGGTAGCTTGCAGACTGTGGTAAGAATTAAGAAGTGGGGCAGGTAAAGTGGTAGATTGTAGTAGGCTCTCAACCAAGGGCTCATTTTATTATTACAGCTAGTGGTATGGGCTGAATCGTGCCCCCTAAAATTCTTATTTTGAAGTCCGAACATCCAGTACTTCAGAGAGTGATTGTATTTGGAGACAGGGTCTTTAAAGCAGCAGTTAAGTTAAAATGAGGCCCTTAAGATGGACCCTTACCCAATCTGACTGATACTTTTTTTTTAATTTAATTTTTTTTTATTTTAAAGCTTCTATCCATTCATTTGACAAAGAGGGAGAGACAGCCAGTGAGAGAGGGAACACAAGCAGGGGGAGTGGGAGACGAAGAAGCAGGCCTCCAGCAGAGCAGGGAGCCCAACGTGGAGCTCAATCCCAGGACCCTGGGATCACGCCCTGAGCTGAAGGCAGACGCTTAATGACTTAGCCACCCAGGCGCCCCTGACTGATGCTCTTATAAGAAGAGACCAGGGCACAGACACACACAGAAGGAAGAGCACGTGAAGACACAGGGAGAAGACGGATGTCTACGTGCCATGCAGAGGCCTCAGAAGGACCCACACCTGCCAACACTTTCATCTTGGACTTACAGTCTCCAGATGTGTGAGAAATAAGTGTCTGCATTGAAACCCCCTCTCCCCCCATTTGTGATACTTTGTCAGCCTGAGCGAACTAAGACGCCTAACAAAACAGAACTCGAGCCACCCAGTTTCCTCAACACCTTTTCAGTTTTCACTTCTGCAGTAGACGCCTCTGCGGAGGGCTTGCCTCACACCATGTCCAGAGCAGCTCCCCCAGCCCTCACTCCCTGGCAGACCCCCTTCTTGATTAACTGCTTCCCCGCCAGCACACAGGCTCCATGGACGAGAACCTTGTTGGTATTTCCAGAGCTACTCTAATGGCCCAAGGAAGGCATTTACCAAATGAATGGACAATTAATTAATTAACGAATTAATCTCTTCAAAGTATTCAGAGAAATAAATGTAAAATTGGATCCTACCTCTCAGAGAAGGTTTTGAGGATCTGGCTTCTATTAGTAAGTCGCGCTCTGGTTTCTAGAAGTGAAATGCCTGTCACCCAGTCTTTTACGGAATGTCCCCGAATACAAGAGCTGTCATCTCTGCAAAACACATCTTCCCTCCAGACACTGGTGTGCTCTGAACTTATTGTTCCAATTTGGCTCCTTCTAGGAATGATCCACGTTAGTCTGAAGTATGCCCGGGCACGTCAGCTTCTCATCACCTTCCCCATGGGAGAGTCCCCAGGCCACCTTGGTTGTCTCACAAGGACTGATGAACAGCATTCATTCAGAATGCAATCCTCTTTGAAGAAAAACATAAGAGACTGTCCATGAGGGTATAAGAAACAATATTTCAAAATGTATTAAGAAGTGATATAATGTAACTGGGAATTTCTCCTGACTTTAAAAAAAATGTAGAGGGTCCCTAAGGAAACAAGTAATATTTTAAAATGTATTATAAGGTCATATAAATAGGGATTTTTCGTCTTTTTTTTTTTAAAGATTTTATTTTATTTATTTATTTATTTATTTATTTATTTATTGGATAGAGACAGCCAGCGAGAGAGGGAACACAAGCAGGGGGAGTGGGAGAGGAAGAAGCAGGCTCATAGCAGAGGAGCCTGATGTGGGGCTCGATCCCATAATGCCGGGATCACGCCCTGAGCCGAAGGCAGACGCTTAACCGCTGTGCCACCCAGGCGCCCCGGGATTTTTCGTCTTTTAAGAAAAAATATAGAAGGTTGCCCATAAGGAGGCAAGAAATATTTTCAAACATACTATGAGATCATATCAGTAGTGACAGAGAAGAGACTCTTCTTTTTAACTCAGCTCTAGGGTGATACGTATTTCTTCCTGAGTTCCTCAAGGTCTATCAGCACTTACTAGAATAGATAACCAACTAGAAACAAAGTGGACAGGGCGGGTAGGCTGAAGTTCTTGCCCAGGCTTTGTGCCCTGTGCTCCACCGGCTCCCCTCTGCCTTGGTTGCACAAACACTGCACCAGCGGAATGGCCGGCCCGGGTCGTGGGTCATCTGACCCTGTGTGCTGCCCCCTAGACTCAGAGGGAAAGGGCCAGGCTTTCTCTACCGTTACGCACTCGCCACCTGCGTCAGCACTCAGCTCACTGTGAGGTGCTGTACAAGGACTGCTAAATTGAAATAAAGCAAATGTGAAAGCTGCCCAGACGGAAGGAATTTTCTGGAGCCCTTTCAAGGTGAAAGAGTAAAGGGGGGAACATAAGGGCAAAATACTGGCAAATGGAAAGGAGACGAAAGGGAATACCCACCAGACTCCAGTCAGTGGTAAATATTTCAGTTGGCTCACATGGTGTATCCTGAGGATTTTAAGCACCCCTTTATCTTATGCTTTATTTTGCTTTAGTGGAATTTTATAGCTCATACTCTAAATTACGTGTATGGGAAATCTCATAGATGTTAGACTTCATTTGCCGAGTGATTTGGCTCTGATAAAAAGAAAAATAGAGAGAGAAGAAGAGAACAAGAACTTTATTAGCGGCAGTGGTAAATGAAGATTTTATTTATAGGGCCGTGTCCCTCCCCCCACCCAGGTGTTATGAGTGTTCCGGTACACGTATAAAAGTACACGCTACAAATACCAGAGAGCGATTTAATAAGGCCACCCTAATAAAACTGCCAAGATAGAAGGAGTGCTGGCGGGGTGGACAGGATCATTTACAAACATGGGTAAAAATGTGGGAGTTGATAGACTTTCCCCCCCATGAGTGTTCTCTGTTGCGTATAGTATGTGTGTAGGTACCTGAACATACACGCGTGTGGATGTGTGTTTGGTGGGAGAGACCAGGGTGGGGAGGGTCTTGTCAGTGCTCAGATTTTCAGATCTCCCAAATGCGATCATTGAGGAACGGGGGGGGGGGGGGGGGAGAGCACCACCACGCCACAGGGAGGGAAGCCCTGCCCCCGACGGAGGCTACCCCGTAGCCGCCCGAGGCTGGCTGCCTATGGAGACCCAATACCCACGCAAGGCTCTCACTGTCCTTTCCTGACAAGAGCCATTTCTACTTGACTAGCGGGTGTCGATGAGATTCAAAATTGTGGTTACTTTTCAGACGAGCAACGTGAAAATATATGTCAAGAGCCTTAAAAATGTTTATATTTATTCTAGTCATTTCCCTCCTAGGTAATCTAACCTAGGACGACAAACCAAAACATAAGCCAATATTTCTATATGAGATTTTGACCAGAAAATTATTTATTAAATAGAAAAATTATGAGCAACCTAAATTTCCAATAAGAATTGAGTACAACCACTGTATGAAACATTGGGGGTCCCCCAAAAGGATACTTAAAAAGAACTTTTAAAAAAGTGAAATTTTTAATGAGATAGTTTGACTTAAGAAGGATGATTTTTAAAACCCTTATAGGATGACAAGCATAGAAAAATGCAAAGAAAAATCTAAAAGAAAATAGCCAATATGTGAGCAGTGATGGTCTCTGACTGATGAGATTCTAAAATTTATTTGTTTTTTCAAACTTTACCATACATTCTTATTTACCACAATGCGCTTGGGTTATTTTGTAATCTGACAAAAATAAAAACAAAATGGGCTAAGTATTCATGGTCAGCTTGTTCTCGAAGAGAACTCCTCTTTGCCTTCATGCAGGCATGCAGGAGCTATGCCATTAGGATTGGAACCCTCCCTGTGATGGGGAGATAGCAATTTTCTGTTTAGTCTCTTATCTCTGATGCCTTAAAAAACACCTGGAAGGTGCACACAACAAAAATTGGACAGCTTAATAAATCATCACAAAGCAGGCAGCAATGTACTACTCCGGGTCAAGAAAAAGAACACTGCAGCACTCCAGGATGCCCCTGCCCTTTCCCGATCATTGCATTCTCCTTCCAAATCTAACCATTAACCCCACTTCCTTTTTCTTACTTACTTATTCTTTTTGTATACTGACTTGTAACACTGTTTTTATATTTCCTATTTATTAAACTGCATAAATGGAATCATACCTTTTCACCCTCTTGCAGGTGGCTTCTTTTACTCAGCTCTGTTTGCTTCATATGGTTCTGCTTTGCTCAGTTTTACTGCTCTAGTCTGAATATATTTGTTGGTAGCAACATTCATCCATTCTATTGTCTATTCATCCACTTTACTGTTGTCCATTTGGCTGTTTCCAGGTTTGGGCTTTTGTGAATATATAAATATAATGCTGCTGTGATCATTTTTGTGCAATCTCTGACTCTACCTATGTGTGCATTTCTGTTGGTCTATAACCAGGAGTGGAAATGCCAGGTTAAAGGCTAAGCATATATTCAACTTTTATAGATAATGATGATTTGTTTTCTGAAATTGTACTAATTTACACTCTCGCTAGCAGTAGATAGGGATGCCTGATGGTCCACATCCTCATCAACGTTTAGTGTTATCTCTTTTTAATTTTAGCAATTCTGGAGGGTGATTAGAAGTATATTATTGTACATTTCAATTGCGTTTTCTTGTTGACCAATGAGGTTGAAGATATGCTTATCAGCCGTTTGGATATTCTCTCTTATGATTTGCCCATTCAAGTCACTTACCCCTTTTTTTGTATTAGGTTATATGTCCTTTTCTTATTAACATATAGAAATCTTTTGTGTCTTTAGATATGAGCCCCATAGTGGTTATATAAGTGTTGAAGTATCTTTTCACATTCTGTAGCTTGCATTTTTTTGTCTTTTTATGGTGTCCTCTAATGAACAGAAGTTCTTAAATGTAATGGAATCCAACTTATCAATCTCCTCCTTTATAACTAGTGCTTTTAGTGTCTCCTTTAAATAAGCTTTCCTTACTGAACTCATGAAAATCTCTTCCTAGATTTTCTAAACAGTTTTATTTTTTGTCTTTCACATTTAAAGCTACCATCAAAATGGAATTAATTTTTATTTATGTTTTATGGAAGCATCATTTTCCCAAACAGATATTGAGTTGTCCTGGCCTCATTTATTTATTTTTATTTTCATTTTTTAGGTTTTAAAAAAAGTTTTTCTTTAAATTCCAGTTGGTTAACATACAGTGTAATATTAGTTTCAGGTGTACAATTTAGTGATTCATCATTTTCATACAACACCTGGTGCTCATCACAAGTGCCCTCCTTAGTCCCCATCACCTATTCCATTCCCCACCCTCTTCCCGCTGGTGACCATTACTTTGTTCTCTAGAGTTCAGAGTGTGTGTTTTGGTGTCCTCCCCCTCTTTTTTCCTCCTCTATGTTCATCTGTTTTGTTTCTTAAATTCTACATATGAGTAAAATCATATGGTATTTTTCTTTCTCTGACTGACTTATTTCGCTCGGCATAATACACTCTAGCTCCATCCACATCACTGCAAATGGCAAGATTTCATTCTTTTTGATGGCTGAGTGATATTCCATTGTGTGTGTATGTGTGTGTATACATATGCAACAATTGTGATAAATCGGGGCGCCTGGGTGGCACAGCAGTTAAGCGTCTGCCTTCGGCTCAGGGCGTGATCCCGGCGTTATGGGAACGAGCCCCACATCAGGCTCCTCCGCTGTGAGCCTGCTTCTTCCTCTCTCACTCCCCCTGCTTGTGTTCCTTCTCTCGCTGGCTGTCTCTATCTCTGTCAAATAAATAAATAAAATCTTAAAAAAAAAAGAATTGTAATAAATCGAGTGTGCATATATAAGTTGGTTGGTTTCTGGGTTCTCTTTTCTAACTCATTGGACACTTTCTTTATTACCATAGCTTTATAATAAGGCTTGACTTTGATAGAACAAGCCCATCTACCTCGTTCTTGGCTCTTTGAACATTCATATACATTTTAGATTAATCATAGCAAGTTCTGGGGTGGGGGTAGAGAACTGTTGAGATTTTGATTGGAATTGCATTGACTCTACTAACCTATCTGGGGAGGATTTACATCTTTACAATATTAAATTTTCTAATACATTCTAATACACTACAACACTTTTTATTGTGTTTACTTATTAACATCTCTTAATAATGTTTTATAGTTTTCTTCATGGAAGTTATACAACTTTTCTTAGAGCTATACCTGTATCTTTCATACTTTTGGCATTATTGTGAAGGTTTTCTTTTCATAAATTTCACTTTTTTTGTTTTTAATATATGTGAATGTAATAGATTTTGTGTATTGATCTTGTGTCCAGAAAAACTCACTTATTAAACTCACTTATTCACTAAAATTATTTACCTATAACTTAAAATTTGTATGTATATATAATCATATCATGTGAGATAGTTCATACTTTTCTATACTTCTTATTACATATATTTTGTGTTTGTTTATTTGCTTTTTACCCCATTTGTTAGGAATTCTAGCACAATGTTGAATAGAAGAGGCGATAACAGGCATCACTGTCTGTTTCTGATCTCAGAGGGAGTATTTTTCACATTGCAACACTGTGATTTTTGATATAGGTTTTATTTATATCCTGTATCAATTGAAGAAAGTTTTTTTCCTAACCTTAGTTGGCTAAGAGTTTTTGTCATGAGCAAATGTTGAATTTTAACAGTTTTTCTTTCTTCATTTATTGAGAAGAGCATATAAATTGTTGCTTTTGTTGTTTCAATTTTGCAAATTATGTTAGTGGATTTTCAAAGGTTAAACTGATCATGCAGTTTACCCATGCAATAAACCCGATTTGGTCCTTCTCCCATGTATGGATTTAGTTTGCTGTTATTCTTTTTTTTTTTTTATAGGACACCTTTTTTTTTTTTTAAAGATTTTATTTATTTATTTGACAGAGATAGAGACAGCCAGCGAGAGAGGGAACACAAGCAGGGGGAGTGGGAGAGGAAGAAGCAGGCTCATAGCGGAGGAGCCTGATGTGGGGCTCGATCCCATAACGCCGGGATCACGCCCTGAGCCGAAGGCAGACGCTTAACCGCTGTGCCACCCAGGCGCCCCTGCTGTTATTCTTCTTAAAGTTTTTACATCAAGACAATGCAGGATTCCTAAAATGTGTTGGGGAGTAATTCCTTATTTCGTATTAACTGAAAGAATTTGTGTAAAATTGAAATTACCCCTTTCTTAAGAGTTGAGTAGAACTTACTAACTTAGCCATCTGGCCTTGAAATTTTCTTTGAGCCCCATGTGGACCTAGTTACTCCTGATTCTAGCACCATCCATGAGTTTTGGCTTTTTAGTCTCTACATAAATGGAATCTCACAGTGTATAGTCTTTTGTGTCTAGATACTTCTGTTCAACATCTTGTTTGTGAGATTCATTCCTATGCCTGGGTTTTGTTGTGGTTTGCATATTGTCGTTGTTTAGGGTTCCATTGGGTGGATATATCATGATACGCTTAGTCATTCTACCTTTGGTGCACATTTGAGTGCTTTACAGTTTGAGGCTGTTACAAAAAGTACTAATATGAGCATTCCCCTCTCTTCGATTTCTTTTAGAAGAGTTTGAAAAAAATATTGGTATTAATTCTTCTTTAATGTTTAGTGGAATTGACCAGGGAAACCATCTGGTCCTGAACTTTTCTTTGTTGGGAAGTTTTTGGTTATTGATTCAATCTCCTTATTCATTTTTGGTCTGTTTCTATTTCTTCCTGATTCAGTCTTAGTAGGTTATATGTTTCTAGGAATTTATCTCTTTCTTCTAGGTTTTCCAGTGTGTTGGCCTGTAATTGGTCATAGGAGTCTCTTACGATCCTCTGTATTTCTGTGATATCAAGATGTCTCCCCTTTCACTTCTGATTTTATTTATTTGAGACTTCTCTCTCTCTTTTTTTAGTCTGGCTAAAGTTTTGTCAGTTTTGTTTATTTCTTCAAAAAAAAAAAACCCCAGCTTAGTTTGATTGATCTATTTTGTGGTCTCTTATTTATTGCTGGTTTAATTTTTATTATTTCCTTTCTTTTGCCGACTTTGGGGTTAGTTTGTATTTGTTTTTCTGTTCCTTGAAGCATAGAGGGAGGTTGTTTATTTGAAATCTTTGGGTTGTGCTTTTTTTTTTTAATGCAGATATTTACTGCAATAAACTTTCCTGTTAGAACTGCTTTTGCTGGGGCACCTGGACGGCTCAGTGGTTTAACCGTCTGTCTTTAGCTCAGGTTGTGATCCCAGGGTCCTGTAATCGAGTTCTGCATCGGGCTCCCTGCTCAGCGGAGAGTCTGCTTGTTCCTCTCCCTCCCCCCTGCTCATGCTTTCTCTCTCACTCTCTCAAATAAATAAATGAAATCTTTAAAAAAAAAAAAAACAAACTGCTTTTGCGGCATCCCATAAATTTTGGTATATTATAGTTGCATTTTCATTCATTTCAAGATATTTTTGATTTCCCATTCACTTTCTTCCTTGACCCATTGGTTGTTCAGGAGTGTGTTAATTTCCACATACTAGTAATTTTTCAGTTTTCCTCCTATTATTGATTTCTAGTTTCATGCCATTGTGGTCAGAAAAGATACATGGTATGATTTCAATCTTCTTAAATTTGCCAGATTTGTTTTGTGGCCTAACGTAGGATTTATTCTGGAGAATGTTTTGTGTGTGCTTAAGAAGAATGTGTATTCTGCTGCTGTTGGATCGAATGTTATTTATATGTCTGTTAGGTCCACTTGGTCTAAAGTATAGTTCAAATCCAATGTTCCTCATTGATTTTCTGTCTGGATGATCTATGCATTGTTGACAGTGTCGTATTGAAGTTTTTTACTGTTATCATAGTGTATCTATTTCTCCCTTCAGACCTGTTAGTATTCACTTAATATATTTAGGTGCTCCAATAATTAGTGCATGTGTATTTACAACTGCTCTATCCCCTTCAGGAAGTAGCCACTTTGTCATTATATAATGACCTTCTCTGTCTCTTGTTATAGTTTTGGATTTAAAGTCTATTTTGTATGATATAAGTATAGCTACCCCTGCTCTCTTTTGTTTCTATTGGCATGGAATATCTTTTTCCATCCCTTCATTTTGAGTCTATTTGTTTCTTTAGAGCTGAAATGAATCTCTTGTAGGGAGCCTATAGTTGGATCTGGGTTTGTTTTTTTTCATTCATTCACCCAGTCACGCTACTCCTTTTGATTGAAGAATTTAATCTATTTACATTTACAGTAATTATTCATAGGTAAGAACTTACTAATGCCATCTTATAGTTTTCTGTTTTGTAGTTCCTTTGTCCCCATTCTTTCTCTTTTGCTGTCTTCCTTTGTGAATTCATGGTTTTCTGGAATGGTATGCTTTTATTTCCTTCTTTTTATTTTTGGTGCATGTACCGTAGATTACCGCTTTGTGGTTACCATGAGACTTACATAAAATATCTTGTGTGTGTGTGTGTGTGTGTGTGTGTATGTATACAGTCCATTTTAATCTAATGACATTTTCACTTTCATCACATATGAAAACTCTACTCTTTTACTCTGCCTACCAACATTTTATGATTTTGGTGCCATAATTTTCATGTTTTTATGTTGTGTGTCCATTAACAATTATTGTAGCTATTTTAATACTTTTGTTCTTTAAACTTTGTATTAAAACAAAGTGTCTAACACACCACTATATTATAGTATTAGAGTATTCTGAATTTGACTATATACTTAGCTGTGCCACTGTGTTTTATAGTTTCATATATTTTTATGTTAAGAATTAATATCCTTTCATTTCAGCTTGAGAAACTCCTTTCAGCATTTCTCGTAAAGCACATCTAGTAGCTTTTGTTTATCTGGGAATATCATTATCTCTTTTATTTCTGAAAGAAAACTTTGTTGGGTAAAATAGTCTTGGTTTGCAGTTGACTGTATCATCCCAGTCACTCCTGGCCTGTAAGGTTTCTGCTAAGAAATCCACTGATAGCCTTATGGGAGTTCCCTTGCAAGTGAGGTTGTTTGTTTGTTTGTTTCTTCCCTTAAAATTCTCTTTGTTTTTGATTTTAGACAGTTTTATTATTATATTATATTGTATTGTATTATATTATATTATATATAGTGTTCTAGAGAAGATCATTTTGAACTGAAAAGTTGGGGAGACCTATAAGCTTCACGAACTTGGATGTCCAAATCTTTCCTCAGATTTGGGAAGTGCTCAGCCATTATTTCTTTAAATAAGTTTTCTGCCCTCTTCTTCTCTTCTGTAACTCCAATGGTGTGTAGATTATTTCTTTTAATTATATCCCATTGTTCATATAATATGGACATGCTACGTGGCTAATTTCAAATGATCTGTCTTCACATATCCTTTTTCTGCTTGATCAAGTCTGCTGTTGATGTTCTCTATTAAACTGTTCATTTCATTCATTATATCTTCAGCTCCAGAATTCCTGTTTGGTTCTTTTTTATGATTTCTATCTCTCTGTTAAACTACTCATTTAGTTCATACATTTAAAGGAGTCATCTCAAAAAATAAAAAAATAAAAAAAAATAAAGGAGTCATCTCCTCCAGTCTTTAGACTGGCCTCTTCAATGCATCCAGTGTGGTTTGTTGGTTGGTTGGTTGGTTTCTCCAACAGTGTGCTGGAACTGCTCTGCTGGACTCTCAGCCTTCCACAAACACAATTTTGTCTATGGATGCCTATCAAAATCGGCATTCTTTCGGGGGAAGACGATAAAAAACTATTTTGCCATTTTGATAGCATCCCAATTAATCCAGTGGCTCCAGTTTGGGAATACAATCTAGCCATGAACTCTCTGAGCATTGCTTTTGCACCACTTTTGGAAATCTAGTAGGATTTTCTCTCTGTTTCCTGTTTGTGTGACCCTTAGGCCCTCGTTTCCCAGTTTGTGCCTATTGATATTATGTATCATTCTATTTAGCCTTTCCCAAATTTAATAAACTCTTCTTATTAATTCTATCAAAATGAGGCAGGATATATTTCACAAGTCCTTATGCTTCAGCTTCTGCCATGGACTTTAATAATGTGAGAGGTTCATATGAAATTAAGAGAAATCTTAATTCAGATTAAAACTGAAACAAGAATAGCAAAAACCTATTTTCTTGGTCATTTTCCAAACGGGATTCAATAAACTCCTTCCTTTAAGTACAGTTGCAGGGAGCTTTTGGTGGTTAAAAAAAAAAAAAAGAATGTGTATGTTCAGTACCAAGCAGCTAAGGACACCTTACCCTCTTAGTCTGTAGGGGAGATGGCAAAAGGAGTCAGTCTCTGTTCTAGTGGTTATTTGGTGCATCAAACAGTTGGGCCGTTTCCCATGCCGTGGCCGGTCAGCACATAAAACTGCAGGCCCCTGCCAGCGGACTCAGTGGGAGTGGAGAAATTAGACATTAGACATATGTGACAGATGTGCGGGAACACAGACTAAGCAGCCCTGCCTTCAGGCAAAAGAGCGTCACCTAAATGCTCTCGCTGCTGTGGTTTTGTCTTACTGCATGGTCTAAGCTTAGAACTGCTTAGTTTACGGTTTGGCAGTGCTTTTTAAAATTTTACAATTAACCTTTTTGTCAGGAATGAGCTAAAACAATACAAAGTATATATTTAATGAAAAATTGAGTAACAAGTTTCCATTTCCCAGGACAGCTGATGTAACTTAAAATGTTTTTCAGTATTTAACATCCCCCCAAAGCAGCTGGATTACCAACCACATGGAATTCAGGGGACTAAACCAGCTGATGAGGCATCAGCATCTACTTTAAAGTTAATCATTACTTTAGGAAGACTGTGCTCCAACATGACAGTTTCATACGTACAGGAGCAGAAGGTTTTAGACACATCATGCTAGGAAGCAAGACTTTCATTAAGATCAAATAACTGGTCTTCTAAATTAATTTTACTTATTTACTATTCTAAGTCTTTTCACTCATGTTTGAAAAGGAAAATGATATGGTTTCTGTTGCTTGGGCGGAAAAGAAATATTGAAAACAGATAAATGATATCAGTATTATAAGCGTCATCGGAGTCTTCAAACAAAATAATTTAAGCAAATTTCAACAGGATCTGATTTTTTCATATACTTCAGATCATCAAAGCTAAGTTTTTAGAAGTTCACGCTGTCAGTGACAGAACAGTTGGCATTATCATAAATGCCACTGTAAAGTCAGTCAAAAAGTTCAACATGAAAATGAAAATCATTTATTTGTGAGGTGATACACAGATAAAAATTTTGATGAAGCATCGTATTTGCTTAGAAACTATCCTTTTACTAATTAGGAAAACCAAAGAAACCGTCTTTGGCCCTAGTTGTGGGTCATACATATGTCGTCATTACATTTGTAAAAGCTGTGATATTCTGCCAAATAGCAGTGACCGTCATCAACATTATAAAATAATATTATACACAGTATCTAAAAACCACAAAATTTAACCGTACAAAGCTGACATGGATAAAAAATTCCTCTGTGGTCCAGGATGAACTTTCTTTACTGGCCATAACTGATCAGATATTAGAAATATTTGCACCTTTGAAGAATTCATTTGTAAGTCAATCTGAGTGTTCAGGGCTGATATCAAAGTCTTTTTGTAAGTCTTCTAAATTTGAAGTACATTTTTTTTCCAGAATCTTTTGGAAATCTTTACTCCCAGAAATCAATGCGTGGAGCACCAGAAGCTTCTTTGAAAGCTTTTGATACTTTCAGAAAATTGCATTTATTCAAAACAAGACTTGCAAATAAGAAGACAAGTTTATCTCTCCAGAAGCAGAAGAGGCCCTAAATAAATTAAAAGATAAGAGCTCAAACAGTGTACAAGATTTAGTTTTGAAATTGCATATTTGAGCTGTGGAATACTTGGAGTCTTTGATGGAGCTTTTATTTTTAACTAGATTAATTTTATTTTACTGGCATGGAATGAGATGGAGAAAGGCTGTGATTTTTGTAGCCTCTGAATTTGGCAAAACATAAAAGGAATTGACAAATTTGGTTGTATAAAAATATTTTCAAAGAAAAGTACTTTGAAAAATGGCAGAGAAGCACCTGTGTGAATATTTGGGTGACATATTGACATGTTCAAGGCATAAGTGATTGGAAGTGAGAATATCCTTCATTTAGCAGAATGTGATCTGAGCTTTCTATGTACCTGTGCACCTACAGAGAGCGTATTTTCTTAAATAAAAATGTTACAGTCTACAGAAAAGTAGCAAAGATGTCAACAATTTCAAATTAATTTACCTTCAAATGCAAGTGTGAAGATTGTAAACAATTCTGTGGGGAAAAAATTGAAATAATAAGACCACACTGAAAGGAAAAAGGAAAACAAAAACAAAAGCAAAAAAAAAAAACACGAAAAACCCCATTCTTCAGAAAAGTAAGAGGGACATGAATTCGAGATACATATGGTCAAGAAACTGATGCGAGTATGTGAATCCGTGTGCCAAGAACCATAAGTCTGCTTATATTATTTTTAATGTTCAAGTGAATATAAAGAAGTTCTTCATAAATTTTGCTTCAATGTACATGGATATATGCTCTTTTTACTTTTTAGGAAGCATTTTCTTGTGGAAGAGTTTTTAAAATAGAACTATACCACAGATCCATCAATACACAAAACTAGTTTTCGGTCACTAATTTCAATCATTATAACTTACTCTCAAAATTGTATTGAGTGAGCAGGTTAATTATACAATCACATACCTACATGTCTCTGATGCTCTTTTTTTTTTTTTTTTTTAAGATTTTTATTTATTTATTTGACAGGGAGAGGCACAAGCACAAGCAGGGGGAGTGGCAGGCAGAGGGAGAGGGAGACGCAGGCTCCCCGCTGAGCAAGGAGCCTGATGCAGGGCTCGAGCCCAGGACCCTGGGATCATCTGATGTTCCTTCTGTGTTTTTTATCCTCAGGCTCTGGTCTTCTGGGCTCCCCTCCCCTCATACTCACCCGCATGCTAACAACCTGCTTTATGCCCTGGTGCGAGGGCACGTAGAAAAATGAGACACGGCCCCTACCCTTGAGAAACTCTCTCTGCGCATGCTTGCGGGAAACGTTGCCCTGAAATATACAGCTCTCTGCGTGCAGATAAGTTGATCCCGCAGACTGCTGGACGAGTGAAGCTTGAGAATGCCGCACGCATTCCCCAGATCGCTTACCTACAGAGAAAAAAAAGAAAAAAAAAATGACAGAGAGACCTTCACCCACACTCTTAGTCCCTCTAGGTCACTGAAGTGGAGGAGTAGCAGAATCTTGCTGGCTCATTCCCCATAGGCCTGGGTGTGTTGCCCCATGGGTGGGCACTTCCTCCTCTGTCAATCTCCCTTACCCGTCCCCAGGTATGGCAGCCAGCAAGGTCCTTTGTCCCTTGCTGCCTAAACTCTCTACTCACTCTCGCAGGTAGCAGCACAGTGTCATCTCTGAATGCTGAGAAGCCAAAGTCTCGGCCATTAGGTCACCGTGTCCACCTCTGTCCTGGGCTGGGATTTTCTCTTGCAAACCGAGGTTAGAACTCCCAGAAGCCCAGGGTTGTGCGGCAGACACAGGAATACATACTCTACTTCACTCCAAGGTGCGTGAACCCTCTGCTTTAGCCATACGCCAGATAATGCCCGTCTTCGCTCTTCTCTGCCTTAACCCGATTCCCCATCAGGCTGGTACTTCTGCTTCGTGCCTGAACTGGGCTCACCTCCTGCCTGAGACCCCAAAACGGAGGTCTCTTTTTTCAACTCACCAACAGTCTGGGTTGCTGGTTTGCTGGTTTGCAAGCCCTCTTTGGTTCCTGTGCCCCTATTTTTTTTAAAAGCTGGTGTTCTGCTTTGTTTAATAGGGATGTTTACTTTGGGACCTATGTTTGCCCATTCTTCACATGAACCTGCAGCTTCCCTGCTGTAACTCTCTGGGCATCAAAGTAACCTTGGCCCCATGGCAGGAACCCCTGTTCTGGTGCATTAATTCTCCCACGGTGCAGTTCACAAGGAGCTCTGCCAAGCACGCTGACTCAGCAACACCAGGATCAACCCCAGGTTGGCCCCAAGGGCCCTCGGAGCCTCAGGAAATGTGTCTTGTTTTTATTCCTTTCTTGCTCATGCATCTTTTCTGACTTCTGTATATGTCTTACCTGAAAAATTGTAAAGTTCTCTTTGGAGGTGAAATTTAAAAAATTTTTATTTATCATGTGCTTAAATATTACCAACTCTATTCTCAGCCCTGTTCTGAGAGGGTTTCACATCCAGTCTTCAGGATAGCACTAGTAAGAAGCTATAACGATTATTACCCCCATTTTACAGTTGAAGACAATAAGACACAGAGAGGTTACGGGATTTGTCCAAGGTCACACAGCTAGTCAGTGGCAGAGCCACAATATGAATGAGGTGGTCTGGTTGCAGAGTCCTTGCTTCTAAATCCTAAATGATGAAAAGATTGTTATCACTGGATAAAAGGTAAATGGGTTAGATTTTCAATAAATTATAATAAATGAGCAAATTAAAGCCAAAGTAGAAACAGCACATTTCCATCACAGGGTGCTGGTGAAGAGGACTATGGGATGCTGCCACAGGGCATCACCCTCCAGCTACTGTGGTCAGAGAAGACCCCCCCCACAGGCTCTTGGGGGCCAATACAGAACACCCCTGGAGCCGGTTGGCAAAATGGTGGGAAAGGGGAGAGAACGTACAAAGTGAACTGCTGTTTCCCAAGAAAAGGACAAGGATAAATGGCTCCCATCAGAGGTGGGCCTGGAAACAGGTGTGCACGGGCTCGGGAAAGAGCTGGGATGGGGGAAGAGGGAGGGGAGAGACATAGGCTGGAGAAGAGGGCATAGGAAATAAAGGGAAAAGAATGATTCAGTGTCAGTATATGTGAGAAATAGATGCAACCTCTCTAAAAATATTTTCTTTTATCTGGGAATTTCTTATGATCACATACAACTTCTGAGCACAGTTATGATTAGACTCTGTAAGAATCACGGCGTTCACAGCTGCAAAGCCGCTATAGCGATCTTGAAAATGCTTGTGTCTCTGTCAGTCCCTGGCACAGAGCAACGAGGCAGGAGGCCCCGTCCTGCATGAGCTCCCCCGGGGAGACAGGTATTCCTGGTGCTGACAGAGTCACCGGGGCCTTTCTGGGAGCTGAACGGGGCGCCAGGAACAGTCACGAGAATACGTTTCTTTCCCTGTTGCCTCCAGCTAGCATCTTTCTCCCTGGGCTCTAGCCACTGCTGTCCAGGAGCCACTAATTGTTTTCTAGAAGGAAATTTAAGTAATGGGCATTTCTTCATTTCCACTCGTGGGACGGGAAAGTGCTGTCTTATCCTAGAAGGGTCCAATGAGGGCATCTGCGTTGCTTTTGTGATCCCTTCAACTCAGGTTCACTTTTTTGTTGCGAGCAAGTAGCAGTTTTCTCCTGGAGTTTTTCCTCCTTTGTTCCTGCCAACTTCCATTAATTCCTTTTTATTTTTTGTCATGTTATAGCTGAGTTTGGGGACTTAGGTTATTCACATATATTTTTAAATCAATATGTGGTTTTCTCCTCTAAACAATTTCAAAAAATAGATTTTTCTTTAGGCAAGAGGGAAAGATGTGATTTATTACTAGACCTTGATAAGCTACATATATGTGACCGTAAAGGGTAACATCCACCGCGTTCTTCACTAATAGCTTGTCTCAAGTGGAATTCATGGCATTTGATAAATTAATGATCTTGTTTGACAGATTAATTAAGTTACCATCCTGAGCTCTCAGACAAGCAGGTGTATCCAAATACCTCCAATATCCTTTGTAGTTCTTACAAATTGCCTTTTCATTTTTCTGGAAGACAAAGCAAATTCTTGGAGCAGGCAGCAACCCTGACTTTCTGAATCCTAAGAGCCTTTACGGGTGATGAACACAAGGCTGGGTTATGAAGGTTAGCATCTCGGATTGCCAGGGAAATCTCCATGATTCTGTTAGCAGGTTAGGTTACAAGGCCACTGCTGCTTGTGTGCCAAATCCCCAGGAGAAGAGGCCAAAAAAAAAAAAAAGAGAGAGAGAGAGAGAGAGAAACAGAGATCACACCATCACAGCCTTTATCAGACAAACGCTCTGTGGCTCTCTGGCTTAGTTCAGAATTTAAAAGTGGTGTAAGGAGAATGCCCGAAACCTTTGTTGTGTTGGAAAGCAGGAAAGCAAATAGGCCCAAGCAGGCAGAACGTAGGTCTCCACCAGATACCTTTATTGTCAGGGGACTGCTATGACTGCCACCGCCATCCCCAAACCCCTCACCCTCACAAACCTGGAACCTCCCCCCAAATAAAGAACCCACAAAAAGAGAGCCACTGGCTTCTCTGCAGGCCGTGCTTAACCTAAAGGAGGAGGTATGCATAAGTACCAAGAAAGCCAGGGTGGTTGGATGCAATTAATGCTTCCATTTTCAATAAGAAAATAAGAAAGCGCTGTCCTGGGCCCTTACGCTGTGCCATGCATTGTGAGAGGTCCAGGGGAACCGCATGAACAACACAGGAGTTGGCCCCCCAAAAACCCGCAGTCACCACGGGAGCTGTTACTGGCCTGCTGTTTGTCTGCATCTCCCTCCCCCACTGAGGAGGCCATGGGGTCCGGGCAGTGTGGATCAGCGTCTCTCTGAGAGTCACTCCCTTCTGATTCACGAAGAGTAGGAATGAATATAGAGCTCTCAGGGAACAGTTTTCCCACCACCTGAAGACAGCGTACCTGTGATGGAAAGCTGAGAGGGTGGTTAGAGGCAGAGAGACAAAGAGTGAGAGATTGAGAGAGAGTCAGAGAGAGAGAGAGATACCATTCGTCTCTGGATTACACCCTTCCAAGCCCGACACCTTCTGGATTGGTCAGTTACTCGAGCTAGTGTGGGTGGAGTTTCTGAACATGTCCTCCATTGAGTCCTGACTCTTGTAGTTACTCAGGTTTGAGAGACAGAGGACACCATCAGGAACTCTGGAGTTCTAGGTGAGTGGCGCTCATGAGAAATTTCCCTGAACTTTCCAGAAAAGACAAAGGCAGCACAAGGATCTCATCTTCAGGGAAAAGTAAAGGCAAATGGAAACTGAAGACCAGTAAATTAAGAAATGAAAGACCAGATCCAGGAAAAAATATTGGCTTTGATGCTTTGGTATCTTATGCCAAGACCCCCAATTCCTACCATGAAGTGTCAGTGCATTAATGCATGCCCCCACTCTGAGGATTTCCTCCCCATGCTTTATCTCAGAATACTTTTGATTGTCCATAAATTCAGATGTAAACTGTGACTCAAGTTCCCAATCCTGGTGACATTATTGAAAAACCTAACTAGGGCTGTGTATACACGGAGCCATGCCTGACAGTTTAGTCAGAAAGGTACACTGGTGGTTTCATTGAATTGACCTTTTGGTTATATGACAAAGTTAATTATTGTTACAGACAATCCAATGATATATATTGACACAGCCTATAATGAACTCTATTGTCTGTGGTAGGTAGAATTTCAAATAAGTTACTTAACTTTTCTCAACTCCTTTTTTTTCTTTTTTTAAAAGATTTTATTTATTTATTTGACAGAGATAGAGACAGCCAGCGAGAGAGGGAACACAAGCAGGGGGAGTGGGAGAGGAAGAAGCAGGCTCATAGCGGAAGAGCCTGATGTGGGGCTCGATCCAGAATGCTGGGATCACACCCTGAGCCGAAGGCAGCCGCTTAATGACTGCGCCACCCAGGCCCCCCCCTTTTTTTTCCTAAATCTGGAGAAGCAAATGGAAAGTATCAGGCACAATCAGAAAAGTGGGCAAGATGTCTCTTGTAGCATTTTGTATCATAACAAAACATTGTTCATAATTGAAATTTGAACCAAAAGAATTAAATAAAGCATAGTACACTCAGATGCAACATTGAAAAATAGAAAGTCTGTATGTGGGGCACCTGGGTGGCACAGCGGTTAAGCGTCTGCCGTCGGCTCAGGGCGTGATCCCGGCGTTATGGGATCGAGCCCTACGTCCGGCTCCTCCGCTGTGAGCCTGCTCCTTCCTCTCCCACTCCCCCTGCTTGTGTTCCCTCTCTCGCTGGCTGTCTCTATCTCTTTCAAATAAATAAATAAAATCTTAAAAAAAAAAAAAAGAAAGTCTGTATGTGAGCACGGAAAGGTGTCCATGACATATTTAGGAAATGGGAATAAGACCAAGTTCTAAGTTCTATGACAGCATGTACACCACAAACCCATTTTATGTGGATCTTTATACATGTATGTTTACGAATGCATAGAAAGATTCATCCAACAGTTAATAAGGGTTATCTCAGGGAGAATGTGGGGGAGAGCATAAGAAGAGATTAATTACAAGGAGATCTTCATCTTGTATTTACATGTGTTTCTGTATTGCTTTATTTTTTTATAACCAGCATCTACTTTCAATAACTTAAGAAACCCAATAAATATATTTACAGTTTAAAAATAAAATTACTTTTTCATTTTGTGTGTGAAGATTGTACACGTAAAGCCCTTATCACAGGTGTTTCATTAATTATACCTATTACTGTTATCACTTTAAATACCAACGGCTCCTTCCTTCACGGTTCGCTCCCTAAACTTCTTCCTGTCTTTATGCAAATGTTTCTTTCCTGGTAAAACTTTCCCTGAACTCCCTCTCTGCCTTGCCATCCCCTTTCACTACACAGACACACACAGACACACACACACACGCACACGCACACACACATTATACCTGTTTGAAATGATTCTTAGAATATTGCTGCCTCACATACTCTATTAATTACTTTTTTGCCTTGTGTGCTGTCTCTTCCTCCTGCTAGAATGTTAGCTCTAACAGGTCAGAGGACTTGAGTAAACTTTGCTCACAGCTGCATTCCTAGCACCTAGAATTGGTCTGGCACATAGAAGACCCTCGACAAATATTTTTTAAGCAAACAAATGAATAACAATGTTACCTTAGAATGTTCTTGCAAATATGGAATAAGGTCAACTACATAGACTATGTGGACCACAGAAGCAGTACAACGTAGTAACTCTTGAGAGCATGGCTCTGGCATTGGACTGCCCAGATGTGAACATGCGCTTCCCAGCTACAAGCTGAATTACCCTGAGCAAATTCCTTAATCCTTTGAGTTCTCAGATTCCTCATGTACAAAATGAGATTAAAAAGTCAAAGAAGGACTTCTGTTTCTAGCCAAGATAGATGACAAACACCCGACTTACTATCCCCAAAGAGGATGAAATATATGAAGCAAGAGTATTTAAGACACTGGCTGTCAGGCAATAAGGGTCAGAGGTCCCTGGAGATGGGAAACAAAGGAGGGGAGCCCTATAGCTGTTCCAGCTTAGAGCTGTGAAAGCTTCCAGGCTGTGGCACACGGACAAGGAATCCAAACGGAGCCTGAGGGAAGTTTCTGAACTGAGGAGATGGAGCTGAGAGTAGGGAAGACCAGGGTGGCCAGAGTCACAAGACAGAGTACCAGAGAGAAGAGAGAGCTGATAGAGGGAGAACTCCGGTGTCCTGCAGTGGGGGTCTCCCTGAGTATTCAGCAGAGTACTGATGATGTGAGGAAGCTCACTGGTGCAGGTGAGTGTGCGTGTGCTCCACATGGGCCTGGGAATAGTGCCTGCTCTTACCAGGCAAACCAGAAAACCTCTGATTCATAGGGCATCAGGTAGAGTGCACAGTCTTTGTCTAGAAGTGGGGGAAAAATTAGGCCCAGATTGAGTACTATTCTAATCTTACCTAACAAATATTGAAAGACTTGAAAGCATCAAATTATTTCCAAATAACTTATCTGCATCCCAGAACATAGCTCAAAAATATTTCTAAAAATACAAAATTAACCAACACCCGACAAGGTAAAATTTGCAATATATAGCATCCAGTAAAAGATCACAAGTATACAAGTAAGCGGGAAAATATAATGAAGAGAGAAATCAACCAAAACTGATCTAGAACTGACACAGATATTAGAAATAACAGGCAAGGCCATAGAAATGTTTAATATAATTTTATTTCTTATGTTCAAAGAGTTAAGTAGAGACATGAAACATATTTTAAAAATCAAATCAAACTTTATTGTATTTTTCAACAAGCTAATCAGAAACATAAGAAAAATAAGGAAAATGACACCAACTCATATCATAATCAATTGCCAAAAACCAGCAAAAAAGAGAAAATCTTAAAAGCAATCAGAGAAAATAAAAGATGTACAGAGGAACAAGATAAGGATGCTAGCAATTTTTTCATCAGGAAAGTTTAAGCAAGAAGACAGCAGAACAACATTTTTAAGTGCTAAAAGAAAAAAAATCTTTAAACTAGAATTCTATACCCAGCGAAAGTATCTCCCAAAAAATGAAAGCAAAATAAAGACTTTCAGACACAAAAGCTGAAAGAATTTATCACCAGCAGACCTGAACTACAAAAAATACTAAAGGAGTCATTCCGACCTAAAGAAATAACACCAGATGGAAATGTGAACTTGCACAAAGTTCTGAAGAAGTGGAAATGGTATGTATATGGGTAATTATAGAGGGACTTAAAAATTACTTAAATATCCTTTAAAAAGTGCACCAAAAAAAAAAAACCTTAAAAAAGAATTGATTGTTTAAAAACAATAATGGCAACACAGCATGGGGTTTAAAACAGTAAATTGTGTGGCAACAATAGCTCAAAGATGGAGAGCAGAGAAATGGAAGCATGTTGTGGTAAGATACTTATGGGTATAGTGACCAATATCACCTGGAGGTAAATCGTAGTAAGTTAGAGATGTACACTTTGAACTCTAAATTCACCAATTAATTCAAAAGAAGCAGGAAAAGAGAAAATGAGGAACAAAGAACATATGGGTCACATAGAAAACAAACCACAATATCATAAATTTAAAACTAACTGTACAAATAATTAAATGTCATGTAAATGTTCTAAACATCTCAATTAAAAGGTAGAGGTTGTCAGATTGACCCAGTATAGCCTGCCTACGAGAAACTCACTTCAAATATTAATGCACAATTAGGTTAAAAAGATGGAAAAAGGTAAATGGCACTAACACTGATCAAAAGAAAGCTGGATTCCCTATATTAGACATAGATTTCAGAGGAAATAATGTTATCATGGATACAAAGGTTATTTCATAATGATAAAGGAATCAATTCCTCAAAAGGACATGACAATACTAAATATGCATGCATCTAATAAAAGAGCTTTAAAATATGTGAATGGGGGCGCCTGGGTGGCTCAGCCATTAAGCGTCTGCCTTCAGCTCAGGGCGTGATCCCGGCTTTCTGGGATCGAGCCCCACGTCAGGCTCTTCCGCTGGGAGCCTGCTTCTTCCTCTCCCATTCCCCCTGCTTGTGTTCCCTCTCTCGCTGGCTGTCTCTCTCTCTGTCAGATAAATAAATAAAATCTTTAAAAAATAAAATAAATATGTGGATAAAAGGAGTACAAGGAGTGGCCCCTGGGTGGCTCAGTCGGTTAAGCGTCTGACTTGATTTCAGCTCACCCACGATCTCAAGGTTGTGAGATAGAACCCACGTGGGGCTCCGTATTGTGCGTGGAGCCTGCTTGAGATTCTCTCTCTCTCCCTCTCTGCCCTTCTCCCTGCTCATGCTCTCTCTCTCTCAAAATAAATAAATAAAATCTCTTTTTAAAAAGTACAAGGAGAAATAGAGAAGTCTGCAACAGGGATTTCAGTATCCCATTCTTGATAATTGATAGAACAAGTCTAGAGAAAATTCGTAAGGATATTGAAGATTTAAACAATACTATCAACCAACCTGACTTAATTGACATTTATACAACACTGCAGTCAAGCACAGCAGAATACACTTTCTTTTCAAATGTACACAGAACACTTACCAAGAATGGTCATATTCTGGGCTGTAAAACAATTCTCAGTGACTGTAAAAGTATGTTCATACTGAGTGTGTTCTCTGACCGCTGTGGAATTAAAACATAAATCAATTCCTGAAAGATCACTAGCAGATCTCCAGATACCTGGAAACTAAATAACATACTTCTAAATAACTCAGGGGTCAGAGAAGAAATCATAAGGGAAATTAGAAAGTATTTGAACTGAATAAAATTGGAAACATAGCATATCAAAATGGGTGGGATGTTGCTAACTGGAGCTGAGAAGGAATTTTATTGCACTAATCTGAAACATTAGAAGAGAAGAATGGTCTCAAATCAGTGAACTCTGATTTTACGTTAAGACCCCAGCAAAAAGAAGAGTCAGTTAATCCCACAGTAGTAGAACAGAATAAATAATACACATTAGAGCAGAACTCCATGAAGCAGAAAACAGACAAACAATAGAGAAACATGGATGAAATCCAAAGCTGGTGCTGTTAAATCGATGAAATGGATACTTATCAACAGAAATTACCCGTATCAAGGATGAGGAAGGTGACAGATTCTACAGATATTAAAAGAACAGTAAGGGGTGTATTATTATATCAATGCACCATTGTCCTTACTGGAGCAGGGGGCCTGTGTGGCCGTTGTGGTCCCAAGGTGTCTCCCATCCCACCCACCTATGTGGGAAATACGTGTATATATGAAAATCAATTTGGCAAAGGCACTGACTTGTGATGGGGCCAAAGACGAATTCTGGTTAGATGCGCATTTACCGTTAACCTAGTGGCCTAAAGTTTCACAGCCCACACATGCCCCAACCTCTTCCAAAACTCTGGATGTGATTTTATCATCCCCTGTAAGTGCGTTCTTTTTTTTATAGAGAACCCATAAACTCGGGATCTACTCTTCTCCTGGTACTCGTACTAAAGGCATTGTTTTCTTAAAAGTGTCTTTCCTTTGTAGCTTTCCCTCCGTTCTCTTTCCCTTGCTGACCTTTGTGTTCATATACCCATTTAGGCAAACGCTTGTGTGTTTGAACGTGGGCATGGGTGTGGGCATGGGTGTGTGTGCAGGAACACTAGAGGGTTTGTGGTGTGGGGGAAGGGGCACACAGTTGCAGGACTTCACGCTGTTGTTCTGAATGCATTTTCTTCCGGCGCAAGAGAGTCCAGCCATACGGCACAGAGCTCTCAGCCCATTTCCCCAGAACAGCCCAAACTTATTTCAGTCATGCTGAAAATGGCTCTAAACATAATCAAGGCACTTTTTTTTTTGTCCAGCTCCCTGAACATTTTTCTCTCTCCAGATAATGTCTTGGAAATGGCCCAGAAGCCTGGTGGAGTCATAAAGGGAACAGGCTCCTTGGCATGGTCCCATTCCAAAGATGCCTGCATAGGTTTATCGCTTCAAGGGAACAGAGGAAAGCCTGGTGTCTGCAGCCCCTCCCGTCACAAGCCCTCGGGGGAAGGTGCCAGGAAAGCTGGAATGAGCCCTGGACTAACCACAGCGGCACCCGTGGCCTCTCCCGGGGCAAGCCCGGGGTCCAGTCCGCACATTCATTTGGGGGCACTATTTTAAGTCACCTCTCCTCCCACAGCAAAGTCAGCTGGCGTTCCCCGTCCGTTGAAATACGCTTCCTGCCAGCACATCTTTTAGCAAAGTGAAGTGTGTTCTGAGAGTTGATTAAGGGTGTTTCAAGATGGTAAATTAAAGTGTATTTCTGTTTGAAGGGCCCTCTCCAGCCCGTTATTGCCGGGGTAATGGAAGCATTCAGCCTACAAATCCAGCATTAAGTCTGCTCCTTCTCCGGCTCACCGCTCGCCCTTACAAAGTCTTCACTCTGCGGGGCGGGGACCGATAAGAGAAACAAGCCCTGCTCATGTGTTAGCTTCTGGGGCCAAGGGATTGGAAAATGTGAGAGGTATAAAAAGTAAGAGTGTCCCCCCAAACGTCTCAAGTATGGGCACAGCCTCCCAGATAGAGGTTTACGGAGAGGGGCAGAAAGGGCAAGCCCAGGCTCAGGGAAGGGCAGAGGGGGGAGGGTGGGACCTGGCCTGAGCAGAGGGGGAGCAGGCCGACAGGAGAGCAAGGGGCTTCCAGCTATTCACTACTTTCTCTGACTACCACCCGAAAGGATTTGAAGCGGCTTCCAGTAAAATGTGGCAGATCTTGCAAAAGTAATGAGTAAAAACTTAGCTTGTATAATGAAGCTAGGGGTGCAGACGGGAGGGAGAGGGGAGATAATTATATCTAAAAATCTCTGATAGGGACAGCTACCAAAAATAAGACCAAACTTCAGCTCTGGGCTTCCAGAAATTCTAGGGGGAAAGGGAAGCCTTATGCATCACATCATTTTCTTTGTTCACTGGATACCACCGGAGCAAGGAGCATACCTGAAACCCCAAGGGCTAGCACAGTACCCAGCCCATAGTAAGCTCCTGGTATGTGTTTGTTGATTGAATAAATGGACCAAGAAGCCTGCAGGTTTTGCCTATAGGGAGCCTACCAAAATTGTCACGTATGGCTGGTGAGTGAAGCAATGACTGGAACCCTCCCTTAAAAGGACTGGTTGCAGAATTTTAAAGTGTTTGATTTCTTTAACTCACTTTTTTAAAAGTTATGAAATAGAGCATTGAAAAAGAAAAGTGCGCGAAACATACGTGGACAATTTAATTAATAAATACAAAGCAAACACTCCTGGAACCACCAGCCAGGCGAAGAAATAAGATATTATGCACCACCGCGAAGAGTCCCTGTGGAGGTAATTCACTCTCTTCTTTACTCTAGTAAGGTCATCCTTTTCTTTATAGTTTTACCACCTATGTGTTTAAAATCTAAAAAGTATGGTTCTGTTTGCCTGCTTTTGAATAAATGGAATTCCACTGGCGTAGTCCTTTGCGTCCTCGTTCTTTTGCTCGGGGTCCAACTGGGGAGGAATGGCCATGTTTTCACAGCTGTACTTTGGTCATTCCGTTGCTGTATTGTGGGAAGCACACTTTATGCCTACATCCTCCTGTCCATGGACACTTGGGTTTAGTTCCGGTCTTTGGCAGCCTGCCTGGGTTTTCAAGCCAACTCTGGGCACTCATTTCTGGTTGACACTTGCTGGAGCTCTCTTGGCCTCCAGGTCCTTGCCGCTCCATGGTAAATACCCTCGGTTTCAGCCCAGCGGCCCCCGGGCTCTCATGAGGTTCTGACTCCCAGCCCATCCCCTCAATCTTCGTGTTTGGGGTACCAGCGACTGTCCCATGATCTGCCTGCAGCTGTCTCACTGGCTCAGACACTTTGTTAACTTTGACTAAAGTTTTACTCTATTTTCCTGTTTCTCGAGTTCACCTCTGCTCTGTTTTCTGGTTCATGGGCAACTGTGGGCAGGCCCGGCTCCCCATAATTTAGACAGGGAATTCTAGCCCTGTGTCTGTCACAGTCCTTTTCCTGACCCCCACTCTCCGCCTGGGCTCTTTGAATTGGATCCAACAAGCTTATTGGTTTTGAGGACATAAACTGCATTTTTATAGCCTACTGAAAAATGATCAATTGGCCAGCTTCAATAACTTCCCAGGTCAGAAGATATAAATGTAAAACTTTCCCACTATTTTGTGCAGCCACTATCTCTTAATTATTTCATCAAACAAGTTACAAATACTGTTTTATCTTCCACCAAAATTGAATAATGAAGGAAATTAAGCTCCTCAATTCAATTAACCAACATCATTGGGTACTTAGTATGTCCCAGACAACCTTGTTAAGTGCTCTGAATTTAATAATATGATGGAGAAAAAACACAAGATGGGAAATGCAGTTTACAAACTGCAGCCAGCCCCTGGACTGTAAGGATGGCACTACAATTCGTCTTTGGAATACAGTATCCGCTCCCCGTCCAGCCAAGGCTTTGCTTTCTGTGGTTTCAGTTGCCCACAGTCAACCGTGGTCCAGAAGCAGATGATCCTGCTCCAGACTTGTCATCAGACGGTCAGTAGTAGCCTGACGCTGCGTCATGACGCTACGTCATGTGCCTACATCACGCACCTCCCTTTATCTCATCATGTAGGCATTTTATCATCTGGTATCATCACGAGAAGGGTGAGTGCAGTACGATAAGATATTTAAGAGAGCGAGAGACCACATTCATGTCATTTTTATTATGGCAGATTGTTATAATTATTCTATTTTATTATTGTTGTTGTTCATCTCTTACTGTGCCTAATTTATAGATTAATCTTACCGTAAGTATGTATGTCTACGAAAAAATACAGTCTATATAGGATTTGGTACTATGCACAGTTTCAGGCATCTTGGAATGTATCCTCCACGGAGAAGGGGGGCACCGCCGTATCCTTGTTGCTTCTGCAAAGGTATGGCAGGGGTATAGGCTCAGAACTGGGAGAGGCGCAGAACTGCTCAGCCCATTTCTACAAAGAGACCATCATCCTTGTGGGAGGATAACATAGTAATGGGAAGATATTCCAGTGTCTGGAGCATCAGGGAGGGAAGGTTTACATGGGAGATTCTTGTTTGGGCTGGAGCGGATCCGGGCAGCATGGCTACCAGCCGGAATCAAGAAGATTGATGGCCAGAGGAAGAGACCCGAAGACAAAGCAAGGTGGGAGGACTTCAGGAGCATCCACATTTGATCTCGAGAGGCTGGTTTTTGGAAGCTTTCTGTTCCCAGGTTGGTGTTAACTCCGTGTTTAATAGAGTGTCACTGGACTCCGTGGGCTCTTGTTAGCTGGACTGTGTAGCATCAAAGGCTTAGGGAGTCAAGGGCGTGGGGACAAGAGACTGGACGGGACATCCACTGGCACAGACTCACTCAGAGCAGCAGCTGGAGCAAGAGGAAGAGGGACGTTGGGGGAGGTGCCGAGCATTTGGTGGGCCCAGGCTTCTTCCATGCACACACAGTGGGGGCTTGGCTTATGGTCACTTGAACCAGGAGCGTGGAGAACTTGAGACATGCGGACTACCCAGAAGTGAACTCGGTGGAGTCCCTGCCCTCAGGAGATTCGAATCCAGGCAGAGGAACAGCTGTGTAGCTAGATCAGGGGAGTACTACGTGCTAGGCGGGGTGCAGAATGCACGGAGCAATGAGGACGTTGCACCCGAAGAGGGCTTCCTGGAAGAGGCAAGGTCATGGCAGGTCATATGCACGTCGTTGTGAGGGTGAGTGAAGTGAGAGCGTGAGGAACAATGGTAGCAGAAGGACGGGGGGGAATGTCAGCAGGTAAGTGTCAACTTGCCAGTTTTTTTCTATTTCTCAGTTTCCTTGCTCAGCCTTCTCTTTCTATCCCTGACTCCACGGCTTCCAATGATGCTTCCCCAGAGGACGGGCCCAGGAAACAGAACTTGGACCCCTCAGATCAGTGGCAAATGTGCAGCTCTGGTAAGAGACTGAATGGTGAAGGGGGCAAAGCTCTCAGTGCACAAGATGTTTCTCCATCCGTGGCAGATCCATGTGGCCAGCCACGCACGGACTCTGATGACCTGTGGCTGCCTATACTCCCCGGGCTGCTTCACGAAGTGCTGGCAACTAGTCAACCCCTCCGCAGTGCCCGAGCCTCTTCCTGCTGCAGTTTGCTGGTCCTCTCCCTTCCCTCTCCCTCCCCTCCAGAGGGCACCCCTGAGGTTCCCCACTTTAGGGCCGCTGACCCAGCTCCGGCCAAATCACCAACTCAGGGAAGAAGGAAGGGGGGGTTAAACAGAAGGGGGAATGAACCATGAGAGACTATGGACTCTGGGAAACAAACTGAGGGCTTCAGAGGGGAGGGGGGTGGGGGAATGGGATAGGCCGGTGATGGGTAGTAAGGAGGGCACGTATTGCATGGTGCACTGGGTGTTATATGCAACTAATGAATCATGGAACATTACATCAAAAACTAAGGATATACTGTATGGTGACTAACATAACATAATAAAAAAATATTATTAATAAATAAATAGATAAATAAATAAATAAAAACATGCACACACACACACACACACACACACACACACAAATCACCAACTCAAGGCCCCAGACCGCACACCTTCCGCTGGGCCTGTTGTTCCTTCCAGTGCTCCATGTCGGCTCCCTGAAGCTGCTCTTCCTCCAATTGGTAAATAATTTCCAGATGCCACCATTACTCATGTTCCATCGCTCTCTTGAAAGACCGTCTTTCCTTCCCCATGGGCAAGGCTGTGCCGTAATTGAGGCACTTTTGAAAGGAGGGGACGGTGAAATACATTTTCAGTGTTGTATGACTTCCAAAACAAATGGAAGTCCTTTCAGATGGCAGTTCACTTCATGCAGTGATGAGGAGTCAGGAGTCCTTAATTCTCCCATCAGGTCTGCTAGAAATTAGAATTTTTATTTTGGACAGGTCAACTCATCTTTCTTTGACTCAATTCTCCCATGTATAAAATAGATAAAGTAGCATAGTTCCCAGCCTTCTTTTTTTCTGAAGGATGTTGAAATCCAACTTTTGGTCACCCTCACTCCCCAAACTCCGCATTTCCTGCCATCTGTATTTCCTACAATGATGTTATGACTGCCCTTGGCGCTGACCTGATGTCGATCTTTGACTCTTTCCCATCTTGTTATCCAAGTCCAGTGAGTTCCCAAGTTCTGCCTGTGCCCATCAGGAGGACACCACTCCCATGGCCACCTCTGAACTTGATCACCTCTCAAATGCCTCACCTCCAGAAGGCATCACGTTGGGGGCGAGGGTTTCAACATGGGACTTGGGGTGATACCAACATTCAATCCATATTTAAGATCTGTGGAATTAAAAGTATGAGGATGAGAAAGGAGTGTGATGCCTTTCTTTCTCTTTCTCGAATTGGGACCTCAGGTAGAAAGAGAAAGAGAAAATTTCTTGGAGTAGCCATAGCAGCATTATTCATCATAGTAAAAACTGGAAATAACCCAACGTGCATGAACAGTAGAGTGGGTGAGTCAGTGGTGGCGTATTCAGTGATGAGAAAGAACAATTGCCAGCTACGGGCAGCAGCCTAGAGGACTCTCTCAAGCAGAATGTTGAGCAGAAGGAGCTAGACACAAAAGAGTACACACAAAACAATTCCTTCTATATAAAGTTCAAAACGCAGGCAGAACTATTGTGTGAGAGGAAGGGATAGTGATTACTTCTGGGAAGAAAGGAGGGGACAGTGATTAGAAGGAGAATAGGGGAGCGTGTGGGGGACTGGTACACACTGTTTCTTGCTGTGAGCCGTAGTTACATGGGTGTGTTCCAATTGTGATAATTCACTGAGCTGCACATTCACGATTTGTGCATTTTCCTAAATGAATGTTTATGAAAAATAATTCACATTTAGACCTTTCCTCAGCCTATCTCCTTAAAAGCATGGCCTGATTTACCTAAAGTTAAGAACTGGCAGTGTTGCTCTGAGCCAGCAGAGAAAATTGTAACATTTGGAACTTGTTAAACCAAAGTAACATTTGTTGGTGATTGCAGCAGACCCTACAGCCTTGTAGTGAATCAGTCTGTCAACAAATGTTTATTAAATACTATCCTGCACCCCATTCTCATGAACTGCAGGGCCAGAGTTCAGACGACAATCTAGCCAAGCAACAGAGTAGAGAGCTTTCAGCTGCTAAAGCCAGGCAAGAAATTCTAAGCCTCTTCCTGATAGCCCTTCAGGGATTTTTCTCATCTTGGCCTTCTACCTTGAAATGTGCTCTAGGGTAATGGAGAGAGTCTGGAAAAGGAACAACTGAAGCAAAATAGGTTGGAGGCTAGAGAAGCAATCTTACAGATTCCAGACAGTAAAGACAAGCTATTTATAAAGAGCTTCAGATTGGTAGCAGATTTCTTACTTTGTCTAGAGACTAGATTATGGTAATTTAATGCCTATGGACTATGAAGAAAAAAACTTGCAATCCAAGAATCCTCTTCTCAGCTAAGATATTATTCTCTGGGTCAGTGATGTAGAAATATATTTGAGAATTTGCAAGAAATCGGTGTATATATCACCCCCACACCTAGGGCTGTCACATCGTACAAGTCCAATGGGAAAAACCCACATATATTCCATCCAACAAGAACCACCTAAGAGTCCAATAACCAAATAAAAACAGAATCAAAGCAAAGACCTCAATTTTGGAAATATAAAGGCAAAAATAAATAAGATATACCAAGGTGTGTCTTTTCTCACTTGGCCACAATAGAATCCTTAAATTAAAAAAAAAAGTAGAACTTTCACAACCATTTTATCTAGTCACAAGTCAAGAGAGTTAGAAAAAAAGCATAAATGTTCTAGAAAGCAATGTGAAAGAGTATACTTTCTGTCAATATCTCTCCACATAGCAAAAACTTTTTATGACTTTAAATACCTTAAAAAAAAGAAATCTAAAAATTGAGGTTGTATTTGTATATAAAAGGGAGGGGGAAAGTACAGCAAAATAATCCAAAATAGAAAGTAGGGATTAAACAGAAAACAACAACAACAAAAATTTGAAAGGACAAATAATTCCCAAAGCTGGTCTTTGAAGAGACAGATAAATGGCTAATTTTCTTGAACCTAATTTAGGAGGAAAAAGGAGAGAGGGAAAGAAAGAAGGAAGAAGGGAAGGAAGGAAGGAAGGAAGGAAGGAAGGAAGGAAGGAAGGGAAGGGGAAGGTACTCTCTAGGGGAAATGGCTGATTTTCAATGAAGTACATAACAACAAAATTAAGAAGAAATGGGAAACTTACATACACAATTATCACAGTAGAGACAGGAAATGTGAATAAAGATTTATCACTAAAAGAGTTACTGAAAACTGATGGCTTTCAAGTTGGGTTCTATCCAACCTTTAAAAAACAGATAATCCAGTAATAGTTACATTATTCCATACATAGAAAAAGATGAAAGGTTTTCTAATTTATTTTATACAGGTAACACAAAAATATGACAGAGTATAGAAAGAAAAACTATAGTCTCATTATGAATATAAAAACAGAAATTATGATACAATACTAGCAAATAAAATACAACAATGTATCAAAGGAAATACACTATGACCAAGTAAATTTTATTCTAGAAATGCGGGGGTGGTCCAAATATCAAGAAATGTATACATGAAGTTGATTGCAATGACAGATTAAAAGAGAAAATCCATGTGGTCGTATCAATAGACTTTGAAAAGGTTAATAAAGTTCAGCCACTATTTTTCAAAAGAATTCTAAATAAGATAAGAGTAAGAATCAACTTAAATATGTTACAGGCTGTTCTTAGTCTCATTCGCTATTATCCTAATAGCAATTCTGAAACCATTTCAGTTACCATTGGAAACCAGACAAGGATGCCAGCTCTGCCATTTTCCTTGAACAGTGCCTTGGAGGTTTTAGCAAATGCAATCAGGCAAGAAAATGAAATAATTGGAATACATATTAAGTGAGGAAAAGTAAAATTGTCTCCTGCTGATAATCTTTTTTATCCAGGTAAGGAATTTAACAAAGTAGCTATATGTAAGATAAGTATACAAAAATTAATATGCTGCTTTTCATACAAAGAAAGAAATAGTAAAAAATACTTTGTTCATAACAGTGACAAAAACTATCAGTGTAAAACTCACACAAATAAATATAATGGTGAAAGCATTGTATCTATCTAAAGAAAACCTTAAAATGTATTTGAAAGATATAAAGTGAGTTCTAAATAAGGGAAGAGATATATCTTTTTATGGATGGGAAGATTTAATATCCTAAAAATTAATTCCTATCATTATTATGTAATCATATAATTTCAATTAGAATGTTGACAGAATTTTCTTCACCCTGAAATTGGATAAAATTATCTTAAATTTCACTTGGAAGAATGTATAGCTGAGAATAACCAAGAGAAATTTGGAAGAAAAACATGAAGACTTGTTTTTCGAAATGTCCACACATAGTTAAAACTTACTGTACTCAGATCAATATCATATTGACATAGGAATAAGCAAATAGATCTGTCAGACAGAAAAAATGGTCCAGAAGTAGATTTTCATTTCAAATGAGAATTTAATATATGACAAAGTTGGTATGTCAACGAGCGTGGAGGTTTTTTTCTTTTGTTTAAAGATTTTACTTATTTATTTAGAGAGATAGTGAGAGAGAGAATGCAAACAGGGGGAGGGGCACAGGGAGAGGGAGAGAATCCTCAAGCAGACCCCACCCCGAGTGCAGAACCCAACGGGGGGCTCGATCTCCCAATCCTGAGATCATGACCTGAGCCGAAATCAAGAGTCGGGCACTCAACCGATTGAGCCACACGGGCGCCCAGAGCACGGAGCTTTTTTTAAAAGAATATTCTCAAGTTGTTAACATGAATTATCATTTGAGGGTTGCAGGGAAAAATTCATGCAGCTGAAGGAGGAAGAACAAAGAGGAGGATTAGGCAAGTATATTTAACGGTAATAATAATTGAAATAGCTAGCACTCATATAGGTCTTCGAGGTATCAGACACGGACAGATACACACATATTTGTAGATGTATTCTCTCTATACATATACACACATATACTCCCTCTATATATGCACATATATACATATATTTATATATATACTCTCTATATACATACATATATTATCTCTATATAAATTTTAAATACATGTATAAATTAAATATATAAACATTGTTTTATATCTATTGGTGTGTGTGTGTATCCCAATGGGATAAATACTATTAGATTCTCTTATGGACCCATTTACCAGATGCTGAAACTGAAGTACAGAACATAAAGTTGCCAGAGTTCACACAGCTAACAAGTGGTAGAGTCAGGATTCAAACCTAGGCACCCTGGATCTGGAGTCCATGCTCTTTATCATACGATGCCTCCTAAAAATAAAAGGGCTGCATGAAAGACAAAGAGTGTGATGGGCATGACCCTGATATGAGCATCTCCTTAAGCTCTGCTACCTAGCCGCCTTGTTTGTCCCACTTTAGTCCTAGCCCTGCCATTTACATAAATTCATTTATATATACATCTGTGCAAAAGACAGACTGTGATCTATATTTATGGACCTGTAGGGAGACACATGATGCAGACAAATGAAAAGGGCAAGTTACAGTGTAATAATTGGATTTCACTGAGAACAAACACATACGGGCAACAAAATGTTAAATAGGGAGCTGTGTCCTATATGTTCGATTGGTAAATATCAGAGGTCAAGAGTCAGTTAAATAACAACCCTTCAAGGAAGGTATTAAAAAGTTACAAAACTGGGGAGAACTCATGAAGAAGGGGAGGATTTGTAAAGTGATTTCTTGGGAGAAAGCTGCCTCTGTGCGAGTCCCAGTCCCCCATTTCAAGGCGAGGGCATTGAGAGGGTCATCTTGTCTGCCTCATACCCAGGGAGAGCCAGCTTCAACAGACCCTCAGGGGGCACGATTATCTGTCTCCAGAAACTGAGACGCACACACTGGCCCCAGCACATGCCCACACAGCCTCAGCGCTTGCACAGTAGCAGAGAACACCATTGTCATTGTATTTTGTGTGTAGTGCCAAAGCCACTTAGGGCCTTTGGCCATCGGCCTGGAGGGGACATGGCAGAGGGAGAGAGAAGAAAGAGAAGTAGCTGGGAAGAACGTGCAGCCCTCTAGGACGGGGACCAGGGTGCAAGAAGCCCGGGGACCAGATGTGGCGCCTACAAGAGGAATATGGCTTGGAATCTTTGAAATGGAATCCTGTCCACGAGGTTGTTTCCAAAGTGAGTGGTCCCTTGTTGCAGATGGTCTGTGTGGATGGCCGGCTAGGAAATGAATGCTGAGGGGAGGTGGGAACAGCATCTCGGGGAAGAAGCTCGCCTGGGCTGTGGGGTTGCAGTTACATGTGTGAACAGGGAGGCCTCCCAGGAGCCTACGGGGTGCTCTAGAGATCGAGAGGCCACTTTAAACACCCACCAGACCAAGGGAGCAGTAGCCAAGCACACCAGCCAAGTAAGAACTTCCTCCAGCCCTCTTTGCCTTCCTGCCTCCCACCCGAGAAGGATATGAGCTGGGGGAGAATCAGTAGATCTCTGTACTTTGAATTAATAATGTATTAAACAGGATATTCTGATGTTTTTATCAGACACTGAGTTTTGCCACGTAAAATGACTAAGACTTCCTATTTCTACATGAACCCAGCACAGCCACGGGCCTGCGGGAGTCTCTATCCATTAGGAGGGGACAAAATTCCTCCCCTGGATGCATTTTAAAGGGACAGTGGAGGAGGAAAGCCGAATATGCTTAGACCATATCCCACAGGTCCTGCTTATACAATGTCCCAGTCACACAAACAACACTTTGCCTTATACAGCTCCCTGAAGATGTGTGCATGTGTCGTATGAAGGGGGGAGTGCAGGAAGCTCTAAGCCAGGATGGGAAGACCAGAAGCCTTTAGGGGGACACAGCAGTGTGGGGAGGGAGCAAGGGAGCATAAAACAGAAGGTGCTGAGGTGTAGGGGGAGGGAGGTGGGGGGCTGAGCACTCCAGCAGGCACGCTGAAACCACTTCACAGGGTTGCTCAGTGCCAGACCTGTCAGTATTTACAGAACTGTGGACAGCCCTGAAGCCAGGAGCCCCGAGATTTGCCCGACAGCTTCCCAGTCTCTGTCAGCCCTGTCTGAGAACTCCTGTGTGCTCAGGGTCTGGTCTTCCTGTCTGTGATGGCAGAGCTGACAGGTGTCCTGATGAGGCCAGATCGAGAAAGTCCTCTCTAAATGTCCTCTACACCCCTCAGCACCTTGGTTTCTAGCACAGACAGCACTTTCTACATTTTATTAAGATGTTATACTTCATGTCTCTTTCTTAGAAACAGAAAACAAGTCCCTTAAGGGATAAATCATACTCATCCTTGCATATTCAATAGTTTGCTCATGGGTATTAATAAATATTAGTTGCACTAAAATACACCTACACAGTTTCCTTGCTGGAAGATTCTAAACTAACTGAGTGACAGATGACAGTGAGGACCCTTGTTTATGGCTGAACTTTCCGGGACAAGCCACAAGACCACAGAGCTCTGTTCTACCTCTGACTATCCCAGAGCCACGTGGGCATTTGCTCACGTACCCGTGTTAGTTATGTTACATTGTGTCCCCCCTCCCTGAGAATGTAAGTCCAAGAACGCCATCTAATTTGTCTACTGGTATCCCAGAACAGTGCATGCCAGGGTTAAAAGAAGGGCAAATAATGGGTGGATTTTTTTCAAATGAAGGCCCATTCATGGCTTGCCCCAACGGCCAACAAGATGTGGTCCTTACCCTCAAGAATGCCGCCTTCTGCAGTGGGGGTAGCAAGGATGGAGACAAACAGGTAAACAAATCATTATGGAGCAGACTAGTATCTTAGGACAGCAGAGGTTTTGAGAGAGGAGAGCTGAGCACCTTTGTCTCCAGAGTGATGGTGTGGGCAGGGTAGGAGAGGTTTCAGATGGGAGGGAACCACAGTGGCTGACAGGTGTTCAACCTATCCCCTCTAGTTCCATGCCCAGAGTCATGCAGACTTGGGGGCCCTCCCTAGACAGAGGGGACAGCTCTGTGCTGTGATCTGAGGTGGCTACAAAGTCCAAAGTATCTCACCTCTGGACTGCCACATGGCTGCAGATTTCCTGCTGACTTGCTCATTTTTCTGGTCACGACAGGAAGAACACCGCTGGAATAGTAATTCTCCCTGACCAGGCATCTGGAATGCAGTCCGCAGAATTGGAAGCTCAAGCCAATAAAGATGTTGGTGATTTCTGAGAAAACTGCTAAGGAGCAATGTTAGGATTCTCCAACCGATAGGTGTCTTATTCTTTTTCTATAATTCTGTAGTTATCTTATTCTATTTATATAATATATAAAATATAATACATAGCTTTAAATATTCATGCTAGGTTGATGGTTTGCTAATATGGAATTTTAGGCTGAAATTATTTCCTCCAAATTTTGAAAGCGTCACTTTAGTTTCTTGTAGCTTCTGGTGTTGCTGTTGATATGGCTGAGTCATTTGGATACCCTCTCTTTTGAATGTGCCCAGGTTCTCCCCTCCTGTATGTATGTAGAATCTTCTATTTGTCCCCAGTTCTGAAATTTCTCACGAATACACTGGGATGAGTGTTTATTTTCATTCATTGTGAGGGGTACCAGATGGGTCATTTTTTTTTTAAAGAGTTTATTTATTTATTTGACAGAGATAGAGAGAGCCAGCGAGAGAGGGAACACAAGCAGGAGGAGTGGGAGAGGAAGAAGCAGGCCCATAGTGGAGGAGCCTGATGTGGGGCTCGATCCCAGAACGCCGGGATCACGCCCTGAGCCGAAGGCAGACGCTTTAACCGCTGTGCCACCCAGGCGCCCCACCAGATGGGTCATTTTAATCCAGAATTTGTGTTTTCCACTTCTCTTTTTCTCTACCTTCTGTAACATTTCTGTAAGTCTATCTTCAAGCCTTTCTACTGAGTTTTAATTTTCTGCTACCATTTGTTTTTGTTTGTTTTAAAATTTTATTTTCTGGTTTTTTCCATGGGGGGGCAACTTGTTTCTATTTCACAGTTTCAGTATCTTCTCCATATCTCTGATGGTATTAAAGATAATTTTTTGAATATTTCCCTTTCTTAAAACCTGCATCCTTTAAGCTCTACTGTATTTATTTGCTTGTTTGCAGGCTTATTTGTCTTTTGTGATGCAAGCTTCCTGATGTCTGCTACTCCTTGTCTGCTTGCTGGCATTTAAGAGCAAGGACTACAAATCTGGTTGGCAGTTCTGAGCTTGTGGGTGGGCTTGTCCATGGTGGGCTTACTCTCTGGCTGAATCATTTCAATAAGAAAGGTAACTTGTTAGGCAATAAAATCCCAATGCTTTGTGCTAGCATTGAAGAGGACACTTACCTGAACTGACTGAACAGAGTTGGAAAGGGTGTTCAGGACTCTAACTGCTTCTTGAATAGGCGCTCAATCATTATAGCATCCTATGTCAGCTGATACAACCAGGTGTACCTGGTACCTCTAATTCCTGAGCATTTTGAGGATTGTACAGTCTAAGCCAGTTACTTTCCCAGCTCGCTCGATTGTTGGTTTAAAAGTTATCCTTTCCTAGACCTTTAAACCTTTTATTCCTCCCCACTTCCAAAATTTTGTTGGCATTGCCTTCTCTGCGGTTCTTCTTCTCCTTCTGGGGAATTATGTTTATGTTCTAATTCCAGACTCTGCTTTCCAACTGTGGTTAGAAAAAAAAAAGTCTCCCCACAATGTCCACATCCTAATCCCAAGAGCCTGGGAATATGTAGTTTAAATGGCAAAGAGGAATTACAGTTGCAGGTAGGATTAAGTTTGCTAATCAGTTGACCTTGAAATAGAGAGATTAACCTGGATTATCCAGGTACGCCCAATGTCATCAACAAGGGTCCTAAGAAGTAGAAGAGGAGGTCAGAGTGATGCAACATGAGAAGGGATCGATGTACCATCTCTGGCTTTGAGGATGGAAAAGGGAGCCCATAAGGAATGCAGGCAACCTCTAGAAGCTAGAAAAGGCAAGAAAATGGATTGTTTTCAGGGCTTCCAAGATGTCATAAGGCCAGCCAACACCTTGATTTTAGCCCAACGAGACTTGCATTGGACTTCTAACCCACAGAACTGTTAAGATAATACATTTGTGTTGTTGTGTGTTTAAGCTGCTACATTCATGGCGACTTGTTACAGCAATAGGACACTACCACACAAACCATGACAAATGAACTCCATTTGTGTTACCTTCTATCCATAAAAAAAAAAAAAGAAAAACTGGACAAAATAAATGAAACTACTGTTTTTAGACATTGGAAATAGTAGTGCAGGACTGTGATCCCTAAGCCACGGTACACAAAGTGAGCCCTGTGTTTGTTCTAGCTTTCTGCCTGGAGACCATCTGCAGCCTGCAGTGCACGGAGGGAAATCCAGTAGTGTCACGAAGTTGAAGAGTCAGAAATCAGTGTTTGAAAGAGGACAAGGAGCCAAGAATCTGCAGGACAGAGTACTGGCAAGGCCAGAAGCTATATGGAGAAAGTCTAGGAATCTGCGCAGGGATCCTCTTGGAGTGTAAGATTGCCAATCTTCATACAAATAGGGTTAAGCTCCATTAGGCTATGCAAAACCAACTTTTGGGGAAAGAAAAAATCCTGGGAAGCTATAAATTGGGCAATTCCCAAAATTCATACAGGAATCACACAGGCAGGAAATCATTGAGTCCCTGTAAGTGGAGAAACCTAAAAGAATACATGGGCCTTAAAATGAAAAGCTTTTGAGAGTGAGACTAAACTAGCCCTGGAACAAAAGATATTCTAGATTCACTAAAAAATAAAGCCAAAAAGCAGATCCAAAAAAATCAAGTTCCTGAGGCACCTGGGTGGCCCAGTTGGTTGAGCAGCTGCCTTCAGCTCAACTCATGATCCCAGCATCCTGGACTCAAGCCCCGCATTGGGCTCTCTGCTCAGCAGGGAGTCTACTTCTCCCTCCCCCTGCTCTTGTGCTCTCGATTGCTCTCCCCCTACCACTCAAATACAAAAATAAGTAAATACAAACTCAAAAAAAAAAAATCAAGTTCCTTATCTTTGGAGCAGATCTAAGTCTAAAGCATAAAGTTCACAAAGTAAAGCATTGACTAGCAAATGGGTGGACATGTGAAGAAGCAAGAATAGATGATCTAAAGCCAGGGAGAAAAAATAAGTTAGTAGAAATGGTCGACAGAAATGACAGAAGATGGAAGTGGCAAAGATTTTAATTACTTACTTGCACATTACAAATACATAATTTAAAAAATATAAACAGAATGAGGAGGGAATTTAAAGACATAAAAAATGGATTGAACTTTTAAAAGCTAAAAAATAGTGTCTGAAATGAAAATTTCAAGTCAGCTGAAATAGCTCAGTTGGGTGAGTGTTAGACTGAAATGAAAATTTCACTGATAAAAATTAATGGCAGATTAGACCTGGCAGAAAAAAGTTCAGTGAACTTGAAGTCAGAACAACAGAAGACCATCCAATGAAATACAGGGAGAGAAAAAAACTGAAAACAATGAACAGTGTGACTCTTGGCAAATTAGTATCACATACAAATAACTTCAGAGAAGAGGTGGAAGGGATAGAAAAAATGCCAAGATTTTTCCAAATCTAATGAAAGTTATAAACCCACAGATCCAAGAACAAGGAAACCCAAGGAAAACAAACACAAAGAAAATCGCACCAAGGCACATCACAATCAAATGGCTGAAAATCAGTGATAAAAAGAAAATATTAAAAGCATTCAGAGAAAAAGGACACTTTACACATGAAGGAATAAAGATAAGTAAGAACTACTGCAGATTTCTCATTAGAAATCACACAAATCAGAAGAAAATGAAATAGTATGTGGTAAAATGCTGAAAGAAAAAAAATGTCAGAGTTCTCTACCCAGAAAAACATCTTTAAAAATTGCAGGTGAAATAAAGATTGTTTCAGATAAACAAAAATTTCAAGAATTCTTTGCCAGTAGACCCATACTACAAAAAAAAAAAAAAAAATGTAAAAGAAAACTCTTCAAGTAGAAAAAAAAATGCTATGCCAAGTTAAAATTTGGATCAATACAAAAAAGGGCAGGAAGGATGCATTTAAAAGTGATCTAAAAAAACTTTGGAGAGTGATTGATATACCCATTTCTTTGTAGTAATGATTTCTTAAGTGTATACCGGTGTCAAAACCTATCAGTTGTAATTTTAAATATGTGAAGTTTCATGCATATCAGTTATGCTTCAAAAAAGATGTAAGAAAAAGTCATAGATTTGGAGAAAATATCTGCAACACACACGTTTGAAAAATAATGATATGGAATTATTCCTTACAATGGAACACCAAGAAGACAAAACAGCCCTTTGCAAATGGGCAAAGGTCAGACAGACATCTCACACAAGAAGATAGAGAGGTGGCACAGCACATGAAAAATGTTCAACGTCATTAATCATCAGGGAAATGATCATTAGAACCACAAGTAGTTACCACTACACACTCTTGAAAATGGCTGAAACTCAAGAGACTGGCCTCACCAAATGTTAGCAATAAAACAGAACTAGAATTCCTGTACAGTGCTGGTACAGCCACTTTGCTGTTTCTTTAAAAGTTAAACATATGCTTACCATATGACCCAGGTTACCTTATGACTTCAACTTACTTAAGAGAATGAAAATCTATATCCACACAGATACTTGTACATAAATGTCTTATAATAGCTGAAATTTTCAACAACAGGTGAACAAATTTGGTTTATCCACACTGTGATATCCTATTCAGCAGTAAAACAGAAGGAATGACTGACGTATGCTACAACTTGCATGAATCTCAAACCCATGCTGAGCAGGAAAAGCCAGACTCAAGAGACTTCATATTGCAAGATTCCTTCGATACGAAAGTCTCAAAAAGACCAAACTAACCTATCATGGCAGAAGGCAGATAAACAGTTTCCTGGGTACAGAGTTATTGGTGGATTACCTGTCAAGAGGCAGAAGGGAAATTCCTGGGTGATAGAAATATTCAGTATTTTGAATGTGATGGTGGTTATAGCAATGTACAAATTTGTGAAAACGTGTCAAACTTTATAAAATGGATGAATTTTATTGTATTTAAATTATATCTCAAGCAGGTAATTTTTAAAAATTCTTTTATTGTTTCTTTAGTAAGGTTTAGGAAGGGAAAGAAACAATATGTGCATTTTCAATTAATTAAGATAACTACTATCTTAATTAATAATTTTTTGGTAATTTTTGAACCATCCCTATAGGGCTTGGCTGCTTGTTGAGTACTCGAGTACTTATATAACTCTTAATATTTTTATACTACTTCATAAGTTACAAGGACTTTCACACATATCTCATTTTATCTTCAAAAATACCTCGAGAGATTTGGCATTGATTTTTTGGATATGACACCAAAAACATAAGAAACAAAAGTAAAAATAGTAAATTGGACTACATCAAAATTAACAACTTCTGTGCATCAAAGGACATAATCAACAGAGTGAAAAGGCAACTTACAGAATAAGAGAAAATACTTACAAATCATATATCCAATATGGTGTTAATATTTAGAATATTACAAATCATATCTCTGATACGGGGTTAATATTCAGAATATATAAAGAATTCCTACAACTCAACAACAAAAAGACAACCTGATTTTAAGATGGGTAAAGGAGTTGAACGGACATTTCTCCAAAGAAGATATGCAAATGGCCAACAAGCATATAAAAAGATACCCAACATCAATAATCCTTAAGGAAATGCAGATCGAAACGACAGTAAGGTATCACTTCACATCCATTAGGATGACTACTAGAAAGTAAACGTTGGTTTGGATGTGGAGAAATCAGAGCCCTTATGCACCACTGGTGGGAACATAAAATGGCGCAGCCACTATGGAAAACAGTATGGCAGTTCCTCAAAAATTAGAAGTAGGATCACCATATGATCCAGCAAGTCCACCTTTGGATATGTACCAAAAAAACCCCCAAACAAACAAAAAACAAACAACCTGAAAGCAGGGACTCTAAGAAGTACTTGTACACCCATGTTTACAGCAGTATGATTTATAACAGCTTAGAGGTAGAGAAGCAATCCAAGTGTCCACCAATGGATGAACGGATAGACAAAATGTGAGATATATGTGTGTATATATATACACGATGGAATATTAATGCCCTAAAATGGAAAGGAATTCTGATATATGCTACAACATGGGTGAACCCTGCCTGCTAAAGGAAATAAGCCAGTCACAAAGACATAAACTATATGATTCCACATGTACAAGGGCCCTAGGGTAGTCAAAATCATAGCTACAGAAAGGAGAACGGTGGTTTCCAGGGTCAGGGTGGGAGGATGGGAAGTTAGTGTTTAATGGAGATGGAGGGTCAGCTTTGAAAGATGGAAAGAGTTCTGGAGATGGTGATGGCGATGGTCACAAAAAATGAGAATGTGCTTAATGTCTCTGAACTGTACACTCAAAAACAGTTACGATGGCACATTTTATGTTATGTGTATTTTAGTATAATTTTTTAAAAATACCTGAGGGGGACACCTGGGTGGCTCAGTGAGTTGAGAGTCTGACTCTTGATTTCGGCTCAGGTCATGATCTCAGAGTCACTAGATCGAGCCCCATGTCAGGCTCTGTGCTCAGCATGGAGTCTGCTTGAGGTTCTCTCTCTCTCTCTCTCTCTGCCCTCCCCCTGCTTGTGCACATGCTCTCTCTCGCGCTCTCTCAAATAAATAAATAAATCTTTTTAAAAAAATACGTTGAGGGGCATCTGGCTGGCTCAGTTGATAGAGCCTGTGACTCTTGATCTCAGGGTCATAAGTTCAAGTCCCACATTGAATGTGGAGCCGGCTTAAAAAATATAAAAGAATAAAAAATACCTTGAAAGGCCGATTTTCAGTACTATTGTACGAATGAGAAACAGTGGCTCGGAGATGTTAAACAGTTTGCCGGAGGCTTTAGGCCAAACTGGTAGCTGGGCCTGAATCAGAACCCAGATCTCAGCATGGGCTCTGCTCGTTTCCACTTCCTCTTGAAGCTGGCTTTTTAAAAATTCTCAATTAACTGCAGAGGGAGAGCATGTCTCATAAACATTTCCCAGGCGGGTGAGTCACTGGGTTTCACTTTCGCTTTCTCCCACGCGCACTCTTCAAAATGGCCCTGAGCCCACTCGCGGCGCTCTCTTGGACAGCACTGCGTGCAGGGGGTTACTCTTCCCTGACTTTAAACTGTGCTTCCAGAGGGGACAGACCATATGGCCGAAGGGTCCGGATTAGGGTCCCCAAACTGGGAGATGGGATGGACCAGTGGACGGCTCAGTGAGAGAAGGGGAATCTCGAGACCCGGGCAGGCGTGGAGAGTACTGTCTTGCCTGCCGGCTGGAGTCTTAATGTCTCTCTTCTACAGGAACCTTATTAAAAAGCCTTAGGGACACATTTCTTTGTTACAGGTAGTTTTCTGGTGTCAGTTCAGAGCTCCTTACCTTGTACCCCAGTGTCTAAATCCCATGCTGAGTCCCGGCCTTTCGCCCTCCTGGCCACCCTCCGAGAGTTCCCTGTGACTGTTCTAGCATCTGCTTGGTTCAGTTCCCAGCTTCACCCTGGAACTTTCTGGTTCTGTTAGGCAGCCGCCACAGTGAGCCGAAGCCATCCTAGATGGTCCGTTCCTCCTCACCCACACGGACCAAGTCTACAGGCCACCGGGCCCCTCCTGCCCAGGAGAGAGGAAGGCGTTCCTGGGCTCCAGGCCGGCATTCCCAGGCACCAGAGCCTGGCTCTTCCTTCCCAGGGCTGTCCCCAACTCCTCCTCTCTTGGGTTTTCCGGCCAACAGTCCCCAGGCTAAGGATCTTGAAAAGCGACAAGACCCCCCCACCGCCCTTCTCATGAAATGTTGATGCACCCAGAGCTCAGCGACTCCCTTCCTGCGTGTTCAGTGATGGTGACAAGATGCCACTCCCTGCTCCATGTCACTCCAGGACACACACAGGTCCTCCTCCCACTTCATCAAGAGCTGGTTGGGGGAACTTGCCACGACTTCAAAGTGCTGACAAGCATGCGCACCTTCTCTCCCCTTCTTTCTGTCCCTACACTGATGGCCTGGTGTTAGGACTTGGGCTTAAACAATTAGCTTGTATTTCAAAAACATACCAGTCTCCATCAGGAGAGAGAATAAATGGGACATTTTATGACCGTAGCATATATTTGATGGGGACTTTAAATAACTTACGGCAAATACCCAGCCAGACACAATCACACAGGCCTGCAGGTGGGGATTTGCCCAAGGGGCACTGCTTTTCCTGAGCCACACCCCTCCACTCAGAATCCGAGGACTGGGAGATGATTAATTCACCGCTCTTTGAAGTAAATGGGTCCCTCACCCAGAGCTCCCAGGCCTGCTGAGTTACTGCGTCTTCTGAAGGGAGATTGTTATTCTGAAAATATAACAAACGTTACCCTTTCTCCCTTGGGAAGTCAAAATTGTCAATCTTTGGCATTGCTAAGGGGGTGGGACTGCAAGCCACGAAGTCGCCCAGACCCGCTCCAGCTACTTAGGCAACACCAGTGACTAGAAGCTTCCAATGGTTGTTGTTGCTGCTCTCTCCTCTGAGAGGCTCTAAGCGGCTGCTTCCTGCAGTGGGTGGCTCCCCTGGCCTGGCAGATCTTCTGGGTGCTAATGAGGGGAGCTACTAGCAGGGCCCTGCTGCGGCCCCCCGCGTCTGCAGCCTCCGTCACCTGGGCTAAAGCAATGCCCACACTTCTGTGTCTCTGCCACATCCTAGTAGACACTGACATTTTCTTGTCAATTTACAATAGGGAAGAAATTCTGACATCCCACCACACAGGCCCCAGCCAGACTACCCCCTTAGTGTTCCCTTCTTGTGCGCTGTGGCAGGACACAGGTGTAGACACTGCCTTGTTTCCTGAGCTCTGCCTCCCCTAGTGTCCCGGGATGGGGGCACAATCCACAGATGCCTCTTCATAACCCCCTCTGTCCTCCCATCCCCTCACCGAGGACACAGGATGCTTGTGTAATCAGGGCCAGCCCGGTGCTTGTTTTTCCAGAGTTCCCCAAGTTAAACACCACTGGTGCCCAGAGTGCATCAAGCTCCCGTGATCTCTGCAACCAAGGCTCAGGAGAGCCGCCAGCCAGAGAGCTGACGCAGGGGGCAATCTTCCCCGATGCTCTGGGCTATCGTGGTTTTTCTCTTTTCTTCTCAAGAAGAAACATAAGATCATTTAAAACACACAGTTTAATATTCCAGGGCCTTGCTACCACACAGAGCAACAGTTCCAAAATAACTCAGCATCTGTAATCCATAATTTATCATCCGAATTTGTTGTGTTCAATTATTCATATCCTGCAACAGTGTGTCCCCAAAGAGGCAAATGGACTCAAAAGAAAGCTCACAAAGTGCAGAAGATGGAAAAATAACCCAAATATTGCCATGAAGCTATCAAGATAGAGTAGGGAAGTACAGGCTGCAATCAGAAGAGCTTCCTAGAAGACCTTTCTCCAAGACCCGACAATGTTGTCATCTGCTGCCGTGTTTTCTTTCAAGCGCCAGGGCTGGTGGTGGGCATACATCAGTTTTTATTCCTAGCACAGGTATAAGCACTGTTTTGTCTAGTCGTTTGAGCGGACAGAATTCAATCCGCATTTCTACAGAAGTTTATTAATCATCTGCAACCTGCCAGTCACTCTGTTTGATGCAAAAAGATGAATAAGATACAGCTGTTGGCCCTGCGGAACCTCCATGGCAGGCAGGCACCAGAGGACCTGAGAGGAATTTGGTTCATTCTAAGCGCCATAGGAGACTTTAGAAGGATTTGAGAAAGAATAGTTTGGGTTTTTTAAAATATTTTATTTTATTTATTTATTTGACAGAGAGAGAGACAGCCAGCGAGAGAGGGAACACAAGCAGGGGGAGTGGGAAAGGAAGAAGCAGGCTTCCAGCGGAGGAGCCTGATGTGGGGCTCGATCCCAGAACGCTGGGATCACGCCCTGAGCCGAAGGCAGACGCTTAACGACTGCGCTACCCAGGTGCCCCAAGAAATAATAGTTTTTAAAAGATCCCTCTAGATACTGTTAGGGGAATTGATTTTCCGGAACAAGAGTAGATAAATGGAAAAGTGTTCAGAGGCTGCTTCTGTAGTCTAGGTGGGAGCTGGAGGTGACGGAGCAGGAAGGATTGCACAGGTGCTAACGTGGGAGCAGATGCGACAGAGAGAGCCTTGCGTAGTTGCTGCTGGCGTGCATGTGCTGTGGGAGGAAAAGAGAAGGGTCAGTGTGATTCCCGGATCTGGGCCCGAACACTTGGATGAATGATGGTGCCATTTGCTGAGAAGGAAACAACGGGGGAGGATGAGTTTCAGGCGTGAAATTAAGCTCTGGTTTGGACGAGTTCGGTTTGAGCAGCTTATCAGTCATCCCCGTGGAGAGGTTGAGGTGGCCATTGGGTGTGTACCAATCTGAGGCTCTGGAGAGAAGCCAGGCCTGGAGATAGACATTTGGAGGTGGCCAATTTATGGATGACATTTAAAGTCCTAGGAACTGAGAGTATTAGAGAAGAGAAGAGGTCTACGGACTGACCTTTAGACAGGTCCAACGAGCACAGGAAATAAAGGGGAGGACAATTCAGCAAGCTGCCAGCTCCCTTTTAAGATTTCCTGAAAGTGCCATCCAGCAGCTCAACAACTTCCACGTGCATGTCACGTGCGGTCGCGCGCAGTTAAACACACTGTCGTCCCGAATGATCGGGAATGAAGAGGAGGAGAAGATCTGTTGTATGGGGACCTAACAGTCCCCTCCCCTCACCAGTGGGACTCTGACACCCCTGTTCTGACCCCTTTGCCCACCTGTCCCTCACCCAAGTACAGCTGCCATGCTGTAGTAGGAGAGACAGGGGTCGGAAGAGGCAAAGGAGGAAAGCATTTCAAGACTGTCAAATCTCCCCAAAGAGAAGGCACTACGACAGAATATATCCAGTGCCTGGCCCATTGTGGGACCCCAATGAACAGCTGAGGAAGCAAGGAAAGAAGTAAGAAAGGAGGAGACAAAGAGGTGGGGAAGCAGGGAAACAGGGTCTAGACAATGATACATAATTTTTGTAGATTTTCTTGGCAGAAGAGCACAGGACCTGGAGTCGGGAGACTAGAATACATGTACCAGCTATAGGCTCATCATTTATACAACATTATACAACAATATTTCTAATACTGATTCTGCAATAAGGTGGGTACTCTGACGTATTACCAGTGGCATTGTGAATAGACACACCCAACCAGAGACGCAATGCATCAATATGAATCAAGAGTCCACAAAAATGCATATTTTAACCCATTTCTGGGTTTCTATTCTAACAAAACAGCTCCAAATATTCTCAAACCATCTGTATAAATATTGAAATAGCCTGGGTCTCCAATGACGTTGTAGGAGAATGAGGCATTAATTGTTTAACCACTGTCGCTCAGTCTCTATTACTAGCATCTGGACACAATTCCTAACTGAAACCAAGGCAGGGGAGTCTGGCTACTTTAGACTCTTCTGGTAGTCAGGGACTTCTGGTGGAGATAGAGGAAAATAGGAAAATAGCATGTAATAAGAAATGAAATTAGTCCTGCTGATCTTTTAGGGGAAAGTGAATAATCAGTTCTAATTTTAGTTTCCAGTGTGACATTGATAAGGAGAGCTGTGTAGTGAGAGGATGCTGGGAAATGGATATCTTCCCTAGAATAGGGGTGCTTTCAAATGATGCAATAGGCACTGGTAAGAACTCTGGGGGGGGGGGGTGACGCCATGAACAGAAAAGGCAGGCCAATGTGTATAACATACATTCTGATTATAACTGTGCAGAGATAGGTGATTTTTTTTTTTACCTTTGGAGACTTTTACAATGTTTTTTATTAAGCTATAATTTACATAAAGAAAAATTCACTTGTTTTAGTGTACAACTGTATGAGCTTTTTGACAAATGCATACAATCATGTAATCGCTACCACAATCAAGATATAGCACTGTTACCTCTCTCCATCGAGTTCCTTCATACACTGTAGTCGATTCTCTCCTTCTACTCCGGTCCCAGCCACAGGATACTCCGCTTTCTGTCCCTATAGTTTTGCTTTCTCCAGAACATCATACAAATGGGATTATACAGGATCTAGCCCTTTGAATCTGGCATTTCTCACTTAGCATAATGCACTGAAATTCACCATTTGTTGTATGTTTGTTTCTTTTATTTTTGTGTATCATCCCATTGTGTGGTGGGACTATAATTTGTCTATCCATTCACTAGTTAAAACACTTGAGTTTTGAGATTTGGCAGTAAATAAACAATAAATGTTGATATGCAAGTATTATATTTGGTAAGCACGTGTTTAACTATAAAAAAACTTCCAGACTGTTTTTCAAAGAAGCTATACCATTTTGCATGGTCACCAACAATGGATGAGAGTTTCAGCTGCTCCAAATTCTCACCAACACTAAATATTGTCATGTTGTTGTTGTTGTTTATAGTCATTCTTAAAGCTGTGTCATGGTATCTTATTCAATTTTAATTTGTATTTTCTTAATGATTAATGGGGTTGAGCATCTTTTCATGTGCTTATATGTCATCTGTATATCTTCTTTGGTGAAATGCCTACTCTAATCTTTTCCCCATTGTGGGGTGGGGATTGCTTTCCTTCTTATTGTTGAATGTTGAGAATTCTCCATATATTCTATGTACTATACCTCTATCAGATATGGAATTTGTCATTGTTTTGGCCAAGTCTGTAGTTTGTCTTTTCCTTCAACATTTCTATTCTAAAAACTGAAAAGGAAAACTCAACACTCTACAGCTCAGCCCTAATTCCAGTTCTTTAGAATGAGCACTCAGCCTTAACAAGTTAGACCACCCTCCTCCCCATGGACATTCTGGGATAATGTCAAGTCTTTCCCTTAAATCAGTGGCACTTTGAAATAATCATGACTCTCCTACTCTCACCCTTCAAGAGCAAAGTTTTCTGGAGCTTCTGAGGCTCTAGCGTCCATAAGGATTAGAGTTTCTTCTGCCTGGGTGTCTTGGGAGCCTCTTGGTCTCCTCTTTGACTCCCAGGCACAGGGCAATCCCTGGTATTAACTTAGGGAACCACCACCCTGAATTTTCCTTATTCATTCCCTTGCCTTTCTTTCTTTAATTGCTGATGTATGTATCCCTTTAAATACACTGTGCCACTTTTGAGCGACTTATGCATGGGACACAGGCTTACTGCAGGAGTAAGAAAGACCTAATTGCAAGACTACAGAATGCTTCTACTCCCCTAACAGCTCACCACCTCAATAATGCTCCTAAGTAAATAGAACAGTACTACTAAAAACTGAACATTCTTAGACTTTATTTAAGAAGTCTTTAAGGAAACCCAAAGACAATAGAGGAGACAGAAACATCAGAAGAAATTTTAGCCTCCAACACCTACAACCACAGCAAATAGTAAACACAACCTAATCCCTAGCCAGATAAACATAAAACATCAAACTAACGGCCTATTGACCTCAGTTCCTTTTACACAATACAACTTGTCTGACTTTCAGTAAGAAATTGTAAGGCATACCAAAAGACAATTTATAGTTTGAAGAGACAGAGCAAGCAACAAAACCAGACTCAGATACAGCAGGGATATTGGAATGATAACACGAGGAATGTAAAACAATTATGGCTAGGGACATCTGGCTGGCTCAGTTGGTTAAGCACCCAACTCTTGATATCAGCTCAGGTCTTGATCTCAGGGTCATGAGTTCAAGTCCCAAGCTGGGCTCCATGCATGGAGCCTATTTACACACACACACACACACACACACACACACACACACACACACACACACACAATTATGGCTAATATGCTAAGGGCTCTAATGGAAAAAGTAGACAACATTCAAGAATGGATGGTAATGTAAGCAGAGAGATAGACATTATCAGAAAGAATCCAAAGGAAATGCTAGAAATCAAAAACACTAGAAAAACAAAGAGAAATATGCTAGAGATGAAGAATGTCATTCATTGATAGGCTCATCAAGAGACTGGACACAGGTGAAGACATAATCAGTGAGTTTGAAGAAATGTAACAGAAACTTCCAAATTGAAATGTAACATGTAAAAAAAAAATGTAAAAGACTAAGCAGAATAAGCAAGAACTTGGAGACGATTAGAAAAGTTGTAGCATATGTGTAATGGGAATACCAAAAGGAAGAGAAAGAAAAGGACAGAAAAACATTTGAAGCAAAAATGACTCAGAATTTTCAAAATTAATGATAAACACTGGATTACAGAACCAGGTAGCTTGAGAAATACTAAGGATAATATAAAAAACTCGAGACCTTGGCATATCACATTCAAACTGCAGAAAGTCAAAGACAAAGAGAAAATCTTGAGAGAAGCTGGGGCGGGGGGGGGGGGGGGCAGCAATCTCACTTACCCAGAAGCACAGATAAGAATTACACGAGAATTCTCTTCAGAAACCGTGCTAGCAAAAATGGAATGGAGTGAAATATTTAAAGTTTTGAAAGAAAAAAAAACCAGTAATGTAAAATTCTATATCCAGTGCAATTAGTCATCAAAAGTGAAGAAGAAATAAGAAACCTTCTCAGACAAAAAAAAAAAAAAATTGAGAGAATCTGTCACCAGTAGACCTGCCTTATAAGAAATTCTTTAAAGAAATTCTACATAAAGAAGAAAGATGATATTGGTCAAAAACTCAGATCTATATAAAAGAAAGGAAGAGTGTTAAAGAGGAATAAATGAAATAATATAAGATCTTTAACTTTTCTTATTCTTAATTGATAATGGATAACAGGTCATTCAAAACAATAACAGCAATAATGAACTCAGTGATTAAAGCTCACAGATAACAGAAATGAATAGAGCAATATTATAAGTTATGAAAGGGAGGAATTGGGAACACTTTTGTAAAGTATTTACACTATCTGTGAAGTGGTATAGTGTTATTTGAAAAGAAGACTTGGATTAATGTTGTAAATGTATATTGCAAACTCAAGGGTAACCACCAAAAGGGGTTCGTAAAAATAAGTATAATTGATATGCTAAAAGAAGAGAAAACATGAAATCTATACAATGTTTGATTAAAACCAGAGAAGGAGAAAAAAGTAGAAGGCAGAACAAGGAAGAGGAGAAGGAGGAAGAATGAAAGAGGAGGGGAGGAGGAGGAGGAGGAGGAGGAGCAATGAACAAGGGCAATGAATAAAAAACAGTAACAAATATGGTACATATTAATCCAACTATATAAACAATTATTTAAAACACCCCTGGTCAAAATATACCAATTAAAATCAGACACTCTGAGTACATTTTCAAAATGCCCAAATACATTTTTTTCTACAGAAACCTACTGTAAGTATAAAAAACATAGACTAAATGGAAAGGTATGGAAAATATATACCATACTAACACTAATCAAAAGAAAGTGGGAGTGACTTTATTAATTTCAGACTAAGCAGACTTCAGAACAAGGAAAGTTATCAGTATAAAGAGAGTCATTGCATAAAGCGGTCGATTATTCAAGAAAACAAAATAATCCTTATTGTGTATATGCCTAAAAACAGAGCATCAAAATACGTGGGGCAAAAACTGATAGAAATATACAGGGAAATATATGAATCAACTATTATAATTGACTCCCTTTTATTGGTAACAGATAGATTATTTGGCAGGAAGAAAATCAGTAGGGTATAACTGAACAACACCATCAATCAATTGATTTAATTGAAATCTGTAGAGTATTTCATCCAGCAACAGTGAACTATATGCTTCTCAAGTTCACATGGAACATTTACCAAAATAGACCATATTCTGGACCAAAACACACATCTTAAAGAATTTGAAAGAACATAAATCATACAGGATATTCTCTCAGAGCACAATGAAGTTAAACTAGAAATCAGTAACAGAAGGATAGCTGGAAAATCCCCAAACTTACAGGTTACAACATACTTCTAAATATATATGGGTCAAAGATGATGTAACAGAAACTTCCAAATTGAAATGTAACATGTTTCAATTTCAAAATATTTTAAACTGAATGAAAATGAAAACATAACATATCAAAAATTGTGGTTTGCAGCAAAAGCAGTCTTTAGAGGTAAATTTGTAGCATTGAAAACATATATTAGAAAAAAAAAAGAAAGATTTAAAATCAATAATCTAAGCTTCCACCAGAGGAAACTAAACAGAAAAGAGAGAGCAATTTAAATCCAAAAAAAGAAGAAAAAATTAACAAAAGTTAAAGCAGAAATCAGTAAATTTGGAACAGGAAATTAATAGATAAAATCAACTAAACCAAAGGCTGTTTCTTTGAAAGGATCAATAAAATTGATGTTTCTAGCTAGGTTAGCAAACAACGAACAAAAAGTGCAAAGACACAAATTACTGTCAGAAGTGAAAGGTGACCATCACTACTGATCCCACTGATATTAAAAGAATTATTAAGGAATATTATGAACAACTCTTTGCCCACAAATTCAATAACCTGGATGAAATAAACCAATTTCCTGAAAGACACAATCTGCCAAAACTCACACAAGGAGTAACAGATCATCTGAATAGGTCTATATCTACATAAGAAATTGAATTAATAATCAAAAGCCTTCAAAACCAGAAAATACCAGATACAAATGAGATCATGAGTGAATTCTACCAAATCTTTAAGGAAGTAATTACACCAATTCTCCACAATTTCTTCAAGAAAATAGAAGCAGAGGGAATACTTCCTAACTTATTCTATGAGATTAGCATTACTCTAATGCCAAAACAAGACAAAGATATTATATACAAAGAAAGGAAAACTAAAGACCGATATCTGTTAAAAACATAAAAAAATGGCCAACAAAAAGTTTTCAAATCAAATCCAACAATGTATAAAAAGAATTATATATCATGACCAAATGGGTTTTATTTCAGGTATGTGAGGTTGGTTTAATGTTCAAAATTCAGGGCAATCCATCCAATACAATGTAATCCATCACAACAACAGGCTAAAAAAGAAAAATCATGGATCATATCAATAAATGCAGACAATATTTAACACTGCTCATGATTTTTAAAAAAGGAAAACAAAAACAAAAAACTCTGCAAAGTAGGAATAGAGCAGAATTTGATAAAGAATGTCTACCAAAAATAATCTACAGCTAACATGATATGGTGAGAAACTAAATGCTTTCTAACTAAGATCTGGAATAAGTCAAGATGTTCACTCTCACCCCTGCTATTAAACATCATACTGGAAGTTCTAGCTAATGCAATAAGACAAGAAAGGGAAATAAGAGGTATATACATTAGGAAGAAAGAAATAAACTTGTCTTTCTTTACTGATTAAATGATTGTCCATATAGAAAAACCCAAAAAAGTCAACAACAAAAAACTGAAACTTTAATCAGTTTTCATATTACCAAATTAATTTACAAGTCAATTGGTTTCCTATACACTAGCAAAGAACAATTACATTTTGAAACTTAAAACACAATAGCATTTAATTAATACCAAAAAAGAGCATAAGTCTAACAAGATATTATAATACACATATGAGGAAAACTACAAAACTCTAAAGAATGAAATTAAAGAACTAAATAAATGGGGAGATATTCCATGTTCATGGATAAGAAGACTTAATATTATCAAGATGTCAGTGCTTCCCAAATTAACCTATGGATTCAAAGCAGCCCCAATCAAAATCCAAGCAAATTATTTTGTGTATATCAACAAACTGATGGGTATTAAGGAGGGCACGTATTGCAAGGAGAGCTGGGTGTTATATGCAAGCAATGAGTTCTGGAAGCCTACATCAAAAACTAATGAAGTACTGTATGGTGACTAACATAACATAATAAAAAAATTTTAATTAAAAAAATAATAATAAAAATAAAAGTTATATAGAAAGGCAAAAGACCCAGAATACCCAACACAATATTGAAGAAGGACAAAATTGGAGGACTGACCATATCTGACTTTAAGACTTACTATAAAGCTCCTGTAACCAAGACAGTCTCATATTGGTGAAAGAGTAGACGAGTAGACAAACACATCAGTGGGATAGAATAGACAGCCCAGAAATAGACCCACACAAATATAGCCAACTGATCTTTGGCAGGAGCAAAGGCATTCCAATGGAGAAATGATAGTCTTTTCTTCAAATGGTGCTGAAATAACTAGACATTCATACAGAAAAATAAATATAGACACAGAACTAATACCTTTTACAAAAATTAACTCTAAAATGAATCATAACCTATATGTAAAATGCAAAAGTATAAAACTTCTAGAAGATAAAATAGGAGAAAATCTAGGAGACTGGGTTTGGTGATGACTTTTTGGATACAATACTGAAAGCATGATTCATGAAAGAAAGACTTGATAAGGTAGACTTCATTAATATTAAAAATTACTGCTGTGCAAATAACATTGTTAAGAGAATGAACAAGCAAGCCACAGATAAAGAAAATCTTTCCAAAACACTCATCTGATAAAGTACTGGTATCCAAAATATATAAAGAATTCTTAAAACTCAGCAGTAAGAAAACAAACAACCCAATTTATTTCTTTTTTGGAAGATTTTATTTATTTTAAAAAGAGAGAGAGCACACAAACAGGAGGAGGGAAAGGAAGGGAAAGGGGAAGGAAGAGAGAGACTCTCAAGCAGACTCCACGCTGAGCATGGAGCCCAATGCGGGGCTCGATCTCACAATCCTGAGATTATGACCTGAGCTGAAATCAGGAGTCGGACACTTAACCCACTGAGCCACCCAGGCACCGTAACAACCCAGTTTAAAAATAAGCAAAATACCTAAACAGACACCTCACTCAAGAAGATATACAGATGGTTCCTATGAGAAGATTCTCAACGTCATGTCATTAGGGAAATGCAAATTAAACGAGATACCACTACATACCTATTACAATGGTTAAAATCCAAAACCCTAACAACACAGAATACTCGAAGGGTGTGGAGCAACAGGAACTTCCATTCATTGCTGTTGGGTACAGCCACTTTGGAGCACAGTCTGGAGGCTTCTTACAAAACTAAACATGCCCTTACCATACTATACAGGAGTCGTGCTCCTTAGTATTTATCCAAAGGAGTTGAAAACTTATGTCCACAGAAAAACCTGGGCATGGATGTTCATATCAGCTTTATTCATAATTGCCAAAACTTGGAAGCCACCAAAAAGGTCCTTCAGCAGGTGAATGGATAAACGAATTGTGTTCTATCCATACAATGGATTATTATTCAGCAATAAAAAAACAAGAGCTATTTCTCCGGAAAGGAAGGGAGGGATCTTAAATGCACATTGCTAAGTGAAAGAAGCCACTCTTAAAACGCTACATACTGTATGGTTCCAACTATAAGACATTCTGGAAAAGGCAAAACTCTAGAGACAGTAAAAAGGTTGGTGGCTGTTCAGGGGAGGGAGAGACCAACGGCTAGAGCACAGACCATGTTTAAGGGAGAGGAACTATTGTGTATGACTCTGTAATAGCAGGTACGTGGAAACCCAAAACCAAAACTGCTCTAAAAAATAGTCTATTCATTTTTTAAAAAAATACAGAATGACCTATTTAAACAAACTCTTTTAAAAGAGAAACCCCTCTCAGGGTGCTTGGCTGGCTGAATCAAAGAAGAAGGAGACTGTTGGTGTCAGCATTGTGAGCTTTGAGCCCCGCGTTGGCTGTAGAGATTACTTAAATAAATAAAAACATTAAAAAGAGAAGGGGGGGACACCTGGGTGGCTCAGATGGTTAAGGGTCCACCTTCAGCTCAGGTCATGCTCTCCAGGTCCTGGGATTGAGCCCCATGTCGGACTCCCGGCTCAGGGGGGAGTCAGCTTCTCCCTCTGCTTCCTCCCTCTACTCATGCTCTCTCTCTCTCTGTCTCTCTCTCTCTCTCAAACGAATAAAAAAAATCTTTAAAAAAGAGAGAGAAACCACTCTCTAGCTTCATTTAGCCATAAAGACCTCAAATAGCATCTAATTCATCACCTTCGTTTTATCAATAAAATGAGCAGATATTTTTATGAATAAGTACATTGTTTTACCCTGTAATTCACAATTGGTCAGAGGCAGAGCTAGGACCAGAATCCAACTTTTCTGGCTCTTAGCCCAATTATTTTCTTCTTGAAACATTGGAAATTGCACATTTGATGTTTGCATCGTTTTTTAAGATCTACACCCACACTTGGGGTTCCAAGTTGCAAGAAATAGTGACTGACTCCACAGGTTCAGCCTCCCTCGCTTCTCTTCACTCCAACAGCCACTGAGTGCTGTTTGCACGCTGGGAGCGCGGGTCTGGACCACTCAGCCAGAGGCCCTCCCTGTACCAAGTATGGCAACATTTACCAAATACACTGCTGTCAGTGTCCACCACTGCAGGCCAAAGCCAGGGTCCCAGCTGGTTTGTGAGGCTACGTGGAACAGGATTTGTCAAACAAAAAAACAGAAATAACTCCTGACATGTTCAAGGAGCTCCCAAGATGAATTCAGAGAAGTCATGGAGAGGGCCCGGGGCCAGGGCAGAAGACACTCCATTTCTAATCTTGGCTCAGCCACTGTTTAGCTGCTCTGGGCTTTGACGTCAAAATATAATTGAAGGATTCCATATGTGTTCACTGAAGAGCCATGTTCCTCTCTGTGGGAAGTCATCTTCTTCAACCAATGTGCTGGACATGAAGCAGAGAGGTAACCGTAGGAAAAGTTAGACCTGGGCATGTTGCCTTCCAAATGAGGTTGAAGATTCATTCAAGTATCCGTTCTTCTGTTGACTAAATATTTCTAGAGAGCTGGGAATATACATTCTGAACCCATGAGACATTCTAAATAGTTCTCAGACACAAATAATCTAGATTAAAAATCCTTGGTAATCATCCACAGTGCTAGTCAAAAAGCAGGTTGTTGAAGGCTGGACTCCACAGCGAGCAGACGCTGAGTGGGTGTTCGGCATGTGGGATGTGTTTGAAGGAGTGCCCCTGGTGTCAGCACGATGGCTGAGAGGGGAGGAAGCAGGAGTGGGCAGAGGGAACATCAGACTCGGATTTGAGCCCAAGAACAGGCTCAGCCAACCGCACAGGGAACCCTGAAGCTAAAGTGACCCTTCAGATCCATCCCATCCCCTGTCCTGGCAAAACTCATCGGTCACTGTACGTAGGCTGCCCAGGGAAGGGGCTCGATTTTTGTGAGGTGTCTCTCCGCAGCTGAAATGGACAGTTGAAGGTGGCTTCTGTGGCCTGCCCAGCATCTGGAGGACAGACCCATCATGGAAGGAGGTCTGGGCGCACATCTTCGAGCCTGCCATACGGGCACTCACTCAATATATGCTGAAGGAATGACGACTACTTTGAAAATCTTATTATTTTAACTAAAACTTCCATTGTCCAGAGTAGTTCAAAAAATGTAGTCTCCTGGCTACAACAGAAGTCCTTTCCTAAATCCAAGAGATTTCTTTAACCTTCCTTATGAGGAGGGCCTATCAGGGTTTGTAAAGTCTCCCAACTAGATCCATACTTCTCTCCTTCTGTGCTTTTCGCCTAGAGACCAGCAAGCCAACCTGTTCCATCCACTGTGTTATGCAGCCTGCTGCTAAAGTTAAACATCCTCTCTGCTTCTGACTTATTGACCATGAGCACTGTCCCCCGTGGTCATCTGGCAACATCTAGTTGATCTCTAGGTCTTTTTTTTTTTTTTTAAGATTTATTAATTTGTTTATTTGAGAGAGAGTGTGTATGCACGAGCAGGTGGGGGGCAGAGGGAGAAGGACAGAGGGGGAGGGACAAACAGACTCCCAACTGAGCCACAGCCAACGGCGGGAGGGGGAGTGGGGGGGTCCCAGGACGCCGAGATCATGACCCAAGCTGAAACCAGACGCTTCACCAACTGAGCCACTCAGGTGTCCCTGATCTCTAGGTCTTACCTGCTTGATCTCCAAGCCAAAACCACCGTCAAGTCCATCCTCTGGGTTCCCAGGGGGATTCCAAAAGAGGAAGGAGTGTGAACCTGGCAACTGCAGTCGGAAACTGTTGGTCCCCAGGCCCCTGCACCTCCATTCCTCTCCTGGCAGGTAATTCAAGACTGCAGGGGATCAGGAGAACTCTCTGGAAGATTCTGGATGTTTGCTTGAATAAAGCAGCTTTTGAAGGGGGTGTGGGGTTTATAGACCCAGTGATGGGGTTGGGGCCTTCCAAGCAGAAGCAGAGCATGAGCAAAGTTGGGAGAACAGAAAACATGGGGCAGGTTAGGGGAGGCCAGCAGTTCGGCTTGGTCAAGGCATGTGTAGGGTGGAGAATGTTTACGGAAAGAGGATTTTGAATGCCATGCTGAGAACATTTCTTCTGGAGGCAGTAGCACACGTATGCCAGATAGCTGACCAGAGTAAAGAGTAAGCCCCTTTGTCATGCACCCCCACAAATGGCCAGTTGCCCAGGGAGCTCTTGGCAATGAAACCCAAGGGCAGCAAAAGTGAGGACTCCGTGTGGCAAAATGAGGGCAAAGGATCGACAAGAAGACAAGCAGGGTTTTCTAAGCAGAATTATCAGTAGCGGAACAGATCAATACAAAGCCACAAAGCCAGCTCTGAAGTCTAGACAAGCCTCTCCTCCTTCTGCTGGCCTCTATTTATATCTCTACCCCAGGAGGACTGTCTACTCTCTAATACCTCTGTGATGACACGAGCCTCCTGATCTGGGACTCCATCCAAAAAGCCTGTGGCAGCATGGCTCCGCCTTAGCCGGCTGGGGCCGCTGCCACCAAGACCTCTTCCCCAGGGCACATCCATCACGGCCGCCCTGCATGGCAGCATTTCCGTAATGGTCTCTGATCACCTCTTCCGTAGCTGGAAAGCATGTACCGAGCTGCTCTCTAGACACAGGGAGAGCCGTGTGCCCTGTGAATGTACTCCCAGTTGCACCTTAGGATGCTTTGCTCCCATTTCTAGCCTGCGATTTGGGGAGCTAATGCTTGACAGAAGCTCTCTTCCCCACGCCCCTCTGGGCAGCCCCTCAGCCAGCTGAGAGCCGGTCCCAGCCCCAGCCCCAGAACCCGCTCCGCGCTTTCTGCCTCCTCACTGGCCCATTCTGCAGGACCTCCGTCCTGCTCTCCTCCAACCCAGGGGTAGACTAGCAACTCAGAGCACATGTCCGGACTTTACAGAGACCTGCCTGGAGCCCAATCATGAGCGCCACGGCTGGACCTGGGCAAGGACCAGGGTGGAAGCGCAGCTCTCTCGTCTTGGCCGGCAGGAGGGTGGGATGGCGGTGGGTTCAAACGCCCTGGACGCCCCCTGTTGATAACCATCTATATCCTGCTCAGGGGCAGGGGGAGGGGCAGAGCCAGGGGTTTGGAAGGCCTACGGCTAATACAGTTTGAGAGTCTACTTCAAGAAAAAGAATACACAAAGATCACAAACCCGTATGACCTCACGCACGCACTGCTAGGCTCCCTCCCAAGCCAGCCACCTGGCCCTGTAGTGCTGGGTCCCGACCAGTGAGGTGGCCTGGGCGGGGGTCCAGGCAAGGGAGGAGGCAGAGTCGGTCTTCATCATTGCTCCCAGCGCCCACTCGCTCACTCATGCCTTTGCTCCTCGCACCCCACAGAGCCAGGCTGTGCCTCTCTCCCATACCGTGGTGCACACAGTGCCTGCAGAGAAGTGGACCCCAGGTGTGCCCTCGGGGCAGCTCGCACAACAGGACACTTGGAGTCCGGCCTGGATCTCTGCCCCAACTCAGCCCCAACTCCGTCCCGACCAGAGGCAAGCTCAGCCGTACCTGGTACCCTCCTCCTTTAGGCACTGTCCTTCCCCCGCCTGGAATGCCCCCCATGCCCACTGGCGAACTCTTCCAACACTGGGGCTGAGCCCTTCTTCTTCTAGAAGGCTTTTTCTGACCTGCCTAAGCAGTTCCCACCTTGATTTCTGTGTGTTCTGTGCATGTCCCTTATCCTGCCTCCTGGTCACATCCAAAAGTCCCTTGGTGAGGGGCACCTGGGTGGCTCAGTCGGTGAAGCATCTGCCTTTGGCTCAGGTCATGATCCCAGGGTCCTAGGATTGAGTCCCCCATCAGGCTCCCCGCTCAGATAGGAGCCTACTTCTCTCTCTGCCCCTCCCCCTAGCTCATGCAAGTGCTTTCTCTCTCTCACTTTCTCTCTCTCAAATAAATAAATAAAATCTTTTTAAAAAAATCCCTTGTTGAGCATTTACTATGTCAGACACTTCTAAGGCTTTGTACAACATCCCACACGTCCTGGAACTGAATGGGGGCAGGGGCTCTATGTACACTTCCTGCCTGTGGAAATTGGGCTGGGACTGGGCTGGGACTGAGGGGCAGCAGAGAACTGGGGAGGGCAGGGGAGGGCAGGGCAGGGCTGGGGCGGTGGGTGGGAGCCAACATATTCTTGGCCCTTCTCACTGCTTCATATGACCTGTCCTTCGGCTGATGTGTTCCTACGGAGCATGAGCTCCTTTCAGGCAGGGACTATCTCTCACAACTCGTTATGTATACTCTTTACTAAACAACACAGGCCTTGTGCACAGCGGTCGGTAAATAAATACCTTGGCATGTCAGTTGTCATGATTCAAAGTGGGGGGCATCAGATTGAGAATTCACCTCGCCCATCTCCTCGCCTTCAAGCAGCCACACAAAGATGATTCACTTCGGCCTTCAACGAAGACGCCCCGTCATTCATCAGAGCTCCATCCCCCACGCGGTAGTCACCCACAGACCTTCCTGAATGAATGATCAATGCAGCCCAGCGTGCTGCAACCTTCTGTTTCTAAATCAAGCATCGGGCGTCAGGTTCTAACTTGCCGGTAACTATGGCACAGGTAACCCTTGATTCTAATGAACACACGCCACTCTGCAACCATTCCATCCAGAAACCACAAGCAGAAAATGAAAGTACCTGGAATTGAATATTGAAGGAAATGTACGTGCATTTTGTAAAATGTGCTTTCCGAGAGATTACGCTTTTAAATGAAAATAAAATAATGGGGTGAGTTTCGGTATGGGTTCCATTGCTTATTGGAAACTTCATATCGGGCAAATTGATGAACTACTGCTCGGTTAACTGTTGGGTTCAGTTCACTCGGTAACAATTAGAGCGCTACATACCCCTTCTTTATAAATCTTTGCTTTGTCCTCCCAGGGGTAGTTAAGATGTCCTCCTGCTAAGTTCCGTAACACTACGTATCTTTCTTGTATCTCCCTGTCTTTCTCCTTAGATTTATTCAGCAAATGCGCAGTGAACACCTGTTCCCTCTTGACCCTGTTCTGGGTGCTGGCCAAACCTCAGGGAATGGGTTGGGTGATGCCTGCTCTCCTGGAACTTACATTCCAGGTAGGGAGACACGCAGGAGACGGACGCAAGCATCTGTTTCCTCCGCCTCAGGGGACTGCAAGCTCCTTGAGGGTGGGAGCCACTTCTGAAGAACCCAAAAAGAACCAAACAATAGAAAAGTCTTTGAAAAGTCCTACTGTACAGATTGCTTTCCTGGTGAAATCTGCAAGTTCCGACGGGTAAGGAGATCTTGAGCCCACTTCACATTACTCACCCCAGGACTCAGACTTCACAGGCACCAGGCAGCCAGGCTTTTCCCAGCACTTAAGCCGCTCCCCTTGCTCTCAGAGGGGAGCATCAAAGGTTGAGATAAGGGGTCAGAGAGGAAGGAGTTCTGGAATGTAAAAGTAATTTGGTTCCTTGACCTATTCTTACCTAAAATCTTCCTGTGATACACGTGAAAATAATTAAGGCTTGGGGTGAATATCAACGAGCTTAAATGTGCCAAAGGTTGGTTACCTCCTCTCTTAGGCACCTAGAATAAGATGGGCCCTCCCTTCACCCCCCTCCCATCTTTGTCAGTTTCCACTCTTGAAGTTATTCACCAATAATGGAGCTGGTCCCAGTCAGCTTTGTGCAAGTCTGGGAGGGTGACCCCAAGACCGATGACTACTCACAGCCCCATGATTAAGATGGGGAGCCAAATACAGGGGCAGAATCGGGCTTTGCTTCCTAAATATTTGCCCCTTTATATTTTGTCGGGGGTCTTTCAGCCCCAAACCCCTGCTTCCAGAGAAGAAGGAAGAAGATGGACTTTGAGCAATTTCCGCTGGCACAGCACTGGGGCCCCTGAGGAGCAACCAGAGCCCCTGAGAGTACCCTCTTCTTAGAAACCGTCTTCCCTAAAACCCGGCAGCATTCCCTTTGGGATTCTGCTAGCCCTCCTGTCTGCGGGAATCACAGAGCACTCACCATCACCACAGACCCTTCCAGACTGTCCTTGGCATACATTGTTCAAAAACCTCTCAGAAATTTTATCCATGGCCCCGCACCCCCAGCCCCAGGCAAACTGCTGGTGGTGAGGTCATCAGAACCCAACTTCTCAGATATTCACTAATTTCTGTATTGGGGCAGGGTGGGGGGGGCACTTCCTGTTTTGTGAAATTTTAGTGGAAAGGTTAGCATCCTTGAGCATCATGAAGGTGGTAAGAGTCAGACGCTAAGTCTGTTTAAGTATTCTATCACAGAAAAGGGGTTCATGAATGTTTCACCTGTGATCACCTGGGGGGAGAGTAATTAATTAAGAGTCACTTCACCTTCTGACTTTCTCTGTACTGTCTTCCATTTCCTATAAACTTTGAGCAACTCTTCCTGAAGACATTAGGACCCTCGGTAGGGATTCTAGTTTTCCAAATGTCCTCTTTTTAGCAAATGGAAACCCCTGAGGCCTCAGGACACTATGATATATGTTTTCATTTGTAACTGGCATTGAGTTTGGGGGCCTCAGATGGACGGTTTCCCGTCTTGGACTGCAGCAAATGTGAACCCTCTTCCACTCAGGGCTTCCTCCAGATACTACCAGAGTCAAATCCCACCACAGGAGGCAGAACTCCACCTGTCAAGACCTTGCAGTCCCTCACCACCTACTACTTTCAGGAAACCCTCTTTTGGCTTGGTTGGCATATCTGTAGAAGGGAGCTACTTAACTCATACTTCCTGACTTCTGGATCTTGAGAGGATTAAATGAGATAATGCATGGGACGCTTCTAGCCAGAGCCTGACGTAAGTTTTCGATAAATGTTCACTATTACTTTTATTGTTGCTGTTTGCTCATAACTGGTGTGAGCTAGGGACACTGCCACCCTTATAGATTTGTTTCTGTTGAGCAAGGAAAGCCAACAAAAGTTCCTAAGGTGACTGGTATTCCCTGCAGAATATTCTTGACTATAACTTAGGAAACATAACACTGTTTGTACTTTATAAATGGATGCTGTCTACTTTGCTGGCAGATTTTCCATGCATCCTTTTTTTTTTTTTTTTTGAGTTTGTTTTATTTCCCCTTTAAAATTTTAGGAGAGTTGGATGTTCAAAATATATTTTGGAAGCTCACATATCTGAAGAAAATCCTTTATAACAAGGCATTCGCTTTCCTGTTACTAATAAGGATGTTAATAAATAATGAAATAGCACTTGGCACTTACGTAATTGTGCTTTCCATCCTTAGAAGGATTTGCAAACATTAACTAGCTCTTGCAATCATTGCTTCTATAAAGTAGGAAAGCATGATCTCTCCTCCATTTGTCAAAATATCACAAACACCCAGTAAGTGAACCCCATGTTTTCTTAGTGTTCTTTTCTGTTATTTGTTTTTAACAGGGACGAGAGAGAATTCCATCTTGGCTTTGCATGTACTCAAATATCAAAATTTGATTATTTTTAACCATTGGGCCTCCCTACTCAGGAAATAATAGCTAAATCTGAGTGGAGAAAATTCCGACTCGAACAGTCTTGTCCCTTTGGGGTCGGAGCATGCTTTGTTCTATTTATTTTCCCACAAAAGGGATGGGGCAAAACTCGAAACCAGAGTTGACCAATAGAACTTTCCGAACTCTGGAACAGTGCTATATAATCTGCAGTCTTGAGGCCAGCATCCACCAGCCACATGTGGCTACTGAGTGCTTGAAATGTAGCCAGTGTGACTGAGGGACGGAATTTGTAACTTAGTTTAATACGAATTACTTTGAATTTAGATTGAAGTAGCCACATGTGGCCAGTGGCCACCATACTGGTCAGTGCAGCCTTGACACCTCCGACAGAAGTTGCCTCTGCACGGAAGAGGTATTATAGCCACGAGGAAAGTATCTGTATGTCCCTATTTTAAAACTTGTCTTTTAAAGTGAGTTCTTAGGTCTTTAAAATAGATGGATCTGGCCACTCTGAATAGTCTCTGGAAAAGTCAGGCTTGGAACTCCTGGAACCCTAGCAGGGCTGTTGATGTGCAATCAATCTTTAATGTTCTGTGCAAAGTAGCCTCTACATCAAGGTCGTATCCAAATGAAGAGAGTGTATTTATTGACAAGCAGGCTGCCTCAGGTTCATGAGGAAACCCTCTGCGAATGTTCCCTCTCTTCAGCAGGCTCTTCTAGAAATGAGCTGCTTTTTTAAGAGTAGAATGTGGCTGTAAATTAATAGTTTTTCTAACAAAAGTGCCTGCCAGTGCCAACTCGTGATTTTCTGGTTGTTATCAATTTGTTGTTAAGCTATCTGTGTACGTGCAAAATACGGATGATGGCTCTGTGAAAAGGAGTCCAGAAAGGGCAGGTCTTAGGCTGGAGAAGTGGGTCAGGTAGAAACGAAACAAAACGAAATCATTGTCCCATTTGAAAATGAAACAATCAAGCAATTTGGACCACTGCCAAAATGCAAGTCCAGAAATGCTTGTTCTAGAAACGCAGGTACCATGGAACAGATGGTAGGCGTCCTCAGGGGAAAAAAAAAAAAAGTTTTTGATAGGAGTTAATAGTTTTGACCCAAAACCCCTGGGAAGCCTTGCCAAGTTGGGTGGGGCTGGGATGGCTCGTTCAGGAGCCAGCAATGAGATGTGGCACCCTGTGTCACTTAAGGAGTGTAAATATACACGCTACTACTTCCTCTTTAACTTTTTTTTAGAGAGGTGGGAAGGGGGAGAGGGAGAGGGAGAGAGAGAACCTTAAGCAGGCTCCATGCACTGCACGGAGCCCGATGCTTGGCTAGATCTCACCCCCCTGAGATCATGAGCTGAGCTGAAATCAAGAGTCAGATGCTTAACTGACTGAGCCACCCAGGCACCCCTAATATTTCTCTTTAAAGCAGAACACGGGAGCAAGCAATCATCAATAACAATTAAAGCTGAGATGGAACGTACTGATTTATATTAAGGTATGTGAATTTATAACTCGCTCTGTATTAAGCCATCTTTTAAAACACGCTAAGGGTTAGCAGTTATGCTCTGCACATTTATTGACCACAGTGGTTATCTATCACTGCGTAATAAATCTCTCCAGGGGCATAGGACAACAAATACCATTTATTTTCTCTCCTGCTTCTGGAGGCAGGGATTCCGGAGTGGCTCAGTTGGATGGTTCTGGCTCAAGGCTTTTCTGAGGTTGCCAGCTGGGGTCACAGTCATCTGGACGTTCGACTGGGGCTAGAGAATTGCTTGGAAGGTGGCTCACTCACACGGCTGGCAAACTGGGGCTGACTGGTGGGTTTTCTGCATGCAGGCCTCTTGAGAGTGTGCCTTTACCGTACGGTAGTTGGCTTCCCCTGGAGAATGCAATGCACGAGGCCGCGTGAAGGGGCATTTTATGACCTGGCCAGGGAAGTCACGCCCCCTGCCCCTGCCACATTCTATGAGGAATACGGGCCAGCCCTGGTTCACGGTGCGAGGGGAACAGACAAGGCAGGCTAAGATCATTTGGAGCCATCTTGGAGGCTGGCTACCACAACAGAAAACATATTTTTAGAATAAAGGTATAACTGATGACTGATTGAAGCTACAATGAGATGACATGTTTTACTCTTCACATAAGTGAACATTTTAAAGAATAATAATGTCCCACACTGGCCTGTGGGAGGGACGGAGGGCATCAGGGAGGAAGGCCCTCTCCCTCATGGTGGGTAAAGGTAGTATGATCAACCCGGAGAACAAGTAGACACCAGAATTTCAGATGTGCACACCTTCAGTCCTGCTGCACTTCTGCTCCGAGCCATTTCCTAGAGAAGTGCCCACAAATTGCACAAAGAGCCATAAACTAGAATGTTCCCTGCTTTTTTTTTTAAATAATAACAAATTAGAAATAATCCAAGTTGTTTCTTCCTAGGTGACTGGTTGAAAAGCTATGGTTGTGTGTCCAGGTTGTACATCTCTGAATATACTAAAAACTGAATTATATACCCTAAGTACATAAATGCTATCGTATCTGACTTCTGTCTCAGTCAAACTGCTAAAAGACAGTATGGTGCATCCACAGAAAGGACTGTGTGCAATGCTGCTATAAAAAATTATGATGATTATAAGCCGTCCAGGATTTCCTAAGTGAGAAAACAAAATAGAGCAGCATATTTCATATGCTACCTCTGGGGCAAAAAAAAAAAAAAAGAGTAGACAATCATACCATGCCCTTATATCTACAGGAAGAAATACTAGAAGGAGACAGAAGAAAGGAAAGATGGAGCAGGTAGGAGAGGAAGGAGGTGGGCAGGATTCATCTCCGTGTATACCGTGTTATATCATTTCGATTTTTGAGCCACTGGGATGTGTTACCTAATGAAAAATACAATAACATTATAAAATGTGTCTTATAACTTTTACAAGTTCTGGTTCTGACTCAATTATTAACTAACTCTGCAGTCGAAGAAATGCCACTTTTCTGAGTTTCCGATTTGTCTTCTGTCAAGTGGATTTATTGGTCTTTGATCCCTCAGCTGTCACTGGAAGGGTTTCCTCAGCTCCATAGGCTGTTCCCTACAGCCACACTCCACCTGCCACCTGAATTATAGGTCTGCTGTCTGAGAGCACAGAAGCTTCTGGAGAACTTGATCCATAACCCACACCTCCATGGAACGTTCTGACCACATAACTGCGGGGTGGAGAGGGACATTGGTAACTAAGAGCAAGAGCCACATCTGGTCTTACAGATAAAATGAGTAAAAAAGGAAATGAGAAGAAATGCAATTTTGCAATAGCACAAAGTGGCCAGAACAGGGTGGGAAACAAGACAAGCGGAATATTTAAATGACAAGACGGTGACATATAGACGTCTCATGCCATCATCTCAGATTAAGGGTTTACTGCAAATATAGATGACATAACAGAGCTGCGGAGACCCTCCCTGCCCCGTGCCCCCCACCCGCAGATCGCCGGCATCCCCACACCACAGCCACCACTGGCTCAAGCCCTCCTGTTAACACACGTGGAACCAGAGTGACACATTGAGCGGCTGGAGCTCCCGAGCGCATGAGCATGGTGAGAGCAGAGCCCGCAGTTAGCTCCAACATAGACGGAAACAGATCCCTGAATGGAAAGAGCACAGAGATGCGGAAGGAGGCCTAGGTGGGCATCGCCGTGAAGACAGCTGAGAGGCAGAAAGAGGCCCTCGTACCCCAGGAGGAGTTTGGAAAACAGCAAAGACTAGACTTGCTTCCTTGACCCTGAATGCTTGAAGGCTGTCATGTTGATGAAAGCATCGAGTTTGACTTTTCTGGAAAGCTTGCTGAACTGGTGGCACTTAGAGGGAGGAGTATGGCTCCAAGGAAGGAGTTTCTGGTGGGGCTGTGAGCCCCCAGAGCAGCCTGGCTCTGGGGTAGGGGGCTCCCGCCACTTAGGCAAGCAGCCTGCAGGACTGCCTTCTGTCGAGGATGCTGGACAGCCTCGTCCCACCCCAGCTACAGATCCCAATCACCCAGATGGGCTTGTTACAAATCAGCATCCCAAACCTCATTCCTCGAGACCCAGTTTAGCAGGTCAAAGGGGGGCCCTAGAAGTTGTAGTTCCAACAGGCACCCAGGTGACTCTGGGACAGTAGTGTGTGAACTGACATTTGGGAGACACTTAGATGAATAATCTAGAAATGACTCATTTCAGAGTTTCATTTTCTCTAGAGTTCACTCTGCCCCAAGGAGAGGTCAATTATAGTAATCTTTTCTCTTTCTTCCCAAGAAAGAAAATGACTTGGTTCTGCAGCCTTTGCCATGGCGACATTTCCCTGTGAGTTCTGTATTTCATTGCCCCAGTGTTAACTCCACCGGAGAACACGGGGCTGCGGGGGAAGCATCATAACCCCCCCCCAGCCCGGCACGGGCTCTGATATGGAACTGATGGGTCGCCGTGGAGCAGTGCTCTCCCTGGGAAGGATGCCTGGCCTCTTCAGGGGGGGCTTGTCATTGTTCCAGGCGTCTGGACAAGGGCTGGGCAGGGTGAAAATGCACCACGTTGGGCTTGAGGGGGATCAGGGTTCATGTCTTTTGTGGCCTGACCCTGAGCTTATCATCAGACTTTCCTGAGCCTTGGTTTTCCATCCGTAAATACACTAGGTAATTTTTCAGATAATTGTATTAGCTCTTTAAAGATTTTATTAAGTCATCTCTACACCCAACATGGGGCTCGAACTCACAACCCTGAGCTCAAGAATCCCGTCCTCCACCGACTGAGCCAGCCGGGCGCCCCTCAGATATATTTTAATGAATTCTGAGTATATAGTGACTAGCATTTACTGAGTTCTTACCACGTAGTACTTTCTCTGTCGCACGTGTATGTGTACACACACGTACATATATATATGTGCATACACGTGTACACACGTGTGTGCATGTGCTCATGTAGATGCACGTGCATACGCACCATGTGTGTATACACAGGCCTCATATGTGTATATTCACATACGCATGTATGTAAATATATGCACGTGTCTGTGCACACATGCATATAAGTACGTACGCACAAGTACACATGCATGTATGTGTCCGTTTACTGTGTTTATCTGCATGTTTATTTCTCATCCTTACAATAGCCCAAAGGTTTTATGACTTCCATTTTCTGGTACAGAGAGTAAAGCCTCGGGACTGTGGGCATCTTCAGGCAGATCTCATAGCTGCTGAGTGACTGAGCCAGGATGTGAACTCAGTTCTTTCTGCCTCCACAATCCAGACCCTTCCTCCTGTGTGGTGGTGTTTCTCTGGAAACAGTGGTTTGAGACCTTCCTCTGACTTTCTCACGGGCTCACTCACATAGGCCAGTAGGGGGCGCTGCATGTGTTGAAGCTGCTTGGCAGGGTTCTCCCGCAGCTGCCACTGCTGTCTCTTGTTGTGTAGGCTTCTTTCCCTCCCTCCGGGACCCTCATATGGCTCCTCACTCTCCCAGCCTTTCCAACTGCTTCTTGCTCCGGGCTTGGCCAGACCAGGAGGGACAGAGGTTTCTGGTTCCCACCTTGAAAGGACCCCAGAGTGTCTAGAGCTGAACTTCTGTTTCTAAGTCAGCCAGACTCCCCTCCCTCCCAGTTCTCATGCAGAGCTCACAATCCTTTCACTGCTGAGTCTAAACCCAGCAGGGCCTTAGGGCTCTTCCAAAAGCTGCGTACTCTGCATACCACTGTCCTATGTGCTTCACAGACACGCGCCCTGCGCCCCATCTTTTGCAGCTGCTTCAGACTGTCTTTGTCCTCCCCTTCCTCCCAAGGAGACAACACTTGGACTCCTCCTTTGTAGCCAACCACACCTGGGTCACTGACTTTAGTCTTCCTTGGCTTGATGCTCCATAGTCCCAAGCGCCCCTCCCCAAGCTGGGGCTGATCCCAGGACCTTCCCTACCTGCCTCTCATTGCACAGGAGGGGGAGGTGAGCTGTCTCTCTAAGCCTGCTTGGCAGCGGCGCTCCCCAAGAGAGCCCTGGCATTTTCTATCAGGATCTCTTTGCACCCAAAACAACTCCAAGCGGATGTCGAATCTACATTGAAACAGAGGTCTTGCTGTCTAAGTGCAAGCTCTGGGAACCTTCTTTATCGAACTGGCGAAGTTCTGAAAGTTTGATGACATACTGAGTGAGTGAAGATGTGGGGAAACAGCCCCTCCTCTATAACTGGTGATTGTAACTTGGTTATATTTCCAAGGAGAGCAGTTTGGCAACACCTATCAAAATGCCGAACGCATATACTCTTCACCCAGCTCTCCTACTAACTCCACAGTGTGTTTTTCTATTGCTTCTGTAATAGGTTACCACAAATTTAGTGTTTAAAATAACACAGGTTTACTATCTGGTGCTTCTGTATCTTGGAGAGTTAGAAGGCTCTGCTGGTTTCTCGCTTTCAAGGCTGAAACCAAGTGGTGGCCTGACTCTTACATCGAGTCCTGGGGAAGAATTTTGTTCCAGGCTCATTCTGATTGTTGGCTGATTTCAGTTCCAACTGACTGTAGCACTGAGGTCCCCCTTTCTTTGCTGGCTTTTGGTCAGGGCTCATTCTTGGCTTCTAGAAGCTGCCTGCATACACTGGCTCATGGTCCCCTCTACCTTTAAAGCCACCAATGGTGGACTGAGTCCTTCTCAAGATTCAGATCTTTCTGGCATCCCCACATCTCTCCTGCCTTTAGCTGGGTTCATGTGGTTAAACTATACACCCAGAGAAGCTAGGATAACCTTTCTTTTTTAAGGTCCATGATTGTAATCACATCTGCAAAGTCCCTTTCACCAGAGGACGTAGCATTTTCACAAGTTCAAAGGATTAGAGCATGAACATCTTGAGGGGGGGGCCAGTCTGCTCGCCACAGCCTCGCTTGCACAAAATGACTATAAGAGCGTTCACTGCAGCATTGTCATGATTGTAAAATAATGGAAGCAGCCTAAATGGGAATCAGTAGGCGGTAGATTATAAATTACGGCTGATACAGTGAAATATACTCCGCGGTTGTTTAAAAGAATAAATTGATATGGAAAGATCACATTCTTGCATTTGGTGCAAAAAAGGAGAATACATAAATGTTACTATTCAAAAAAGAAAGAATATATATCTATGTTTTATATATATAATATATGCTATATGTGCATGTGTGTATATAAATGTATAAATGCCCTACAATGTTTTTTTAAAAAGATACATAAATCTATTGGCAGTGGTAGCCTCCAAAGAGTCAGGAGCCTGGAGGGTAGCGTTATCAGGACGGCAGGGTGCAGGCACCGCCCTGGGCGGAGGCTGACTGCATTCCCAGCCCAGCTCTGCCCCTTGCCATCTCACTGAGTTAGAGAAGATAATCTCTCCTGGTTTAATCTCTTCATCTGTTCATGTTTTTAACCTTAATCTCTCCATACGTCACATCCTCCTCTGTAAATGGGAATGGTAATAGTAGCATCTCTCTCTCGAGTAAGGATTAAGTGAATTAGGGTATGTAAAGGTTTAGAACAGGGTCCAGCACAGAGTAAATGCCGTCTAAGTATTTGCAATCAAATAAATAGACTGTAGAGGGTGGGGGGATACTGCACCACATTACTAACCTGGTGACTCCCGCGTGAAACTCCTGGGCCCTCCCTGCCAGGGCGCCGTATCAGAGCGAGGGTCCGGAGAGGGCAGTGACTTGCCCCCATCACTCTGGCACAGTGGACTGGAGGTGGTGGTGGGCAGCCAAGCAGGGTCTCCCGGCTCCGGATTTGGTGGTCCAGCCCCTGCCCTGACACCCAAGCAGGCAGTGAGCCTCTGTTCTGCCGCTTCCCTTCCAGGAGGGCTTTTCTAGGGCTTTAGCAGCTGTAATAACGATTTTTACGGGAGGGCTTGTCTACCGGGCGTCTCTTCTGCCTTTCCCCCTGGGCTCCCCTTGCATGGCCCCAGATCCCAGGACGTGCGGGCCAGACGACTTTCAGTGGGCCTGCCGCCTCTCACTGTGTGTCTTGTTGGAGCTGTGAAATGGGTAAATTAAGACGGAGCAGTTTCAGCAGAAGAACCTGAGTCACTTGGGCTGTGTGCAATTTTCTGAAGCTCTGGGAAGTGCTCTCAGGGAAATACCAGAACGTTTTCAGAAGCAGCTCTCATCGACTGCCAAGGGAAGGCCTGCGCCATGACTCATTCAGGGAAAATTCAGACATTCCCATGATGAACCAAAAGGAAAGGAAGGGGAAAGGAAATAGGGAATTTGTACGAAACGGCCTCACTTTTAGCAGATGCTTGAATCCTGGCGTTCGTTCTCAGCACTTGTCCTGCCAAAAGGAGAAAAGGAAAGAAGTGGTGAACATCCCCTTCTCCTCTTTCTCCTGATTTCTTCTTTTTTCTTCTAATCATCCAGTATATGGGTCGAGTTGCCTCTAGAAGTCCCCGCCTTTCCCTCAGGAGCTGAAATGTCTCTACTGCAGTAAGTCAATGGAGTAAAAGTGGAAAGACCTTGGGCGGCGGGGGTCCCCCAGGGACCAGCCTGGCGAGGATGCGGGCCCTGCAGAAGCTCTGTGACCGTCGTCCAGAAGCAGACACCACCACCCAGCATACAGGATTGCTGCTCCCTTGTTCTCTCTCTCTGTCTCTCTCTGTCTCTCTGTCTCTGTCTCTCTGTCTCTCTCGTCTCTGTTTCTGTCTCTCTCTCTCTCTCTCTCTCTCTCTCTCTCTCAGCTACATCTTTGATTTTGGAGGCAGGAGAGAGCGAGGAGCAGTGTGCCCCATCAGGAGCGATGAGAAAGGCTGCCTCCCGCAGTGAGCTTTGGCCTCTGGGAAACAGAGCGTGGCTGTCTGTTAGAAATCTTTCTAAGGTACAGCTAAAGTCGACAGGTACTTGCCGAAGTGAGGCGCTCATAACGCAGCCAAGGCAGTGCAGCGACGTGCCAGGATGTGCCCAAGGCCAAACCCCGGGGAGCCGCGAGCCAGTCCAGCCAGCAGACCTCCGTCTCCATGTCCCGACGGTCACCCCCCTTGGGGAAACCTGCCCCGGGGGAGAGAGAGGAAAGGGCTGGGGTTTGCTGATCGCCTGGTTTCTGGGTTGCTCAGCAGACTGGGGTGGAGCCCTGACCGAGGGCTCTGTCTGGCTTCTGGGGGTCGAGATGGGGGAGCCAGGAGCCCCTGCTAAAGGAGCCCAGCCGGTTTCGGAGGAGGTGGACCTCCCCGGGCCCGCACCTGCACAGGGAGCAGGATCGGCCGGTGCCCACAGTGCGGGGTCAGGCACCCCCGGAGAGCCCCTCGGGCATGGTCTTACAGCGTCAACACGACTTCCCAAGCCTCACATACCTCACAAGCCACGAGAGAAACGGCCGCTTCCGTTGGACGAAGCAGCAATGGCCAGCGCTATTTTTGGTCCCGTTTTCAGGGTTTGCCTCCCATGAGGTAAATCACTAGTTATCCTGGGGTTTTCAGTTATTTTCTCTGGAAGCCCTGGGTTGTGCAGGAGCTGGAAGGTGGGAGGAGACTGAGCCTGGGGAGAGGAGGCAGAGAGCTGAGAAGGGCAGGCCCGTGGCCGCACAGACACCCCCCCCCCCCCGCAACCCCGCACTGGCTAGGGGCGGGGACCAGAGAAAAGTCAAGTCCTGCCTGGGAGTTAACACCCAGAGAGCTCTGGTACTTTCTGCAGTTCACAACTGGTCACTTTCGATGGGCTAAGGAGACAGTTTTTCTGAAAGAGAGTACAGACTTGCTGTCGAGTGCTCCTGGTTACAGTGGCCGTGTCCAAACCCTGCTTGCACACGTGCTCACTCTGTGTCTTCCCTGCTGAACGGACACAGACTCTCCGGACTTCGTAGCAGCCCTGCAAGACAGGGGCTCTGAGTATCCTCAACCCAGAGGCTGAACAGGCTTAGGGAGCTGACTCACCCGGAAGCACACAGGTGGGAAGGGCCTGAGCAGGGATTTGATCCCAGGCAGTCTGATTCCAGAACGAACAGAACCAGAATGGGTCCAGAAGAGTTACGGCGATGGACACCCGTGCCTTAGTCTGGTGGGGCGGCTGTCATAAAGTGGCACAGACGGGAGGCTTCCATGGACATTTGTTTTCTCACCGTTCCAGAGCTGCTAGTCCCAGATGGAGGTGTTGGTAGGGTTGGCTTCTCCAGAGGTCAATCCCCTGGGCGTGCAGACGGCCGCTTTCTCCATGTGTCCTTACATGGCCTTTCCTCCGTGCCCACACACCCCTGGTGTGTCTCTGTGTGTCCCAATGTCCCCTCCTTGTAAGGACACCAGTCAGACTGGATCAGGACCCACCCTAAGGGCCTCCTTTTACCTTAATTACCTCTTTAAAGACCCAATCTCTGAATATGGTCACATTCTGAGGCACTGAGGGGTTAGGACTCCAACATCTGTATTTGGGCAGATACTACTCAGCCCAGAGCACCCCCATGTCTCAGATGAAGAGACTGAGGCACCGAGTGGTTAACTCGTATGGCAAGTGGGACCAGCGCTTGGACCTGGGCAGACCAGTGGCAGGGTCCCGCTGCCAACCTCTGTCTCACCCTATTTGCCAGCCTCTCAGGCTGGGTCATTCCATCCCTTTATGTTTTGAGGCCATGACCTGGGACGTTAGAAAAAGAGGCTGCTGGGCTTACGAGAGCTGGTAGAGGCTAACATCAGATCCTATATCCGAGGCAGGAACAAAAAGGAATATCAGAAGTGTCTGATCTTACAACGAGTCTGTAGGAAGAAAAGAGGATCCAGAAAGCAAACTCCCTGGGTCACATTCCTCCAATGGGGCCCATGAATCCAGACCCTAGAACCTGGTTCCATGAAGAATTCAGGCCTGGAGTCAGACAGAGCGGGTATACACATGCTTCGGGCAAGTCCCTTGAACACTCTGAGCCTTCGTCTCCTCCATGAGGAGGATGCACGAGGCTGACCGTGAGCGTGACGGGAGATGGCACGCATTCCAAGCACCTTGCACAAGGCCGGGCACGTGGTGGGTTGTCAACAGGGGGAGGCTGTCCTGAGTGTGAGCCCACCTCGCAGTGGCGCGGCGGGAGGAGCTGGGAGAGCAGTAGCGCCTGGCCTGCAAGGAAGTGACAGCAGGCAGCAGCCCTGGGCCTTGATCTGAACCCCCCCCCTGGCCCCCACCCCGGGAGCCGGGACACTGGAGGGTGAGTCTATCCCTGCTTTTCTCCTCCCCCGGTTGCAGGCAGAGCCAACTATGCTGAGAGGCTTAAAATTCCAGACTGACTTCTCCCCTCCAATGGTTTGCAAAAGCCGTGAGTTTGAAAAGAAAGTCAAACTTTGAGCCTGAGAGGAGGGTAATGGGCCATGGGGGGGGGTGGGGGGGGAGGGCTGGTGCAAGTTTCTAGACAAAGCCCCAGGTGGCGCAGGCTGTGTCCAGGCTTTACTGGTGCGCAGAGGGGACAGCAAGATTGCCTTGGCCTGGAGCCAGACTAATCCTGGCTTCTTGCCTCAGGATCTCAGGGGCAAGAACAAGTCTCTGTTCCACGGGAGAGAAGGAGGCAACCCCAGGAATCCCGTCACCGAGGACCGGGAAGTGTGATGGGAACTTGCTCTGCCCCAGGTGGGACCAGAAGCGTCCTGGGCTCTGGGCATGGCCAGATCTTTAGCCAATGGCGTCTCTGGCCCAGGGAGAGCCCTTTATCTCCTTAGAAGTGCCTTTCCTTGGGACGCCTGGGGCTCTCAGTCAGTGAAGTGTCTGCCTTCAGCTCAAGTCATGATCTCAGAGTCCTAGGATTGAGCCCTGCATCAGGCTCCCTGCTCAGTGGAGAGTCTGCTTCTCCCTCTGCCCCCTCCCCCCAACCCCCGCTTGTGCTCTCTCTCTAATAAATAAATAAAATACTAAAAAAAAAAAGTGCCTCTCCTCGTCTAGAAAGCCATTCCGCCACGGTCAATGTTGCCTACACCTCCAATGTTGGGAAGACTAGGTCAAGTACGTGCATAGTTTAAAAATAACCAAAAGGTACTCCACAGAATCCAAAATACTCATGTGACCAGGTGTCATATCCCCCAAGAAAGCAGCCCCACCAGCTGGGCCTCCCCAAGCACCCCAGTGCAGGTTAGAGCCCCAAATGATTGACGCTGCCTGGAATATTCAGAAAATGCATTAGTAGTAAGCTCTGGGCATTTCCCTTTATTCTCCCCCAAAGGAGGTGTGTAAAAAATCATGACACGAGATAAGATGATTATCATCACAAGCTCCATGAAATGAACAAGTTAGCGGTTTGTTGAGCAGCAATGAGATATGAGAACACGCTGCTTACTGCAGAGGAGTCCATATAAAGGCAGCTTTTACCATCTCCACTTGTTCGTTCTTTCCTTCATTCAGTTCCATAAGCATCTATTTAGTACCTGTGGTCAAGCACCGTGCCAGCTCCTGGGGGTCTGCACACTATAGTACAAAAATACATGAACATGGTAAGCGGTTTGATAGGTGAACGTAGTGTTAAGGGAGTGAAGAGAAAGGGAAGTTAATCCTGACCTAGAAAATCAAGGAACACTTCCTGGAGGAGGCAACACTTGAGCTAATCTTCAGTGATGGCTGGACTTTTAGCACTTAGAGATGAGGAAGAGACTTATAGACAGAGGGAAGTGTGAACACAGCAATGGGTCAGGGGGGTGTAGGGGGTGCTAAGAGCTGGTCCCTGCTCAGAGTTGTCAGTTGGCCCCAGGTCCCCATCCTCAAGCCACCTCCCCTCCTCTTGACTATCCATCTCTCTTTCCCAAGATTCAGCTCTGCCCTGGTTCCACCGCAAGCTGGAGGTGAAGAAGGGAATCATTAGCCCCAACCGATACCACGGCCCATCATCACCCCTGGACGGGAACAGACCTGGGATACGGTGCCCCTTTCACTGCGCTCTTATGACAGGCTTGGTCCTGATTTTGCCTCCATACTGACCTAAAAACGGAGGGGGCACGTGGGTGCCCCTAGCTCTCTCCTCACTCCTGCCTTGGCCTGCCTGGGCCCACTTTGCTTCTCCCTCTGCCCTGTTCCTTCAGGTGTCCCAGAGTGGAACAGGAGAAAGACCATGTGTGCTTTCCTTAAAGCATAATTCCTGGGCGTCATGGCGCTAATGGCCTAGCAGTTTCTTTCTTTGTCTTTTGCTAACTGTTCCCCTGCCAGCCTCCGACAAGGAGCAAGTAGGGGGAAAACTCTCTGCTCACCACATAGGCCATGCCAAATTCTCCCCACATCCCCCCGAGATTGCAGGAATCTCAAATACAACAGTGCGGAGCCATTGAAGGGATCTGGGCTGGGCAGCCATATTTTCTGAGGGTGACTCTGGGGCTCAGGGCAGATGGGTCAGGGTGGGGGAGGCTGGAGGCAGGCAACAGTGAAATCTGGAGGCCGCTGCATTGTCTAAGGGAGACACGGTGAAGAATTGAACTCTGGAAAAGCCAAATGGAAGGAAAGGACGTGAAGACATGGGGGGTAGACAATTCAGGTGAGGCAAGATTACAGATGGTGCTAAGGTTTTGAGGCTGGGTGACCAGGAGGATGGTTGTGCTATTCGCTGAGTAAGGAAGGAAAGAGGGGGCGCTTGTGTGTGTGTGTGTGTTGGGGAGGCGGCTGGGGAGACGGACATGTTTAGATGGTACATTGAGTTAGAACAGTTCTCCACTGTAGCAGAGATGGACAGGGTGCACAAGGTGCCACTGGTTCACGACACTTGGCACAAGGTCAAGCCACGGGCCGGGGAGGGAGAAGTGGTGGAGGCCAATGTCACCAGGCCTGAGAAATGGCAGCGGAATGTTCAGCAGCCTGGCCCGGGAGGCCCATCCCTCTGCCCAGCAGAGGGAAACTCCCAGGGCAGTCCTGGTGTCTGTAAAGGGGGCTCTGATATGCTGTGTTCTCAGGCTGAAACCATTTCTGCTCCTCATAGGTATTTGTCCTGCAGATGGTCATGTTCAGCCTTCTGGGATGTTCCTCCTTACTCCAGCGTGAAACTGGAACTCTAGATCACGAAGCCTCTTTCAGGGAAACTCTTTGGAAGAATAATGAATTATCATAAGGGTTTTTCCACATGGCAGGAAACCGAGATCCATCAGCAAATCCTAAAAGAAGGCAGGTAGGAGGCAGATCGAATACGGAGTTTTGCCCAAAGTGGGCGAGGCATGATGGGAGTTCCTGTTTCTTTCCAGTGGCTACTTATCACCCGGAGTGTTCGTCTCCATCCGGCCTCAGATAACAATATGAATCATCTTCTCTTCCTCCTTCGCGGTGGGAGCAGATTGCCGGAGGGAGACCGCAGGAGCTTTTCTATCTCGAGCAGGTGAGCAGAGAGGTGAAGGTCGCCACTCCCTTGGAGAGGCGGGGGCAGGGCCGGCTGGAGGCAGCTGCCTGGTGACCGGCCCTCGGGATGGCTCCTTCTCATTGGTCACCAGACCCTGGGCAGCTTCCTCCCTCCCTCCGTGTGGCCTGTGTCCTCCCATGCGTCCCCACTGCAGCCCCCACCCTTGTATCAGCCCCTTCACGCTGCTGGGGGAGAACAGCACAGGCTGGGTGACTCGAACCACAGAAGTTTATAGTCTCCCCGTTCTGGGGGAGCGCAGAGCAAGCCCCAGGTGTGGCAGGGCTCTTTCCCCTGGGACCGTGTGGCAGGCCCGTCTGCCAGCCTTGGGCAGCTCGGGCTTGTGGAAGCAGCGCCCCGGTCCCTGCCTCCGTCCTCACGTGGTGCTGTGTGTGCATGTCTGTTTCCAAATTTCTCTTTTACAAGGACGCCAGTCCTACTGGATTAGGGCCCAGCCTCCTCCAGTGTGACCTCATCATAACGAATTACATCTGCACCAACCCTGTTTCCAGGTAAGGTCACGCTCTGAGGTACTGAGGGCTATGCCTTTGACATGTGAATTTGGGGGTGACACAGTTCAACCCATACCATCCCTCCCTTCTCTCTTTCAAAACCTTTTCACAAAGCCCTAGTCCCCAGAGGAGTCAATGGCTGCTAACAGTCCCAGTGCCCCCCGCCCCCCGTGCCCCGCAAGTATTAGCCTCACAAAAGAGGACCAGAACACTCAGCTTCTAGAGGAACCCGCACGCAGGAAACTCAGGCACCCGTCGGGGTGTCTCTGAGCTCTGGGCTTTCTGGAGCACCAGAAACCTTAAGCCCCGATCACCGCCTGCTGACCTTGCTGGGCCAAAGGCCCTCAGGCTCACTATTCTTCCCTTCTCTGAAGACCGTAGAGACAGGACCCCCTGAGAATCAATGGTTTTCATGTCCAGGATGTTTACCTGGAAAGAATTTTAGTCAATCCTGGGTTCAGATGTTTGCTTCTCTACCCACCTTTAAAACACTCCTTTGATTAAATATTACTCAAAGAATACTCGGAGCTTTGGTCCGTGTAAAAGAACAAATAATTCTGTCTTGGCGCTCTCTGCTAATAAAATTGTTTTCCTTTGTCCTTCTGAATTGCCTGCTTGCTTGCCACCCTGCTCACACCCCTCATCCATGAGACTTTGGAAGGACACCCTGTGGTTCAGGACAAGGAACTGGTGTCTGGCAGCGGTTGTCCTCTTAGACTCCCACAGGGCTGTCCGTAGAGACGTGCCACGTGCGATCCCAGTATGGAGGCGGCCACCAAGAGGAGTCGTGACCAGGTGTGTGTGATACCTGTCACCATGGGGCCACCCCCAAGAGCCACCCCCAGGTTGGCCCCAGCCCCAGAGGTCTTGCTACCTGGGCCTTCTTAGAAATTTCTAAACAGGGTCAGACCAGTTTTCCGGTGCCCCCTTTCCCCTTGCTCACCTTCTCCAAAGGGAATTACGAATCATCGATGGGGAGAGAGGTTTTCGGGGTGGGGTCAGGGCTGGAAGGGAAGAGCTGATGATTCATCTCAAAGCTGCATTTGCGTGCACACACGACGATTTCTGTTTGAAGGATACTCTCGTTGGGAGGACAGGTGATCAGGAGACCTTGCCCACAAGAGCTTTGGGGGAGCTTCGCACCTCAAATGTGGGCTCCATTCTCCAGCTCCAGCTCTTCCCTGGAGGAGTCACACCTGTTTCCCACAGTCAGGCTGGTCACCCGAGCCCCCCCGCCACCCCCCACCAATTTGCGTGCCGCACCCAGCCTATGGCCAAGGCTACAGACACAGCAGAGAGGGATGATTCCCTGGATCCCAGCTGAAGGGACTCCTTCCTTCCGAGAGGAAATGCCTTCTCCATCATTACCGCTCAGTTCCCAAAGTGCTTGACTCTTGCATCATGACCTCTTGGTCTGGGTTTGTCCAGTTTAGATTTGTAACTGGTCTCTTAACTCTGCTGACAAGAACCCCACAGCATGTGGCCTGCAATCACCAGACTCTACAAGCAAGGGCCTGTGCAGCCGGAGCGGGGCCATCTGGAGCTGGGGCGCTGCCTACCTGGGGATCTCCGAGACTCGGATTCCATGACCCCAGTTGCGCCATGTTTTCTCAAGTGTAGAATGGGGATCAGAATAATTTCCACTTCATATCACTGGGATGATGAAAGGGGGCTGTCCACACAGCAAAGGGCCTGCCATGTTGCTGAATCTTGGTCATTGTTAATGTGACCACCACTGGCAGGGAGGCCCACAACCTCAACACAGCCATTCCACTGGCTGAGAGAACAGTGGCTTCCAAGAACTGCAATTCTTGTGGGAGTGACTTCATTGGGCTTCCCTGCAAGGCAGATCCTGAGACAAGTACATGGGTGAAGTGGCTTATTTGGGTGTTGATCCCAGAGGAGGAATGAGGGAGCAGAGAGAGGGAGATGGAGAGGAAGGGTGGGTTGTCAAGGCTTGACTGTGTCAGACCCTGGGAGAAGAGTGACTCCTGGAGCCAGAGCTCTGAAGGACTGAAGGACAGGAACTTTACCCAACAAGCCACTTCCTTACCCAAGCTTGCTCCTTGGGGCTTCAAATCCCCTGGACCTCTCAGGTGTCAGACTCAGGGCATCAGTAAAGGTCCTGGGGTAGAAAGTAGAAGGACACAGGCCTGTGGCCGAGTGCTAATTGCTGGAACTAAGTCTAAATTTGTGGCAGCAAAAATTGGGGGGTGGGCCAGAAGATGTGGTGGGCCTTCCAGGGATGTCTGCTACAGGGAACAAGACCAGAAAATGGGGCTACCGTACCCACAGAGGCTGTGTATGTGTAAGTTTTCACTTTTTCATTTCAGTTATACTTCTGTATAACAAAAGTAATACAGGCTCATGGTAAAATTCGAATAATTTACAAAGTTGTCAAATGAAAAGTAAATAAAAACTCCTCTTTCACCCAAACCTTGATTCCCGATCTCTAGAAGTAACTTCATTTTACGGTTTCTCATGTTCCCCTCTCAGTACTCTATGTACATATAGACACAAATACCCATTTCTACCCATTTTCGTTTTCCCCAAAATGATTCCCAACCATACATATCGCTTTTTCATGAACTGGCATCTCCCAGAGAGTGTTCCATATCAGCACGATCGATCTAGCTCATTCTTCTGAACAGTTGAATAGGAATCCATTGTCTGGTTGCACCTTAATGTACTTACTACTAATGGACATTTAGGTTGTTTCCGGAATTTGCTATGATGAACAATGTTGCAAGGACCATTCTTATATGTTGTGCTTGCTTCTTCAAATATACCTATAGAGTAAGAGCTTTGAAATTGTTTCATGAAAGCCATGTGTATTTAAAACTTCAACATTTATTTATTTACAATTTTGGCGGAGATTGCTAATGGCTCTGCAAACGCATTATATCAATTCACATTCCCACCAACAGGGTGCCAAAGGGTGGGCTTCCTCACACCCTGCCATGCTAAGAATTATCCAGTGTTTTCAGCGTTGCCGATTCGTTGTGTAAAAATAATCACATCTGGTTGCTTCAATGGTGTAGCAGTGAGGATGAACATCTTTCCATGTAACTATTGATGATTTTTTTTAAAGATTTTATTTATTTATTCGGCAGAGAGAGAGACAGCCAGCGAGAGAGGGAACACAAGCCGGGGGAGTGGGAGAGGAAGAAGCAGGCTCATAGCGGAAGAGCCTGATGTGGGGCTCGATCCCATAACGCCAGGATCACGCCCTGAGCCGAAGGCAGACGCTTAACCGCTGTGCCACCCAGGCGCCCCAGATTTGTATTTTTTTTTTAAATAAAACTGCCTTCATCTTAATTTCCACTGTACCATTCATATTTTTCTTGGTGATTTAGACAAGTTCTTTGCATGTCAAGAGGGTTTCAATGATTGAATCACCAGTGTGAGAATTCTATTTGGATTCTTTATGTCAGATTTTCCCTGACCTGGCTTATAATCTGAGTCACCTGGGAAGGTTGATAAAGTACACATTCCTGGACTCCCCCCAAGAATTCTGGATCCAGTGTGTCTGGGGTGCGGTTCCAAATATCTGCATGCTTTTTTTTAAGCTCCCCAGGTGATGCTGATGATCAGATTACTCAGCGTTTGGCATAAAGACAGCCGAATTTATCACCCTCGGGTTTCCCTTTTTGTAAGATAGGTTCCCATCTCCTTAAAACACAGGTCCCGGGGTCCATCAATGGTGCTCCTTCCCAGGTGTGTTCTCACAAGGACTCAGAGGACAAGAGAGGAGAGACTCAGCACAGCTGACCCTGCCCCACAGTGGACCTGAACCCCTCTAGGAGAGCATTGCCCAAGACCAAGAGAGGCAGCAGGCGCCCCAGCTCCGACTCCCCACCAGGCAGATCAGGTGCCGCCCCCTGCCGCCCCACACCCACTCCCTCCCAATGGGGAAATAACCCATTGCTTGCTTAGGGTAGAATTAGGGTGTGGCACACCTTTTCTGTTTGGTTAGCTGGTTTCCTTAAGGCACCTGTTGCTGGCCCTCCTCCCAGATAGTGAAAGGCTGACTCATTCTCCTTAACTTGATTGATAATGAGCTTCTTCCCACCCCCTACCCAGAGCCAAGTTCAACTCTCCATGATCAGACCTAGTATTCTGGCAGTTGACAGCGAAGCTGTTCCCCTCAATGAGGGAGGGAATCTTTCTTCTTGCTCTGATGTCATTGTCATCAGGTTCTCATCCCTCCCATGTGAGTGTGAATTGCGGAAATTGATTAAATTCAGCTGTTTGTAACTCAGAATTCATTTTCCCATAGAGACCCTCCTTGGATGAAAGTGAACTGCCAGCGTAGTGTTTATTTAATAAAGTCCATTTTGTCAGCAGTGGGAGAGTCTGCGTTGTGTGAATGGAGGTCTCGGTCCTTGGGTTCCTCACGAGATTTACGTGGGGGCCCGTGCTCTACTAAAGACAGCCAGAAGGCAATTGGCCAGCATAACGCAGTTTATTAAATCGGAAGTACACTTTCAAGGTGAGAGAGCAAGCAGGTTCCTCCAGGTGGAGCCCACCCCTCCATTGTTCTGGGATTGGATATTATTGGGTCGCCCCAGGCCGGGAAGAGCTGGGATGCACAGTGGGGTGGTCTCTAATGGAGGCTGTTTCCAATCCTCTGGGAAACTCCTCCCGCAGGCTGGGAAAAGGAGTTTTTGACCCTTCAAGGTTGGTACCCAACCATCAAGGCAGCCTTTCTTCATGGGACTGGGTTGGGAGGGAGCTGTACCTGCAATGCCAATGTATTGTAATGAGTCTAGGGGTTACCCCGGAGCAGAGGCGGGAGAGGAGAGCGCCTGTTCTGCACCTGTGGCTCTTCACCTATCAGGCCCAAGTTCTTGGAAGCCACAAGGGTAGAATACGGTGTTCCCCCACTCCTGGGCTTTTAACGTGTAGCTCATTTATCACCACCCTTGCCTCTAGCTCCTGTCTCTATCATTCCCCCTCAAGGACTTGGGACTCTGCCTCCGGGCATTCCTTCCACTGCGCAGGTCTAGCTTCTACCTGACAATTTCACCCGTGGGGTGGATGGATGTCAATCCCAAGGGGCCAGGTAAGCAGGGCAGCAGTGTCTCCTCTTGTGACCCTGGCTCTTGCATCAGTATGGACCACCAGAGGTGCTCCCCACCTGGCTCGACACAGCAGGACCTGGGCGGGGAGGGCCGTTCCCAGAAGTGTCCAGGAAGTCAGAGGAGAGAAGCTCCCATCCTAGAAACTGTCCATAAATGTTGTTCATAAATTAGACAAATTCAGGTTTTACAAGTTGGGGACCTCCGATATTTCATAATTGTGCTGCTTCACAGTCTAAGTAACGCCAGACCAGCTCAGCCTATTTTATGCAAAGAAATGCTTAGAAAATAGATCAAGTTTAAGTTCATAAATAAAACTGATTTATAGATTATAAAATCCACTTTTTAAAAACTCTGGCACTAAAACAAATTTATGACTGGCCACAACCCACAAAATCTGTTTCTTACTTTCCCTCAAAAAGGATTTGATTTAAGCACACTTCTTCCCAAACCTTTCCAAATGCTAAATTCTAATAACACTCCAACTTATCAAGACCTGCTCAGTCCCAGGGGTCCCCACCCAATTAGGTGGCTACTTTTTCTCTAAGGCTGGGAAATACAGGACTGGCTACCAACGGTCCTCCACCCCCAAATTGCCCGATGGCAAGTCCCTTCATTGACCATGACTTTCCACTAATCTTCATCTATTGTCCCTTTAAAAGGTCAAGGATGGTCACTCATAATGTCCTGTTTTTTCTTTTCCTTTTCTTTTTTCTTTTTCTTTTCCTTTTCTTTTTTTTTCTCTTTTCCTAAGTCATTTTGGGTGAGGGGAAAAAAGGCAGTGCTGCCTCTAAGATGGTGAAGGCAGAGATAGAACCAAAGGTTCTTACACCTGTTAAAAAACAAAAGTCAACCAAGTACACTGGAAAATCTAATTGGTTTTACTAAATAATTCAAGAATCGGGGGGCATTCCCCTGGAGGGCTGCTCTAAGGAGTTGTACAAAAATAGAAGGTTTTTATAGGAAGGTGGGGCAAGGAGTTACCAGCAACAGCAGAGAAAGGATTGTTTTCAGGCAAGGTCACCTTCCCTTAGGGGGACAGACAAGGGGTCTTATTAGGTGGATGACCTCATCTTCCTTTGGTGGGTGGAGAGGGCCTTATTGGTTCTGATCAGTAAATTCCTGACTCACCGGTTAAGACTTCCATTTCTGGGGGAGGTTGAAACTGCAATGGGGTTAGGTATTAAGACCCCGGTTTGGTGACTTGTCCTCAGTGACGCCATTTTGGGCTTGTGGGGTTTTTCCTGGCAGCCATGTGTACACTAGCCTCCAACCGTGGGGATGGCGTTTTATTTATCCCTGCCCTTCTTTCCAGCATTCTTATCCCCTGCCCCTGCTCGATTTTTCCCCTTTACATATATCCCCCTGCAGCATACTCAGTATCTTACTTATTTGTTAATAACCTTCCTAAGGGCAAGCATTTGGTCTGTTTTATTCACCATTATCTCACCAACCCCTAAAACAATTGCCGGCGCATTTTATATGCTCAGTAAATACTTGTTGAAGGAATGAATGTTGAGAATGTTGCTCAAGGTCTCTCTATTTTACATCAAATGTTTCTCTAGATTTATTCCTCTGTTTATGAATTTTCTCCTTCGCCTTCTTCCTCCTTGCAGCCTACTCTTTCCTGCCGGGTTCAGTTTCCCGACCCCTGAAACACGAACTTCGTAATTCTTCCAGTGAGGCTCTCTTTGCAGAAAATTATTTTAATCCTTGTTTGTCTGAAAATACCTTTGTTTTCCCCTGACTCTTAAATAATGTTTATATTGACATAGATTTCTAAGATATCAGTTATTTTCTCTTAGTTCTTTAAAATGAAATTCCAGCGGAGTCTACGTTCCGTTGTTGCTGTTGAGAATTGCACTGTTGATCTAATGGTATTTACTTTTTATGCTGTCTTTTTTTTTCTCTGGTTGTTTTTAAGATCTTTATGTCGGGTATTCTGCAGGTTCACTCTGATGAGTCAACATATGGATTTACTGTTCTTGATCTTGCTTGGGATTTCTCTGTCACACTCTGGGCCATCATCCCTGTGCCCTAATCACCCCAACTGGGGTACCAGAGCCTTCAAAATAGTCAATCCTGAGCCTACTTCCCCTACCTGTTCTTTCCCATGGAAATTACAATAAAGGTTCTTGCCCACATGTTCCCCTCCTCTCCACCTGCCTCCTGACCAGCCCTGGTGCTTCCTTGTGAGTCTCCCCTAGGGTGGCATCCCCCTCCTCTTGAAAGCTGTGAGTATAACTCTTAGGGTACCTGTCTTGAGCCACTGGCACAAAAATTCCAGAGACTACGTGACTCATAAACAATAAACATTTGCTTCTCCTAGTTCTGGAGGCTGGAAGTCCAATATCATGGTACCAGCAGATTCTGGTGGGGCCTGGTGAGGTCTGGTGTGGTCCTGCTTCCTGGCCATAGATGGCCATTTTGCTGTCCTCACAGAGCAGAAGAGGCAAGGCTGTGCTTAAGAGAGCAGGCAGTAGGGGCGCCTGGGTGGCACAGCGGTTAAGCGACTGCCTTCGGCTCAGGGCGTGGTCCCGGCGTTCTGGGATCGAGCCCCACATCAGGCTCCTCCGCTATGAGCCTGCTTCTTCCTCTCCCACTCCCCCTGCTTGTGTTCCCTCTCTCGCTGGCTGTCTCTATCTCTGTCGAATAAATAAATAAAATCTTTAAAAAAAAAAAAAGAGAGAGAGAGCAGGCAGTAATTAGACAGGAGCTGGAGACAAGGGCGGTGATATAAGGTGACGCATTCGAAGCCAAAGGATACAACGTTCTGACCTGTGGCTTCCAAGACCCCGGGGTCCAACAGACCAAGAGCCACAGGTGCAGAACATGCCCTCTCTTCTTCTACCTCTGTCCCAGGGTGACCCCTAGGTTGATTATAATTCACTTGCATTGAGGTTTTGGCTCCCCTCATCGGGGGAAGGCTGCCATGAGGTTTGGTACAAACTTGTAGGGTCAACCCCCCACCCCACCCCCCGCTCCTGACCTGTGGGAGGAGTCCCCCAAATGACTGGAAGCAGCATCCAGTAGAGACCATCCTGTCTATGACCCAAGACCCTGCTTACAGAACAAGAAAATAAACCCTCTAGCATCAGGGCCGTTGCCACGTCTGGGCCTGCTTACTCTCCCACCTTTAGAGTGCACTGTCCTTAAGACCCAGCTTAGTGCTCACTAATTTCCTTCTGGCCGTCTTTATCTGAGCACGGATCCTCATGTAAATCTGCCGTGGGGAATCCAAGAACCGAGACCTCCATTCACACAACACAGAATGTCCCACCGGTAACTCTAGGGGCACTGGTCCCATTCAGGAGGGCTCTGAATCCCAGAGGCCCCATCTCCAAACACCATCACATCGGGCATCAGGTTTCCAATACAGGAATGGGGGAGGGGGAGCGCCCAAATATTCATTCCATAGCGAGAACAAACCCTTTTTTCCATGGCATCATCTCCTGACCTGTCGGCCTCACCATACTTGAATAATAATAAATCCATATTTTAAAACAAAGAGAGAAGGGCACTCCTGATTCCAGGAGCACTGAGATCAAAGAACCTGGTGGGCTCGAGAAAATACCAAGGCCCGGTGTGGCTGGAGCAGAAAGAGGTCTTGTGGGCCTGTCCCTGGTGCAGTGGCGAGGGCCAGGGTGAAATGAAACCACGGAGGGCCTGGTGCCCTTTACTTCTATTTCTGCATCAACTCTACCACACACCACTACCCCCCAGACAACCTGCGACTTTGCACTTTTCAGAAATTCAGTGAGCCTGTCCCAACATGTTCTCTGGACTCACACACCCTATTATGGATCTTCCTCCTCTTTCCCTGAACCTACTCCTCCCCTCCTCTCCCCATGAAAGTTCTATCATCTTTGTCCTACCACTTGATCACTGATTTTTAGGGTAAATTCATCCAGGCTAATTTATTGTTGGGTACAAGTGGGTTACTATAATCTCCCTCATCTAGAACACACGTTCATCCATTTATTCAAAGAGTATGTAATGTGCTTATCGAACATGTGTTATGGGAGAGCTGCATCACACAGTTACAAGGCAATAGAGGACTTTCCAAGAAAAGAAGACAACGACAGATGAATTCAAAGGAGCAACCCTATGGAAGAACAGTAACCCCACTACAGGAAGCTGTAGGAGCAGACTCCTGGGAGGAAGCTGGGAGTGTACTTAGGTAGCTGAGGGTCTGCCCTGCTTGCAATGGTGTCCTGCTCACTCTGGCCTTCCTACCAGCCCAGGTCCATCCCCTGGTGTTCATGAATCTTCTGTATCTCCACTAGTCTCTTTTATTTAAAAAACAAAACCAAGTTCTTTAGACTTTGACTTTGCTCCCAGACAGCTTAGATTGGAGGGTGATGATTTAGTTTATGTGTCATTGGGTCCCCTGGCTTTTCATCCTGTTCAGATCGGGAACAGCCTCTTGGCCTTGACAAGAGATTTGGATTGTGTATTGACATAAGTCAATAGAGAGCCATAGATAGGTCTAAATCCCAGGAGTGGTTTTAAGAAGATTATCCTGGCAGCACCATGGAGAGTGTCTGGAGGAGTGTCTGTTACAGGAGAGATGATTAGGCCTCACAGAAGGCAGGTGTGGATGAAGACAAGGTGACCAGACAAATGGGAGGTGAGTTTGGGTGACATTGTGAAGGACAGCAGCCTTTTTCAAAGAGAAAAAACACGAGGAGAAGATTTAGAAATGAGGGCAACAAGTTCAATTTGGGGCTTGATTGAGCTTGGGGAAGATGGAGCTTGAGGTGCCTGAGGGACATTTGCTAGGGCATTGAATAGGTATTGAGCTTTGGGGGCCCAGCGTTCCACGGGGAGGTTCCAAGGCACACAGTGAGGTTTAAAAATTGTAAGGGAAGAGACGGCAGGTTCAAGTCATGAGAACAGACAAGACATATTTGCATCTGTGAGCCAGAGAATTCTGGGAAGGATCAGCTTATAGATGAAAGGAAACAGGGGTCACTACGACCTGGACACCGGAAGAGGGATGTTTCTGTAAGAGTTAAACAAACAGAAGAAGTGAAAACTCTGCCTTGAATCGAACTGGAGGGCGCTGGGAAACTTGGATAGGGCAGTTTTCTTGGAACATTGAAAGGCAAGGTGTTGTGGGCTGGCGAGCAGCTGGGGGTGAGCACGAGACCACCGACAGCCGGCTCATGTGTCCACTTTTTCAGGTGGGAGGTGCTGTTGGGGGTGGAAGGCAAGCGAGCGAGTGGGCTGCGGGCAGCGGAAGATCGGAGGATTATTTTTCAACGATACTGGAGAGCATCACTCCATAATAGGACAGCATTTTATTCCCCTCTGCTATGTCCTGGCCATGTATGTGTCCCATCCACACACCCAGCAAGGATAATGAAAAGGATAAAACAGAAAAAGAGGGTCTCGATGAAAAAATCCCACCATGAATACTATGGAAAGAAAGCTTGGTCTGTCTTGTAGTTGTTTCACTGGGTGGCTGGACCATAATGGGCCATTTTCCTCTGTCCCTCCTTCCAACCTCAAGACCCAGAGCCCCCGACACCTCCTCCATCCCAGCAGAAAACCAGATGGCACCTATGGAGCCAGCAGCCCAGGCCCAGGCCCAGAGCGAGGAGCCGCACAACCCGAGGGCTGGGCAGGGTGCTGAGGCCAGGGGGCAGCGTCCCTTGAGCTGGGCTCCATATTGTCAAAGTGACTACAGGGAGGGCAGAAGGAGAAGGCCATTAGCCCCAGGTCAAGGATCGCCCGATGGCCAAGAAGGGAGTTTCCATTCTCTTTCTATTGAGGAACAGTAGCCTTTCCTCTTAATGCTACACATGGCTGGGGTGCTTCTGAACTGGCAGGAGAGGGAGAAGTGGGTGACTCCGGGAGGAGGTGGATGCCGGAGAGGGTCCAGGGCACAGACCCCTGAGGCCACAGGAGAGGGTCCGGCTGGCTTGGGGAGGAGAGGGACAAGAGAATGTTGGCTCCAGATGGGCTCCATGTTCTCTGTGGAGTAAGAGGCAAGGTTGTTCTATGAAGAAGGCATGAGGAGGTTTGAGGAAAGTGACAGAGGCTGGAAATACCGACAGGATGGTGTGAGCGAACAGTTGTGACAAGAGCAGGGCGCTCGGAGCCCCGTGAGGGCTGGAAGGACAGGGTGTCCCCCACGAAGGACTGTGTGGGGACAGAGGAGGAGGGAGGCAGCTGAGCGTGGACCACGCATCACTGAGAGAGTGGAAGGAGAAAACTGGAATCAAAGCCAGAGAGGAGACCAGAGTTGAACATTTTCCCTCTGACTCATTTCCACACAAGGCTTGGGCGATGTAACTCCCCCGGGGAAATTTTCAGTTCAGTGCCAGGGTAATTGATTTCATTGTTTTAATTACAACTTGGTTGCAATGCCCTGAAATTTGGGGATTAATGGTTTGCATTTCTGTGTCCTCAAAGCCTGAAGATTCAGCTGTTTCCTATAAAGTGTCACTCTTTTGTTGATTTCCTCTTTGGAGATGGGCAGATCGATTCTGCTTCACAGATGTGACATGATCCTGGAGTTGAAGAAGTCAATGTGGAATTTTGGGGCATCGGGGTGAAGGGACAGGTTCCTGGGGAGCCCCAACCTCCTCACCTTCATCTAGCCCACAAGCATCTGCAGCAGAGTTTAGGTCCAAACTTGGGTGGGCAGTTAGAAATCGTGCATGGGGGGTTGGCGGGAAGGGTGAAGCCAGTGTTACTAAAATTCCTGAACGGGATTCTTCGTTTGCATACACCTGCCCTGCCCTCCTCTAAGATACTGATTTCCCCATCCCTGGTGAGGACTACAGCTCTAATCCCAACACCATCAGTTTAAAAGCGAATGAACAGGTACCCAGAAAGACAAGATGACTTCCCAAGGTTATAAGACCACCCACCTATAAGGGAGCAGCACAGAATCCAGCCCCCTGACCTCGCCAGTCCCTAGCCGTCTCTACAGCCACGCCAATTCAACCGACAACGACAACCTCGTTTTGCTTCTACCCAGTAGTATATGGGGGGAATGAAGAAACAGTGAGGACGTATTGTACCCCTCTTATTTCCAAACGGAGAATATGCTGGAAGTGAGCATGCTTAAGCGTCTCTGCCCACCCCCCGGCTGCAGGTGCCACTCACAAGCCGATCTGGGCGGACAGGGGCTATTCAAGAGGGCCTTGGGCTTTGCCCTTGTGTAGCACTGTCCGCAGATAGATGCGTTTTGTTCCCTAGAATCCTCTCCATCCTAAGAAGCTTGGAAAAGTCAGAGGCTTCCGGGAGAAGAGGACTTTCACCACGAGAAGAAGCCAGGGGTCATAGTGTCCCGTCAGGCTCGAGCCCGCCATGTGCTTTTGTAATCTGGCTGCCTGACGCGGCACAGCTCTGGAACCTCTCCTGGGCTCCCTCCAGGAACTCCAAGAAGCGCCTCAGACCTGGGCGCTCTGCTGTTCACGTGCCCCTTCATCTGCTCTCCACGTGCGGCCGCTAGTGGGGTGAATATCCACAGCAAAAGGGAAAGACTCAGTCATTCTCCTTGGGTCTGTGTTCAAGGACAGCGGCTCGGCGCTACTGCATCAAAGCCGCACAGTCACTCAGACTCCTTGATCCGGCCCCACGCTGCCTGTTCGCTCTTCTACTCTCTCCCCTCCTCTCGCTGCCTCTCCGTCTCCGTCTCCCTTTCTTTGAATGCTCTCCCAGCTCTGTTCAGAAGCTTCCAGTATGCACGGCACATTTGTGCCTTGAGGCATTTGCTCCTCTGCCTGATACAGATCAAACACACAATAGACATTTGTTGAGCAAATAATTTTTTAAATGAGTGAATGAATACTGTGATTTTTGTCTGCCTAGAAGAGCTCCTTCCTTGTCCTCATAGATTTAAAATCCTTACGCTCCTCAGACTTCACCTACTTTTCACATCTGATCTAATACTCTCTGCCCAAACTTACTCGTTGACCTCTTTCCTCTTTCTGTACCTGTTTACTGTATAACCAGTCTCATTTAATAAAAATATCTCACATCTTTGTAGCGCTCTGGAGCTAACCACGTGCTTAGACATACTATACTCCAGGCGATGTCTACAGTGACAAGGATGGGTAGGGATTGGGGCCCCATCGGCCGGATAAGAAAACTGAGGCTCCTGCCCAGAGTTGTAGGGATTGAGACAGACCTTCCAGAGGCAAAATTCACTCCCCTTGCCCTGGACCGACCGTCAGATGAAGCCCATTAGGAACAGGTGGTCAACCTAGCCCATTCTTGATGTCCATGTGTCCTTCGTGTCCTTTATTTTGTCCTTTATGCCCTTGTCCTTTCACTGGCTTTCCTGGTCTGCCAGGGCCAGGGGTTCTGGTCAGGTGGACACCTCATTATTCCCCAAAAACCAGGCTTTTAAAAAGAAAACCATAGGCCCAAAATGGCAACAATCAAGATAAGTTTCAATGTCCCCCAGAAATGTAATTTTAACTATCAGTGAGGCATTTTTTCTGCCCAGCATAAGGAGATAGTCTGTCACCTGGGTCTCTCCATCCTTTCCCCCAAAAGACGAGGTACTTACTCTGCATGATAAGACCCCTTACCCTTCCCCCTAAGGGAAAGTGACATTGCCTGAAACAATCCCATTGGTTTTTTTTCTTTTGCTGATAACTCCTTGGCCCACCCTCTTTCCTATAAAAACCTTCCATTTTGTACAACTCCACAGACAGAGCTCCTCTCTATTTGCTAGATGGGCTGCTGCCCGATTCATGAATCAATTAATAAACAATTAGATCTTCAAATTTATTCAGTTGATTTTGTTTTTTAAAATAGGTAATCCACACACATTTTTGATCAGCCCCCTAAATTAATTCCACCTTCCCTCCTCTCCAAGAGTTTGTTCCCAGCAGGTACTAATTATTAGACACTTTGAAACTACTAATTATTCAGGTAAATATATTTTTTTCTTATTTGTACATTATGCAAAGGGTAGAAAGCCTGGATTTCCATATTGTGGTGATTGCTTCACCTGATTAAGTTTCTAATTAGATTAAATTTTGCTCCAGTCAGAAGGAATGCAGAAATAAATTGGCCGATGCATGAATGCTTAGGATGTTCAGGCTTGAGGACAGCTGGGGGGAAGGCAGGACAAATAAAAGGACATAAAAATGATGTTCATTTATTCTGCCTTCAGGTGAGCCACTCAAAAAAGGGACACCCAATCATTTTTATCTAGAACCATCCTGGGCCACAGGAAAGCCGGGTGAAGCCCGAGTCAGGGTGCCCAGAGATCTTTTCTCTCAGACAAGTCCTTCAGTTTGACAGTTTGGTTCATTTAAATGCAAATGTCCGTGGGAATGGCTTGCATCTTAGGGTATTATCAGCAATATATTTTTTTCTTTTGAGAGTACCAGGTGGGAGGTGGGGCAGAGCCCCAGAGAAAACCTTCGTTTTGCATATCAGTCCTGTTAAACACCAATTCTCAGTGGTTCCCAGCTTGCACCTAGAAAGATTAAGAACTAGACACCAATTAAGTTTAATATTTTTTCGGGTCAAGCTTCTCCTTCAGTGTGTTCATTTTATGCCTAGGGAGGCAGGGGGCAATGTCAGCTTGTGGTTACTTCTCTTCCAAAAGCAATTTAAAGAAGGGCTTGGCTTTCTCCGTTTGTATTTACCCAGTGGCTTCCTGGAGCTTTATTTGCAAGTGTCAGCATGCAGGATCCGTCTCTGGAGAAAGCCTCCTTCTCTAGATTTCACGTTGATTTACCTCATTCTACTTAACGGTCTGCTCCCTGTAGTTTCAAAGTCCCTTCCCTCACCCCCCAGACTCTGAGATGGGGAACAGGGAAAAAAGTCTGGTTTTCCCTGTTCTTGGGTGTCCCACGGGGCTGACGATCCTGTGAGCAAATGAACGGAATGGCGGAGGGATTGCCTAGGAACTCCCAGGCGCTCCCTAGTAGGGCTAGGAACCTGGGGTCTCAGGTTTCACAGGCTCGTGTCCAGCAGGGGATTTATCTTTTCCCCCACATTGCCACTCAACACACATACGGACTAATGTGACATACAGACCAATGGAAGGAACCGAAGGCCACCTCAACCACTGAGCCCCACTCCCAAGCTTGTGAGCTTAAACGGTGTCCCACATTTTATTTGTAGAAGACAGCATCATATAGGATGAACAGCCTTCCTTCTTGTTCAGAAAGGTTTTTTTCAGTCACTTCTCTGCTTGTCAACTCCTTGTTCTGCATGTTCGTTCCCCAGAGTGATGGCAACCATCCTGATGACGTCACTCGGGGGGCCTCCATTTGTATGTTGTTTCCCTCCGACCGTGACCGGCCCCCTCCCCTAGAGAGCAATGGTTTTAGACTGCACTGAGTCACCAGTCATCCAGGAAACCCTTAAACAACCCCCAGGGGACACTGGGTTGCTAAAGTCTTTCTATGGGCAACTCTTTCCCCCCATTTTATTGAGATGTAATTGACATGAAACATTGGATTAGCCCAAGGTGTACAACATAATGATTTGATGTATGTATATATTGTGAAATGATCACCACAGTAAATTTAGTTAACATCTATCACTGAGCTATACTTGTTTTTTCTTGTGATGAGAACTTGTAAGATCTACTCTCTTGGCAACTCTCAAATATACCATACAGTGTTGTGAACTATACTCTCCAGGCTGTACATGACATCCCTATGACTTATCTATCTTACCCTGGAAGTCGTACCTTTTCCCCACCCTCATGTATTCCCACTCTGCCTCTGGCAACCATCAATCTGCTGTCTGTATTGATGAATTTGTTTTTTTTTAAGATTCCACATATAGGTGAAGTATCATCCAGTATTTGTCTTTCTCTGATTCATTTCACTACACACACACACACACACACACACACACAGGTTGTGTCCGTATTTTGGCTACTGGAAATAATGCTTCAATGAGTGTAGTGGTGCAGATATCTTTTCAAGATAGTGATTTCATTTCCTTCACTTAAATACCCAGAAGTGGAATTACTGGTTCATAGGGTAGTTCTATTTTCAGGTTTTGGAGGAGCCTCCATACTGTTTTCCACAGTGGCTGTAGCAGTTTGCATGCCCACCAACAGTGCACACACAAGGGTTCCCCTCTCACCACGTTCTGGCCAACACTAATTGTCCTACCTTTTTCATGGCAGCCATTTTAACAACCTAATTGTGCCTTTGATTTGCATTTCCCATAATCAGGGATGTAGAGCACCTTTTTACGTACTTGTATGTCTTTGAAAAAAATGTCCATTTAGTTCCCCTGGCCATTTTTTAATCAGATTGTTTCTCTTGCTATTGATTTGTATGAGTTCCTTATATTTGGGGAGTATTAACCCCTTACCAGATATATAATTTACAGAAATATTCTCCCATTCTGTACATTGTCTTTTCGGTTTGTCGATGATTTCCTTTGCTGGACAGTAAGCTTTTTAGTTTGGTGTCGTCCCATTTGTTTATTTTTTCTTTGGTTGGCTTTGGTTTTGCTATAAAATCCAAAAAACTCATTGCTAAGGCCTATGTCAAGGAGCTTACCCTCTGTTTTCTGTGAGGAGTTTTATGGTTTTAGGTCTCGGGTTCAAGTCTTTAGTCCATTTTGAGTTGATTTTTGTTATGATGTAAGCTAGTGGTTGAATTTCATTCTTTTATGCGTGGCTGTCCAATTTTCCCAGCACCATTTGTTGAAGAAACTGTCTTTTCCCCATTGTATATTCTTGGCTCCTTTGTCATAAATTAATTGACCACATACGCATCCGTTTATTTCTGCACTCTCAGTTCTGTTCTAGTCACCTATGTGTCTGCTTTTGTGACAATACATATTGTTTTGATTACTATGACTCGGTAATATAGTTTGAAATTAGGAAATGTGATACCTCCAGTGTTGTTCTTTCTCCAGATTGCTTTGGCTATTCAGAATCTTTGTGGTTCCATACACATTTTAGAATTGTTTTTTTTCTATTTCTGTGAAATATGACATTGGAATTTTGATAGGGATTGCATTTAAACTGTAGGTGGCTTTAGGCAGTATGCACATTTTAACAATATTAATTCTTCCAATCCATGAATACAGAATGTCTTTCCATTTATTTGTATCTTCCTCAATTCCTTTCAACAACACCTTATAGTTTTCAGTGTACCTATCTTTCACCTCCCAGATTAAATTTAGCCCTAGGGATTTTATCCTTTTTGATGCAATTATAAATAAGATTTTAAAAAAATTCTTTCTGATAGTTTGTTGTTAGTATATAGAAATGCAACTAATTTTTGGAAATTGATTTTGCATCCTGCAACTTTACTGGATTCCTTTGTTAGTTTTAACAACTATTTTGTGCAGTCATAAGGTTTCCTACATATAATATCAGATAATCTGCAAATAGAGACAGTTTTACTTCTTCCTCTCTGATTTGGATGCCTTTTCTTTCTCTTGCATAATTGCTCTGGCTAGAATGTCCAATACTGTGTTGAATAAAAGTGGCGAGAGTGGGCATCTTTGTCTCGTTCCTGACCTAGAGGAACTGCTCTCAGCTTTTCATACTCGAGAATGATGTTAACTGGGGGCTTATCATAGATGACCTTTATTACACTGAGGTATGTTCTCTCTATATCCAGTTTGTTGAAAGTTTTTATAACTTTATTTTGTAGAATTTGGTGTGCCGATATTTTATTGTAGATTTTTGCATCTACGTTCATTAAGGACATTGACCTATAATTTTCTTTTCTTGTGGCATCCTTGTCTGGTTTTGGTATCAGACACAGTCTGATTTTGGCTTATAAAAAAAAAGTCTGGTTTTGGCTTATACAATGAGTTTGTAAGTGTTCCCTCTTCTTTTGTTTTTCAGAGGAATTTGGGAAGGATTGGAATTAAATTTTCTTTAATTAAATGTTAGGTAGAATTCATCACTGAAACCATCTGGCCCTGGACTTTTGTTTGTTGGGAGTTTTTCAAGTTACTGATTCAGTCTCCTTACTAATAATTGGTCTGCTCAGATTCGCAATTTTCATGATTCAATCTTAGTAGGTTGTATTTTTTCTAGCAAGATCTTATTTCTGATTACTCTCCTATCTAGTCTCTGATTTCTCCTGGGCTCCTCCTAGGCTCCTAAAACTTCAGGGCTCAGTTTCCTCTCTGACTTTGAAGATTGCTGCAGAACTCTGGCTCTTACTAACTGATTGAGGTTGGCATGAAAACTGAAACCTATTCTTCCTTGACATAGCCCCTTTAATGGCAGAAGGGCTTGTCACTAGACCAGAGAAATGGATTTTAGTACCATGTGATATAATACAATAATTTTGGCAAAGAGGCAGCATGTTATTCAGAAGGAGGGTAAAGGTATAGATTAACATTAGCTTATGATAAATTAAGAACATATGTTGTGATTCCTAGGGTAACCACTTAAATATAGAAACATACTGCATAACTCCCCAACCAAGAAAGGGAAGGTGCAAAATCTTGAGAGCTGGAGACTGAGCTCAAATTGGGCGGGAGATCCAAAGTGAGAGGTCAGAGCACCAACAGGTAAATGAGACTATGGGATGGTGGTGGACATGTTGCTCTTTCAGGTGGAAGCAAAAAATTCTAGGGAAACATAAAATGTACGGGACAACTGCAGCTCCTCCCATACCTACTTATATTTGATCATCTTTTTGTATATAGCACTACAAGCCAAAAATGCGATTGCTATGGCCCCAAGATGCCCTCAACAGGGGAGGTGTTTGCAGTTGGCATCAGAGGGGGCCTGTGCTCTCAGAAACAGTTTGACTTCTGGAGAAATTTAAAAAAGTCATCTGCCAAAGGTTATTTTCTTCCTTATGTCTCCAAGCTTTACCTATACCTTCACTTTCTGACCCAGAGATTAGAGTTCAGCAATTACCACTACTACTCTCAATCCCATTAGCACCCCAGCGAAAAGACTAGTTTTAGGATATGATTCCTGATGGTACCAAATAATAACCAGAGAGAGTCTGCTTAGCTCGGACAAATGTCTAGTGACTAATCATGATTCATGAGTGCCTCCATTCATTAAACTAACACTTATTCAGTGCTTACTATATAAAATTATATTGAAACTAGCATTTATTGAGCACTTGCTATGCCTCAGACATGATTCCAAGTATATTGCTTATACTTACGCATTTAATCCTCCCATCAACTCCACAAAGTAGGTCCTGTGATCATGTCCAAACTCAGGAACGGAGAAGTTAAATAATGCCAAGATAGTAAAGGGGCAGACTTGGAAATTAAACACGGACTGTCTGGCTCCACCTCATGCTATTCTCCACAATGATGGTTCCCAGAACGGTCTCTGCCCTCAGCAAGCTTTTTATGTAGTAAGAAGGTAAACAGGTACATGCATAACTCTAAAAGCAGACAGAGAGGATGAAAAATAAAAAAGAGTTGTAGGTGGTGTCAGAAAAAGGGAGCGATCATGCAACAATAAGAAAGAGAGTGGCTTTGAAAAGATAAGGAGGATTTATTTCTACCAGCCTCATCAATAAAATATTAACCGTAAAGTTAGTATCAGGAAGAGATGGGACATGCATGCCAACAGCAGATAACAGTGTAAGCAAAGGCATAGATCAAGTAACCGTTATGCTTGGGAAGTGACCAGCAAGGCTGGTTTGCCTGGAATGTAATAGTTAACACCAGTTTTCGCAGTGAAGGAAACCATCAACAAAACAAAAAGGCAACCTGCTAAACGGGAGAAGATATCTGCAAATAATATATCCAAGAAGGGGTTAATATCCAAAGCATATAAAGAAGTTATACAACTCAACACCAAAACACCCAAACAATCCAATTTAAAAAATGGACAGAGGACCTAAATAGGTATTTTTCCGAAGAAGACATACATGGCCAACAGATACATGACAAGATGCTCAGCATCGCTCATCAGGGCGATGCAAATCAGAACCACAGTGAGAGGGGCACCTGGGTGGCTCAGTCGAGTCAGTTAAGCATCTTGATCTCAGCTCAGGTCTTGATCTCAGGGTTGGGAGTTCAAGCCCCAAGTTGGGCTCTGCTGGGCATGGAGTCTACTTAAAAAAAAAAAAAAATACCCGAGCAACAACAAAACCACAATGAGGTATCCCCTTCCACCTGGTAGAATGGCTAAAACCAAAATGACAGGGAATAACAAGTGTTGGTGAAGATGTGGAGAAAAAGGAGCGCTCCTGCACTGCTGGTGGGAATGCAGACTGGTGCAGCCAATGTGGAAACAGTATGGAGGTTCCTCAAAAAGTTATAAATAGAAATACCATAGGATCCAATAATTCCACTATTGGGTATTTACCCAAAGAAAATGAAAACACTAGTTCAAAAAGATATATGCACCCCTATGTTTATTACACCATAATTTACGATAGCCAAGATGTGAAAGCAACCAAAGTGCTTCCATAACTGGAAGTCTGTATCTCCCTCTCCCCTTCACGCATTTTGCCCATCCCCTACCCCCTTCCCCCATGGCAACCATCAGTCCAACTGAGAAATACAAATACCATATAATTTCACTCATCTGTGAAATTAAAAAAAAAACAAATGAATAAACAAACAAAAAGCAGAATCAGACCTGTAAATACAGACAGAGAACAAACTGATGGTTGCCATGGGGGAAAGGGTGTGGGGGGATGGGCAAAAGGGGTGAAGGGGAGTGAGAGATACAGGCTTCCAGTTATAGAATGAATAAGCCATGGGGATAAAAGGCACAGCATAAGGAATATAGTCAATGATATTGTAGTAGCCTTGTATGGTGACAGATGGCAGCTACATTTGTGGTGAGCACAGCATAACATATAGACTTGTCGAATCGCTATGTTGTACACCTGAAACTAATGTAACATTGTGTGTCAACTACATGCAAATAAAAAAGAATTTTTTAAGTAACAATCTAAAAAATCTTGTCACATATGTTGAAAAAATGCCTTTAAGAACTTTGTGCCAATTTACACCTTCAGCGATAGAATAAAATATGCCTGTCCTGCTGCCCCCGCATCAGCACTGAGTATTAGAGTGGTTTTGAATGATCTGCTGTGTTAATTTGTAAAGAAAAAAATACGAATATATCGTTTCATTTGTATTTTTCTAGCTTACCAGTGAGATTAAACATTTTTCACATATTTAAAACAAAACGGTAAGAACAACATGATGATGGTGATGCTAATGATAATAAAAGTAATTAATATTCCAATGCACCAGACACAAGTCTAAGCACTTTATGTATAGTAACTAATTAAATCTTCACCACATCCCTATGAGGTGGCTATGGTACTATCCACATCTTAGAGATGAGGAAACAAGTACAGACAAGGGCAGTAACTTGCATAAGGTCACAAGGCTAGATGGGAACCCAGGGTTCAAATCCTGGCAGACTGGCTCCTGCATGGGTGGCAGGTTGCCTCTCTCCCGTGGAGGTTGGTTGGAGCATTAGTCAGAGTCACGGAGGGAAAGAACACAGGCTTTGCGGACCTGGATTCAAATACCCATTAATTAGTGAGGTGACCTTGGGCAAATTATCAAACTTTTCTCAATATGGATTTCCATGCCATAAAATGAGACAACACTACTTGCCCTGAGCCATTGTGAGGATTAGAGATAATATGTGTAAAGTGCCTGGCACATAACTATAAAAACGGTCTGGGAATGCCAGGTTAAGGAATTAATATCTAATCAGTACATGCTCTTAAAGGCCTTCTGCAGTGGCGGGATTACAGCTAAGCTCGAAGAAGAATCATTCAAAAGACTTTATTAGAAGCGTGGGCTCTTAATTGGAATGTTCTAGACCTTGAAGGAAATTTCAGACTCCCAGGTTTATCTCATCAAAAATTATGGGTTTATCATCCAGGAATTCATCCTATGGAAATACATGTGTACTGAAGATAACTATGCAAGGACATGATATTTATAAACAAATAGAAACAACGGAAACATTTTTTATTTAAATATAGGATCCGGGTTATATAAATGATTCAGGGCATATGGTGGAATGCTATCAAACACATTAAAAATACTATTTTGGGGGCGCCTGGGTGGCACAGCGGTTAAGCGCCTGCCTTTGGCTCAGGGCGTGATCCTGGCATTATGGGATCGAGCCCCACATCAGGCTCCTCCGCTATGAGCCTGCTTCTTCCTCTCCCACTCCCCCGGCTTGTGTTCCCTCTCTCGCTGGATGTCTCTATCCTGTCGAATAAATAAATAAAATCTTAAAAAATAATAATATTTTGGAGGAGTATATGAAGACTAAATGCTCATAGTGGATTATGAAGAGAAGCAGGTTATAAAACAATGTATGTAGTATGACCACATAACCCATCATAAATCAGTTGTACATAAAAAAACTGAAAATCTAGGGGTGCCTGGGTGGCTCAGTTGTCAAGTGCCTGCCTTCTGCTCAGGGCGTGATCCCAGGGTCCTGGGATAGAGCTTCGCATTGGGGTCCCTGCTCCACTGGGAGCCTGCTTCTTCCTCTCCCACTCCCCCTGCTTGTGTTCCCTCTCTCGCTGGCTGTCTCTCTCTCTCTGTCAAATAAATAAATAAAATCTTTAAAAACAAACAAACGAAACCCCTGAAAATCTACAAAACAACGCTAACAGTAATCCTTCACCACTGGTATTACGAGTAATTTTTGTTTTCTTCTTTGTATATTCTGTTTTCCAAATTTTCAAAGGGAACATTTATTTCTTTTTATATTTTAAAAAGTGTTTATATATTTGTTATATATGCTTAGAACTTTGGGTATATAGCTTTAATTAGGAAATTTTTAATAACAATAATAAACCCACATGAGGGAAAGTGATTCTGAAGCACATGTCTGGTCAATATGGCGGGTTACCAAGTGCTTTGTTTTGTTTTCCTATTGTTATATGCTAGTTGTTTTTGTTTTTAGGGTAAAGATTCAGAATTTGAAATAATTTAAAATAAGCTCGACCCAATGCAAACAATGAGATCTTTTTTCTTTGCTAAACTTTTTGAAAACTGAGGCTCTCGTCCCAGTGAGTTAGGGAGGCTATGGGCATCCCAAGTCAGTCAGTGCATGGGTGTGAAGAGACTTTCCACATAGGCTTGGTGAAAGGTTGCAGAAGAGGCATTAGTTCTGCTGCCATGAAAGAGGGGATAGATGTAGGCTTCATTTTACTGCTGACTTTCTCTCTGTTTCAGAAAAATCTCAGTGTCACGGCAGAAAAAACATTAAATTATTAAAGTCTGTGTTTAAGAAGCTGAGGAGAAGTGTTTTATGAACACCACTGTGACCATTAAATCCATTTTACTGTGGACTATGATTTTATTTTCTTAAATTCATGGGGACATGCTCCTTTGACTCATGTAGGGTGGCAGGCACATTGCTTTATGAGGTAGTTTCCTGGTTTAAAAAGTGCCCTGGAACCAAAAGGAGAATGAACAGCAAAGGGAAGTTCGCCTGTCTGGAAAATAGTCCCAGTGGGCGGGCCATCTCTCAGTCAGCTATGCACATGTGCTAAGGGCTCGGCCTAAGAGGAATAGACTTGTCATGATGAATTACACTGTGTGTGTGGGGAGGAGGGGAGGATTTGAGGGGAGGGGAGTCCCAAGGGAAGTTAGCATTATCATATAATGGAGGGTTCAGGTCTCATCTGTGTGGCTGTACATCAAGCTCCAATTAGATTGAGGGCAGTGATTATAAACTTTCACCGGAGTTGCCACACTAATGTTCATTGATTTTTCTTATGTATCTCTTCCAGTGGTGGGTATATGCTGGGTTTAATTAAAGCAAATTTGGATTCATTTCTCTTAAGGTTTTCTTTACATCCCTTGACATAATTTAAGATGCTTTGGAGGCCAAGACTGGGTTGGCCTGGGTTGTTATATTTGGAAGTGGTGAGTGAGGTCATGCGGGGATGAGATCAGTCATGCCCAGCATTTTAAGGAGAGCAGAGGACTGAAAACAGAAGCATCTTAGTGAAGACCAACCTCTAAGGGGCAGACAGAGAAGCTTGGAAAGAAAACCAAAATGAAGCAGGAGGTGAGAGCAACCCAGGAGACAGGAAGATGACGAAAGCCAGCAGAGAAAACATCGAGAAGAAGGGAGTGATCCAAAACATGAAATATGGCAGCCAGACAGAGTAGCTGGAGACTGAAGTTGGAGGCAGCTCATGAACCTGGAGGAATCTCAGTAGGAAAGTGAGGGCAAATTGCTGTGTGCGCTGAGCCATGATGGGGGGAACATGAAACAAGTGTTCCTCGCTCTGTGTATGTGTTTTATACAAGCTTTATTGAGATATAACTTCATAATTAGTAACATTCACCCATTTTTAAGTGTACATTTTGATGACTTTTGGCAAATGTATATAGTTGTAGAACTGCCATGAAATTGCATGGAACAATTTCATTATACCAAAAAATTCCCTTGTGTTCTTTTTAGTCAGTCCTCTGTTTCCACCCAGGCCCCTGGCGAACACTGATCTCCTTCTACTTTCTGTCACTATAGTTTTGCCTTTTTAAAGAATTTCATGTAAACGGAAGTATACATTATGCAGTGTTCTGTGTCTGGTTTTCTCCACCTAGCACAATGCTGTTGAGACACATTCATGTTATTGTGTGTCTCAGCCATTTGCTCATTTTTTGTGCTAAATACTATTCCCTAGCATACCAAATAATCTATTGTATTTCTAATACACCAAAAGGTGCTGATCCATTCACCAGTCGATGGACATTTGCTTGTTATCAGTTTGGGACCATTATGAATAAAGCTGCTAGAAACAAACGAGAAAATGTGGACGTATATTTTCATTTCTCTTCCGCAAACACTGAGTAAAAACAGAGGATTTCTGGGCATAAGGTAAGTTTACACTTAACTTCGTAAGAAACTGCTAAACTGTTCATCAAAGTGGCTATGTCGTTTTGCATTCCTACCAGCATTGGGGGAGATTTTCACCAAAAAATGGCAAGTTTTAGCAAAGTTGCCATGCAAGTTTGCCAAAACTTGATACTGACAAGCCCTTTAAGTTCAGCTGTACTAATGGGAATGTGGTAGCATATCATTGGGATAGATATTTTTATTTCCCAAATGACAAATAATGTTAAACATCTGTTCATAGGCTTATTTATCTATCTAATTTAGTGACCTGTCTATTTAAAATATTATCTACTTTTTAATTGGGTTGTCTTTTTGTTATTGAGTTGTAAAAGTTTTTTGTGTGTTCTAATTCAAATTCTTTATCGGATATATTTTTTACAAATATTCTTTCCCTGGCTGTGGATTTCCTTTTCATTTTCTTATAGCTTTTTTTGAATAGCAAAATCTTTGATTTTGATGACGTCTAATATTTTGATTCTTTCATGTTGATGATTTTTGTGTCCTACCCAAGAAATTTTTGCTCAACACAAGTCAAAATTTATTCCTATATTTTCTAGGAGTTTCCTCTATAATTTTATATCTTAATGAAGGTTTATTATCCAATTTGAATTAATATTGAACATGATCTAACATTCATTTTTATATGGTGCTCTAATATTTGTTAAACAGATATCCACCGCTCCATTGAATTACCTTGATATCTTTCCCCAAATTTAATTCAACTTATGCATGTGGGTCTCTTTCTGATCCCTATTTCTTTTCCTTTTGATCTAATTGTTGACTTCTGCAATTGTATTTTGAATCAGTCAAGAGAAAAAAAAGTTAGAAATTAAAAAATACATTTATACCGCATATATATTTTATATTTATATTTACCCATGTAGTTATCACTACTAGAGCTCTTTATTTTTTCATGTGGATTCAAATTACTGTTTGCCCTTTCATTTCAGCTGGAAATACTTATATCAGTATTTCTTGTAGAGCCTGTTGGCTGGAAACCAATTCTCTCTGTTTTGGTTTATATGGGAAGGTCATAATTTCTCTTTCAATTTTGAAAGATTGTTTTGCTGGATATAGAATTCTTGATTAACATTCTTTTTCTTTTAGCATTTTAAATATGTCATCCCACTGTCTTCTGGCCTCCATGGTTTCTGATGAGAAGTCCACTGTTCATCTTCTTGACGTTCTACGGCGTTGTTTGTTTCTTGCTAGTTTCGTGGTTCTCTCTGACTTTCTTTTTTTTTTTTTTTTAAGATTTTATTTATTTATTTAACAGAGATAGCCAGCGAGAGAGGGAACACAAGCAGGGGGAGTGGGAGAGGAAGAAGCAGGCTCATAGCGGAGGAGCCTGATGTGGGGCTCGATCCCATAACGCCGGGATCACGCCCTGAGCCGAAGGCAGGCGCTTAACCGCTGTGCCACCCAGGCACCCCTCTCTCTGACTTTCAACAGTGTGATTATGATGTGTCTAGGTGTGACTCTCTTTGAATTTATCTTACTCGGAGTCTATTGAGCTTCTTGACTATGTAGATTAATGTTTTGCATCAAATTTGGAGATTTCAGCCATTATTTCTTCAAATATTCTTTCTGCCTATTTCTTCTCTCCTGTCTTTCTAGAATTCCCGTTATGCTTATGTTGAGATGTTTGGTAGTATCCCACAATTCTCTGATGCTCTGTTTACTTTTCTTCATTTTTCTTTCTCTTCCTCAATGGGCTTATTTTCAAGTTTGCTGATTCTTTTACCAGCTCACATTTGCTGTTGAGCTCCTCTTGCCCTGCATGTTAGGCATCGTACTCTTTGATTCCAGAATTTCTAATTTCTATTTGAGCATATATGCATATATAATATATTAGATATACACATATGTACACATATAAATTTTCGTCTCTGTATTAGTATTCTCTTTGTTGAGACATTGTTCTCATACTTTCCTGTAGTTCTTTAGACATGATTACCTTTAGTTCTTCGAACATATTCAAACTACCTGACTTAAAGTCTTGTCTAGTAAGTCTAATGTCTATACTCCATTATTGACTGTTTTTTCCCTGCCCATGGGCCATACTTTCTTCTGTCTTTGCATCTCTCATACTTTTCTGTTAATATAATGAGGCAATTCTGGAAGTCAGAATCTACCCCTTCTCTAGGGTTATTGTTGTTGTTGCTGCTGTTTGTGTAGTGACCTTTCTGAACTAATTCTATTGAGTCTATACTTTTTTTCATGTGTGGTCTCTGAAATGTGTGCATGAATAGTTTAGTGATCAGCTTATCAAAAATTTCCTTAAATGCTTGGAACCAATAAGTCTCCCAGTCTTTGTGGTGGAGCTCTGTGTATATATTGAGGAACACATTCAACCCTCAGACAGGCAGTCTATATTTCTGCCCTGACCTTCTCTTGTTGCTTGCACACAGCCTCAAGTTCAGCCAGAGGTGAGAGCGTAGACCCTTTTCAGGTCCTTCCTGAGGATTCTCATGGACCTGAGCATGCACGTAGCCCTACATGTACATGTGAACTTTCAGATTCCCAGGAATATCTCAGAGCTTTCAAAGCTTCTTGTAGACTTCTCATTCCCCAGTGCTTACTTTTAAGCTGTTGGGTAACTTTTGTTTTCCCAAAATGCTAATCCACTGCTTCAGACAGCTGCAAGGTTAAGCAATTGCCCCTAACTGTTTCCAACAAACACCCCTTGAGAAATGGCTTTTCACACTTGGCAAGCTCCTAGTCAAGTCAAATAAAGAGAAATTTTGAGAGTGGTCTCTTTTAAAGAACCACCAAATGGGTCAAATAATGACAATGCTCTGGGAAAGGGGCTTCAAAGAGTTCCAACCTGCTGCTGCCCCCTCTAGTGGTTAACAGGCTGCTGGTTTTCATGTGATTGTGAGCTGTTTGTTTCCAAAGCTACTGCAGAGCTGGGGAAATGGGAATGGGAATAGGGCAAGTTAAAACACCACAAAACCCAACTTTTTACTGAGATTCAGCTGTTTTTCTTGAATGAAGACTCCCCAGTTTGCTTCAAGGTTTTGGGTAATTTCCAGAGGTCAGAAAAAGTTGAACTTGACTGATTTTTTCAGTGGTCTCGTTGCCCTAATGGAAGACAGCATTTTCAGAGTTTATTACTCTGCCATTCTTGCTGAAATCCTGTCCCTTTGATCTGTCTAAATACAAATGCCATGCTCTCTCTAATACTGTGTCTTTAGAGTTAATCTTAAAATCAGGTAGTATGAGTATTCCGACTTGGATCTTATTTTTTTAAATTATTTTGGCTTTTCTAGGTCATTTGCACTTACATATAAATTTTAGATTTGGCTTACCAATGTTTACCCAATGAACCTGCTGGGATTTTGATTGGTATTCTCTACATCTATAAATCAATTTGGGGGAAAGTGACACTAAAAATATTAAGTCTTCCAATTCATGAACATTATGTATCACCCCATTTCTTTATGTCTTCTCTAATTTTTCTCAACATTAGTTTTTTAGTGTACAGGTCTTGTGCATATTTTGTAAAATATATCACTAAATATTTTTTGATGTAATTATAAATGGTATTACAGTTTTTAATGTAATTGTTTATTGCTACTATGTAGAAATACAATTGACCTTTGTATATTGATATTGCTAAAATCACCTAATAGTCTAGCTACCATTTTTGTAATTTTATTAGTATTTTATACATGTACATGTCACAATATCTGTGAATATCATTCGTTTTATTTTTTTCTTTTATATTCTGTGCATTTGGCTTCTTTTTCTAGACTCATTGAATCAGTGAACACCTCCAGTACAAAGTGAAATGGAAAAAGCAAGAGCAAACATTCTTGTCTTGCTCTAGATCTAAGGGGTAAAGCAGCCGTCTTTCATCACTAAGTATGATGTTGTAGTAGATGGAGAAAATTCCCTTCCATTTCTAGTTTGTTGAGCTTTTTAAAATCATAAATAGGTGTAAAATTTTGTCAAATACTTCTTTTGCAATTGTTGAGATCATCATATGGTTTTCCTTTTTAAAATCTGTTAACATGGTGAATTGAATTGATTTTTCACATGTTAAGCCAAACTTGTATTCTTGATACAAACTCTATTGGTAATGATATATTCTAAATTATGTTACTAGGTTTTATTCACTAAACTTATGCAAAGAATTTTTTTCTGTGTTCCTGAAGGATCTTAGTCTGCAATTTTCTTGTAATATCTTTGTATGCTTTTGTTATCAGGACAACATTGGTCTCACAGAAAAAGTTGGAAAATGTTCTCACCTCATTTTCTTGAGGCATTGGTATAAAATTGGTATTACTCTTTTTAAATGTTTCATTGAATTCACCAGTAAAGCTTTCTGGGCCTGGGGTTTTCTTGTTTTAAGAACTTATTTTTCTTAAAGATTTTATTTATTTATTTGACAGAGAGAGAGAGAGCACAATCAGGCAGAGTAGCCAGCAGAGGGAGAGGGAGAAGCAGGCTCCCAGCAGAGCAGAGAGCCGGATGTGGGTCTTGATCCCAGGACCCTGGGGTCATGACCTGAGCTGAAGGCAGGCACTTGACCAACTGAGCCAGGCGTCCCTGAGCGTGTGTGTGTGTGTGTGTGTGTGTGTGTGTGTGTTTTAATACACTTTCTATTTTAGGAAGGTTTTAGACTTACAGAGAAGCTATGAAGATAGTACAGAGAACTTCTCCATAGTGTACTCCAGTAATATTTTGCATTGACTTTTGTCACGCCTGTTAGCTGATATTGGGGTTTTTTGTTCTTCGTTTTTTGCTTTTTTGGTTCCAGAATCCCATCTAAGGTATCACATTAGTTCTAGTCATCATGTTACTTTAGGATTCTCTGGGTGGTGACCATTTTCAGACTTTCCTTGTTTTTGGTGACCTTGATGATTCTCATCAATACTGGTCAGATATTTTGTAGAATGTCTCTCCATTTGGGTTTGTTTGACATTTTCTCATGATTAGGCTGGGGTGATGAGTTTGGGGGATAAAGACCATAGAGGTAAAATACCATTCTCATCACATTAAACCAAGGGTACATGCTATTAACATAACATCACTATTGATACTAACTTTGACCGCCTAGCTGAGATAGTGTTTTTTAGGTTTCTCTACCCTAAATTTTCTTTTTTTTTTATTCTTAGGAAGTTTTAAACTATAAATTTTTTAAAGATTTTATTCATTTATTTGACAGAGAGAGAGAGCACACAAATAGGGGAAGTGGCAAGCAGAGGGAGAGGGAGAAGCAGGCTTCCCACCGAGGAGGGAGCCCAATGTGGGCCTCGATCCCAGAACCCTAGGATCATGACCTGAGACAAAGGCAGATATTTAACCAATTGAGGCACCCAGGCACTCCTGGGAAGTTTTAAACTATAAATTTAATTCCACTAATAGATATAGGGTTATCGATAACTTACTTCTTCCCAAGTGAAGTCTGTTTTTTCAAGGCCTTTGCCCATTTTATTTGATTGGTTGAATTTATTGACATAAATTGTTCATACTATTCCCTTATATCATCTTTTTTTTTTTTTTTAAAGATTTTATTTATTTATTCGACAGAGATAGAGACAGCCAGCGAGAGAGGGAACACAAGCAGGGGGAGTGGGAGAGGAAGAAGCAGGCTCATAGCAGAAGAGCCTGATGTGGGGCTAGATCCCAGAACGCTGGGATCACGCCCTGAGCCGAAGGCAGACGCTTAACCGCTGTGCCACCCAGGCGCCCCTATTCCCTTATATCATCTTAATGTTTGTAGAATCTAGAATAGTGCTCCTCTCTCATTCCTAATATTAGTAATTTGTGTCTTCTCATTGGTTTCTTCCTTTAGCAGACACCAAAAAATCGTGATATATTTCCTTTTATTGGTTCAAATATTTTCTAATTTCCCTGTGACTTTTTCTTTGACCCATGGGTTATTTACAAGTGTATCATCTCACTTCCAAATATTTCCAAATATTTTATTGGAAATTGACCCAAATTTCCACCTAGTATCATTTTCTTCTCCTTGAAGAATTAACTTCCCATAATATTTCTTACAGTGCTGGTTTGCTGGTGACAAAACAGCTCAGCTTTTGTTTATCTGGAAAAGTTTGTATTTTTATTTTACTTTTGTAAGCTATTTTTGCTGGGTGTGAAATTCTAGATTGACAGGTTTTTTGTCAAAACTTTATGTCATCCCGTTGTCATCTGGATTATATAGTTTCTGGCAAGAATTCTTCTGATATTCTTATTTTTGTTTCTCTGTGTTGTTTTCTTCTGGTTGCTTGCAAAATTTTCCCTGTATCTTTGGTTTTCAGCAATTTGATTATGATGTTCCTCAGTGTAGTTTTATGTTTCTTCTGCTTGGATTTTGTTGAAATTCTTAAAGCTGTGGTTTGTAGATTTCATCCAATTTGGAAAAGTTTTGGCTGTTATTTCTTCAATTGTTTTTTTTTTCTCTCTTTTCCCAATTACATGTTTATCAGACTGCTAGATATTTTCTCACACATCACTGATACTCTTACTTCTTTTCTTCAGCCTTTTTCTCTCTGTACTCAAATTTGAAGAGTTTCTATTGCTATGTCTTTACTTTTACAGATATTTCCTTTTGCTGTATTTAATCTACTTTAATTATAGTATATACTTTTTATTTCAGATATTGTATTCTCCATCTTTAGAAGTTCTATTCAGGTATTTTTATATTTTCCATTTCTTGCCTCATCATATCTGCTTTTTCTGTACTTCATTGAACAATGAAGCATATTTATAACAACTATTAATATCTTCATCTGCTATTTCTATTATTTATATCATTTCTGTGTCTGTTTCTATTGATTTCTCCCCTAATAATAGTTCATATTTTTTTGCTTTATATATGTCTAGTTATTTTAATTGGATGGCGGACATTGTAAATTTTACATCGTTGGGGTGCTGGATATTTTTGTGTTCCTTTAAAAAGTGTTGGGCTTAATTTTAGTAGGCCGTTAAGTTGCTTGGAATCTCCTTGCTCCTTTCAAGCCTTGCCATTAAGCTTTTTTTTTTTTTTTTTTTTTTTAAGACAAGTCTGCAGAAGGCTTTAGTTTAGGCTAATTTATCCCAATACTAAGATGGGATTTTCCTGAGGGCTATACCTGATGTCCGGTGCAGCATTACAATGTCCATTCATTTTGGCTAGTGGGAACACACACTACTCCTATCCATGAGGGAGCTCTAGGAATGTTTGGCCTTCTGTTTTGCAGGGTTTTTTTTTTTTCCTCCAAAATTCAGGTAATTTCCTTTCACACATGGGCAGATCAGTACTCACGAAGAGACTTAAGTGGTTCCTTCTATGCATCTCCAGAGCTCTTTGCAAAGTTTTGGGGGTTTTTTGTTTGTTTGTTTGTTTGTTTGTTTGTTTTAGTATTGTATCCCATGAATTCTAGCCACCTTGGCCCCCAATTCTAATCTCTTTCTCCTCAACTCAGTGTGATCATCAGACTATTTGGGAGCCACAATCCTGCAATACAGCCAGGAAACTGTCTCCAGACACCAATGTCAGCACTTGAGGGCTCGTCATGTTTGTTTCTCTTCTCTCAGCATTTCAGTGTTATACTGCTTGTGCCCAGTGTCTGAAAAATTGTTTCTTGTAATTATGTCCAGTTTTCTATGACCTTTTAAGGTAGGAGGGAAAATTCAGTCCCTGTACTCAATCATGGGAAAAGCAGATTTCTGATATTCTTTTAAGTTTTGTGGTGAGAGAGGGAGGGAGAGGGGTAAACAGTAGTTTAAAGGTTACACAGAATCAAGGGAATCTTTTTCTTTAGTCTGGAAAAGACATTTCCTCCTGCACACAAGAGAAAATGAGCAAAGGATAAAGACCATGAGAACTAAAGTTTGCAATTAAAAGAAAAAAAAACAACTGTTTTTCTCTACTTTCACCTATTTCTGATACGAAATGTGTGGTGGGTCTTTTTCCCTACACTAGACAGTTCTTACAATAACTACCTAGAGTTAGCACCGACCCCACGGGTCAAGGGCTCAATCCCACAAGTCTGCCCTCTATGTTAGACATTAACCTCAAGTCTCAGGCTGTCCTGTACTTCTGACTGACCAGCTGTAACTCTTGGTCCCATGACTCCCTCCTTGGGTTTAACAACTTGCTAGAATGGCTTATGGAACTCAGAGAAATGCTGACTTATATTTTATATAAGATACAACTCAGAAAAAGCCAAATGGAAGAGATACATAGGGCAAGGTCTGGGACTGGGGGGTGCTCAGAACTTCCACACCATGTCTGGGTGCACCAGCCTCCTAACACCTCAATGTGGTCATGAACCTGGCAGCTCTCTGAACCCTTTTGGTTAAGTTTTTTATGGAGGCTTCATTACATGACATGATTGATGAAATCATTAGCTGTTAATGATTAACTCACTCTCCAGTATCTCTCTCCCTTTCATGGAGGTAGGGAGTGGGGTTGAAAATTCCAACCCTCTAATCATATGGTTGGTTGCCCTGGCAAATGGTCTCCCATCCTTAGAAGCTTTCAGAAAGTCGCCTCATTAACACAAACTCGTGTGGATGACAGGAGTCTGTCATTAACAACAGAAGATACTCCTTTCATCTTTATCACTCCCCTCATGAGCTGAGATAAAAATCAAATATTATCATGAAAGATGTTCCTATGGTTCTTATCACTTAGGAAATTACAACTTTTTTAGGAACTCTGGCCAGGAACCACAGACAAAATTTGTATTTCTTATTATATCACAATGTCACAGCAACACTGGGTAGAAAGTTTGAAGGAGCTCATTTCTGGGGACACTTATTTCCTCTGAAATGTGGGAAGTACAGTAATCCAGTCAAAATGGTGTGAGACTTAGAAAATGGGAAGATTTAAAGAGTATCTCGTAGGGGCACCTGGGTGGCTCAGTTGGTTAGGCGTCTGCCTTCAGCTTGGGTCATGATCCCAGGGTCTGGGGTTGAGCCCCGTGTTGGACTCCCTGCTCAGCAGGGCATCTGCTTCTCCCTCTCCCTCTGCCCTTCCCCCCATTAGCATGCATGTTCTCTCTCTCAAATGAATAAATAAAATCTTTTAACAAAATAAAATAAAGAGTAGCTAGTACAGGCAAGAAGGGCAAAGTAGAGCTAATTAGGGGGAGAAAAAAAGACAGATGACCAGATTAGAGGACCCATAAATTTGTAACAATGCTGATCAAGAAGAACGGTAAACTGAGGAGCAGGAGTAATCCCCACCTGAACCCCTTGACCATGAGATCACTGCTTACCACCAAAGGTTCATGTTCATTGAGCCTTATCGAATATCACTCCTCTAGGCTCCCTCAGCACTGGGAATCCGAGCAAGATTGACACCCCAGAGCTTAAATACCATCAGTGCTGCATTCCATCCCCTTTCCTTGGCCTGGCTGTAAAGTCTTCCTGAAATCCTTGGCTCTTGCTACTCTATTAAAAATAAAGAAGAGTTCATACATGGTCAGACGCTGAGGTCAGAACCATTCCTTTAACTCTTATGAAAGAGTACCATGGGGTGGGCACTCGGAGCTTTCAAAGAGGCAGTGTTGGAACAGGGCAGTTGGCTTCACCTGGAGTGACCACATATGAGGCCCTTTTTCTGTGTCTTGTTTGCCTGTCAATCACTGCCAACTTTAGATTTTGGATTTGTCTATAGTCTCAGTTTAGGACCCCAGTTTTGCCCAAATTTTGTATGTCAAGTGTGCTAAGTGATCCCAGCCAGATCCCTTCTTCTTCCACTTCACAAGTTTTCACTTCACACTCATCTGGATATCTCAGATTTTGCATGAATTAGTAAAAGATACTCTTTGCTGTAAGTACACATAGTCCCAAATGAGGGTTCCTAGCTTTGCAAGTGGATGTAGGCTAGATTTCTGCCCCCACCCACCTCCTTGACTAGTGACCCCGGTACAGTGTACAACCCACACAATTGCACACAACTGGCATGGTTCCCTCGATCTTCTTGCCTTGGTTTCCTAACTTTTCTCTTGGCATTAACAATTAATCGTGGTTTTTCTGCCACGATTAATTATTAATTAATAATGCCTGCCAGGCTTGGTCCTGGCCACTGAATTTGCTGGATTTTATAAGCCAGTACAGTTGTCCATCCAGGTTGACCCCAATCCCACCCAGGTGGATTATACCTGCTGGCTATTTGCTCCTTACTACTAATTCCTGAAACAATGAAGGTCAAGACAAGGAATGTATTCGGAGAAACTACCTCTTTATTGGGGCATGGAGGCTAGTGCCATTGTCTGCTAGCCAGGTTGTTTAAGGTGAACTGAGTTCCTGGAGCCCCTTATGGAAATAGAGCTATGGTTTCCCAGCCACCCCGCCAAAGGCTGTCAATGTACAGGACCAGCCAGGCCTTCTATCCTTTCATGTTCCTGCTAGTCATTCCTATTTCTCCCCCGCCATGCTTATTTATTTATTTATTTATTATAATTTATTTAATTAATATATAATTATTATAATTTACTTAATTAATATTTATATTAATTAATATATAATGTACTACTGGTCTCAGAGATAGAGGTCAGTGATTCATCAGTCTTATATAATAACCAGTTACCCCATCCCTCTATCTCCCTCCTCTCCAGCAACCCTCAGTTTGTTTCCTATGAGTAAGAATCTCTTATGGTTTGCCTGTCTCTCTGGTTTCATCTTGTTTTATTTTTTCCTCTCTTCCCCTATGATCCTCTCTTTTGTTTCTTAAATTCCACGTATCAGTGAGATCATATGATAACTGTCTTTCTCTGATGGACTTACTTCGCTTAGCGTAATACCCTCTAGTTCCATCCATGTTGTTGCAAATGGCAAGATTTCATTTTTTGATGGCTGAGTAATATTCCATTGTGTATATATGCACCACATCTTCTTTATCCATTCATCTGTCGATGGACATCTGGGCCCTTTCCATAGTTTGGCTGTTGTGGACATTGCTGCTATAAACATTGGGGAGCAGGTGCCCCTTTGGATTGCTACATTTGTATCTTTGTGGTAAATACCCAGTGTCACTCCCATTTCCAAAAGCGCATGGGCCATGCCCTTCAAACTCGAAGCTGATAAACTGGGGTCTTGCTTTGACCCCACATCTGGATGCTACCAGACTTGCTCTGACCGTGGGCCTGACCTGTAGGATCTTCTTAGGAAACTCTTCATCGCAGGTGGGGTCTGGACACTCTCTTGACTTCAGTATTTAGGATCCTCTGCTGTTCCTCAGTGCTGCTCCTAGAGTGCGGGAAGCATAACACATGACAGTCCAGAAAAGTTGTTCACTGAGAAAGTTTTGGTAGGAGAAGAGCCTGAAGCTGATGGCCAAAATGTGACCTGGACATGGGCCAAGGCAATATTTCTCAAATTATGTTCTATGAAATGCTAGTACAATAGGCATTTAATGGGTAAAAAAAAATTGTCTGGTCAAATACACTTGAGAAATCTGGGATTAGAGGCAGCTAAACAGATTTCTTTGCTGCAGGACTTCTCAGGGCTTTTAATATACTAATGTCTGTAGTATACCTGCAAGGGAATTCAGAGTTAGAGCATTTCCCAAACTTAGGTAATTACAGAGCATCTCATTATATAGGGAAGTTGGTGTGTGGATTTTTGTCTTCCCTGTTTCCTGTTGTTGCTTTCTCTGGGCTTCTCAAGAGGGATCGTGGGCTCTCCTCAGGTGAGGAGGAAATGCCGAGGCCCCTCTGCAATCATGTCGGCTGCATGTGAGACAGAGAAATAATTATGGAGAATGCCTGCTGCTATGTCTCTGAATCCAGCCCCCTCAGCACTGAGACCTGATTGATCTCTGTTTAACATTTGGCGTGTGATTTTCCTGCGTTTGCATTCTCAAACCTGCTTTACCAATGCTGTTCGTGAAATATGCTAATAATTTCCTTTGAAACAACTGGCCTGCTCATTTAAAAATGACAGGTTTTCTCTTTCAGCCCTTCTTCCAAGTTCTCTTTGATTAAAGGTGTCTTAAAAAAAAAAAAAGTTGTCTTCTCTGTTCTCATTCCTACCCGACCAAGGCAAGACTGACAGGGAGAAGTTTTCCAATAATGAGCCAACACCTCTACTTCAAACTGCTTACTTAGTCGATCCAATTGGAGAGCCTCCTCCCACGTCAAAGCCAGGTCTTGACCACTCTTCAATTTCATTTAGTCTCCAATGAGCAGGGAAGGGCATCTGCTTCCCAGGATGAAGATGCGGCAGGGTGACTGATAAAAGACAGGGCAGAAGCAGGAGCAATGGGGCAAAGAGGACTTGGAGAAAGCCAGAGGCCTGAGTCCTCGGCGCCGTGCAACTAACTAACACTAACTAACTAACTAACTAACTAATACATGAATAAATAAAGCCTTGAGCTGTTCATGTTTTCATAGGACAAGTTCTTAGGAACAGAGATTCCGGGAGACCAGGCTTCAGACACCTAGGAGGGGATGCTGTAGGGGACTTTGAAGGGCTGTTCGTTCAGCAGCCACTCTCTGCTGTCAGGTGCAAGGCAGCGTGCAATGACGGACTGTTGGAGGAGGACCCTGGCCTCTTCTCAGCTCGCAGTACAGTCGGGGAGGTGCATGGGTACAGGAAGAATCGCTGTATAATAAGAATGTATGGTATGGGTGAGTGTGCCGCACCCGACAGGCCGAAGAGAGCTCAGGGGAGAAAGAGTCCCTGCATGTTGGGTCCGCAGAAGGCTTTCTTCAAGAGGTCACATTGGAGCTGGACCTTCAGCTTTCACAGGCAGCAAAGGCAAGAGCCCTCTGTGATGACACTTGCTGTGGCCTCCCCAGCCCCCACTCCCCCCCACCTTTCCACTTCCTAACAGAAAACTGATTTTAATTCTGGTATCTCCTTCTTGCCAGCACAGTCCGCATCCTTTGGGAAACATTTAACTCAACTGAAGCCAACTGGCACCTTCGGTTCCCTGAGCCGCGTCATTGTTTTGGTGGGGGACACAGCCTGAGTCAGTCCAATCAGGATGAACTCCTGGAGGCTTGCTTCGGATTCTGGGGCAGAAGCACTCTCTCTCCCACTAGATACCAGTGAGAAAAATCCACAGCCCTTGTTGCACGTGACAGTCACCCGACAGCCCCAAGGGGAGCCACCTGAGCTGGCCAACTGATTGGAAAAATAACAATAGTATTTGATATCACCGAGCCCCTGATCAACTAAGCCTGAACCCCCTGTGTCTTGTCAGTCACTGAGCTTCCTGTAGCTAGATCAGGGGAAGTGATACACAGAGAATGTTCAGAAGCCCAGAGAATGGCTGGAAATAGGCTCTGGGCTGCCTTTATACACACACACACACACACACACACACACACACACACACGCTCCTTTGCAGAACCAGTATGAAAAGAAACTGCTACCATGGTCACCCCATGCCGCCTCTGCCCCAGGCCGGCAAACAAGATGCCCCGGCCCAGCCTCTTTCCGCATGTAGGCAGCGTCAGAAGGGGTGACCAATTTGGTGAGGTTTGCCAGGGACTTGGCCAATTTCAGCATCGAAAGTGTCATATTCCCTCAGTGCCAGGCAAACCAGGATGGCTGGTCACCTTACTTCCCAACCGAAGCTTCTGGAGAGCGCCGGTGATGGGTAGGACCCACGCCACTTAGCAGCAAGGGGGCTGAGCCTCTCCGTTGACAAAGTGGAGGTCACCACGTGGCCAACGACCAAAAGGCAGGGAAGATGTTGAAAGGATTTTGAGTAGCCAAGATTGACAAACAGGCAGCAAACCACCATCGCCAGCCTTTCCAGGTCCCTGAATGACATTATTCGCCACTTCTAATTGGACTTGTACCGGGAGCATCCTGCCTGATCCAGGAGGCTTCCAGCAGCTTCCATGTGAGCCCTTGAGCTGAATTGGGAGTGAGTGCCCTCGTGTTATTCACAAGAGTACGGGGCTGTATGCCTGGGACTTTCCTTATAGGATTGCAGATCTAGCACGTTTTGCCTTGGGTGCCGGGGACAAAGGAATGAAAAATTGTTGAATAGACAGAAGGGAGAGAAACAAAATTCATCCTATTTGGTTAAACAGAACAATGGATTTAACTTGTTAACCTTGATGACAATGAGCTGCCCTGCCTTGCTGTGAATATGGTATTTCGACTCTGGCACTGAGGTCCAGACTACAAAGTAATAAACCTAGAAAACCCTGAGTCTAGATCTCCATGAACTCCTGAACGAGCGAACAAGGGCATAGAAGATGGTGGTTTCTCTAATCATTTATAAAACTGTCTGCACTGTAGCATTCAGCATGTGGAGGTCTGTCAACGTCACTTGCAGCTGCTGCTGAAATCCATGTGACATGGCCAGTCCCCGGTGGGCCTGGGCTGGCAGCCAGCCAGCCTGCACTGCAGCAATGGCCAGGTAGGATAAGGGGCTTTCCGCGCCCCTGCCCGCTATGGCCGCTGACAGCCACTGACGTAGAGCAAGACACAGGAGAGTGTCACGAACTTCCCCTCTGGGGCAGGTGAGCTGAAGGACAGATCAGCTTGGCTCTTTGCAAAATCCTTCCACACACACGGTGTCAGGTGAGCCCCAGGCAAGTCTCAGGTTAGCCCAGAGAGTTAGGAGGACAGGTGTTATGATATCCGTTTTGGAGACAAGCAAACTAAGATTCCAAGAGACTGTGATTTACCCGTGGTCTTACGGTAAGTAAGACAAGGCATCAGTAAGAAAAGATGTTCACCTGTGGCTCTTTGCCTTGGATGGGTTAGAGAGGCCGAGAGAGGTGGCAGAACTAATCTTATTTGTTAAATTTCAACCATCAAAAACAGAGTCAGTAATTTTTAAAGGTTTGAATATTTCCAAAATTCCTATCTTTGGGCAGATTCATTTCATTCTCGAATCGATCCGTTTCTGCATGTGGGCTGAACTACTCGATAGACACAGACCATGGGGCATTTTTCGTCTTTATTCCATACAAAAAAAATTAAGTTGTCTGAAGTTGTCAGGTGTATTCAAAGCCCGTGAAAGGAACAATACCACAATAAGTTACTCGTAGCAGCCCCTAGAAAGTGTCTGAGGCCTCACTCATTTCCCTACTGTTCTGCCTCACTATATGCAATCCCACTCAACAGAGCACTACCTGGCCTAAATCGTCCTGCTCTGGGGAAATTTCACTTTCTTTCTTGTGTGTTCCTGATTCTCACGCTCCCGTAGCCGTCCACACCCAGTCTTGGCTTCCCTTGCTCTCATCTCATCCGACACAGCTCCTTCTGGCTTTCTGCAAGACCCTAGCTCTGACTCCTCCCTTCCCACCCAGCCCACCCTTCACCTTCTCCAGTAGCGGCTGGGGTTGGCCTGCACATGCCCTCTCCACCAGCAGCCTGGAAGGGTTTTCCATGGGGCCCCATCTGACCCCCAGGCCTTAGCTGTTTGGAGCGGGGGATACATTTTACTCAATCCGGCCAAATGTTCAACTCCTGGGGATGAGGAATTGAACCTCAGAGGGCATCCCTGCGATCTGTAGGTGGTAGGACTGGGGAGCCATGGGAGGCCGGGGCCTGGGAGGGCCATGCTTGGCTTCATCAGCCCTGACGTGCAGAAAGCAGGTGCTTTAGAGAGAAGAACGAAGCAATGAGCAGAACCAGGGGCTCTGGGAAGGGGGAAGGGAAGCCGGTTCTCCTGGAAATCTCAGTTCTGAGAACCAGTCCCTTTGGGGCCTGGCCACATTTTCTGACCTCCCCTTTTCTGCTTAAGCAAAGAAGATTCTGTTTATTGTGCCCCTAACCATTGCTGCTCTTGACCTCACTCTTAATTTGGTGGGGAGATTTAGCTGACAGCATCTGTCCTTAGCTCAACTGCAGCTTTATTCTGACACTAGCTTTACCATCTCAAGAGGAAATGTGATCTAATCTAGTCTCTTTGTGTTATGGGCTGAATTATGTCACCCCAAAATTTGTACACTGAAGCCCTCATTCCCAGTTCCTCAGAATGTGACCGTGTTTGGAGACAGGGCTTTTCAAGAGGTAATTAAGGTAGAACGAGGCCACGGGGGTGGGCCCTAATTCAATGGGACTGGCATCCTTATAAGAGGACATTAGGACACAGGCACACAGAGGGAAGATCACATGAGGACACAGGGAGAAGCTGGCCACGGGCAAGCTGAGCAGAGAGGCCTCAGAAGGAGCCAGGTCTGCCGACACCATGACCTTGGAGTTCCAGCCCCCAGAACTGTTGCCAGATGACGTAGTGAAGCTCCAAGTCTGTGTTGGTTTGTCACGGCAGCCCCAGCAGACCGAACACCGTAGATCTCCATCCTGGCCTAGGGCTTGTGCCCGCCTTCCTCAGGGGGCCAGTCTCCACCGCTGGAAGAAGTCCCTGTCCCCGAACTTCAACACACATGGCTAACGTCTCTTGCTGAGGCTCCCCTGGCCCCATCTCACCCCTCTACTTCCTTCCGCGGGCCATGCATCCCTTCCAGTGTCTCTCCATTCATTTTTAATTCGCTTCGGGCCCTCCCTCAGGTTAGGGACCCATCTGTCACAGCCACTAAGGAAAGGAGCAGGTGAGCCCCGGAGCACTGCCGAGGCCGACTGCTCCATCCTGGGGAACTCCAGGCGCTGGACAATCGGAGGCATAGCTCCGGGCTGGGTTGGCTGACAGTGCTGTCGAACAAACTGGGACACGCTCATTGCAAGAGAAGCCAGTGATTCAAGAGATGAGAGTTTGCACAGGAGATCCAGGGAAATTCATCTCAGGTGCCGGCGGCCGGAGGACATGGCAGGCTCAAGCCTTCACCAATCTCTCGGCCTGCGGGATGGACACCCAGAGTTTAAGGGGGGAGGTTCAGGGGGTGTGTGCAGGAGAGCAGGCAGAGAGGGCGTGATCACGGCTGCGGGGCAGGACGCGTTCAGCCCAGCGGTCACGGGCAGGGAGGCCGACGTGCGGGGGTGGTCTTCAGGCACCTCACGGCTCTCAGGGCTTTGCTGCTCTGGCGGTTGGGAAGTGCCAGTCGTTGCAAAACACCTTCATCGATGCCTCAAGAAAGCGTGACAAGAAATAAGCACAAGGGGTTTAGTTAGCGCGTGAGTCAAGCAGTCTGGTCCGTTTCTGGTGTTAACCACTGTGGTCCATGGTCGAGCAAGACTCAGATCGGCTGAGCAGGCGCCAGGGGCCTTGCCCGTGCGGTGTCCATTCTCAGCGGGCCCAACCGTGTTCACAGGGACGGGCATTTTCACCCGATGGCCTGCCATCCCCTCAGACTCAAAGTCATCTCGCCGTCCAATCCGGTCCCCTTCACAAACTCCCCTTCCTCAAACACAATGCTCACTTCTTGATCCTTATCTCACCGATCACCCCATTTCTTGGCTCCTCTTTGCAGCAAAACTCCGAAGTGTCCATTCGGTTCTCTCCCTCCATTTCCCCTCCTCCCATTCTCTTTATCTGCATGCTACACTTACAGTGTATTTTACTGTTTAACTTTTAAGTAGCATTAAAGACAGAGCTCGGTCATTGTCCTGCCTCTTGGTGCTTTCCGCCACCTCTCGGCTTTACATGGCCTGTCCACACCCAGACCCTCAGATGTCTCTCTTCCCTACGCCTCTCTCCCACGCTCCAGGCACACGCATCTAACTGCCTCTTGACATCCTCCCTTGAGAGTCTCGGAGGTGGCCCAGACTCCACAATGAACTCCTGGCCGTCCCTCAAGAACCAGGCCTGCCTGCCACCTTCCCTTCTCGGCTCAGCAGCTCCTGACTTGGAGGGACTCGGGGCCAAATCCTTGGGCTCAGCCTTAGCTGCTTTTATCCTCCCATACCCCGCCTCCCGCCTCACAGGAAATCTAGTTGGTTCTACCTTCAAACCATCGAGAGGCGGAGCTTCTTGCCTCCTTCGCTGTTCCCAGCCTGGTCCGAGCTACCATCCCATCTTGGTCCCTTCCTGAAAGATCTTCCTGCTCCTGCCCCCCACCCCTACAATCAAATTTCAACACAGCAGTCCGTTCCTCACCATGTCACTCTTCTGCTCCAACCCAGAGGCTTTTTGTTTCACTCAGAATAAAAGCAAAATCCTTATGGTAGTCCACGGAACCATACATTCTCAACTCGCTGCGACCTTTGGCCCATCTCTGACCTCTTTTCCCTCGCTTTCATTTTGTTCCAGCAACAATGACCTCCCTGGGTTTATCTCGCGGGCTGGGTTAGCTCCTGCCCCAGGGCCTTTGCACTGGCCACCCTGGCTCCTGCTTGGGATCCCCTTTTCCCAAGTACCTGCTTGGCCAGTTCTCTCACTTCCCTCCATTCTAGGCTTGGGTCTCACCTGTTCCACGGGGCCTGCCTGACCCTCCACGGCGCATGCCCATCACCCACCCTTCCCTTGCTCTGCTGGCCGTCTGGCCAGAGCACCTTCTACCTTCCGGCATACCGTTTACTTACTGATTATATGCAATGCTTAGTGCCCGTCACTCCCCTCACTCATCTCATCGCTCTGCTAGAAGAGAAACTCCAGAGGGAACCTAAGTCTGTTCTATCCCAGTTGCAACCCAAGTTCCTAGAACAGTGCCTGGCACCAAGCATGTGCCTGATAGATGTTGGCTGAAGGAAGAAATAGAACTCTCCCGTAAGCCCATCCGCCACTGTCCTACATTCCCTGAAGCGTGAGGCTTTGAAGGCGGCTTCCACACCGAGCCCCCTTTCCTCCGGATGCATCCTCACTCCCCAGGTGCAGTCTGCCATCCCAAGGCAGGGAACGGTCCTCTTTACCCCAGTGCATCCTGGAATCATCTGTTAAATGAATCTTTTTAAACACGCTGCTTTGGTTCTATCTTGGTCCCCCCCACGGCCTGTTGGATCAAGTTTGATGTGAGTCTCACAGGGACGTGGCTGTCCCTTCTCTGACTTCTCATAACTGCCATCGAGGGCGGCTTCCGATTTAATGCTGGATCAATACAGCAAGAGATTAAGTGCAGTAAACCTTTTTTCATGTGGAAATCCAAAAGAGAGTCGGGTAGAACCCTGGCTTGCTCTCGGTCATGGATATTGCATTTTAAATTTTCTGTTGACCCCTTAATTGTCCATACCCCCCATTTTGTCACTTTATTTATGGCCTTCTTATCCATTCCACGGGTGTGTGCTCTGTCTTCCAAGCAAGGCCATAAGATCCTTGAGGGCACAGGCTGTTTTATGCAGCGATACCTTGATTAGAAATTCCTCAGGAACAAGGCTCATTTACTCAAAGTCAACTATGTGCAAAAATAAAAACAAAACATCTTCATAAATCATTCTAAGCAGAGCTGCCTGCTTACAGCTGCGTGTCAGAAATACTTCAACGCGGTTTCTGTTTGTCTCCACGGATGCTGAAGTCGACAGGGCCCATCACGGGGGTGTCAGCAGCCTGGAAGCTCTGTCCCTGAGCCTGGAGTCTCTTCACTCTGTCTGGGGCCTCGGCAGCGCCATCTTGAGGCTCCTCAGGCGTCTCTACAGGACGTACCCCCAGCTCCCCACTCCCACAGCCTCCTCTGGAGCAGATGGGTCTGGGAACCTGTCCTTCACGTGCACTGATGAATGGTGGTACACACGATGAGACGCTATGAGATTTTCCTCTGTGTTCTTCCTCAGTGTGTTCCAGGAATCTAGAACAGAGCTTGGCACAAAGCGCGTTCTTGAAAATGTCTGTGGAATAGGTGAGCTCAGTAGGAGTTTATGCTTTGAAACCTTTATCCCCAATTACTCAATGAAATGTTGAGGAATTATCAATTATCTTCATGCGGAGAAATGTTCTCCCTCTCTCTACTCTTTGAAGCAAAAATACCCCTGAAATTACCACTAGGCTTGTTAAACAGATCCCTTGGCTGGCCTGACCTGCCCCATGGTGACTTCCTCACCACCCACCGTCCCTGCTCCTTGCTGGTCACCAGAGGAGGACGGCCTGTGGCTGTGTCCCTCTCTCATCATTGTTTCTACAGGCTCTTTAGGGCTCTCTCGAGCTCTCCTCCCCTCTGGGGCTCCCTGTGTCCCTCATCCCCGTTGAGGTCAGACCTTTCTTCCATTTACCCTTAATGTTGACCCAGCTCTGCTCTCACCTCCCTTCCTAGGATTTCCAGACACGGCAGGCCACGTTTCCAGAACATATGGCCCTATTTGGGATCTGGTTCAGGAATTTTCTCAGTATAACCTCTCTTTTCTGACATCCTGGAACATCCTGTTTTATTTCTCTTCCCAGTGAAGTTTGGGACAAAGACATTCTTCCTGGGACTGAGAAATCTTTGCTCACAGAGGTATAACTTAGGTGCTTTTTTAGAATCCCCCAAGGAATTAGACCCAGAGCAAAAAACGTTTCATGAAACGGAATTCAATCATTAGGGCCTCAAGGACAGGAGCCCCATAGTATACAACTTCGTTTCCCTTTCACTGTTTAGAGAAGTTCTAGACCCAGCACAGACCTGTAATAAACACCTGTTGAATAATTGATTGACTGACAGCCAGCCAAGCATGCCGGATGTTTATGTCTGGCTATAATGTCTGGTTTTTTTTTTCCCCCGGGAAAAATTGTGATTATTTTCATGGCAATTATTCACCAGTTCTCCCTCATTTGTTCTTTATTCTTTCTTTTTTTCCCAACTTTTCATTTTGAAAAATTTTAAATTGAGACAAAGCTGAAAGAATAGCGCAATAACCCCATTAGGCTCTCCACTTGGATCTCACAATTAACATTTTTCTACATTTGTTTTTTCTGTCTTTCTCCATATATTTCTCTCTATATATCATAGATATGACTATGCCTATATTTTTATAACTCTTCCTATAAATATAAAAACTTTGTTGCAGGCTATTTTGGAAGTCAATTGCAGACATCATGACACTTCACCTTCTAAACGCTTCCCGCATCTCCTAAGAATGAGGACCTTTTCTATATAACTACAGCAGCGTTATCACAGCTAAAAATTACTGATCATTTTGAAATAGAATGTCTTTTCATTTATTCTTACGTTGGAGACGTTTGCTTTCGGACCACACAATGACTCTGCTTTCCAAAACTTAATTCTAGTCTCTGTTCCTTATAGATTCCTCGGGTTTGACAGGTGTGGTACGGTCCTGTAGTTCACAGAACACAGTTGCATTCTCTGGTTCTCGGATGATAAAGGGCTGTTTGAGCCCCAAAGATGGGCTGTTTCCAGAACAGACCGTGTCCATCCTCAAGCAGGAGCAGGGGAAGTGTTGTTTTTGGACACCGAGGGCTGCCCTGGGCCCCGTATAGCTATTAGGGCTGCTCAGCCCATACAGATATCCACTGTATGGTCTCTCTCTCTCTTAAATCTGTCGCCAGCCTCCTTTATCTCCTTGCATTGTGGAATAAAAACACTATATACAAGTCAGCTCGTTTCTTGGCAATTCTGATTCAGTAGGTCTGGGATGGGAATCTCAGGAAATTATATTTTTACAAAGCTCTCCAGGATTAGAAATCTGGCAGGGGGAAGGGGGAATGGAAAATCCCCCATTACATGGTCTGCCTACACAACACTTCTCTGTACATCTCATGGATGTGTGTTTGTGGGTTTTTCAGATGACTCCAATTATCTTTGGGAGTGAGTGGAGTATAAACTATAAATAAATCAGAGACTTCCTCAGAACATCCCTGCGCACCAGAGCCAATCGTGGGACTCTGCAGCTGGCATGGGCAGGCGGTGGGGGAGGAGGCTGGGGATTTAGAGGGAGGTGGCCTGGCTCTGCCCTTGGTGCTGCTGTCTGCTAGCCCGGGAAATGTTTGAGATAACTTACCTGGATTCTCTGAGCCCCAGGTCGTCCTCCAAGACGAGCAGAGTACTACCTGCCCCAGGAGGAACTTGACGGGATGGTGCGTGTGAAAACACTGTGAAATCCACAGCAGGAGTCTAGTTGAGCTGGAGATATATTCACCCTGGAACCCAGATCTATCTGGGGGACTGCTGGGGCAGGCACACGGGGAGTTCATTTACCCAATGAACTGAGAGGCCTCCTGGGATGAAGCTCATCAGGAAGGAAGGGAGCTCATCCACAGGGGGGAGGGGGAGAGGCATCTGAGGTTAGGGAAGCATCTGCCCTCCATCCAGAGGGTTCTTCTCACTGTCCGGGACCCAGGGAGGGAAAGGCTATTATACCAGAGTGTACCAAAACTAAAGGAGCTGGGTCTTCGTCATCCCTGGAGAATGTGGGCAGGGTAAGGGGCCAGGCAGCCGTCAGCTGCCCTGACCCTGGCCCCTGATCCTGGGGCAGCTCTCCAGCTCACGGGCATTGACAGAGGTGGTACTGCAGGGGGCGCTAGCGGCACAGCCATGGGTGGACAGGTTTCCTGGGGGTCTTGGGTAAAGGCAGGTACAATAGGGGGAGGCAGGAGCATGAACACCTCCTTCCAGCTGGCAACACAGCGTTGCCAGAGAGAACAGGAATTACTACGGAGGACTTGGAGGGGCTGGGGGTCACCTCGGAGCCGCCAACAAGCCTCTTCCCCCCAGGCCTGTGTGGCCTACGACCCAAGCATTTCAAAGGGGGAAAGAGCTATGGGGAGTGAAGGACTATGGCGCTGACAACCCAGCTGTCATCTGGAGCTCCCCTCCCCACCTCTGGAACTGGAGAGGCTGGGACGAGGCCCCAGGCAGAATGATCCATGGGATGAACAGCGAGAATCACGTGTGCGAGCAGCCCCGGTGGCCTGTTCATCATCCTTAATGGCTTGACATTCCCCTAACGTGAGGTGAGGAGCTCCGCGTCCACAAGCCCCGGAGGCTGTGTGGAGGTTTCTGGGGATGTTTCCAGCCGCGTGGGTTGCAGGGCAGGCGAGGAAGGGAAGCGGTGACAGGAAGTAGCTATATTGCGGTCGTTCCAGACAGGCTGATGGCGAATTTCACCGAGCACTTATGGAGACTGAAAGGAAGTCAGTGATTCTTCATCCTGATGTGTTTTTTTCTTTACTGAAGTATGATTTCATATAGAAAGTGCGTGCATCACAGGTGTATGACCCACTGACCTTTCCCACACACAACACAGCAGGTAAGCAGCACCCAGCTCACCAGCCAGAAGGTCTCCAGCATCCCCCAAGCCCCTGCTGTGCTAATTTCGTCAGGCCCCAGCCATCTCCCTCCAGGTGACCCATTTTGCCTGCGGTGTGGCCAAATGTTTCCTTGTCACTCACATTCCCAGGCTCTGCAGCCCTCGGAGCTGCCCTGGGCGAGGAACGTAACAGTGTCGCGCCTCCGTATGAAACTAGAATAATAATGGCATTTGCTTCATCAGGCTGTTGGGAAGATTAATAATAATCGCATAAAATAATACACGAACGGCGCTTGGAACAGTGCCTGGCATGTAGTAAGCACATCATGAATGTTTATATTTTTAGGGCAATTGAATTCCTTAACTTAAATCACATTGATGAATTATTTCTCAGTTGCAATGCAAGTGAGGAGGAAATCGCTGGGAAGATTGTGGCAGGTGGTCACCGCAGGTCTTCACGGGGTGTGCGGGCTTTGAGCTTCTGTCACTAAGAGTGGCACCTTTGAGGGACAGTAGTCCTTGACTTACAAGGGACGGAAGTGTTATACTCCAGTGTCCCTTCCCATTAAAGCCAGCCTGTGGTGGGTCCAGAGACTCTGACGGGACCTGGGCAGCATTCTTTAATCTCCCCTTTTGCCAAAAGTCTCTGTGTAAACACATTTCAAATTGCGGGGGGGAGGGAGGGGGAGTTCTGAGAATCCAATCTTAGTGTTTAATATTTTGGTCCTATGGAAGGCGTTATACTTTTGTTTTTTCTGTTCTCTCTTAGTTGGGTATTTTGCCCTCATTCAAATATTCGAGGCAAAGGAAAATGGAGCTATCAGATTCTAAAAAAGTTTCCATTGTATAAAGACACAGTATCATTAAATTGTACAGGGCTCCTGACATCTCTGACAGCAGTAACCAGCGCAGTGAACTGGCAGGAGAAATATCTAAGCTGTATTTATGTGTTGCTACAAATATGTAGCTGTCCGTACTGTACTATACAGTCAAGAAAAAAGCCCTAAGGGCTTCCAGCATGAAAAGATTACATTGATCAATGGCAGCCACAGTGCCATATGGTGCCGGGGGCTGAATAAAGGGCAAGTCAACATTTACGGAGACTTTGCTACTCAGCTCATTACCTATAAAAATACAGAAACCATGCACGAGTGGCTGAAAGTGTGAGTAGAGGTGCGGTAGGGAAGGAAGCAAAAATAAAAGAAGCGGAAAGACAGAGCTACGTGTGTGCTGGCTGCCTAGAGAAAAGAGAGGCAGTGGAGTTTAGAGTCCGGGGTTGTAATAACTTTAGCCAAACGATTTCAGGTTTCTACACCTTCCTTAACCTGCAAAATGACACTAATAACCAGGGTCCACACACTGTAAGTTAAATTACTTTTCAAAGAAAACAATATCAATATCAATAATATCACCCTTACAGAAAAATGATGAAGGTAATTCTCATAAGTTACCCAGACTCACCACTTTCTAATATTTTGCCATATTGGTTGCATTATCCTCTGTGTCTATTTCTTCGGACCTTTTGAGAGTAACTTGTGTTCTATCTTGCCCCTTGAACCTTTGATCCTTCAGTTCGCATTTCCTGAGAACGAGAATCTTCCTGCGTGACGATAGTGCAGTTATCGGCATCAGAAAGTGCAACGCTGTGTGATACGCTAAGTCTGCTGTAGTATGTAACACGATACTGTTCCCTAATCTATGGGCCATAGTCCAGTGTTGTTAATTGTCCTATTCATGTCCTCCACAGCGTTCTTCGGTCCCCGACTCAGGATCATGTATTGCATCTAGTTACCATGTCTCATTAGGTCCCCTAATCTGCAATACTTCTTTGCCCTTTCCTTGTCTTTTGTAACAGTGATGTTTCTGCAGAATACAGACCAGTTATTTTGCAGACTTTTCCTCAATTTTGTTTTTTTCCCCCAGTATTTGTTCATTAGTAGATTCAAGTTATGAATCCCTGGCCAGAATACCAAAACAGTGATATGTCTTATCTGCAGACACAGGATATCCATCTGACCCTCATGAGTGATGTTAATTTTGATCACCTGGCCAAGGTATTGTCCAGTTTCTCCTCTATACCTCAGTTCCCTCTGCAACGAATAAGCATCCTATTGAAAGATATTTGAAGAGACTATAAATATCTTCCTTCTCATCAAACTCCCCTTTCGCCAACCAATCTCTACTGTGATGGTGGCAAGACGGTGATTTTCAATTTCACCCTTCCCTTCACCTTTATCGGTTGGCATTCTATGGAAACAAAGATCTCGCCCATCTCCTTCATTTGGTTACCTATTTATTATCAGCCTGTACTCAAAGATTCTTAATTTATTCAATATTTATTTTGATACATACATGTCTGGATTTAGCCAGTAGGGGCCCTTCAAGCTGGCTCCTGTGATGTTTCAACATTCCTCCACCACTGTTTCTTACTTTCCATTACAACAATATCTTCTAGGCTCATTAGTACCTTCTAGGCTCCGGCCATTGAATCAATCATCTCTCCAAGGAAACCTTCTTACGGTGAAGAATGGTGTTAGAAACCAAGATCTGGTTGCGAGATGTGCTCATTGCCATTGAGGTGTCATTGCTCTGGGATCTTCTCACTGGACAGATCTAGGAAACATGCACACATGTGTATATGTATAGATATATATGTATATATTTGCACCTCATACTGCTAATTCTGATTCCAAATCTACTCCACAGGAATTTTCCTTGCCTTCCTTACCCTTTCCTTGTCTTACATTATAGATCATTCCATATCATATCTCCCTTATTCCACAGTGAATATCCTACCTCCCCAAAGCAATACATTTTCTTATATGCTCAATTGCACAATATGCATAAAATAGTTTAATGGCCACACCATAACACTATGAAAAACACATGAAGAAGAGTTTAAAAATTGTTTGACATTCCTTCATTCCCTAGGCTGAGGTTATATAGCCCAATTGCTTTGTTTAAAAGGTGTGCATATTAGTTCTTTTACCCCCTCGCAGGGTGGTTATGTCATTCATTTGCAATATAGATGGGTCAATATAGATGCCCCCCCCCATCTTGTTGATTTTATTTTACTTTTTGGAGGACATTAACATGTTTCCAAAAGTCAAACCTAGGAAAAAGGTGTGCTCAGGGAGGTGTCACTTCTTCTATCCCCTCTACCTTATCCTCTTGCCCTTTATAGGTAACTCATTTCATTGTTTTTTGGCATATCATTATTGTGTGTGTGTTGCCAAAAAAAAAAGCAGATTTTTGTATGCTTTCTTATTTTCCCTTATTTCTTACAACAAATAGCATATAATATATACTCTGTCACAGTTTGCTTTTTTAATTTAATAGCATATCCTGGAAGTCACTCCGTATCTGTTCACAGAAGTCTTCCTTATTCTTTCTTATAGTCTAGCCGATAGTGTTTTGTCAAGCTTTTGAATTTTTGCCAGTTTGTAGGGGGGGAGGGATAAATAGTTTCTCTGTAGTGTTAATTGGCAACTCTACTACGAGTGAAGTTTAACGTCTTTTCATGTTTATGGACTCTTAAGATCTTTACTGTGAATTGTTTTTTTTTTATGTATTTTGCCCATCTCAATGTCTAAGTTCCTTATATATTAGGATATTACCCTTTTATCTATGATGAGTATGAAATAATTCTGTCCAATCCGTCATGCCTTTTTTCAAATTGGGGTAAAATATACATAACATAAGTTTACCATTTGAACCATTTGTAAGTATGTAGCTCTGTGGTATTAAGTACATTCACACTGTTGTGCAACCATCACCACCACCCATCCTCAGAACTGTTTCATCTTCCCAAGCTGAAGCTCTACACTTAGGAATTCTACTACTCTAAGTACCTTGTATCAGTGGAGTCCTATAGTCTTTATCTTTCTATGACTGGCTTATTTCCTTCGCCTCACATCCTCAAGGCTCAGTGACTTCAATGACTTCAGGCTGCCACACCTAGCATTTTTTTTTTTTTTTTTTTTGACTGCCAGGTCTGAAAGTTACAGTCGCTTCAGACCTGTTGCCACATACAACAGAAATAGACTTCCATTGACTTTTTTCTACCCCCCAAAAAGCTCCTGCTTTTTTTAGATTTGGGTTTTCTTTCCCCCTCCCTTTTTTTTAAAAAGATTTATTTGTTTGTTTTGAGGGGGAGAGGCAGAGGGAGAGAACCTCAAGCAGACTCCCTGCTGAACACAGAGGCTGACTTGGGGCTCGATCTCAGGACCCTGAGATCATGACCTAAGCCTAAACCAAGAGTCTGATGCTCAACTGACTGAGCCACCCAGGCGCCCCTAGATTTGGGTATTCTTTCATAAACAAATTTGAAAATCTTTGTTTTTTAAGATTTATTTATTTATTTGCGAGAGAGAGAGAAATAATGAGCAGGGGAAGTAGCAGAGGGAGAGGGAGAGAGAATTCTCAAACAGACTTCCCGCTGAGTGCATAGCTTGACTCAGGCTCAATCCGAAGATTCTGGAATCATGACCTGAGCTGAAATCAAGTTGGACGCTCAGCTGACTGAGACACCCAGGCATCCCTTGAAAATCTTTTAGTAGGCAAATTGAGCCCTTTTGTAAATGATACTGTGATATGGTCTGGTCTCAGCTCTTATTATTTTCTTTTACAATTGCCATGTGTATTATGCTATACTTACTCTGGTTTCCCCCCCCCCCCCCACTGTCTGGTTTGTATTCCTTGCTGTTTTAAAATTTTTTCTCTTAGGGTTTTAGAATAGGGTTTCTGATATTTGGGAATATATATATTTTGCTTTTGGTCAAGTTTCATATTTTTATATCACCCTTAGTTCCTTCCTTTGTTTCTTAACCTTTTAACTCTGGCTGTGCGTTTTATATGGTCTCCTTTGCCTTCCATCTATTGCCTATTTAATAGTCAATGATTTGATTCTATTTTCTCTTTTCTGTCTCCTTCTCCTTCAATTGCTTTTAGTTGCTGGTGTTTTACTTACCAGAAAGTATAATGTGTACATACTATTCTTCCACCAATCAAATATATAAATGCTCTCCATCAGTCATTTTGTTGGTTTTCCTTTGTTTTCTCTTGGATGGGGAAAGCTCACCTTCCAGGAAAGGTATATAATGGTCTCTGAATTTTTGCACTCAGTTTCTTTCTGTTTGTTTATAGCTGCACACAAAAATCCTTGGCTGGTATTTTCTTGCATTGAGTTTCTTGTAAATGCTGCTCCATTGTTGCCTTGTTTTGTACGTTGTTCTTAAGAAGTCTGGAGTTGATTATTCCAGGACAGTTGTTCAGGGTACATGGAAGTTACTTTTGGTATACAATTTAAATTTTTTTCTTATTTCTAAATTCTTTTCTGGGATTACAGCTTTCTCCCAGTTTTAACTTTATAACTGACATAACTCTGTAAGTTGTACAGCATAAGGACTCGACTAACACATACTGCAAAATGGTGACCACAATAAAGTTGGGTTAACATCCATCACCTCACCTAAATACAAAAGAAAAAAAAGTGTTGCTTTCCTTGTAATGAGAACTCTTAGGGCTTACTCGCTTAATAACTTTCCAACACGCCGTACAGCATTATTTATCACGATGTAGTTATGTTGAATATTATACCTGAGATTACAGTTTTATTTATTTTTTATTTTTTTATTTTTTAAAGACTTTATTTATTTATTTGACAGAGACAGAGATAGCCAGCGAGAGAGGGAACACAAGCAGGGGGAGTGGGAGAGGAAGAAGCAGGCTCATAGCGGAGGAGCCTGATGTGGGGCTCGATCCCATAACGCCGGGATCACGCCCTGAGCCGAAGGCAGACGCTTAACCGCTGTGCCAGCCAGGCACCCCTGAGATTACAGTTTTAATACTAATTCTGCTTCACCGGTGTTTCTACTTTGAGGAGTCCAGTTATATGTCGTTTGGTTCTTCTTTCATTTCAACCACTTCTCTTTGAACACTTTTGCTTCTTTTTTTGTCTTATTTTCAATTTCTTGATTATTTTCTTGCCATTCTTCAGTGTCCTTTTACATATTTTTATTTGACTATATTCTCCCGTGGGCATTTTGTAATTATTCTTTGTTTCTCAGATAGTTCTGTCTTATTTTCAATTTCTTTCCTGAATTTGATCAATTTTTGTTGCATCGCTTCCTAATTGTTGTCTAGTCTGTTCTTAGTTTTTGAATTTCTGATTGTAGTTGTCTATATGATGCATATATGTATGTGTGTGTGTGAGCGTGTGTCCACACACATGATGCTTTGGTCAGTTTGGTAGTTTGATGTATGGTGTTGCGATTTCTCCTGCTTCCTGGTTTTATGTGTGTGTGTGTGTGTGTGTGTGTGTGTGTGTATTTTCATCAGCTGAAAATGCTAGGATTCATTTTTTCATCATAAGAAATGTGACTCCTTTTTTGTTTTCTTTTGATGTTATTCTGTTACTAGGAATTTTGACACACGGTTCCCAGTTCGAGAATGTTATCTTCTATCTGTAGAGTGAAGTGCAGTTTTTAATAGATAACAGTATCTGGGGGAGGGACTGGCTGTCTTTTATTTCTTTAGGATCTTTAATTTGCCCTTTTTACTTCCTTCTTTCCCTTCACTGCCAGGCCTCCAAAGGGCATTACCCTTTCTTTATTTATTTGACTTTTCCCAGAAGCAAGGCTTCTTCAAGGCTGCCACCTCCTGTCCCATTCTCTTTCAAACCTCTTCCCTGTCAAGTACCCGACCTGTGTTCAGTTTTAGTTCTTGGTGTTGGACTTTCTCTTTGTAGAGGCGTTAAGCCCAGACTTCACTTAAGTCCTTGGCAACAGCCGAGGGAGCTCTGCTGGAATTTGAGGTCTTTTCTTTCTTCTACTTAAGAAGTAATTAGAAGTTCAGTTCACGGCATTCCCTCTCCTAGTAGTGCTGAAGTCTTGTTGGTGTTTGTATTTTGTTGAAGATGTGAGTGGAGACTGAGATTCAGGCAGCTGCCATTATCTTCCAGACTGGAAGCTCCTGAAATCACTTTTGAAATACTAAGTGCCCAGTAACATATCTTTCTTTCCTAGGAGCACGGGAAACTTTGCGTGTAGCAAGGGCATAGTCAAGGTTACACAGATTCTGTTACAAGACAGATGTGTCTTCCTGAGATGTTTATGTGTTAACTCTTTCTTCTTTTAAGAAAGCAACAAATTAAAAGGAAAAGATTAAAAAAAATAAACTGCGTCCCTTCTTCCTCTTTCGGGTTTATTAAAAACAAAATAAAATAACAACAACAAAAAATCCTGCTATTCAGGGCTGTCTATTCTCGGAAAAATATTCCCATAACCTCTTTTATTCTACCTGTGGGCCCCCACTTCTGACTAAATAAATACATAAAACTGACAACTGGGGATCAGGGATGTTTTGCTGCGAGATTAGTAAGAAAACTGCAGCGAGCAGCAGCAAAGTCGGGTCCAGGAGGCGGGTTTGCACCAAAACACTCAGGTTGGCCGGCCAGTAAGAGCGAGGCTGTTAAGGGTCTGAGGAGGTCCCCAAGACCCGGGACCGAAGAGGTGACAGCCTCGGCGGGGCGGCGCGAGGCGGCAGTGACCGCCAGAGTCCCGGGTGCGTGTGCACGTGTGTGTGCGCACGTGTGCGCGCGCTCCGCCCGGTCCCGGGCAGCCACCTGTCACTCACGGGGGCGGAGGGGCCGCGGCGGAGAGGACGCAGAGGGGGCGGGGCGGCGGCCGGAGCGGGGCGGTGCCGAGGCCGGTCCCGCGGAGGCCCTCCCGGCGGAACCCCGCGTGCTGCAGCCATGGAGACGCGGTAATCCCCTCCTCCGGCCCGCGCCCCGGCCCCCGCAGCCGCCGCCGATTGGTCGCCCTTTGCTCCCTGACCCGCTCGCCGCCTCCGAGGCCACCGCTTCCTGCTCGGTTGCCGCGCCGCGCTCCCGGCCCGGGGCGGAGCTCGGGCGCCGGGCGCGCGCCGCTTTCGCCGCGGCCAAGCAGCAGCCCGCGCCGGAGGAGGAGCCGCCGCCGCGCCCTTCCCCTTCCTCCGCTCCTCCCCCGGCCCTCTCCCCGCCCGCGCCGGCCCCAGGCAGCACTTGCGAGCAGCGGCGGCCGCGGCCGGCGGCCGAAAGGGGAGAATGCGGCGGCGCTCGCGGATGCTGCTCTGCTTCGCCTTCCTGTGGGTGCTGGGCATCGCCTACTACATGTACTCGGGGGGCGGCTCCGCGCTGGCCGCGGGCGCGGGCGGCGGCGCCGGCAGGAAGGTGAGTGGAGCGCCCTGCCCGGGCCCGGCCCCCCCCCCCCCAGCCCCTGACTCCCCTGACTCCTCTTCCCTCGCCGGCCCCTCCCGCGCCGACGCGCCCCCTGCCCGGCTGCAGACCCACTACTCGGACGTGGTCGGCCGGGCACCGAGGGGGGCTCCCGCCCCTCCTGCTCTCCTCTGCCGGGACCTCGGCTCGGGCCCCCGCTCCCCTCCCCGGGCCTCCCAACAGATTCCCCAGGGCAGGGGGCGCACCCGGCCCCTCAGCGCTCGCCCGGCTCGGGAGAGGGCGACCCGAGGCAGCCCCGCGGGGCTGGGGACCCCGGACGCCTTTCTTGTCGCCCCCCCCGTCCCCCTCCGTAGACGTCCCCCACTGTCTGCTCCACGTAATTGAAGTTGAGTCTTGTCCGGCCGCCGGGAGCCCCATCCCCTGCGGTGGGAAGTTTGGTGGTGGGGGTGCTGGGACACACAAAAGGGGGTGGGGAGGAGAGGAGGGAGAGGCGGCTGCCTTTCCAAAGTGTCATGTACAGGAGAGAGGAGTCCAAGTTTCTTTTCAGCTCTTTGATAAAAGCCGCTGCAAATCCTCACCCGTTTCCCCCTTGTCACCCCGCGGCGGGGAGTGGTGGTAGGGGGCAGCTCGGGGTCTCTGCCCCTTTCTCTCTGTCCTTTACCTCTGGGGGCGGGGTGGGGGCGATGCAGCCAGCTTCGCGCCGGATAGAACGGACTCCCTGGGCGGGTGTAAGCGGAGAGCCAGCGCGCCTTTGCGCTGGGAGTGAGGCCCGCTACGGACATCCCCGCCCCCCCCCCCCCCCGACCTTCCCCTCTCGGCCCCGGCTTTACGCTCCGGCCGGCGGCCCGCGCTGCCCGGCCGTGGCCCCCTGCGCGTGCCTTCCCCAGCCCCGCTGCCCGGTTACGCGGGGATGGTCCCTGTTCTATGGGTGTGCTTTGAGCAGGCTCCCAAGGGCCGAGTGGTTAGGCCGTGGGGACCGTGTAAACCACCTGGACAGCCCGGAGTGTTCGGGAGGAAATCGAGCGGCCGGAGACGCCCCGACGGCGGGGTTCTGCGCCCGGGCGCCGGCTGGGAGCGGAGGGCTTTGGTTGTGCACATGCCACTGGCGGGGTTGTGGTGTTTGGTGGAGAATAGGCTTTGAAAGCAGCGTTATCTTTTCCAAAATCCTGTAACCCTCGTTACTCTGACGTTTAGTGTCACCGCAAACCCAGGAAATTCTGAGTTCATGGAGGTGGACCACGGGTTGGGCTGGGACTAGGGAATGGTATTCTGGAACAAGGCAAATGGGACTGGCTGTAGATGAACAGACTTTTTATTTTTAGCCTTAAAGTCAGACCGGTGAAGTCAACGCCGAGGTTTGGGGGCTTCCGAGGTTTCCCTCCTGGTTGGTTTGTTTCATTCATTCATTCTCACCTGAAGGTGTTAGATGGAGGTAGGTATCTTGTTTGAGTCTTGGGAAATTGCACGGGTTTGCTTTATCTGGAGGGGGCAGAAATGAAAAGTCTTTCCATGTGCTGAATTGGCCTAGCTTAGTTCTGAGCCAACAGTGTGCTCTTAGCCCAATTTTTTCTTTCTTTTTTTAATGCAGGGAACTGCTGTGTATGTAGCTGAATCTCTTGTTTATTCTTGAATGGTAAAGAGCCTTGCATCCAGTAGGAGCAGTACAGCTCTTTGAAAACTACGCTCATGTTAAACTGGAATTATTTTCAAAACTTTGCTTTGCAGTAAAATGGGCCTTGGCAGGTCCACATGGCCTGGTGTGCCGGGGAGGACCTGGCAAAGCCTTCTGCCTTTCATGCAAAAGAAAAACAAACAAGTAAGCCACACCGGTATTTCTCTTTCCCTGGTCTGGGACTTTCATTAGTACATGTGATTAGAAATTGCAACAGTGTGGCCTTAGCATCCAGAGAGGCTGACTTCTCACTGGTGGGCTTCAGCTGCTGGGTTTTGAGGGGTCCCTCTGAAGTGGGATCCTTAATTAAAAAAAAAAAAAATCCAAGAACTCTTTGTGACCTAGTGGCAGTAGGAAGGTAGAGAGATCAGGTAGGAAAAAATGTGTGGGAAATGAACAATTATACATGGATTGGTGATTTAGGATTCTATTCTTTCTGTCAACGAACCATAAAATTTAATCCTAGCCCTTAGAATGGTTTAGTGATTTGTCAGTTGAGGAAGAGGTGTGTAAATGCAATAGCTTTTGAAATCGCAGTAAGACTCATTAACTTAGTGTTGTAGACCCTGGTATAAAAGTTGAAACCGTGAGACTTGTTCTTGAGGGCCTGACTAGAGCCCCGCCATCCTGAATTTCCAAATCTAGAGTATAAAACTGCATGGTCTTCCTTCCTCCTGAATTGTTTCCATGGATTTCAAGACTTAAGAGTCTTCAAATCTAGTTCATCCTTATGATAAAAGGAAATACGTAGGTTTTTGTTTTGTTTTTTGGTTTTTTTTAGCTTGCAAAGTATGGACATAAAAAAGATCACGTGGTATGCAGGTAAAGACAGAATATAAATACTAGCTATAGTTTTTTAGATGCAAGTGTAATTAATGTTTCTTCTCTTGTTTCATACTATGCTATAATAAGTCAAAGCTCTCCTTCTGTATTTAGCCGATTTCTCTCTGCCCTGGCGTTTTTCACGGGGTCCCGGGCTTCAGTATTAGGCTTTGGGGGATTGTCTGATGGGAGCCTGCCTGGTGTTTCTGCTGCTTCAGCACCCCTGGCCGGGCTTGTCACTGTGTGCCCTGCCTGTTAAATAACTCATCTCAGGACTGTTATTCTCCACGTGGCAAAACCCAGAAAGCCAACTCACCTCACGTTGCAGATCTAATAAAGTGAACAGGAGCAGGTAGGTGCTCAAAAGCAGTTGGGGCATTGCCGCACCGTCTGGGACTCAGTGCTGAGGTTCGGGGTGTGCGGTCAATCAGTTTATGCGTAATATTGTTTGAAATTATTTCATTTACATTTGTCTAGATCTCTCCACTCCTCCCATAGTTTGCTCCTTCCCCCTAAATTGATGACTTGCACTCCAAGGATGCCTTTCCTTTAAGCATCTTAAATGCTTTAAAATTTTAATCATGTTAAGTTTTCCCCAGGCCGTGGCAGGTTGGTGGTGGATGGAGCCGTAGAAGCGAAGAAGGGATTTCTATTGCAGTGAACCTGCCTCTGGGTAAAGTGTGGCTGTTGAGGATGGAAAGGGAAGGGTTTCCCAGTATGTGAAGAATGATCGCTCCTCAAAGAGAGTGTGTCCAGCCTGAGACCCCTTGTCTGTGCTGCTCATATCCTCGGGAGGGAAGGGAAAGCGTTAGCTGAAGGACAGGACCGAGGGCCTGGGCAGCCCGTTTGCTTTCCACCGCCCTTCCTTGATGAGTGGGCACAATGCTGCAGTCCCTGCTCTGGGGGTTCGAGGGTGGAGGACTTTGGGGGTGATCTTGTAGGAGGCATTTGGGGGGAGGAGGGAATGATGAGGGGCCCCCTTGGCTGGGACATGGGACATGTACAGGGAACAGTAGGGTTTGAAACTGGAGAAGGAGTTGAGGACTAGGCTGTAGAGAGAGGGCTCCACATGCCAGGCTGACTTGTTGGTTCTTAATTTGGTCGATCGTAGGGAAACAGTCATGTGTTTTGAGCTGGATAGTGGAAAGTCACAGGAAGAGGAACAGCACGAATCCATTTATTAGTACTGAGTGATCTTAGCTCTCTATCCCCTTCTGTTTAGTGACCTTTACTACTTTACTGAACCTCTCTGACCCTCCGTTTCTCATCTTTACGGTGGGGATCATCATTTTCACATTGTGGCAGTGGGCTCAATGCCATTAGTACGTGTTGAGAAATAGTAGACACCGAGTAAGTGGTTTTGGGGGCTGGGGGGAGTTAAAGAAAAAGTAAAAGCCGAAATACTGCTTGAAAATATATTGAACCAGGAATCTGCAGTGTCTTCTTGCTCTCTGGAAAATCGTTGATGTTTTTATTTTTTCTTTTATCCTTCATCCATTCCTCTGAGATTGATTTGTTCGGTGTATTTGGGCTGGTGCTAAAGAACCTTGAATGACATTAAGGACCGCCTTTTGGGGAAGTGGTCCAGACCTGCCAGCTCTCTGGTGCCCAGCTGCGGTGTCGGAGTGGGCTTCCCACCTGTGAGCAGCCAGCAGGAAAGCTGGGGTGGAGGACACACCTTTCTCTGCAGGTTGTGTAAACAGTGGGAGTATCTCTGTGAACGTGGCCCTAAGTGGAGATTTCTTGTGGCAAGGAAACCAGCCCGGTGCCCCCCCCCCCCCCCCCCCCCCCCCAGGATCTGGGCTCCCCTACTCTGCCTCTGCAGCCTTGCCTCTCCAGGCAGGAAGGGAGATGGCTGTGACTGCCCTCGTGCGACTGGTTTGGGGTGGGACATGGAGCTGCCACATGTTCTGATGGGAGTCAGCGGGTGAATGCGCAGGAGGGGACCCATACTATACCTGGCCACCAATAATCAGTTTGGAGGTTGAGGAAATTCCATTTGAAGGGTCAGTTTGAAGCTGGGGTAGGGAGGGCAGTAGTGGGGGGGGGGACCGCTATAGCTAGAGGATCTGACAAATGGCACTGTAATATAAACTTTTCTCTAAGGAAAATCAGGTTTCCCTGTTCCCGAGTTATGTTGTGGCTGCCTCCGGGTGCTCCAACATAATGGAAACAGATTGTGACCGATAAACAGTGCTAGAGTAATGAGCGCTTCCCTCAACCCTCTAGCAAAAATGAGAAAGAAGCCACCCTACCCAGTACAGAGTAGGTCAGGGTGCTCGGGCTGTCTGACCTGGAGGTAGGGCCGGGGAGACCCAACTGGTAAAGGTTGTGCGTGAGCTTCAGGCCGTCTCCCTCGCACCTCCTCATGTGTGGTGGGTTTCCTCTTTGGAACAGAGGAAGAGGTCATTGAGACGTGGTCAGGAAGATGGGCGTATACACATTTATATCTATTTATACATATAATATCTTGTTTCTGCCATTCATGTTTTTCAGATCTTTGGGGAGCGGGAAGTAAGTTTTGGAAGGTGTTGATTTCAAAGCAGGCAACGCTGTGCTGCCTGCCTTTTAGCAAATCGGAGGCAGTTGGCTTGGTGGAGGGAAGAGGAGGAGGAGGTAGTGGTGGTGTTGAGGGTGAGGCCGCCTGGGGCAGAGACCGAGGCACACGCAGGAGTTGACTTTGTGGTTCTGGCTGAGATCCCAGGAAAGACACAGGGTATTCCTGGGGAAAAAATCTATGAAGTCTCCTAGCTGGCCCAGCAGAATTTGTGTGATGAGAAAATAGCCAAACCTGGCCAAATGCACTCCCCATTTTTGTTCTTCTGCTTTTCTCCTTGTGAATCCTGTTCTGGAAGGTTCGTATGTATGATGCTGAGATTTATAAGCCGGGTGGATGTCTAGATGGAAACACACCCATACAGTGATGCCACACAGATTAAAATAGGGGGATGCTTCAGTACTGGTTGTTAAATAAATGCCCCTCTCATGACCCCGAGGAACTCCCAGCCCCCAGCGGTCCTGGTTGCTTCCCTTGGGATCCCTCCTCCACGATCAACCAAAGAATTGAAACCTGCCACCGCAGGGGCCTTTTGGAACCTGTGTGTTGAGTGTCACTCCTGTCACTGTGCCACTTGGACTCAAGGAAGTGTTGGCCTGGTTTCACTTCTCTGACCTGAAAGGTCACCTTTCCCTTGAGGGACTGTTTGATTTTCTGTTGCTGTTGTGGACCCTTGCTCCTGCTGTTGTCTTGGACCCTTGCCTCTAGACTGCCTTATTGGTAAAATTTTTGAAGGCGGACCTCCTGGCACTTCCATGAGCAAACCCTCCTGGGTGGGCTTCAGGATAGGCTGGGCTCTCCTCCTTCGAGAATTAGATTGAAAGTGTTGGAGGGAGCACCCCAGTGGATATTCGTGCCCTCAGGGTGGAACTTGACCTTGTCTCTTAGCTGGCGCGAGGATTCTCTAGCCTTTGGCCTTGTGCTTGACCTGAATGATTGACTCCAGGTGAGGATGTACCAGGAATGCCTGTCTGGTTTACCTGTCCACTTGAGAGAGCCTCCTCCACCTTTCTCCTTTCTGACCATGTGCCCATTTCTAGGAAATAAAAAAACCAGACTCAAGGAGCAAACAAGGCCTTCCATGGCGGAGCACATCCTCCTCGCCCTTGGCCCCGTGCCCTAGGCAGGTAGATCTCTGTTCCTGGCCTCACTCTGCCCCTTACAGCCTAGGGTGAGACACTTGGTCTTTTTGTGTTCTGTCAGGTGCAGTATTATGGCCCCGGGAAACATGGCATTTTGTACACATGGGGTTTCTTAGCGTGCTGGAATGTCGAAGGCAGTGATTCACTGGGGCTGGGCTTGAAGAAACCAAAAACGGTCACGTAGAATCTCACTCGTGGGCCTGAATTGAAACAGCTTTGCCAGGCTTTGGGAATTCTGTGCCGTGTGCCCCGTGTCTTCCAGGAGCTGGCTGTCGTGCAGCAGCAGCTGAGGGGCGGCTGTCTGGGGCCGTGACGCGGGCCGGTCCCCGTGGGTCACTGAGCTTTTGTTGGGCCGCCTGCCTTGGCCAACTGTCGCCTGCCCCTCTGCCCTCCCCGAGTCTCCCAGGCCCCGAGTGCCAGGCACCCGATCCTGCCAGGGCTCGCTGTTTCCTGCCTGCTGACTCCTTGGGAGGAGGACTGGTGTGCGGCCGGGACAGAGTTACTGGAGTTCCAGAGCGCAGAAACGGACACGTGTTTTGTCAGGGTCAAGGGGCCTTTTGGGGAGTGGCCCGTCCAGATCAGGGTTGCTCAGTCTTGACCTGGTTGACGTTTTGAGCCGATCGTCTTGGTTGTGTGGGGTTGCCCTGTGCGTGGTCGGATTTTAGGGGCTTCCTTGGTTTCCACCCCGTATGTAGCAACTGCCAAGTGTCGCCTGGAGGACAGAGTCCCCCCTCATTTAGAGCCACTGGTGTGTCTCTATTAACTTTGAGTTCTTTTCTTCTCCCTGTGACCTTTATGGTTAGACCCTTGTGGAATAGGACGGCCTCTTTGTCTGGTCTGGGGTGGACCCCTGGGTAAGGGTTTTAATTAAATAAACATTTGTGCTGTTCGCACCCGTTGTGTGTCAGGCCCAGTCCTAATGCTGCTGTATGGATATGAACTCAGCGCCTCCTCATAATAGCCCTTTTGTTCTCTCATTTTACTGATGAAGCCTGAAGCACGGGGGTGAGTCACTTTCCCAAGGTCGCGGAGCTGGTGGACTGCAGACCCAGGGTCGTCTGCTGGGAGGACTCTCCGTGGGCCCCTGGAGGCAGGGGGCTTTGTCCCCAGAGTAGGGCCTGGAGGTGTCTGCCGGCCTGCAGCGTGGCCCGTGGCCTGCTCTCGGGAGCTGGGCTTCCCGTGCTCCCTTCCGTGCTTTTTGGCACTGCGCTCGTCCCGCTGCACCGTGTCACAACATTCCTGGAAGGCATTTTGGAGCACGCTCAGTCATGCTTTGATGGTAGTGTCGGTCCATCTTTCCTTCATTTTCACCTTTTGTGCTGTGAGAGGTTTTGTGTGTTCTTTTTTTTTTTTTTTTTTTTTTAAAGATTTTATTTATTCGACAGAGATAGAGACAGCCAGCGAGAGAGGGAACACAAGCAGGGGGAGTGGGAGAGGAAGAAGGCAGGCTCCCAGCAGAGGAGCCTGATGTGGGGCTCGATCCCATAATGCCGGGATCACGCCCTGAGCCGAAGGCAGACGCTTAACCGCTGTGCCACCCAGGCGCCCCGGTTTTGTGTGTTCTTATCTGTCCAACATCTGCCCGTCCCGAAGATGACATCCTCCACTGCCCTCTGGCAGGAGCAGAAATGCAAACAGGCTCTGGTTCCTTTCATTCGTTCTTTCAATGAGTATTTCTTCAACCCCTGCTGTGTGACAGGCACTCTGGGGGTACTTGGGAATATGGCAGCGAATGTAACAGACAAAATCCCTGTACTCATTGAACTTTCGTTCTGGGGGTCGGGGAGCTACACCAAAACATGACAGGTAAGTGAATGATGTAGTGTGAAAATAGGTGCTAAGTGCCGTGGGACACACAGCAGCGTAAGGGGCCCAGGAACGGGGTGGGGGTTGTAGTGTTACCGTGGTGGTCCCTCCGGCTCGATGGGGAACTGAGGTTTGAGCAGGTTTGAGCCAAGACCGGAGGCAGGTGGATCTTCGGGGCTTACTCTGCTTCACACGCAGCCCCTGCTTTTAGCCGTGTCCTGTCTTTTGGTGATACTTCCTTCTGCTGGCTTTTGCTAAATAGATGAGCTGGTTTTCCCGAAGGCCTTTGGTTTGTCACAGGTGAAATTTCCTCTGTGACGTGGAAACCTTGGGTCTTCTTGTTCCAGTGGTGTCTTGGGTGATGTGTGTACTCATCCTAGTGAAAATGGTATGCGTACTTGTTGCCCCCGGCTCCCACTTCAGACCTGGGACTGCTTTAGGTGCCCGCAGGTTAACTTGCTCGTTCACTCAGCAGGATGTGCTTATGGAACAATCTCGTTGCTTGCTTTCTGAGCTGATCTCTGTGAAATGCTGAGTTGGACCGGGTAAGCATCCGTTGTCCATTGTTGAGCACACTATTAAATGACATTGCACTTGATGGAGTGCCTTCCACGCATATTATCATTTAATGAGGAATCCCCGCGGGTCCCTGTGCACCTGCTGCAGCGGTGGATTTCCACTGTGATGTCATCTTCGTGAGTTGCTACGGGTGATGGGGCTTGTTGATTCCTGCAGGAAAACCAGCCTGTAGGAAACCACAGGTCAGAAGCCTGTACGATACCCGGGTTCTGGAGAGGTCGTTCTTGGCAACGTGGGTTATGTTGAGGCTCTGCAGTCTAGTGTTTGTGGGAAATGAGGTGGACGGGTGACTTCATTGCCTACAGCTGTTGTAGGGAGGTGGAACGGTGGGAAATTACAGGTCCTCCTGGTTCTCCAGTGGGAGCGTGCAGCTGCTTTTCAGAGAAAATGTTGGCATTTATGAGGGGTTGTTGGATACTTTAGGGGGTTACGTATGATGCCCCCAGTGTGTTACTGGATACAACAACCTGGAACATTTGCATGGCGGCAAAGGAAAGGTCATTTTAAAGACTTAGGAGCAGTAGTGGTGGTTTCTTGCTTCTTCAGAGGCCAGTGTGGGGACTGAACGCTTTCTTCGTGGAAGGGCGCTGCTTTAGAAAGATGACACACTTCGATTGAGGGGTCCGTCGTAGCTGAATCCCCCGGGAGAGCGTGAGCAGCTGATGTAAATTAGAGTCTGCATTTGGGAGATGCCCATAAACTAAGCACTCTGTCATCAGGCTGTGGTGAGTGGCGGCGACTCTTGCGCGGAGGGACGTCCAGGGCTGTCCTGGATGATGGGCTGCTCGGCCCAGCGTGGGACGCCTCCACATCTCATTGTCTTGGCGCTTTCCGCCTCAGGGGCTCTCCCCTTGACCGAGATTTTGAGCTTTTGCTCTGTGACCTTCACAAAGCTTACCCTCTTTTCCTCTCTCTTCACTTCCCCCTTTGCCCGCTCCGGGCCCTTCTCTGTTCCCTTGTGCCGATCAGCTCACCCACTTGTTTTTCTTCCTGCTCACTTTTGATAATCCCTGACTTTCCCCTTCATGTAGAATATACCTCTTTTTATCAAATCTAAGATGCCGTTATTCATGAAACCATTATTTTATGTACCACGAGGCAAGGAAAAAAACACTGTGCATTGAACTGTGACACAATGGTTTCTTTATCAGTTAACATTTTTATTTGTCTACTTATTTAAAGAGCTCTTTTAGACTTAATTAGACATTGATTTTCTCATATATCACTCTTGTGCATAGATAAAAAGGAAAATGCATATGAAATATATTGGGTTAGGTGTTCTTAAAACTTTTACAGTGTCTAGTGTTTGGCCCAGAGATATTCGTGCCTGTTTGCCTCAAAGTCATCTGTGCCACCAAGACCTTTGGTGATTCATCATTAAAAAAAAAAAAAAAAACAATGAAAGTGCTCAAAGCTCTTGGTTCTGGGCTCTTAATATAGGCTGGCCATTATGTAGAGTTAGCCAGTTTTTGACTCACTTGGGAATTTTCCCTAATTCCCCAATTCACTGTCCATTTCTACTGCACTTGATTTGGTTTCTAAAGATTATGAGTACTTTCTTGTTGTTTCTGGGACTTTCTTCCAGGCCACTGATGGGTGTCACGTGGGCTTTGCTGCTGGTGTGTTGTATGTTTGAGCGTGTGCTTCTTATGGCAGGTGCCTCATGGCCTGACCCACAGCATCATACAGTGTCATTCATTGTGAGATGTGTCCCAATTTCATGTCAAACTGTGTCAAAGAGGGCAAATTAGAATTGCTGAGTTACGGTCTTCTTTTTCTCATGTGTGAGATTACTCATCTTTATGAAAACGCAGCCCCAGGCCTCCTGTCATTGATAAAGGAAAATGGTAGCTCTCATTGGAACGTGTGCATCCATTCACTCCCAATTCCCGGGATCCATGTAAACAGAAGTTTATGTCTTTTTATGTATTCCCTTTTCTTTTTATTTTTACTTCTTTTTATTTTTGAGAGATGAACAGCAATGAGCATGAACCCGTTCAGAAACACTTTGGAGCATTCTCGATCTCCAAGTTACCCTGTTGCATGCTGACATCTGCAGAAGTGAGCAAGGCACTCTGTCTTGCTTCGTGGAGCTCAGAATCACTGAACAAAGCAACTAGAGAAAGACCTAAAAAGAAAAAAAAAAAAAGGGGTAAGTTGAATAGGGACTGGATACTAGATGAAATGGAAAGCATCATTATTGATTTTATTAGTGGCAGCGATGGTCTTGGGGTTGTTTTTTGACAACTCTTACCTTGTGTAGAGCCAACTGAAAGTGTCTATGGATGCAGTGACACCATGTCTGGAAGGAAAATTATGGGAGCGTAAGATAGGGCAAATGTGTTACTGAATTTGACTGATGGGTACCTGGGGTCCATCCTATTTCATTTATGTGTACTTTTGAAAACTTCATTAACATTAAAAAAAAAAAGAAGTTTATAGATGTTCCTAGCTAAAACTAGCAAACCGGGTGAAAACTAGTATTTTTTAAAAAGTGGCCTGAAGCCTGAGCGATAGAGTCAGTGGAAGATTTCGGCTCCCAGTTTCCGTTCTCCCAGGTGATGATGCAGCACCAGCTGAGTTCCTTACAGTTTGGTCCGGTTTGGACACGGTCTCCCTGGAGACAGCGTCAGATCCCGCAGGCTAAAGGCTCTGTCCTACAAGATCGTCCTCCACTTCTGATGCCCGTCGCAAGCCCAGGTTTTCAGCTGTGCTTCTGACTGATGGACTGTACAGCAGAGGGTCCCACCACCCTTCTCTTACGTTCAATTCATTGGCTAGAAGAGCTCAGAGTTCAAGAAAGCCGTTTACCGACTAGTTGACTGGTTGCTTACAAAGAATATGAAAGGATATGAATGAACAGCCAGATGAAGTGATACACAGGGAAAGTCCCAGACAAAGAAAGTTCTGTCCTCGTGGACTTTGGGGCCTGGCACGGTGGCACATGGAAGCGTTCTGGTTCTCCAACCTGGAAGCTCTCTGAACCCCCTCCTTAGGGGTTTGTATTAGAGGCATGATTGAGCAAATCATTGACCATTGGTAATTGATTCAGTCTTTTGCTCCCCACCAGTCCCCAGAAATCGGGGTGGGACTGAAAGTTCCAGCCCTCTAGTCACATGGTTGGTTCCCCTGGTGCTTTCCAAAAGTCACCTCATTAACATAAACCCGGTTGTGGAAGGGGCCTTGTTAGGAGTAACGAGACACCCATTTTTACCTTTCTGGCTTTAAAGACTTTTCAGGGAGAGAGGACAACAGACCAAATATTATGAGAAAAGTAGCTCCTGTGTGCTCAGGAAATTCAAGGGTTTGGGGAGTTATAAGCCAGGAAATGTGGACGAAGAGCATATATGTATTTTTCATACATATATGAGCCTGGGTGGCTCAGTCGGTCAAGCGTCTGCCCTCAGCTCAGGTCGCGATCCCAGGGTCCTGGGATTGAGCCCTGCATTGGGTTCTATGCTCAGGGAGGAATCTGCTTGTCCCTCTGCCCCTCCCCCCATTCGCGATGCTCACGTGTGTGCACACTCTCTAACAAATAAATAAAATCTAAAAAAATTATCTAAACTCTTAGGAAATGGCTAATTTTGGTGATCATTTTGGTGGTAGAGTGTCCGTTTAGGGTGTTCTGTGAGTTTGCTTACACCTAACCAGCCTGCTCAGTGGCCCAGAGACCCTATCACCCACCAGAGTTTCGTGTGGATATTATATTACATTGACAGGTGTGAGTGGGCAGAAAACACGGCTCTATGGTTAGTCCTTCTGCCAGCTTTTCCACTCGTCCTGGGCAGTTTGCTTGTTGTAATAAACAGTCCCTTGGGAGCTGTGGATGATTTGGGAAGCTAGGGTGGGAGGCCTTCAATAAATATATATTATTCCTTTTGTTTGTTTGTTTGTTTCCCCAGCAGGATATTATTGCTAACACCTCATATTTTACATTGGATTTGTAAATGAGCGATTTGTGACAAATATATGATGATTCATGTTTTCTGGAAGGTGTAATTCCTGGTACTTCACATTTATATCAGCCTTGTCACTGAGATGCCCGAGACACTTTAGAGACATTGCTCATTTATCTTTCATTTCTGCATGCCCGGAAGAGTGTCAGGAGGTAGTTTTCTTCCTGCACTCAGGCGTGCGGTTTCCAGCGGGCCCCAAGGTTGTGAACTTGCCCCCCAGGTCATGCAGTAGCAGTGTTGGGACTATTATTGTCATGGTCCCCGCGGCTACTTAAGATATGCCTTTGGAGAAAGTCAGCTGTGGCCGTCCTGGTTTTAGAACTGCAGTCCCGGACCCAGGAACGAGTTACAAACAGCAGGTGCAGGCCTGGAAGGTGCCGATCGTGGGGGCTGGGGATCATCTCCATAACCTTTCTCGCTGCAAGCTGCTGGTGTGCGTGAGCTGGCAGTGAGCTGGGAGGGGGAATGGTGTGGGTTCTTAGGCGATCTGAGCTCCAGCCTGAGTGTGGGCGTCACGGAAGGAGCCTAGCTGTGGTCATCCAGGCCTCATAGATGGGCCCCCGGAGGCCGGTGGGGCCCCCTGTGGAACATCCCTGTGTGAGGGCTGCTGAGGCTCATCCTCTGTCTGCTTTGCACTGGCCCCAGAATGGGATTTCTGATGATCTGATCCGTCTCGTTTTTCACGCAGGCATCGGAAAGTGCTGGTGTCCTTCCCACCTGCACCATAGGTGTCCCCAAGCAAAGCTGTCCTCAGTTCTGCGAGATTGTATTTTAGAAGGCCGCTGTGGTCAGAGTGTGTTCAGGGTCTGAGCTGCCTGCAGAGTGGAGTCTCGATGACCCAGGCTCCGTGTGTGATATGGGGTGACTTCTGAGCACTGGGAGCTCAGCCTGCTTGGCCCCTAAGAGCTGGTGTCCGGAGGGGGACTGCATCTCGGGGGGCAGCTCAGGGAATCCACGTTGGGGCATGGGAAGCGGTCTTGCAGAGCCCAGAGAGATTGTGCAGGGAAGCTCTCGGTGGGGCAGCTGGCTCTGGGGTGATGTGGCTGAGGGGATGTATAGCACGGGGGCTGCGGGCCTGGGTTTGAAGTCTGGCTTCTCCAGTTAGCTGTGGAAAGTCAGGCAAGTTACTTAACTCCTCTGTTCCTCAGTTTCCTCATTTATGTGTCTCATCGGGTGGTTCAGAAGAGTAGTCAGAATGGGGCCTGGTACTAGGTGGTAAGTGCCCCTAACCACTGGTTCTGATGTAAATTCTCGGGTTGTTAGAGTGACAAGTGTTGGCGCCCCAAGCTGGGGGGGGGCTGTCCTCCGTGGCCAGGGCTCACCAGCCTGCGGTGCCCACTGGAGCTGGCCTTCCTCTGCCGTGTTGAAGCAGACGAGCCCACTTTCCCATTAGTCCCTTCACCTCCATGGACCTTGCCTGGAACCTTCGCCTTGGAAGGAGAGTAAGGACATAGGGGATTGCTGCAGCCCTTGCTCCTTCTCCAGTGAGGAAACTGAGCCCCAGGGCGGTGGGTCAGCAGGGCAGGGTGCCGGGGCGGGCACGGAGTTGATGCAGGGTCTGCGGACCGGAGGCAGGAGGCGGCAGGCAGAACCTTTTCCTGCAGTGTGCGGTTACTGAGAGCTGATTTCCCAGTTTTACCCCTTAATCTCTCGTCTTTGCAAATTACTCCAGGATGTGGTTTTTAACTATGTGACTGTATAATTAATTGTTTAACTCTAATTGACAATTGGTTTTTTTTCAATATCTTGAGCTGTTATTATCCCAATGCAGCATGTTACTTGAGAACTTTTCCACAAGGTTTTAATTAGTAAACGTTCTTTCAGTTTCATTAGTTCACTTTGTGGCTTGCTTTTGAAACTGTAGGTGAGTGACAAGTGGAAGACAAATTAATAATCGTGGCAACGCAACAAAGCTCCTCCCCCCCCACTGCCCCTCCCCCCCCCCCCCCCCCCCGCCCCAGGGCTGAGGACTAGTTCTGTCAATTAGCACGGTGGTCATGTGGTTTTCTCTGATGCCTCTAATTAAGACAACTTACAACTAGACTGCAAATTAATAGATACACTGCGTGATGATTTCGAGAAGAACAATCCATGCAGAACCGCGGATGTTTGGTGATGATAACGCAAAGCGCCCGGGTTCCGACGCTGCCGGTCCTCTGGCCTCCATTTCCTCATTTGGGGAAAGGCTTGTTGGAAGTTCATGTGCTGTGGGGAGTTGGTGCCGACCAGTTTCACGAGGGCCTTCTGTTATTTTTCCTGGCACGTGGGCTTGCTCTCCTTCCCTGCAGATGCTTTGGGCTTCTCTGCTGGACAAGCGGGCTTGCTTGGAGGAAGACACCCTAGTGGGTGGTGACATCATGGTGTGACTCCCTGGACGGGGCATGAAATCAGGTGCGGAAGGCCCTGATGCTGGAAGCTTTCCCTTCCTCGGTGGTCTGTCTCCCTTTCTTAGACCACATGGAATCACATGGGCGGAGGGACGTTCCTGTTTTTAAGGTGAAGCTGTGGTGATGAGCGAGACCAGAAGTGTCACATTGGGGTTACATTTTTAAGATATCGTAATTGGTCAAAGTGCAGTGTGGTTCCCAGGGGCACGGGCATGGAGCAGACCTAATGGATTAATGGCCTGAGGGAGTGAGCAGATGGGAGGGCAATTTCATGGGTGTCTGACTTCAAGTCCTGCCTTCCCCGTCCATAGACGTTTGGGCTGGTCATCTCTTCCCAAGGCCTCTGGAGCTGGCCCACCCTTGGGGATCCCACCAATGCCCCATATGCCCCCGAGGTGGGCTCTCTTCACTCCTCCCCCTCTGTGCCAACCTGGCGGAGAGTCTGGCTTGGGAACCTTCCTTACGGTCTACAGTATTTATTTGTTCCAAGAAGGGAGTGTTACACTGTGAGAAGGAGAATCCTGGCTTTGGAGGTCTGCACACAGAGAAATAGTGGATAAAGCCTAGAAACCTAGCCCTTGCCCTGCCTGACAGTCAGGAAGCCCTGTGCACAGAACATACCCATTTAAGTGCTAATTAGGCATCTAGGATGATGGAGCCTGGGAGCCGGGCTAAGAGATGACCTTTAAAGGTTGTCTGCAGCCCTCTGATACTTGCAGCACATTGAGATGTCTCAAGATAGAGAATCCCCATTCAAAGGCATTGCTCTTCCCTTTAAAAAGGCTGGGCTGTTAAATGGTGCCCAGAGAGTTTAGGAGATGGACAGCTTTCAGCATTTAGTTTCTTCTGGGAGGTAAACAATAAGGATACTATGTTCGTGCTCGGTGTCTCTGGAATGATTGGGACCAGCTGTACCTGTGTGTGTATGAAGCCATGAAGATCCCCCTGGGCGTCTCTTAGCCTTTTCCCCAGGAGGGGGCCCTACTGCTCTGTCCTCTGCTCTGTGTGCAAGTAGAGGGAAGCGGTGCCTGGGACAAAGGAAAGGGACTGGAGCTGAGGGTTGGCCGACACAGGGCTGTGTGCCCATGGAGGAGGAGGTCTGCATCTCCAGAATCCTGCTAGTCCAGCCCATAGCAAGGCACGGCCTTCCACTGTCCCCGGGTCTCTCACCATGTGCCCCTGTTGACACCCAGGACCTCCCTAACCTGCTCTGAGCAGCACCATGTAATTTTTGATGGCCTGCGTCCCACAGGCTGTTGAGAATCTTGAAGGCTGGCATGTGCTTAGCTACTCCCCTTCCTGCCCTCCTCCCTCTTGCAGAGGTGCATTAACAACCATGGCATATCAAACTGGAGGGAGGCTTTGGGGAATGAGGCCCCTGTGGGCCTGAGAATCTGCATCCTGGGAGGGGTGCAGGTTGAAGGCCACCAAACCAGTATTGGGTAGCTGTACATGGAGCTCCAGGGGGCTCGCATAATCAGCAGAAAGGACGGGGGGGGGGGACATTTGGGGAAGATGGATCCAGCCATGAGGATGTGGTAGAAGGCTATCCAGTCATGAAGAGGAATCATGTGCAAAGGTCCTGAGGTCAGAGTGAATTTGGTGTGATTGGGCAACTAAAAGCAAAAAGAAGGCTGGTGAATGGAAGCACGGTGGGCAAGGGAAGCACCAGGTCAGTAAGCATTTAGGAATTATTCGTGTGTATCATTGGGTTCCCTGAGTATGGCTCAGCACCCAGCACACGGTTGGTGGTCTGTAAACGTTGGTCAGTGAGATGAGTGTCAGACTGGTGGGGTCACCGTGATGAGAATGGCTGCGAGCCCAGACTCAGTGGAGGGTCTGCTGCTTGGTAAACCATGCCATACTATTACAACACATGCTGGCCCCTGCCACTACCCTTCCCTGGCCTTTTCCCCGGCTGGGTGACCTAGCCTTGAGTTATAAGTCACTTGCCCCTTTATGCTCTGTCTCTGGTCCGTAACAGCTGTGGTCTGGCCGACATAGTCAAGGTAGGGAGTCGGTATCATTTCTGGGTGTAAGTCTGGCTTTTCTAAGTGCAGTGCATCCTAGAGCGTTTTTTTCCTCCAGAAATACTGCATTGCTGTGGTGGCCAAACAGGCCCCAGCTGTATCCGTGTGCTGTTAAATCACTGGGCCTTAATCAGTGGGGGAGCTGCTTCACCTCCTTGGAGAAGCGCAGGGAGACCATGCAGGGATGCTGAAGTCGAGGAGAGAGAGACAATGAGCAATAGAATTATCAGTTGTTTTTAAACCCTCTTAGTTCCTTCCAGCTGTATTTAGCGGGGAGTTGTTCATTATGAGCTCTCCTTCCACCAATCCATCATCATAAAACTGCTCTGCATCGAGACGGGAATCTGGAGGCAGTCACCTAGGTTAAAGAGTCTCTGGGCAGTCTGGCTGTGTAGGAGACCCGCTGATAGACTCGGATTAGGCAGCTGATGTGCTCTTATGTGTTACATTCCTGAGCTCTGGGAGCTGCGTCTGACTGCTTATTTTAATGCTCTGTGCCTTTGACAGCCACTTACAAGATAAACCTGTGTGCTAACACCGCTGACTTCTGCTGTAGAGGGTGGGAGATTTAGGACATCGGGCAGAGAGGATGGAGGTGGATTTATGTTGTGAAATGTGGGGGCACCTCTAGCAGTACTTTCGGAGGCCTTTGGGTGGGCACACGGTCTGTTCACACGTCAGTCAGCGCCCCTGAAGTCATTGGACCGTGCTTGCCAAGGGAGCAAGCTCTTTGGGGGCATCTGTCTGAAGGCCTGCAGCAACCTGCGAAGGGTTTGAAGCCAACCTACCAAGTTAAGGGAGGAACGCAGGTGCCACCGGCAATGTGCCGAGCAACAGGGGAGAGTTCTGTCCGCCTTTGTGGAATGTAGAGAAGCAACAGTAGGATTTTACTCCAGGACTTGGCGTTCTTAGGAACCGAGAAAATGTTTTCCTCCATTGTTTGGAGAGTTCGGAGGTAGAGTAATGAGACCCTGGGGGATGGCATCTGGAGTCATCCGAGCAAGAATTTAGAACGGATAGTGGTGATCGGCGATACCGTGCATCCCTCTGCCCTGTGCTGAGAAGTGGTTAGTTCAGCCTTTAACAGCTAGTGGGTGAACGGGGTGCAGGTGGCTAGAAAAATGCCTAAGTCAAGGGAAAAGGGAGAACAGGGGAAGAGGTGAGCCCGGAGGGAAAATTTCCTGCAGCACAGCTCACTCCCTCTTGGAGGTTGGCGCTTTCTGTCTCTCATATTTTGGGGGGGTTGTTCTTATTGGCTGGGGAGGAAAACAGCTGTAAAATGAGTGCTTTGTATGCCGAGGGCATTGATTTCCCTTTTTGCTCCTTGTTCCTCCTTGGTCCCTGCCTCCCCCCCAGAACGTAACTTCTGCAGAAATGCGGATTCAATTGCGAACTGAACGTCCTGCGTTGGATCTCTTGCAGGAGTTAATAACTTATTATTAATAACGTGGATTTAGGGCACTTTCTCCCCAGCTGTGTGTTGGCCATGCTGCTTGTGCTTTTGGGGAACCCTGAGAGTGTGTCTGGAGAGGTGGCGTGGGCAGCTTTGGGCTTTGGAGTCATTGCCTGGGTCCAGTCTCAGCCCTTCTTACTGCTGTCTATCCCTGAACAGGTACCTTCCTTAAGTCTCCGTCGCCTCCTCTGTAAGATGGAAATAACAGGGCCTCTCTTGTTACAAGGATTAAATGAGATATTGCCTGTCAGGCACTTAGTATAACCCTGTGCCCCGGCGCATAGGTAAAAAGTGTTCAGTATGGTGTGATGTGCGTGTGTAAGCATGCATGTGCGTGTGTGCGTGTGTGTTGTCTTTAACTCAGCTGAAAGTCATTTTCTGTCTGCAGCTGCACACACGTGTACTTGTGCATACGCGTGTACGCACACGTACAGCCATGCACTCCCACGTCTTTGCTTCTTCCCAGCTGAAAAGGTGTCTATGTCATTTCATTAGAAATGCGACGTTACTTTGTGTAGGTCAGCGCGCTTTTTGTCCAGCTCAGGGAGAAACGTATTTCACCAGGGAAGGTGGAAATGAAGGTCCTGGTTCGAAACTCGCTTCTGTCTCCTTCTTTCACACGGCAGCACCAAGCAAGCAGTTGGCACAGCCCCTTCGAAACCCATGCACAGTGTTCCCGGAGAGAAGGGGATGTGGCCTGTTAGGGTGTGCATAGTGTCCACGTGTCTGAAGAGCCATCTCATCTGATGACCGGTACTAATTAGTGAATTTCGCAAAGGCAGCATTCGCGGAGTGAAGGCATTTGCCCAAGGACAGCACTTGATTTGCTGCATTGAAATGAAATTTCAAGGACTGCAGTAGCCCGGACTCTGTCTGTTACCATCTTTCTTCTCCCCTCTTCCTTCTCCCGTGTCTTCATTGGTTTTCCTTGCAGCTTACATCTTTCATCCACGTCCACCCCCCCCAAACTATTGTCCAGTGTTTCTCAAGCTGGGCATGCGGGAGGAATACCTGGGGAGATTTAGAAGTACAGATGCCTAGGACCTACCCAGGCCAATTAAATTGGAGTGTTGGGCCACAGGGCTGAAGCCTGTTTTAGAAAAAGCTCCCCACACCTGATTCTCATGCAGTCAGGTTTGGAAAGTTGGTCAGGAAGGCATTACTGAGGGTTTCCATCTTTTGGCTGTAACCTCTAAACATCATGTATGTTTGGTCCATTTTGTGGGCTTTGAATTGACTTGGGTCTTCTCTTCGGGTGCTTGATTTTATACTCAGAGTTGAAAATTGACGAACGTATAATGGATTGCCCATTGGATTACCGAATGAGGCTCTTAGTCATAAGTAGTTATTCCGGAATCTCCAAGAATTAGCTGTTTACAATAGAAAATAATGGTGAAAAGATACCAAAATGACAGCGTAACGCTTAAAGAAAATACAACTTTTCTTATAGGCTCTGGACTGAAAGAATATAGCGAATAGGGTATTCAGTAGTTGAGCAATCATGGGTTTTGTTTTTCTGTATTTTTTAAATCTGGGGTTTGGTTGGGTTTTTGTTCTTGTTTTTTTTAAGGAGGGAGGTTTGACCCCGTCATGTTGAGTGTCAGTGACCATGTGGTTGTGAATCTCCAGAAAAAATCATTCCAGACAACCTATTCTGGATCATGTACCACCTGACTGGGAGGGTTGGGACCTTTTTCACGATTAGAGAACACTGACATCTGTCGTCGGACTGCCTGTGAGCCACTTATCTGCTGGGGGGAAATACACAAAGCTGTCTGTCCTGGGCTGACCTGGAACTGGGGGTGCTGCTAAGCTCTCTGCACAGTGGCCCCGCTGCTTCCCCTCCACCGCCTTGCACACCCTCATTTGAATGCAAGGTAGAGGACCTTCTAGGAGTGCGTCTGTCCTCGTCTCCCTGTTGTTGTCACCTCTTAGGATGGATCATGTTGGCACGTTGAGAAGCAGAGTGGGAGGGAAGGGCTAGAGGTCCTTGTGCTTCTGAGGTTTTTGAAATCCAGGGGCTTTGACTGATTTCTCTGTGGAAGGATAAACTGGCCAGAATTTAGGAATATCATGAATAGGTTTATCCACGGGGAGGTTGAAGTCTTGTGTCTGTTTTCTTGATTCTGCCCGTGTGTGTGTGTGTGTAACACATTTGTAGAAACAGTTGAGACCTCCATGATTCTTTTCTTCAGAATAGCTGATCAGTTTTCCAGTGTGTAAATCACATGTGGTCAAACACATAGTTAAAGTAAGAGAAGCCACTCAGCTGTCTCGGACAGAGCTTTTTTTTTTTTAAAGATTTTATTCATTTATTTGACAGAGATAGAGACAGCCAGCGAGAGAGGGAACACAAGCAGGGGGAGTGCGAGAGGAAGAAGCAGGCTCCCAGCAGAGGAGCCTGATGTGGGGCTCGATCCCATAACGCTGGGATCACGCCCTGAGCTGAAGGCAGACGCTTAACCGCTGTGCCACCCAGGCGCCCCACAGACAGAGCTTTGAGAGGGGAATTGCTACAGGCCAGGGTCTCACTCTGGGTTTCACGGGTTTGGAAACTCCATTGTATTAATTTACTTCAGAAGTTATCAATCAAAGATTGGGGTTCCCATGAATCAGAGTTGTAAATGCTGGTAAATAAGATTGACAGTTCATTAACAGATGACGAGAAGCATGCTGTTGTAAGAAGGCTCCTGGGGACTCATGTGCTCAGGAAACCACAACATTGGTGGGTGAGCAGCTATGTTTTCTGTAGCCTGATTTCCCTCTGCCTATGAAGCTTGATGAATTGCCCTTTGCTATTCTGGGGATATTTCTGTGTATAGAATCAATGCCCTCTCCCTAGGGTAGCAATGGAGACTCATTTTTCACAAAAACCCAATGTGCGATTTATTAAACCATTGTCTCAGCCTCAAATCCTTCCAGACTCTGAACTGTGATGCTGAAGCTTGGACTCTGCCTGTCAGCCCATTTCTGCACCTGCCAGCAGCTCCCCAGCAGGCCTGGGTGGTGGTGGGGGGGGGGGGAGCAACAGCCAAGGGACCAGCAAGATGGGCAGCAGAGAAGGGACTTGGTCCTTCCCCCAGGCTTCCTCTTCCCATGAGCGGCCTTCAGGGACACTTGTCCGCTTCACCTGTGGCAGCTGAATCTAGTTTTCCTGGTGCTGGAGAAACCACCTCATGGCCCCCGCCCATCGTAGCGTCCCATCCTCAGAGCTCTGGGCATCGGGGCCCCTTCTCCGAGTTTGTAAGGGTCAGCCCTTCCGACTTCTCCCCTTTGTTCCCTCCATTTTGGGGGCGGTGGCTGCTTCTGTGGTTGCTCCCTCCCTGATACTTCAGTTACCTGGTTAACAACTTTACACCTAGTTAACAATTCCTATGAGAGTCCCTCTGTTCAAAACGCTGCTGTGGCGTCTGAATTCTAGTTGGATCCCGACTGATAGATCTGACTTTCTTTTCAACATTCTTCAGTATTCAGTCGGCAGAACTATTTCCGAGACATATTGGTCCTTAATTGGATTACGGTTTATGTTACGTTCCTTAGATTTTTTGCTCAAGTCATCCTGATGAGATTTTGTTTTCGATTCCTCTTTGAGACTTGAGACAAACTCTCTTCTCATCAGCTACACTTCTAAATCATCAGCTAGAGTGAGCTATTTCCTGGAAATATCGCCCAGATGGCTAATGCCATTCATTCTCTTGGTTCTTTTTGGCCTTATTTTCAGAGGGTGGCATTTTCCAAACTTATCGCCAAATTCTATGCCCCTTACACGACAATGCTGAAATTTCCTTCAACTTCCAGATGTTGGCTCTTGTGTATTTAAGCTGTATACACTTCAAAAAAGCTTTGAGGCAGCACCTAAGCAAAAGCATATATATTGTGTGTAAACATAGACTCAGTAAAACAAGAGTTTAAAAATCTAAGGCCCAGTGATTTGCAGGGGTGAGGAGGTGGCAACATAGGGTGGGGAGAAAAGGGGAGAAAATAGAAGTGCTCGGAGAACTGAAGGATGAAGGAGAATGAACGTTGAGCATCTGCGTTGGGCCAGATCCTGGGTAGGTGTTGCCCGTCTGTGTTGAGTTTAGTCCCCCACATAATCCTGCCCGATGGGTATTGTTATCTCCATACATACAGCAGGAGCCTGAAACCCAGAGTTGAGTGAATAGGGCTCCTGTGCCCGTGAGCTCTTCATCAAGTGCTCTGACGCCAGCCCGAGAGAAGCTCCCTCAGCTGCAAAGTCGGATCCGGTCACCAGAGGAAACATGTCGGGTTACGTAGCCCGCATTTTCTAACAAAGCGAAGCACTTCCCTGTGAGAGACCGATATTTTGTAGCCTTTACACTTGATAAGAATCTCCCGGACTTTAAAGGTCACTGCACATCATAATGGATAGTGTCAGTTGGACAAAAAAAAAAAATATCAAAAACCAAATGCAGAGATGCACACGTGGCCATTTATTTAAGTCACTTCCTGTAGCTGAAGCGAGACATGAACTCACCATTGGGTAAAGGCATCCTGCGACAGAGAAGGACTGCCTCTGCGTAGAGCCCGCCTTCTGCCGCTCTGACCCGGTCACGGGGGAGCCCCAGGGGGCCGTTGGCCGGGCGCCCCATCGTGCATGTCACTTCACTCCTGACAGGCAGCGTGAGGCCGCTGCCAAGAGGGCAGGCTTCTGATAAGCGGGTTTGAACCCACCCTAAACTTGGGCAAGCTGCCAATCTGTCCGGGCCTTAGTTTTGTCACTCAGGAGATGGGCGTAATAATCATGTTATTGTTCTTTTGACTTAAATCCACAGACCTCCCCAAAACAGCTGATGTGAAGAGGAATCTACGTAGTAGCAGTCAAAACTATCAGAAGGGAAGTAGAGCCAAACAACTTGGGGAGAGGAGATGAAGAGCCAGGTGGGTGGGGACTAACCTCGGGTACTGTTAGGTGACTGTTAATTGTCCCCGCAGGTCTGCAGGGGGCTGGTGAGGTCCCCCTTGATAGACAAAACAGGTTCCGGTGTGGAGCCTAACCCGTGTCAGGTGCGCTCGTAGCCCCCGTCGGGGTGGCAAGGGTTAGCTCTCGGCACAGGGCTTGGGTCACACGTGCTTGCTGGTCACTGGGTGTTCGCTGTGATTGCACCCTGGCCCCTCGAGGCGTTCGGGTTCCCAGATTGCTGCCGCTTGTGTCGGATTGAACAGGGTGACAGAGCAAAGCGGTCAGCGCGAGCTGGGGGCCTGGACCCTGGCCCTTCCTCACGTACCTGGCATGCAGAGGACGGGCGCAGGGTGTGGCCGTGGACAGTGGGCCTGTGGCTGGGAAGGACTTTGGCATGGCCCCTCCCGTGGGGAATAAAAACAGTGACCCCGAGAACTGACTGTCCCCCGTACTCTTCCGAGCGTGTTCTGTTGTGTGCGTTAGCGCCTCTCACCCTTCTGAACATTGCATGAGGCAGTGTTATCGTCCCGTCTGTGGACAGACTGCCAGTGAAGAGGGGTTAATCGAATTGCCTTAGGTGACAGACGTGGAAGTGGGGAGGTTGGAGTGGACACCTGCTCCTGCTGGCCCTCGGGCCGGGGCTGCCCTTCACCGTCACACGCCATTGCTGTCCCCACGCCACGGGTTCCAGTGCGCACTCCTCGGACTCGCACCAAGTAGTTCTGGCATCAGAGGAGATGGTGACTCCAGTGTCCTGTCGTGAGCGAGGGTCTCCAGCGATGTTCCCGCAGGCTCTCCTCCCTGTTCGCTCTGCATGTCCCTTCTCCACCAAGCGCTGGATTCACCCGGCTGGAATCCGGGCCAGTCTGGTGGCTTACTGGACCAGTGGATGGCCAAAGGGGGGACACTGGGCTCTGGAGGCCCAGCCTTAAGAGGCCTGGCAGCCTCCGCCTGTGTGTGAGGTGTCTGCCTGGAGCTGGGCTGCTGTGCTGTGAGATGTCCCGGTGGCTCTGCCAGAGAGAGAAGCCTGGGGAGCTGCCCCGGAGGCTAGAACACTCCACGGGGGCGGTGGTGTTGGGGAGAGCCACGGGCCTGGGAGTCAGGGGACAGAGGCCGGCCCCCCCCTTGTGCACCGGGGACACCGGTGGGCTAGCAGAACTGCCCAGGCACCCCAGAGCGTCCCCAGATGCAATAAATCATTGTCGTCTAAGCCACTGCATTTGAGGAGGCCTTTCTGGGGAGTGGGATGTCGTGGGCTCCACCACGTGTCAGGAGGTATCTGCTGTCATGATTCTCTCGCTGAGCCGGGCCGGCTTCAGCTGGGTTTGCTTTCAGTTTTAAGAAAACCTACAAACCAGCCTGCATTTGTGGCGTCTTTCTCATTCCAGAACCTGCCAATGTGGCTTGAGCCATGATAGAAAATTTTCCCTTTTCAGATTTTAATTACTGAAACTGAACATATTAAATATGTACTTTTCTGTGATAATTATGACTAAAGAATTCCTTATCAATACACCTTAGTCATTTGCTCAGTGATTTAAATATGATAGCGGTTCATCTGCATATCTTGTCAAAGGGAATCATGAGGGGCAGGGTGATTAGGGGAAATGCTGGCTGCTTACTCCTGAGGGGGCCAAGAGGCTGTCCTGAGGGCCCCACAGCAGCTGCTCCTCCCCGCCCTTCCTCCTCTTCTCCAGGACCTCTGCAGTGTTTCCGCATTTGACTCTTACTTTGTTTGAGAGATTTTTTTTTTTATCCATTAGGCAAAGTCTTTCTTAATTCATAATATTTTAAAAATATTTTTTAAAGATTTTATTTATTTATTTGAGAGAGGGAGACAGAACATGAGTGGGATGGAGGGGCAGAGGCAGAGGGAGAAGCAGACTCCCCGCTGAGCAGGGAGCCCAATGTGGGGCTCGATCCCAGGACCAGGAGATCATGACCTGAGCTTACGGCAGACGCTTAATGGACTGAGCCACCCAAGCGCCCCTCTTAATTCATAATTAATTTAGTTTTCCAACCTCTTCCCCATAATCCTTAGCAGCCCGGGGGTCCCAGGGTGGGGAGCTGCTGTCCATGTTGGACCTCCTCAGTGGTGCTTCATGTATTTCTTCTCAAGGGAAGAGTCATTTGGTTTGAATTCTATACAAGCATAGACTCAGTGGGACCTGAAACCTGGAAGGGTTTAATTCACTCCGAGGTCCTCCAACTTAGGCTCCCATTCAGCGAAGACTTCCCTTCAGCAACAGATGGTAAATGGATTCTGCAGAATGAGTAATTCCTTCATTTCTGTCTGAATGGTTTGTTTAGAAGCAAACAAAATGATTCCCTCTTCCTATTAAATTTGTTGTGAGAACGTCAGGATCATACTGAGTTACTGTCCAAAGCTGTGTCTGGGAAGAGGGGACGGAGATTTCAGACCCCGGATCACGGGGGGACCTCAGTAACGTTACCCGCCGGACGCTTAATTTAATCAGCTATTGATCCAGATTGTTAAAACACTAGGTACTTTGCTCAGGAGATACAGTTTTATCATGTTGAGATGACCATTATTCAGCGTATTTTCAGTATATTTCCTTTTCCATTGTGACCGTTTTTACGAGTGGTAGTTCGGTGGCATTAAGTCCGTTCATGTTGTCAGGCATGCGTCCCCACCATCTATCCACCCCCAGAACTCTTTCATCTTGTAAAACTGAAACTCTGTCCCCATTCAGCACTAACTCCCAGTTTCCCTTCCCCCAGCCCGCGGCCAGCACCATTCTGCTTTCTATGAATTCGACTCCTCTAGGGACCTCGTATGAGTAGAGCTGTGAAACATTTGTCCTTTTGTGACTGGTTTATTTCACTCAGCATCCTGCCTTCCAGGTCCATCCACATTGTAGCATGCATCCGCATTCCCTTCCTTTGTAAGGCTGAGTTATATTCCATTTTATGGATTTAGACCGCATTTTATCTCTTCCTCTGCCAGTAGACACTTGGGTGGCTTTCACATTTTGGCTGTTGTAAATAACATTTTTCCTACATTTTAACTTTAAAAAATGAAACAATTATCTATCTTTGTTACTTAGAAACTTTGAAATATCTTTTTTTCTTTTTTGAGAGAGGGAGAAAGAGAGAGCATGCCCGTCTGTGCACACAAGCAGGGAGGGGCAGAGGAGAGGGAGAGAGAGAATCTCAAGCCAACTTCCCGCTGAGCATGGACTCCGACACGGTCCTCGATCTCACAACCCTGAGATCATGACCTGAGCCGAAATTATGAGCTGGACACTTAACCAACTGTGCCACCCAGGCACCCCTGAAATATCTTTTAATAGTAGAGAATTATGGTAATATGTACCAAATACACGTTGTATCATACTTAACTGGTTGGCAGTTCCGTTTGACGCACATACCTGAGTCTTTAGGTTGGCCTCTATAAAATAGATAATACTGCCAATTCTGCTTTGATTTCAGAGATCAAAGATGAGTTAATATGTATGAGTGCCCCTTGTAAAAAAGAGTGTATAAATGCTAGTAGTTAATACCAGAATAAATTCTGAATGTCCTTGTTTGCATTCTGGGTAAGTAGGCATTTTATAACCATGTTTTTCTAGAAACTTCAGACATTTTGCACTCACTCTTTTTAGCATAGACTTGAACTAAGGGAGTTATTTGTGGGATTACGAGGTCTGAAGGCATATCTAAATATTATGCAGGTTCTCTAGAGTCAGTGTGGCAGGATGTCCTATACTCCCATATGTCTTATACTCCTGTATGTCCTACACTCCCGTAGAATGCCAGCGTTTTCTCTTTTCTTCCCTCTTCTCTCTTTGCTTGCCCTTTCTGTTCCTACAAGGTGTGAGGGCCATAATGTAGGATATCATACTTTCTAGACAGCATGTGCATGATTTTTCTCTTTTCTTTTTTTAGGCTCAGTATAGACAGTCTTTATTGGCAGTGCAAAATAGTAACAAATCCAGCATGATGGAAAAGGATGTGAGGCATGGCTCCCCTTACTCTTGAGGGCCCTGTAACCGGGCAGGTGGTACCAGGGCATTTGACTTGACTGTGGACACTTTGGGCCCAGCATCCTCCAAAGAACAAGCTCCCAGGCAGGAGGGCAACACCCCAGAAGGGAAGGGAGCAACACCCCAGAAGTGGCATGGGCTATATCCTACCCTAGGCTACTTGGCCCCTGCCTACCACACGCCTTGACAGCTCAGCTTAGGGTAGGGGTGTTAGGGTACTGGACTAAACCTACCTCTCTCCAGACTTGTGTATCTAGCCACCTTATGCCTCAGTTTCTTTCCTCCCAGTGATTAGCCAGATTGGACCACCAGGCCCTGTTGGTAGCCCAGCCCAACCCAATGTGAGCAGTTCCTATAACAGACTGTATTTTAGCCATTGTGTGGGTTGCAGGCTCTTGGAGGCTGCTGGGATCACTGGCCCTAGCCAAAGAGACCCTCTCTAGGCCACAGAAATTAATCCAAGATGGTGGACATCGAGGCTAGCACCCAGATGTCTTGTGGATTTCCCATGTCCCCTTCCAGGATGTATTTATTGATTATATGCCAGGGACTGCCCAAGAGGTGGCATGAAATATGGGGGGATTCAGTCCTAGATGAATCTGGGACATTGGCTAGAAATTCCAGCTGGACTGGTATTACTCAATCATCTGTTGCGTTTCAGTGTTCCTGATCACGCAAAATCACATATACGAGAGAAGGAGATTCCGAGCTTCGGCAGTGTCCTCTAACTATAGACTTTTACTTGCTTTCTTGGCAGGGTCAGCCTTCCATGTCCTCCTGTATCATACTGGCCATCTTTGATGGTGGCGTTTCTACAAAGTACAGGTGACCCACTGTGTGCTCTGGGCCTGCTTGTGGACCTAGAGCAGTCTTATTGCCCCCTGGCCCAGGTTTTCTTTTCCTCACACCATCCTGTCCATTTTGCTAGTTCCCAGTCATGCACACAAGGCTATTCCACAATCCTACAATAGTGATTCCAGGCTTCTCTGAGCCCCAGGCTGGGGGCGGGGGTACCTGGCGGGAGCATGTCATGTCAGATGTCTTGGGGAGTCCAGGACAGTAAATGGAATTAAGACATGTTCTGTGTTTCCAGTTTCTCGAAAGCATTAATATATGAGTGTTTAATTAATATATACAAGTGTGTTTCATGAGTCTGCAGCGAGTCCATACAGCTCTGGACTTTTCTCCCCTTGTCAGAGTGCTTCATGTGTCCCACGCTGTGATACCCAAGAGACGCCGGCAGGGAGACCCGGCTTGGCGGTGGCGTATGTGACACTGCCCTGCCCACAGCCACTGTGAGTCTTCTGGCAACTGCCCCTGCCCTCAGAGGGTTCACTGTGGACAGCCTAATGGCATTTTGGCCTTCATTCCTGGAAGGAGGCTTTTTCTTCCCCCATGTTGTGAGGCTGCCAGGCAGGAGTTCCTGGAGTCTCCCTCCATCTGGCTCTGCAGATGGCTTCGCAGACCCAGGCAAGAGGGCTCCGTCCTTCCATTGGGCCCGATGCCTGCAGGAAGGGCCAGTTGCTGCCATCACTCTCAGCTTCTTGCCATTCTAGGGTTCTGAGACGTCTGGCTCTAAGGAACTGCTTTTCCGTGGCTTGGTGTCCCAACACTATATGTGCGAATATTTAGTTAATAGCATTTATTTCCTCTCCCCTTGGACCCGGGTGCTTCAAGGGCAAGGTCTATGGTTTATCCCAGCTTCTCATGTGGTCTGTGGTGAAGAGTGGGAGTTCAGTGTGGTGTTTGTTCAATGAGCGCTTGGAAAATAAAGGGTCAAGTTCTGGAAGTAGTTTTAACGTGCTGCAGTTCCAGGCAGCGTGCCCCTCATTCTGCCCTCCGTTTTCTAAATTCTAAGGTGTAGCTAATATTCCTCAAATGGCTCCAAAGGACATTGGAGACACTTCCGTGGTTCTTTACGTACCGTATGCCTGCTCCCGTGCAGAGGGGGGACATCCAGGGTTTGTTTTCAACATCAGAAATCCTGTGACGTGCAGCTGTTACTCACCGGATCCCGCAAATGAGCAGGTGCAGAGAGCTGAGTAACTTGCTCATGGTCACAACGCTCTTAAGTTAGACAAGTGTCACTAGCACGCGGGGCTGCCTCCCTCCACAACCTGTGTGTGTGTGTATTCGTGTATGTGGAAGTTGATATACGCACGGACTTACATATATGTGTGTACATGTTTAGGACGTGGACACACACGTGTACATGCATGGTGTACACACACCCTGGTGTATGACACATTTAGGAGGTGCGTGTGCGGGAAATATACACACAATATGTATGTACCTTTGACCCTTGAACCACACAGTTTTAACTGCGCAGGCCCATTATATGCAGATCTTCTCCAATAAATAAGGCACAGTATTATCAATGTATTTGCCTTATGATTCTCTTAATAACATTTTCTTTAACTTCTTTGTAAGAGTACAGTAAAGAATGCGTGTACAGAGTATGTGTTAACCGGCTGTTTATGTTCTCTGTAAGGCTTCTGGTCAACAGCAGGCTATTGGTAGTTAAGGTTTGGGGGGGATGCAGATTTTCCACTCTGCGGGGGTTGGCGCCCTTAACCCCTGCATGGTCCCAGGGTCAGCTGTGTGTGTGTCTGCATGCGTGTGCATGTCCCCTGACACCCCCTGCATGTGCTGTACGCCAGGGGTGCCTCGTTGTAATTCTGGCTTTGGCAATAGATGTTGCACAAGCATTTCCCCCAGGCTTTCCTTCTTTGAGGGGCTACGACCCTTTTGGCCCTTGAGGTCGGTTCCCATCGGGTGCTCGCCAGGTCCGGTTGCTTCTGCACCCGTCTTCTCAGACAGCACTGTCTCCTCTCGAGCATATCAGATGCCAGAGTGTGTCTGTTGAACTGAAATTCCTAAGCCTGCAGGGTGTACTCCCAGTTTGTCAAGACAGATAACACACATGCCTTTTTTAGATGACTTAAAAGATTCTTGACACGATCCTCATGGTGTTTTAGTAAGTTTTCAAGTCCTGGTCAGCCAGGCTCTGGGTCAGGAGTAAATGTTTAATAAACAATGTAAGGGTGACGGAGGAAAAGCACGGGCCTTAAGTGGAACTGTGGGTTCTGTGAATCTGGGATGGATTATTGTTCCTGCTTTTTTGTGTATAATGATCGTGTTCTTCCCGGGAGGCTTCGTCTCTTGCCTCAAGCAGGTATGTGATACGGATTCCTTTCCGGGCCCTTGGAGTGTGTTGGCCTGGGATAGAGGGTTGATGTGTAGTGAGACGTTCCTAGGGGAGATTTGGGGGACAGTTTACGTATTCCTCTTTGGTCCCTTTGCCAGAAAGAAGCACAAGAAGTGGTTGGAGCGAAAAGTCGCCTCCTAAAATTAGCTCTCCTCTTCGTTTCCCCAATGCTTTTTCCTGGTTGGTGCAGGTACTGTTGGCCCTTCGGGGTGAGCTGTCCGCATCGTGTAAAAGTGCAAAGACAAATTGTCCATCAGAGGAGCTAATTTTAGGTGCTGGTAAATTTTAAGGACTTACAAGACTCAAACCTGTTTCTGTTCTTCCAGAAGAAGCACTTTTCCCACCTGTAAAACAAGCCTATTTTAAAGTATGAAAAGGACAGACCAGACGAAGCCCCTTAGGGCAGATGTGTCTTGTTCGCTGGCCCCGGAGTGACCGGGGTTGGGCATGCCCGGCACCCAGGAACCCCTGGGTGGCGGCTGGGCTTTCCCTGCTGTAAATGCAGGGGCGGAGTGTGCTCAGGGGAGCGTCTGCTCGGGATGGCAACTGCAGCTCCAAAATAAATCAGTAATTTTGGTCTCAAGAGTGAAGTGGTGTCTCTCTGAAATTGTAAGCCCAAACGGATGAATCCCTGTTTTAGAGTTCCCAGTTTATTTTCTGGAAGAGCTTGTGGCAGATGTGGTTTTGTGGGGAAAGTTCATACCCAGTTCGGGGTCTTTGAAGTGTTAGTATCTGCAAGAGCGAGGTGGAAATTGCTTGTCGATCTGACCTAAGGCTGCACAGGCTTCTGGGTCAAAAGGATATGCACTTAGTGTGAGAACCTGGGAAGCCTGTGGCTTTTTATTTATTTATTTTTTAAAAGAGAGAGCAAACTAAGTCGCTCGCAGTTTTTCAGGTAGGCATTGATGGAAACACAGGTTCCAGGGGGCAAATAGCAAAGAGACACTTGGGTGGTGCAGAGGTTGAAAACGTTGCAGTAGCCGTTACAGTGGAGTGCCCAGGGGGCTGTTCTGGGGGCAGCAGTGGTGAGGGTGGGTCGTAGAAGAGCCGAGAATCCTCAGAAGCGGCACGGAGAGGAGTGTTATTTGAATAGGAGTCCCTCTGTGCGACCAGAAGTGACATTTTGCTTTTCTTACGTCATACTGAGGCTGAGATCTAGGTCTTCCTGAGGCGGTGCTGGGAATACAGCACTTTGCGGTAAGGGGATCTGACAACCCTAGTCAAGTTTTGGAGAAATTCTAACAGCCTCCACTTCCTCCTAGGCAAGGCTGTCCAGAAAAACAGCTGCTAGAAAGCTGTTCCCAGAGGCAGAGGGTTGTAGTCCTTTGTGTTTTAGGAATCGTCCCTTAGATTTCAAGGAGTCCCAACCCCCCTTAAGGGATGTTAATAACGGTTGTGGAATCTCAGTTTGCACGTCCTGGGACCTAATGGGGCTTTTAGTCTCTCCACCTTGGGTTATCTTGTTCCTGTTCGTGGATATGAGTGACCGTATGCTCTTGTAGAAGGCGATTATTTTTCATTTAGCGGGAACTGGGTTGAGTGTGAAGATGCTTTCCCACAGATGCCTTCTTTTCCCTGGATGAGCACCACAGCCAGGAGCCGGCTTCCGTCTTCAGCCTCGGGGCTTGAGAAGAAATGCAAGTGGGCCTCCCTCCTGCTTAGTTTGGGGCAGATGTGGGCGGGTTGCCGGGGCTGTCTTTATCCCTGGGGCTCTCAGGGATAAATTGCTGCTTCCAGGAAAGAGATTCTTGCAGGATTTTCTGTGTGGCTCTAAGGAGAGGAGGACGTGGCTTTAAAAAAAAGGAAGGTAAAAAAAAGGAAGGAAGGAAGGAAAAGAGAAAGAAAGAAAAGAAAGAAAGAAAAGAAAGAAAGAAAGAAAGAGAAAGAGAAAGAAAAAAGAAGAGAGGGAGGGAGGAAGGGAGGGAAGGAAGGAAAGAAAGAAACAAGGAAGGAAACAACAAAAGCCCCCAAACGTGTAATTATCATGTAGGCACTGTTGCAGTTAACCCTGATTTGGCCTCAATTCTGGAACAAGTTAGCTGGTTAGACAGACCCCTGATTAGGTGCTGGCTTGTTATTTATTCCTTTCCTTCCCTAGTCATTTACTCAGCGAGCGTTGCTCCTCCCTGACCTTGGCTGATTTTGGTGCTGCCCGTCCAGCTGTGCTTCCCCAGCAGCAGTCCTTCCTCAGGGTGTAGGCACTTGCCCCAGAGAGCCCTGTATGGGCTTTAATTAACTCATCAACTCAACGGCGCTCACTGCGTGCTCACCACGCAAGGCTCGCACCCTGTTCCTTTTCGGTATACGGAAACATTCGGGGTACAGCACCCTTGGCTTCTCTGTGTTCTTCTAGGATGTGGCACGGGGGTCCTGGCTACCCTGTGGCCGCGGGGCACTGGGGCTGGGAAGTGCTGCTGGAGGCAGGGCAGATGGGCTTGGACTATATTTGGCACAGGGCTCTCACACCCAGTGTCACCCTGGCTCCTTTCCCTGAAGCTTCCTGGAATCACTCTCTGAAAAAAACCTGAGATCCTGTCCTCTGGGGAGCTGGGCGTGGCTGGCTGGGGAATCCCTCTCCTCCCATGGTGTAGTGGGTGGTCAGAACCAGCTGGCAGGCCTCAGAGGGCCATAGCTGACATTTTAGCTTGAGATCTGGATTCTCAGCCCCCTGGTGCTCTAGCATCAGAAATGGGAAGCTTTGGATACCTTGAGTCATAAAATAAATGTGATGTGCTGGCGGGGGGAGGGGACAGGTGGCTGGAGCTGCTTCATGCTCGCTGCCCCCTTAGGCTCCCCTTTCTTAATAGGTGCGTAATTCGCAGCCACGGAGTTCCACCCATGTCCCCTGTCGCTTCAAAATGTAAATGAAGCTTGCAGAGCCAGGAAGGGGCCCGCATTCCTGCTCTTTCCCTGGGTCCCTGGAGGTGTGGCAAATGCGCCCCTGAGCAGCGATTGGCCTGTTATTACTGGTCTTTGCTGCTCGCTGAGCTAATAAAGGGGCAGAAGGAAGCCTCTATAAAGGCACCTGGGGCTTTGCCAGGCTGAGTCACAGCTGACTTAGGGAAATGCCACACAGGACGCCTTCGGTTCCCCCCTGTTCTAAATGGAGGTTTGCAACTGCACACTCAGAAAATGAATCAGAGTGGGGGGAAAGTGTGCAAGAGAAACTCAGCAGAAATGCAAGTGTGGGAGGGCCACAGAATGGTGCTGTATATAGAGACCCACACCTTTGGTCCTGCTCGGTCTTCACCGAAGGCGTGTCCTGATGCCAGAGGTTAGTGGGCAGGGGAGGATGGGGGGACCACAGTGGAGTAGATCCATTCTGTTAGGTTAGCCGGGCTTTAACCCTGGCTGGCACAGGGTGCCCTAAGCACGGAAACCTCTCTCCACCTTCTCAGCCCGGGGCATGGCAGTGGGGTGGGGTGGCGAAGGCCAGCCGGTGGGGGGCAGCAACCCTTTCAGACTGGGGGTCCTGATGACATGTTACCTGAGGAGCTTTGAATAAAGGGTCCTCAAGCCCCATTCCAGATCCTCTGAGTCAGAATCTGCAGGAGGGCCAGGGAGTCTGGAATGCGTGCAGTTTCCCAGGGGTTATTCTCCACTGGACACCCACTGCTCAGTGGGCTCACACTGGCCTCGGACCTTGTCCCGTGAGGACCACACCTGAGTTCCAGGCCACCCTGGGGTCCTTGTCAGGACCGTGTCTCATTGATTCTAAAATGCACCTTTTTCCCTCTCATGTTTTAACATTTCTGAAATCAGGATGCATCTTAGGAGGAACAGTGTTTCATGGTTTAATTGATACCATTTTTCTTCCCAAGTGGTGTGTAAAATTAATGGTGTGCCCCACAGTTGGTGGTGGCCGATTCAATGACCCATGTTGCTCTTGCTTGAGCTCTAGTGGGGGTGTATTCTTTCTGGCCCGCCTCCTCCATAACTCACAGTGGTCAGCAAGGGGGAAGCATTGAAGCTTACAGAAACAGTGGCCTGCGACAGTGAGGACTTCTGTCCCTGTCGTCACAGTGTGGCTTTATGGAGACTAATATCTGTGTTTTACTCTGCTTTGGGGTTCATGTCCCATTGGCTCAGGAGGATGATTATCCCCATTTTACACATTGGGGACTGGCCCCCAGGGAGGGGCTGAGCAGCTTGGTCAGGATGGACGGTTAGTAAGTGACAGAGGAGCTCTGACACCAAGGCCAGTACCCTGTGTGTCTGTCCGCGTGCCCACTGTCTTTCCAGCCTTTCCCACTCACCTTTGTTCTCGGCCCTGATAGCGGCCGGGTGAACACAGTAAAGATGATTCATTCTTTTAGTCCAGTCTTCCAACCTGGCTTCTTAGTAGCCGGTGTTGTGCAATTGTTGTACATTAACCGCTGGAGACTCCACCAACGAGGGCATGTGGGCTCTTTCGGCTTAGGGCTACGCACTGGAGAACTGCCAGCCGTCGTCTGCTCTGTGTCCTGGACTCTGAGTGATAGCAGAGTTCTGTGTTCTCCGCACGGAGGAGCCCCAGATTTCCGGGCAGCAGGTTTGTTTCTGGGTGAGCTTGGCCCTGCCTGTGGGGGAGGGTGTTCCATCGCCAGATTTCAGCATGAGGAGTGGCAGTAGGGGGAGATGATGACCAAGTGCCTGCCCTGGGAGCTGGTGCAGCCTTGTGGCCCGAGGCCGGGTCCCTGGACGCCTGGGGCTCCGTGTCCCTGCAGTTCTGACGCCATTGGTGATTTGGCCCACTGTCTGGGGACCCCGTCGCTGAGGTTGTGACCTCAGTGCTGCTGTTTTGTGTTTAGCTTTAGTCCCCGTTCCTTTTGTTTTACATCGAAGGCTTTGGGGGTTGAGATGGGAATCGGATGACGTAACGGTCATGAGGAAGGATCGAGGACTTGCTGTAGACCAGGCATCGGTGAGAGTGCGTTTGGTGATTCTCCTCATTAGCCCGCAAACAGTCCCTCTTAGTAGGTTGGCCATGTGCTGGCATCCCTGGCGGGCCTGGGGCGCTCTGCTGCCCCAGGGTGGTGATGAACACAGTCCCTTTCACGTCCACGAGCGTTCCCGTTCGGGTGAAACGAGTAAGTTCACCCTGTTCACCTGCGTCATCTCATAGAATCCGTATAACCACACCACGGAAATGGCCATATTATTCTCCGCCTGCTTTCAGTGATACACAGAGGCCCTGCGTTTGTGAGACTTGCCAGTGGGCACGTGGCAGCAATGCGGGGGTCACCCCGTGGATCCAGGCGGGCCGAGCCCCAAACCCCGTGCTCTGGGTTGAACAAAAGAAGCTGGTTCTGGAAGCTGGACCGCAGTGCCAGGAAGGCTGGGCTCCCCAGGCAAACTCTTTAGAGGGCTGTGTGCCATCAGCAGAGTGGGTGCACCGGGAATAGTCGCGGCGAGACGCCTGGCAGGGGTCGCGATGAGGGACAGCAGCGGCTCAGACGGCCGCTGGTAGACGTGGGCCATTACTTCCTCCTGGGGGGCGATCAGCTGCTTGTACAGACCGAGAGGCGGCTGTAGTCAGGAAAAAAGGAATCGTCGTTTCTTCTCACAGACTGTGCGTGTGTGTGTGTGTGTGTGTGTGTGTGTGTGTGTTAAGCTGTTGATTAAAGAAAAGAGAATTACGGAGATCATCTAACTTCCACATAGATTTTCTATGATTAAAAGTAGTTTACATATTGCTGCTAGAGCAGAAATTTCAGAGGGTGGTTTATATGAATAATTAAGGCAAAAAAATTTTCCTAGAAGATGTTCATTAGACTTGAGCTGTTAAAAATCAGAGTAAAAGTTCAGGAAAGAGAGAAGCAGAGCCTGAGAGCTCACTGGGGAGCTATCGTGGCGATGAGGCTGCCTCTTGAGGGCGGTCGTGTTGTGAGCCCAGATTCCTAGACTCGGCAGTGTCGGACGGGTCGTGTACCCCCATTCATCTTGCAGGTGCGAACAGGTGCATGTTAGTGGTGTAAACTGTCAAGTGCTGTGAGAGGCGTTGCAGAGTGCTGCTGAGGTCTGGACAGGCTCCTCCATTGGGCTCGCTGGCTTGCATCGCTCTGGGTGTGGGGTTGGGGTACGCACAGCAGTAGAGGACAAGCTCGCCGCTGCCGGGAGCTCTTGCTCTGAGCCACGTGGAATTGTGCGGTCCACTGAGCTCATTTCACACTCCATTGCCAGCCTCCTCCCCTAAGATCTGTGTCTACCTAAGAGAAGTGGCTGCCGCAGTCCTATAAAGGGGGTCTAGTTGCTTTGGGCGGCTTTGTCGGGGTGAATTTGGGCCAGATGCCTCGGGAGTAGTGAGTGAGCCCACCCAGGTGTTCTTGCTGCAGGCATGGTGGGAGAGGAGCAGGTGGGCCACCTGCTGCAGCACTGGGCATGGGGCCGCGCCAGCTCCCTGTGGGAGAGAGCCACCAGCGGTCAGCAGGACGAGGGCCACCAGCCTTGCCGTGTGCATAGGCTTCGTGGTCAGTCTCTCTGTGACATGTGTCTGTGTCTGGAGCCACCAGTTCCTCGGGGCCACCAGGGGTGGCTCCTGGATTCTCTGGCCCAGCCGGGGCCGACTCCCATGTGCGTATTGTGGCTGGGTTACTGTTTAGGTCACAACTCCCAGCTGCGACATGAAATTGCTGTATCTATCAAGTTTAGACCTACTGGCATTTAGAGACCGTGGTGACATGGGGCAGGCCGAAGCTGCTCAGGTTGGACACTAAAGGGTTAACAGCAGAACTGTAAGTGGACCCTGCTTATTAAAAGATAGCTCTTGGGTTGCCTGGGTGGCTCACTCGGTTGAGCGTCCAACTCTTAGTTTCGGCTCAGGTCATGATCTCTAGGTCATGAGATTGAGCCCCTTGTTGGGCTCTGTGCTCAGCACAGAGTCTGCTTGTCTCTCTCCCTGTGCTTCTCCCCGCCACACACACTCTCTCTCTCTCTATCCCTGAAATAATTTTTTTTTTAAATCTTAAAAAAAAAAAAAAAAAGATAGCTCTTTCCTTTTAGAGATGTGCGTTTGATTGGCAGATCATTCATCAGGATTCATCAGAAACCAACCAGTGTTTATTCAACGATTGTCCTGGGCTCTGTGGGATGTGAGAGAAGTGTAACATATGTCAAGACCATATTCACCTATAAGGAACAGAAGTGACTGTGCAAGCAGAGGCTTGTTCTGTGGAAGGCCTGATGCCAGGTCAGCCTTCACTCAGGCTCAGAATCTCTTGGGACAGGGGGACAGGCATCCGCAGCCAAGGTCAAGAACCACATAATAAAGGAAATCTCCCCTTTGCTGCTGCCAGAGACTTCTTCCTGTACCTCTTATAACACTTGGTTACTTTCACCCTGGCACAGTTGTTCACCTGTTTATTTTCACCCCAGGAATTTGTGAGGCAAGGATGAATAGAATTATATCATGGGCCTTGAGGAAGAGCGTGTGGTCATGGGCAGCTGGGGGCAGGAAGCCCCAAATGATCCTTCCAGGCTCATACCGCCCTTGCCCCTCCCAGTCACTGCTATGGTCACACCAGCCTGGGGGTGGGAGAGCTGCCCTTGAAGTCTCTCGCCCAGACATGAGCACACAGCTCCTGCTTCAAGTTCTTGTAACACAGCTGGGTCCCATCTGGACATTTTGACAGAGGGCCGCGCAGCTTGAGTGCTGGGTAACCAGTTAACTAGATCTGACCACCTTCTTACAGCTGGGGGCTGGCTTGGGTGCCCTGCCTTCTCCCACCTTCTTCCATGGGGTGGCAGCCATCTTGCTCACCAGGGACTTGGAGTCTGACCTGCTTTGCTTGGTTTCCCTACTTACGAAGGGAAGGAAATATGAAGATTCATCTGCCTTGAGGCCTGCAAAGGCGTGTTAGCTCCGTGCTGACCAGGCACAGTGAACGTGAGTTGTTTTTTCTGGGTACCACCCACCTCACTCCACCAGAGGCCTCCCGACGGACCAGCAGAGTCCTAGAGCACAGAGAACCCAAGGAGAGGTGGGAGGACCCTGGCTACCCACATGCTTTTCGCTTCCTTTTTTTCTGTCAGAAGACCTTTCTTTCACAGATGATCCTTACCCACACACCCATAGGATGGGAGGACCCTAGCAGCAGTGCCAGCATTGGGGGGGCCATCCTGTCCCCCACAGAGCCCCTCCATGCCCAGCACAGTATTTTGCGACTGGCAGAATGTGCTAGAGAATTTGCGTGCTTCACAGCTGTGAAGTTGGGGTCCGTGGAAACGTAACACCACAAGCAGTGTCGAGGAGATGTTGACTCAGGACTGGGAGCTGGTTTCAGAGAGGTGGTCAGAGATGTCTTCCCCACGAGTGCCCTGAGGGGTTGTGGAAAACTCCACCCCGTGCCTCTAAGCTACTTTACCCATTGTCCCTTGACCTCTGACCCGAAAGAGAAGGACATCGGCTTAAGGATATAGTGGAGGCTGTACTTTGGAACTGCTCCTTGGCCCCCAGAGGCAGTGTGACCGGAGGGATCGCATGACTTGGGCCATTTCCCTGGGATGATCCTGAGAGATTGGAGTGAGCAAGGAAGCCTCAGGGCAGGGTGGTGGGGGGCCCTCTGGAGCGGTGAGCCCTGCCCGGCACAGGGCCCAGCTTGGTGGAAACGGGGGGTGGGCTGGGGCGGCGGGGGCCAACCCCAGAGGAAGCAGGAGCAGCGCAGGTTTGGGGGAGGGAGAGGAGAGGCAGGGTGGCCGAGGGCGATTCTTGGGGCAGGAGACCTGGGGTCCACGGCGGTGTGAGGAGTTCCAGGGGTCCTGCGGGAGGCTGCAGACCCAAGTAGTTTTAGGAAGCGCACCAGACGCTGGTGCCCGGGCGACCTGGGCAGGAGGACGGGGGGCGCAGGGTCAGCCCTGGGATGCAGAGTGGTGGGATGGGGGTGCACTGAGGGAAGAGCCTCAGGCAAGCAGGCGGTGAGCCCCCACGTCGGAAGGCCAAGCAAGGCCACTTCACGAGTGTGCCGGTCGTTTACCTCGCTTTGGGTTATCGATCGTTCCGCGTCTGTTTCGGTTTTCTGTTGTGGGATCAGAGGTGGAGAACCACCTGCGCAGCCTGTGCCCCGTGTGCCTGGCACCTCGCCCTCTGCTAGGCACTGGGGTGATGGTCTCCCCTGCTCAGAGCCGCTGCAGGACCCTGACCGCCCACTGAGTGGTCCCTCTGGCTCTCGGTCCAGCCTGTAGCTCATTTGTCACACGCTTTGGTGCGTGGTTTTTTGTTTTTTGTTTTTTTAAAGATTTTTAGTTATTTATTAGAGAGAGAATGAGAGAGAGAATGAGTGATGGGGGCGGGGAGAGAGAAAGAGAAGCAGGCTCCCCTCTGAGCAGGGAGCCCAATATGGGACTTGATCCCAGGACGTGGAGATCACGACCTGAGCTGAAGGCAGATGCTTCACTGACAGCCACCCAGGTGCCCCGCTATGGTGGTTTTTAAGTTCTGTGCCTCCTTCACCCTCTCCTTTGTGTCTTTCCTGTGTGGTAGAGACATTTTAAGGGAAGAAAGGATCTCTGTCTCTGCCCTGTGCCTGCTCTGAGGATGGAACACAGAATGTTCTGGGCTGTTCTTGTCTGAGTCACTGGGCTGTCACGAACTGCAGGGCCCAGGGCGCCCCACTGGCATCACACAGGGGCAGGACTCAGAGTGACCCCAGGATGGCTCACTGGGGTCTGTCCCCAGTCCTGTTATCTGGGGGATGCTTGATTTCTGCCCTCAGTTTCTCCTCTTACACGTGGGTATAACCAGAGGCTTGTGGCAGGACTGAATGAGTGAGTGTAATGGGGTGTTGGACACGGTAATAATGCAGTAAATTGCTCACACTGCTGCTATTCTTTATTTATTTGGTTTCTAGACATCTATGCCTAAGCCCTGAGGGTCCCTCTCAGCTGTGCTTTTCTGTTTTTGTTTTGTTTTGTTTGTCTCCAGGATTTTTCTAGGGACTCTTCCGGTTTGAGACCAGAATGCAGATGCATTGAGTATGAGTTCAGAGGGGTTTGGACCTGAGCCTGGCCTTGCAGAAATGGAGAGGCTGCGGTATATAGTGTTCTTTGGGCAGGTTACTGGCGCGACCATAGGACCTTGGGTGAAATTCATACTCTTCTCTAATACAAGAGGCACCGCTACCAGGCAGAAGCTGATCATGGATGAGTTGACGGTGTCAGGAGAATATGTGTATGAGCTGGGTGTGTATTTGTATATAGGTGTATAAACACCAGTGTGTGTGTGTGTGTGTGTGTGTGTGTGTGTGTGTGTTTGCATGTTCCACGGTGAGGCTTCTCCACTCGGTTCTGGCCGGTGATGCTCTTGGGGTCCTCAAGACGCTGTCCCGAGAAAGCGCTGCACCGAGAAAGCGCTGCACCCTCGGGCAGGGACCCAGGTAGGCTTTCTCTAGCCAGCTGAAATCATCAGGGATTGTTTTAGTTTTAACTTCTGATTTTCCTTTTAAACCCCAGAGCCAGCCCTTGAATGGAAACAAGTTTGCTGTTATGCCTCTCACTGTGATTAGCTTGTTGCATTAAATTAATTGTCAGGTTGCCTGGAACCTTCTGAAAATGAAAATGGAAACTGTTTCACTCTGGAAATGTCTTAGGAGGGAAGAGAAAAGTATCATGATTGCAGAGTCTAGAGCTAAGGACCTGAAATTTGGGCACAAACCGCTTCTTGTTCTTTTTCTGTATTGGCTGGGAAGGGCTGCTGGATTCACCTGCCAGCCACCTGTTTTTGTTTTCTTTGATTTTTAATGAATGTCTAATGAAATCCTCTTGGTTACAAGCAAAAGCAGCCTGCTAGCTGGGGCAGAGAAGGATTTGTCGTGGGGAAGTGAGGTTATGTCATGTGATTGAGGGTAGGAAGGCTGCCTGGCCTCAGAAGGCCAGGTGGGAAGCAGGATGTGGACGCAGACCAGAGCACGGCCTGGGCCATGGCTCAGAGTGCAACAGCCGCCCCAGGTCTCTGCTCCCTCCTCTCTCTCTGAGCAGGGCTTTTCTCTGCCTTGTGAATCCCATGTCTCTGTTCGCCCTGGATTCGGCCTTCCGGCCTCGACGGAGCCAGTCCCTCCCTGGAGGAACCGAATGGCTTAGCTGAGCATGGGTGCCCGCTCCTGGTGCATCTGGAGGGGGCATGGCGTGGCCTGCGTGCCTGGGCTGGGGCACTGCTTAAAGGAAGGAGGTGCTGGCAGTACCTGCCTTTAAGCATGTGTCCGAAGCACGTGGGTTGCTTCTGGTGTCCGGGAGTCTGAAGGATCTGAGAGCACTTTGTTTCCCTGGCCTGAGCTGACAGGGGGCAGGCAGAGAGGGGGAATGGAGGTGGCCGCACAGGCGCAGGGAGCACGTGGTCTGTCTGGAGCGGAGGACTAACCACCCTGCCCACGCCGGCTTGTTGGTCCTCTCCTAGGTGATTCAGCGTAAGCCTTCCCTCTGGTGTGTGGTGTGAGGGTAGTGCAGGGAGAGAGGAAGCGTGGCCATTGGATGGGGGTTCCTGCACTGCAGATGACCTGCTGTGGGCTTGCCCTCGGAGGCCTGGGTCTGCCTGTCAGCCAGGACAAAAGCAGACTGTGAGCAAGTGTCTTTCCCAGTAAAGCACGGCGTCTTCACACACTTAGGAAATCCCCACCATCATCGCGTACTGTCCTGCCACCAAGGCCTCCCCGATGACTGTGGGAGCGGGCGAGGGGCGCTGGGAAGACTGTAGGAATGTCCTCGGCACCCTCCTGCCTGCTGTTCCACGCCCGTCTCGGTGGGGCTTTCTTTCCGTGCTGTCTGGCCTGCTCAGGTGCTCGACACCCACGTTGCTTGGGTGGCAGTTGGACAGAAGGACCAGTCTGTGCTTGTCTGTGCGGGGTTTCGAATCTCTTCTGCAGGAAGCAGCCTGCAAGATTGCCGTACATCGAGCGCAGCGTGTGGGTGGACGGGGCAGGCCCCAGAGCCCAGACCCTCGGAATGGTCTGGTGCAGTCCGCGCTGCTGGCACCCGGACCTCTGCTTGGGGCTGCATCAGCCCAGCTCGGAGAAGCGGGGGCCCTAGAGAAAGGTGAGCCTTGTGCTCTTCTCGTGGAGCCCAGCCTTCCTCGTCCCCATCTCTTTCTCTTTTCTTCTCCCCTCCTTCATTCACAGCCCCGTTTGCCTGGCATTTGTGTCTGGTCTGTATGTGGAGCCAAAGGGCGCAGCTGCCATCCCCGGGAGGCTGTTGCCGAGCACCGGCCTGGGGATGGGACTGTGGGAGAGGTGTAAGAACTAGAAGATGGGGCCTTCCCTCAAGGACAAGGACCCCGCACAGAACGGCTAAAGACCATCCTGGGGCGAGAGTTGAGCAAACATGAAATTCTGGTGGAGTGTCCCAGGCAGTGTGCCGAGGGGGTGGATGGCACGGCCCGTCGCGTGTGGGGTTTAGGAGCTGAGAGTGGGTTGTGGCGGGTGGTGCGCGGTGGGACCTCTCCCCAACGCGGCCAGCACGTGGGGTTTCCAGTACTCCTCTCGTTGCCTTCAGAGCCCAGTGAGTGGTGTGGGCTCGCTGGGGCCTGACTAGATAAAAGGTCACGCTCCCTGTGAAGGTGCTTTCAGGGGAAGGGTGTCAGTGGGGCCCCTGGGCTTGTGGCCAGAGCGCTGATCTGGGAGGTGGGGGACCTGTCTTCCCTGTGCTGCTGTGACGCGTCGCGGTGGTGAGGGCAAGCCACTGGTTCTCTTTTGTGGACTCAGGTCCACGTGTGCTGTGTCTCTGACGTTCAGGGTGAGGCAGTTGGATGCAGAGTTGAACTCTGTGCGGCGCATGATGTGACAGAAGGAAAGTCCTTTTGTGACAAGCCTCGGGCGTCAGAATCTCATTTGAAGGGAAGCCAGTTTTGACGTGGATTCATTCCCTTTAAGTTCGGAGCTGGCTCAGGTGGGGTTGGAGCTTCCCGCCCACTGAGCGGCGTGCCGAGTGGCCCGGAGTGTCGGGAACTGGGCCACCATGATTCCTTTTTGACCACATTGACTATTTTCAGTTTAGCTTCCTGGTGATTTCACACCTCATTCTAGTCATCATTCCTGCCCTTTCTCCGCTGTCACCTGGTGACTTCAGACTGTTATTTGTGAAGGAGTTTTCTCAAGTGGCTCTTTCTCAGGAAAATTCAGGAAGACACTTGAGGTTAATAAATTGACAGATGTTTTCCTTGTTATTACCTCTTTATCTTTAAAAGATTTATTTTTAGGTGGTAGTGAAGAGGGAGGGATTGCTTAGCGAGGGGAGGGTGATTGGCCGTCAGTAGGCCCTGAAATGACCTGAACACTGGAATTAGGGCTGGGCCCCCCAGGTGGGTAGCAGCTGCACTGACCTGGTGAGTGCTGATCTGACACAGAGAGCTGGCTTGTTGGGATGGGAATGGTGCAGTCGGCCCAGGCAACGTGCCTCAGCTCGCCTTTGCCTCTAGAATGTTGGATTGGTCCCTTGATCTTCGCAGTCAACATGTGGTGTCACATTAATAACAATGGGATGCATGGCCGTGTGTTGTCTCGCCATTTCCAGCGTGCGGGCCTTACATCAAGGAGGGAGGTTAGTCATGTGTAGTGACCAGGACTAGGCCCCTTCAGGGCCACCGTCTGCAGGGGCATCAGAGTGACCTGTAGCGTTTGAACCACGAGCGATGGCACCGGGCTTCTCATCAGAGTCCCGGGTTGACAGCTGGGAGGAATGGCCATGCGTGACCAGGCTTTTCCCCAGGTTGCTCACGTCTCAGCTTTCCCAGGTCTCAGCTTTCCCCCTGTTCTGCCCTGCAAGGACTGTGTGTGACTAAGTCGGGCTGCGACCACAAAACCCCACAGACGGGGTAAACAGCAGGCACTGACTGCTCACAGTCCTGCAGGCTGGAGGGCTGAGGTCAGGTGCCAGCACGGTCGGGCTCTGGGGAGAGCCGTCTCTCAGGTCACTTTCCTCTGTGTCCTCACCTGGTGGAAGGGACTGGGGCGGGGGGCTCTTCTGTGAGGGCACTACCCCCACACATGACCTGGTCACCTCCCGAGGCCCCGCCTCCTAACACCATCGTATTGGGTGTTAGGGTTTAGACGTGAATTTGGGGGCGACACAAACGTTTGGAACGTGGCCGCCTGGCGGGCAGCTTGCTCCTTGCGTGGCTCCTCCTCTCCTCACCTCAGGGCCTTTGCTCACGCCACCTTAGTGGCAATGCCATCCCAACCTGCATCCTTACCCTGGAGGCTTGATTTGGAGCTCACCTCCTCTGGGAGGCGCCTGCTCTCAGTCCAGCCTGATGAAAAAAATCTTGTGGAGAAGTTCAAATATACGTAAGTAGACAGAATATTACTATGAACTCCACATACTGTTCTCCCCGCTCCAACTGCCATCAGCCTAGGGGCAACCTTGCCCCATCCGTGTGCCCTCTTAGGCAGGCCCCAGAAATCATTGTTTTCATCTGTCAGTATTTTAGTATGTGTCTCTAAAGCAGAAGGGCTCTTAAAATAACTCATAGTACCATAAATCATACTTTTGAAAATTAGCATATTTATTAAATCATCAAATATTCAATAGTTCAGATTTCCTGTTGGTTCATAAAGGTCACAAATTTATCTTACAGGTTTTTCTTCTTGAATCAAGACTTAGATAAAGTCACCCTGATTCATTTGCCTCTAAGTCTTTTTAAATCACTCTCTCTTTTTTAAATCTCTCTCTTGTTTATTATGGTTTGGTTTGGTTTTCTGGGTTTGGTTTTGCAATTCATTTGTTCAGGGAACTGGGTGTTTGCCCTGCACTTTTCCGCAGTCTGGATTTTGCTGGTTGCACCCCCATGGTCCTTTGTGCTCTTTATTTCCTGCAGATTGGAATTTGGATCTAGAAGTATGATCAGATTCAGGTTTGAGTTTCGATTTTTAATTTTTGAGGAGGGTGAGCAAGGTAACGTTCATTGTACGTGAGGTCGCACTGTTCAGAGTGTCCCACGGTAACTACTGGTTGCCTGTCTGTGATGTTAGCAGCTGTGGATGACAGCATTGTGGCATTTTCGTTCTGTAAACCATTTTTAAACACCTTGCTTGAATACTTCTAGAAAGGAAAACTCTTCCTCATCCCCTGTCTGCTTACCTTGTGGTGCTGCCCATATGGGAAAGACCGCACACAGCTTGATTCTTTCTCTTTTGCTTATTGGTTTTCAGTCAGTGGTGACCAAATAGTGTTTTTTGTTGGTTGGATTTGGTTTTGTATCATTATGAACTCATGGATTTAAATATGTGTTTCAATTTATTATAGTTTCTTCTTCTGTTTAATGTTCACATTATCTCCGCCTTAGTGAGCCCTTCTCTAGGTGGCTCCTAGGTCCTTCTTGTGTGATTCTGGTTACCTTTGATCACTGTCTTGCTATTGGGTATGGAAAGATTTCTGGGGTCACATTGTGCATTTCTTGCCCCAGACCTGGAATCAGTCATTTTCCCAGAAAGCCTTGATTCCTTTTATTAGGAAATGGTGTTTGTAGCCACTGTCTGGGCCCTGGGGTAGCTGGCTTCTTGTGCTCCTTCCCTAACGCTTGCCTAACACCTGGTTGATAATTCTGCAGGTACCGCCAGCATATGTCGGAATGATCTGTTACCTATGACTTCTTCTGTTACCTAGGATATCAGCGTCTCCGGGTCAGTATCTGGCTCGCCCATCTTTGTATGCTTAGCCTCCAGCACTGGTCTTGCCACATAGTACGTCTCCGTGCAACACCTGCTGACTAAAGCCTCATCGGGTTTGCAAGGGCTTTCTTTCTTCTTTTCTTTTCTTTCTTTTCTTTTCTTTTTTCTTTTTTTAAAGATTTTATGTATTTACTTTAGAAAGAGATGGGGGAGAGCATGAGTGGGGGGTGGGGAGAGGGAGCCCAATGTGGGGCAGGGCTTGATCCCAGGACCCTGATCTCATGGCCTGAGCCGAAGGCAGACGCTTCACCAACTGAGCCACCCAGGAGCCCGTGCAAGGCATTTCTAAAGGCTACACCTGACTTTCTCCAGGTCCCCACTCCCAGCCTGGGTTACAGTGAGGTTATTACATTCATAAGGGTAACCTCTGTCTCTTCCCTTAGTCTCATCCATTTGGTTCTAAGTGGTTCAGGGTTCGCTGGTCAGGAGCAGCCTTTGGATGTACGTCTCAGTCTGCCTTGTGGATGTGGCCTGTACGCTAATCAGCCCTGGCCGGGACTTTTCCTGAGAAGGATGAGGTCCCCGCCAAGGGTGTATCTCCTGGAGCTGCCAGGCTGCAAGCTGTGTATCTCCTGGTGCCTGAGTCCTGTCCATGTGTCCCTGGAGTCTTGGCTTCTTGGAAGACTGTGTTCCGTGTTTAAGTGGAGCCCACGCGCCTCTCCCCTCTGGCGGCACACTGTGCTGGCCAGACACCACTGTCTGGACCCTTGTGGGTCAAAGCTGGATGTGGAAATGCTCCTTTAGCTTCTTTTCTGCCCTTCCCTCCACAGGAGTCAATGTTCGTGTCTTCTCCAGGCTGCCTGGGGGAGAGAGCTTCTCTCTGACACACGTGTGTGTGCGCGCACACACACACACACACACACACACCCTTCAGTAAATTTCTTTCTGGTGCCCATGGCCCGAGGTCATCACACGGCCAGAGACAGCTGAGTCTCAGGCTAGGTCATGCTGCCATAGCTCCCACCCCTTGATGAACATAAAATTTCCAGTGACTTATTTTTTTGATAGACTGCATGGCTCATAAGCAAACTTAGATGTGGACACCAGGCTAGCAAGTGGTTAACGTTGGTTTGGACCTCCCATCTTTCTCCAGGTTTACTGAAAGCATTCCCTAGGATGGGTATGTGGCAGGTGCTTCTCCGCGTTCCCTGTGGAGGGTGATTTGAGAGCAGTGAGTGCGATGTGTCCAGGTGCGACGGAGCTGCCTCCCTTTATACTCCCCGGGTCTGGATCCGCTTCCGGATCGGGATGTCTGCTTCCCAGTGTCCCCTCTCTGCTGCTGGAGCATCCGTCCTCCGTGTGCCCTCCACGTGCTAGAGAAGGCGCTCCCAACTCTGGAAGAAGCGCCAGCAAGGTGTTGACGCGTGAACAGGCAACTCTGTTCTGGTGACCTGTCCTCCCCTCTTCATTTCCTTGTTTTGCCCCCTCTCATATTCTCTGCTTCTGCCTCAGTCGCTGTTTCAGCTCCCTGGATGTCTCCTTCCTTTAGTCTGTCTGTTTCCTGATGGGCTATGTCGTTGGTAAGGAGAGCCCCAGCGCTGTTTCCAAAGACTCCGGGTTTGGGCAAGGAGACTTTTTGCCAGGCTGTGTTTCTACTGTAAGAGAACAGCAGGACCTGTTCTGTTCCGGGCAGACGTCCTCTTTCGCTGTGATCCTCTTGAAGATGGATGGTGTCACCTTTAGAGCCCACTAGTGCTGTGTGCATGTCCCCCTTGGAGGAGGGTTACAAGGGTGGGAGGGGGACTTGTTGTCTTCGCCATAAGGAAGAACAGCTGGATGATGTCCCAGGCACTGCACCAAGCACTTGACATACAGAGTCAGCCCTCCCCACAGCCCTGGGAGGACACTCGCTGTCACAGAAGCCACCTTGTATAGCTCCTGAAAAGGGGACATTGGGAGGGTAGCAACTTGCTCAAGGTCACACAGCTAGAAGGGTGGCGCGGAGACGGAGAATTTGCACCCAGGTCTCTCGGAATCTAATGTTTGCCCTTCCCTTCTGGACAGTCCCGCCTCTTGTAAACAGCCTAGCTGCCAGGACTTGGCAGAAAGCCGTTTTCTTCCCGAACCTCTGCCCCACAAGCGTGGGTCGGCAGCTGTTGCTTCTTGCAGGTGTTTTTGGTTAACCAGAGGCTGATAGACCAACTCATTCATAGTTGGGTGGGGGGGAAAAAGTGGTGTAATTCTGCCTTAAAAAAGGTCCTTTTGCATTAGAACAGGGTTTAAAGAATATGAACCCCAAACCTCAAGGCCCCCAAACCAGTCTCTGTGAAACCGACACTTTCTCAAATTGTAAGTCAGGAAGCAAGTGTTGTGGGGAAGTCCTGTGTTAGCGTTTGTGCTTCCACTCTGCTGTATGTTTCTTGGTTGTATCTTTTTAATGCCCTTTTATTCTTGCAAGGCTAGAGAAGCCAGAAAACCACAGTCGATCAATCAGTGTGAGGGGATGTGAACGGTAGCGCTGTGTTTTCCTCTGGAGGATTTTAAAGGTCTCAGCTACTATTAGCATTGAATTTATTATCTATATTTAGGATGAACCCACTAAAGAGGATTCGGGCATGAGCCATAAATCTGTGCTGTGTGTGTATATCTGCACACGTGTGTAATGCATGTATACACTTCTGGGCCTTGGCACATACCCACAGGATGCTAACGTCTCTGCAGGGTCGCGGCTCATGATTTTCTTGATTAGCTGTTGAAGTGCCCCTCGCCCCTCATTAATAATAACTTATTCGGGGTTATTTTGAGTTGGGGAACGCATCGTAGTGATGTACCAAGGGATGGCTATAAAAATCATGAGACTGAATTTTCCCTTTTTTTAGAATTTATTTATATATTTATTTGAGAGGGTGAGAGAGAGTGCTCACGAGGGGAGGGAGAGAATTCTAAGCAGACTCTGCACTGAGCATGGAGCATGATACAGGGCTCGATCCCACAACTGCAAGAACATGACCTGAGCCAAATGATGCTTAACTGACGGAGCCACCCAGGCGCCCCAGGAGACTGGATTTAATAGACTCCTCAGTGTGGGTGCATTCAGAGGAGGGGCGATCCTCAGAGATGCTGTTTTGGGAGGGGGATACCCACTTAATTTACTGATGCTGTCATCGTTCCGAACAGTGTTGGGGCTCTGCCTTTGACATTGTCATCAATAGCTGGTTTACGGGCCGTGTGCGAAAACTGCACTTGCTGTCCGGGACCCACTGTGAGTTTCTGACCAAGAATGAAATTACTGAGCTTGATTACCTGCCCTATTTATCACTCTTGGCTCTGAGTGATTAGTAGCCGTTTCCAAAACTCAAAGATGCCTTAAAGGATGAAAATTAGGCTGTTGGCTCTGGGGAGAGCCAATCCATTAGAGGGGCTCCGGAAATATTTTGCATAATGGCACCTTCGTGGGCAGATCAAAGGTCTCCCAAGGGGACTGTTTTGAAGGGTGGCCCACACAACAGGTGTATGAGTCCTCAGATATGAAAATAGCCCACCCGAACCCAGTGATGGCTGTATTTGCATTGCCTCCACCATTAAGTTTAGACTCATGAGTGTTTCAGGCTTCTGGGACCTGGCCCCTCACCACTTTTCAGTTTTGTCTTTCACGGTATACCCATTTGGGATCGTTCTGCCTAAGCCCATGTTGTGACCTTTACTGCATTTCTTAGAGGCCTTTTTTGCTTCTTGGCTTTCTGCTGACATGAGAAGGGGAAGTGTCTGTGTGTGTGTGTATGTGTGTGTGTATGTGTGTATGTATATGAAATTTATATATAGATTATTTATAAGGCAGCAGGTGTATTTAAGCCCTTCTCCTGTACTGTGGGAAACAAGACTGTTTTAATTGCTTTCTCTTGTCTACATCAGCCCCATGATCGTAACTTTTGTTTCTCAGCATCTGCAGTTTTGAAAATGACTTGTACGCTTAGCAGATGTGATATAGAAACCAAAGCCCAAACCCACATGGTGCGAGCACTCTGAAATAGTGAGAAAGCCCTAGAAATGCTTTCTTAGTCATTCTCCTCTGTTGGTGAACTTTGTAGGCCCCAAAGTAGAGCTCTCACCGTGTAACTAAAGCATGCACAGAGTGACACGTAGGTGAGCTAGGGATTTTGTCCCTGTCTTTTGACCTCCTAGTGGCACTTAAACTACTCACATGCCCGGAAACACAGATGTTCTCAGATCTGTACAATGTCAAAAATATCAGCCAGCATGGATTTAGATGGAGTTAAAATAAGTACAAGTTTGGATAGGTACTTTCTTAGAGTAAATTTTTATTCTTTCTTTCTCTTTAATTGTTGATGCAAACATGGAGACTAGGCAAGGGGAACTCACCAAGTCTTAAGAATTCGGTGTGTTGTTTTGTTGGTAAACATGGCTGGAAGAACGGTCCTTCTGATCCAAGCTGTGATTGTTCCGGGCTTGTGACAAGCTGCCATGTCACCTTGTCACCAGTGGAATGTTTAATGTTATTAAAAAGCAAGGAAAATATAATTACGAGTTCTCTCGAAATCTGCCCATGGCATGAGAAACCTCTCTGGTTGTGCTATGTCGGGAAGTAGCTGTGGTGTAGCCCAGTGGGAGGAATTCCAGGGCTCCTGGCATTTCAAGGAAGCAGGTGGCAGTTCTCCTTAGAAAGACTGGAAGGTACTTTCCCTGTTGTTCCAGAATACACCAAATTCTTCAGGTCCTTGGAGGAAATATGGATAGGGGGTTTGGGACCTTCTACTGATTTTTGCCCTGAGTCCTTCCCATAAATTCGGCAACCAAAATGGGTGTCTTGGGGATTTAGGGTCCTTTCGGGAATATGGTCTTTCCCTCTGAGAACCCAACTATGTGGTTGTTAAATCCAGGTTACTGTCCTCTCATCAATTGTACGAATACTGGAAGATCATGGCATTCATTTGCCACCACCGTCCATTTTCATGAGTGTTGTTCTTTACCAAACAGACCACAGCCTGACCCTCTGATTTTGCTTTATTTGTTGACGAAGTTGAAACGACTTGACGTGCTATATAAGCTGATCTCCACCAAGCTGTTATTCTTTATTCTTGTTAAATGTGAAGGCTTCTCAAGCCTGATTATGCATTGTTGGCTGAAAAATGTTTGAAGTCAGTAGACTTCCAAAGAAGGCTGCCGAAGTCTGAAGTCAGTACTGGGTTGGAGCACTGTTGTCGAAGGTGCTCTAACCGGTCACACAATTACAGTCCAGCGTCTCCTTCCCCAGAGCAAACCAACTGAGATGGGGTGGGGGGGAAGGATGTTGGGCAGGGCGATGGGGGACAGTGGAGAACGAAAGAACAACTGGGAAGATGTCTCTATGTTTTCCAAATTCTGCAATGTGCCGGGTACCCCTCCCTGAGGATGTCACGCCAGGCCGGGCTAGAGTCTGATAGCATCATGTGGTTTAAATTAAAGGCAGATTGAATAATGAGAGATGAAAGGTTTACTTTCTGTGTTTGGATTGTGAGTCTTTCAGCCAAGATTGTGTCTTAAATTTTGTATCTTATAATACTGCACCTAGGAAAGGCCAATCACATTAAAAAAAAAAAAAAAAAGTCCAAAGTTGGGGGGGGGCTGGTGGGAGTGTCTCCTGAGAGCTCCTAGATTTCGGTAGGCTGGAGAGTGGGGTTTATAGCTGCCTCCAGGCAATGAGAAAATTATCTTGTGGTGTGAAGGGTACCAGGCAACTTTGTGTTGGATGACCAGATTCTGAGAGCTCTTGCAGTGATATTCCAGTCTTGCATTTAAGTGAAAAGCTGGTTTTAAACCTTTTGTCATGCTTCATATCATCATTTCTTCAGGACTGGAACATGTGTGCCAATCCTTCTCAAAGGGATTTTCGGCAGAGTTCCTGATGTCCCCCTCCTGTCTGTCTTTCCTTGCCTCAGTTCTAGGTTTCATTGACCAAAATAGGCCAGATGTGGGTAGGACGGGAGCCATCTAGGCACTTGGGGGCTAGGTGGAAGCCATGTGGAAATGGAGAGTGGCCCTGCAGTGTGGTGAGGCAAGGGGAAAGAGGGAGGACCCCTAATGCACTTGTGGGGAGGGAGGACGCGGGAATGCCTCTTGGAGCGGGAACCCCTGAGACATACCTAAAGACTGGCGAGTTTCCCAGACAAGAGTGTATTTGTTGGCAGAGTGGGTGGCTTAGGGGATGGCCTGAGCAGAGACCCCGAGATGGGGAACTTGGTGGGGTGGGGTGCCTGGAGGGGCGGGTGTGGGGACCGTGCTGTGGGAGCACAGTCTGAAGCCCAGGGTGGGGGCACGGGCAGGGCCAGATTGTGGGGGGCAGGCGGAGTGCAGAGAGGCTCCTGGTGAAGAGTGTAGTCCAGGGGGGAGGTCAGCGTGGGCTTCAGGGGCTCCTGGGGTGCCGTGAGGAGATGGGTGTGAACAGGACAAGGAGCCTGCTGACAGGAGAACCATGTGCTTCTTCACCTTAGCTTGTGTGGGACTGTGGTTGAGGCCTAATGTATGCTGACGCTTTGAGAGGGTTGGGGCGAGGAGGAGAGGGCCCCCCCACCCTGCCCCACCCTGAGGCCAGTAGCAATAGGTCAGCACCACTGGGCCAAAGAGCAGGAATGAGGATGGCAGGTCAACATCCACACTCCCGACCAGGCCAAGAGATGTCACGTCTCTGAGTTGGACGGGGGCCTCGGGGGCCGGCTTGCAGGCTTCCGTGGCCTCTGTGGTATGCTTTCCCAAAGCCAGTCAGAGCGCCATGGGGGTGATGACATGTAGCACTTGATGACTAGTGCCCGGGCCTGCACAGTTTGATGGCTCTCTCCCTCAGGGCTCGGAGTGAACAGGAAGGATTGACATGGCTAACTTTTGTTTCCAGACCTAAGCCTTGAGGTTGTAAACTTACAACCTAAATTGCTCAGTCTGGGGGTTTTATATTCCCAGTGGTCGGTTAATGGGATGGATGTTAATATTTTGCAGAGCTCTAGAGCCTGAGAAAGATCCATAAAACAAATGCTCCCTCCTGTTGGGTGCCATGCGGCACTTCATTTGGAAAGAGGGACGGGGTCAGAGGCTCCCCCGAAATCCTGCTGTGAGCCCCACGTGTTGGGGTTGTGCGGGTGACCCCTCCTTGTTCATCTCTGTGCCTTTCCTCTTCCGGCTGCTTTGGAGGATGGTCCTGATGGTTCGATTTAAAATTCATGAGAAGTGGCTTTAAAAAGAATCGAATCTATTGGAGCACCTTGCTGGGTACCTTAATTGTCCCCGTTGACATGCCCGCATTCTCAGTTCATCAGTGCCGTTTGTCTGCTGTTCCCTGCACACCACTGGGCGTGTGAACTCTTTCCAGGTGTGAACTAATTGTGCTATAACTCACTCCTTGTTACCAGAGTATTGCTTCCAGGGCGTGTAATATAGAGCGTTTTTGCAGGCGAAGACAGAGTGTGCCCGTGGTCCTGCCCTGAAAGCGGGTGGCTGTGGCCCTCGGTGCTCTCCGAGACTCATTAACCCCGTGGCCTTTGTGGGCTGCAGGAGGGCTGCAGGAGCAAAGAGAGCCAAGCTGTTTGCCTCGGGGGTCATTTTTCTCCTCCTTCTCCGGAGGTTCTCTCTGCAAGCTTGATGGTTTGCAGGAACAGTCTGTGGGTCCTTTCTGGTCCCCATGGGGGCGGGGAGCATATGGGCCCCCAAAAGGCCACCGTGCGGCTCGGCTGTGACTTAGCGCCCTCCCAGCCCATCTGAGGCCATCTGTCCTGCCTTCCAAACAGGCCCGCTGTTATAGCTGCTCTCTCACACCCCACTCACCATATGCAGCTCGTTCTAAATGCAGGTGCACTTGAGGATGGCATACGTGGGGTTGTAGAGAAGAGCGGTGTCTGCAGAACCTTTGTCCTGGCGTTGATGGGGTCACGCAAGTGCTCTGTTGCCGCTGGTGGTAGTGGCGCTTGGCGCTGGCCTCTCAGACCCTGGGAGACGGTTCGCGCCCCGCGTGGTCCTCAGAGGTGCAATCAGTTGGAGGGCGTGGAGCCCAGGCGTCCTGGGTCCGTCCCAGTTATTAAATAAAGATCTTCAGCTGGTTCTTGTGCTGGGGTTGGAAACACTGGTTTCTGGGTTTGTCTCCACAGAATCACTGCTTCTTGGGCAGGGAGGTAACAGAGAAAGAAAAGCAGAAACTATTTTAAAGTAGAGGAGGGACTTTGATGAGGATGTTTACGTGAGACTTTTCTCTTTTCTGGGTGTGTCTTGCCTGAACGGTCAGAGTACCTGAGCTTTGGCAAGCAAGCATCTTCCAGACCCTTCTGTGTCCCAGTCTCCCCTTCTCCTGAAGTTCCCCCTTGCCTCTGCCAGAGCACACTCTTCCATGTGCCCTGAAGGGCCCAGCCCCGAAGGGCCTTCTCGAACCTCCATCTTCCCAGATCTGGGTCCGTGCCCCTAAACTCTCTCCCAGAGCACCTGGTGCTTTCCCTGTCCGGGACTCCCTGTGCCTCCGTGTCCTTCAGAGCAGCTCAGCCTGGCGTGTTCTGGATCGTTGAGAGCCCATGGAGAGGAGTTTCTGGGTGATCAGTAAGACTTCCTGAAGCACCCGTCACACGGTTTTCCCTCAGTAGCCACATGGCCGCTGTTCGCGGTGCATCAGTAATGCCGTGTATTTTGGGCGCCCTCATAGTTTTGTGATGAGTTTGCTGTTCGTTTGTAGTCTGTTTCTAATCTGGCTCATTAGGAATTAGCAAACTTGTCTCATGCTCAAAATAGATTGTGTTGCCAGGATTTAAAGCCAAATTCTGACTGCAGATATGCTGTGAATTTTTCTATTTCTTAATACTTTTTTTCTTTGCTATCCTCTAGCCCGTGTGCTATTTGGGGAGAAAAGCCACAAACCTAAATCTTTGAGAGGAGACAGTACACCGAGTATCCTTCAGGAGCGGCCACGTGCCCTGGGACTGAAAGGGTCCTTCGTTCCATGACTCACTTAGCGTCAGAGTCTTCGAACTGAAAGTGACCCCAGTTGGTCCCAATCCAGGCGCTTCGTCCGCAGCGTCCCTGAGGACAGGCCTCGCCTTCCCGCTGGGATTCCCTGGGGAGGCAGCACCGCAGCCTCGGGCTGTTGTCTGAGCGGTGGGGAAAGGTCTGGGGGACCTCATTTTCCTTCTTTGGAAAGTGCAGAGTTAGGGTCGACAGCCCCTCTGTGTCTCTGAAGCTTCTAGTCAGCTGATATCCACCAGTGTGGTCCTAGGATCTCGCACGTGAAAATCTCCCAGATACTTGAGAACTACTCTACCACCTTCTTCTGCCACCTGTAAATGAAAGAAACCTCTCGATTCCTCCACATTTTAGGATTTGGGGAAGTTCCTTCAAGCAGCCCCTTGGCTTCCAGTTGTCTGTGTGCTCCGTGGAGCTTCCTAACCAGAGCTGTGTTCCCTTTGTGTGCGATCTCATGTCCACTGTAGTTAATGTCAGCACAGAGCTGAGGCCACTATTGCTTTCCTTGTTAAGTAAATTAAGTGGCTTTGGAAAAGCACTTAACATGGGGTCTGGCAGTTAGAAAGCACTCATTAAATGCTTTTCTAGATGCTGCTGTGTGTTAACTTATGCACAGGTTCCGCTGTGCCCAGAGCCCCGCTGGGAGGGGTCCCGGAGCCCTGTGTTTACCCCCGCTGTCGGCCGGGCTGCCTAAAGGAACACCAGTTGCACACAGAGGCTGTTTGGGGCTCACTGAGGAGCCCGCCAGCACGAGCCATGCTGTATCTGGAGCACAGTGGGGCCTCGGCTGACCCTGTCTCCTCTCCCAAGTAGGGAGCCCCTGCCTGCGGTGCCCCGCGGAGTGTCTGGAATTTCCACTTAGACAGGTTTGCTAGTCTGAGAGACAGCTCCGAGTGTTCAGGGTCAGGCTTGGCTGATGATGGCTAAATCACTTTAATGAGTTTGTGGGCCACCAGCAAAGCAGCAGACCGGGTCAGGATGGCAGCTGGCGGGACGGGTAGACCTACGGTGGGAGCAGGATGTGCTCTGGGTGGATTGGGGCAGGAGCGGCAGAGGGGCTGGCCCCTCTTGCCCTCCACACCCAACTGTTTTCTGTTTCTCATGGGAGCGGAAAGCTGGAGGGCAAGCCCCAGGGAGGGAGCTGGCCGCTCCAGGTGTGGGGTCCCTAGGGTAACTCTTCTGAGCTGGTTTTTACAACCCCAGAGGGGACAAAGATGGGGGAGACATTAGGACCTCCAGCCCGGGAACTGTAGGCTCACCAGATATCTGGGAAAAGAACACACTGACTCCTCTCCTAGGAGGGGCTTCGTGGCCATCTGTCTGGCTGGACCCATGGTGTGGCTCCCTGGTTATACATTGAAGCTCCTTGAACCCTGGGAAAGCCCATGGGAGGGCTAGGTCATGGGCCCCTCCAGCCCGCCCCCCAGCGTGGCCATGGGATGGAGATGCCTTTCCGCTTGCCTTGCCCCCTCCTCTGGTTTTTGTTTCAGGGCTGGGTCTTGCTGATAAATAAATGTGCAATTAGGAGTCTTAAGGATGGAACTACAGTGAGCCATGGTGAGCTGCAAACTGTCTCGGAGCTTACTTGGGAAGAAGTAGTACAGGATGGTAATACTCAAATGTGCATTTCTTCAATCATGGACAAGACAGTGATTGACAGAATTAAACCAGTGATTTAAAAACACGTTTTGAGCATTTTGTTGCAGAGGAAAGGCTGCGTATTAGATGCTTCTCTTCCTTCTGAATACCTCTGAAAGTGTTGTGGTTATCTGTTGTGCCGGCCTCCCTTTGCTCTGGAATTGTGTTTCTTGAGCATGGGGTGAGAGGGTGAGAATCTTTGTGTTTACTGCGTGCTCCCCCTCCCCCCCATCAGAGCTGTCGCACATTAATGATAAAACTCCAGAAGAGCATGGGGAAGCAGAACGAAGTCATATATCATCCATATATATAAGCAACATTGCTGTGGGTCCTTCTAAGCTTTAGGCTCTTTGTTTCCTAATATACCTGAGATAATAACATGTTAGATTTTTTTTTTCTTCCTTGGAAATTTTAACAATACATCATAAGTATTTTTACATGATCTGAAAAGTGTCTTTTATGAAGATTGTATGGATATGTCCCAGGGTTCCTAGCTAATTCCCTGCCAGTCTTTTAACTTACAACAAACATATTTTTACACAAACCTTGGCTGCATTTTTCACTATTTCCTTAGAATAAATTCTTGGAGAGGAATGACAGGGTCAGAGAGTTTGGACCTTGCTAAGGCTTTTGATAGGTGTTACCAGCTCCTTTCCAGAAAGGTTGTACCGGTCTATACTTGGACCAGAAGCCTCTTGTGTACCTTTGCCACACGGAAATGTTAACATTTGCAAATAAAATCTTTATTCCTTGCCTAAGGGTGGTTGACATTGCCCTTTTCAATGCTTTAGTTCTGTTGAACAGCTTCCTGTGTGTATTAACTGATTCCGTGACCTGTTTTTTCATCACTTTTAATATGCTGTTTAATAAGGGTTACAGATTACATCCCTTTGTCTATTTCTGGGGCTAATATTTTCCCTGACTTTTTTTCTTGCCTTTTTTAAACAGGGAGAACCTCACTTTATGCATTTAAATTCTCATTCTTTTCCTCTGTGGTTTCTTCCTTTGCTTTGAAGCTTAGACATGCCCTTCTCATCTAGAAATCAGATAAATAATAATTACATATTCTTTTGGTGTTTGGTTTGTTTGCTTGATTTCCGTGTTTAACTTCATCCATCCGAATTTATTTGGCACTTTTGAGAAGTGGAAGTCTGAGTTGCTTTCCCCCTCTCCTCCTGGAAGCTAAGCAGTGGTCCAGGCATGACAGCCGTTCACTTTTTCTTCATTTCCAGGGGAGCAGTTTCTAACTGTCCCTCCCTCCTCCTCCCTTCCCTCTGGGTTGGGGCCAGGTGGAGGGAGTCCCAGGCTGGGTGGGGAGGACTAGCTTCCTTGACTCAGCTTCTTTGGACGCCAGTGATGCTCTGTATTGACAAAGCTCTTCCCCACATCAGCTCACGGGACATCTCGTGGTTGCGTTCTTCACCCTCCTGGCCACGTGAGGGAGAGGCGCCGGGGGAGGGGGAGGAGCCCAGTGAGCGGACAGCGCGTCCTGGAGCGTCCTAACGTGCGTGGTCTGCGTTTGAATTCCAGGCTCCTCCCCGTGGGCCCAGCTCCGGGAGGACTCAAGTCCAGTCTTGGTGCCGCCACTTGCTTCAACAAATCACTGAGCAGTCCGCCTCAGTTTCTCCATTTTTATTTAACTAAGAAGAGAGGGAATTAAAAACCCTATCTGCCTTACCTTTAGTGAAGCTCAAATGAAACAAAGTATTTGAGAGCATGTTGAATCTTCTTAAGTGTTAAATAATGAAATGTATATAACTTCAAAGCATTACAGCATCTTAAATTCAATCTTAGGTGCTAAGGATTGTAAGAGATACCATCATCTGATTATCCTTAAGAAAACAAAACAAAACTGTGACCAGGGTGTTCTGCCATCAATTTTAAGACTGATCTCCATTTCAGAGATGTCAAGATGGGAAAAATGCTGCATCTTGGAGCAGATGACATTTGGTGTTTGGACCTGCCTCTCCTGAGGGGTGTCCTAGCCACAGGCATGGATATTGGGTGCCTGTGTAAGGATTGCGGAGGAAGACAGTCATTGCGATACCCATATTTTATTCTCCAATACCGAATTTTCATTTTGCCCGAGTCCTGAGGCTCGTTTTTCTTCTTTGTAATTCCACTTTGTGGTGCTTTTCTTAGAGAAGACGCGACTCTCCAGATTTCTCCATCTCATTTCCATTGTGCTGACTGAGAAACTCTCAATTCAGCCCAGGTGTCTTCTTCTTGTCTCTCTTTGAATTGTCGGGCCTAAGCCAGAGAAGCCATCAGCATCGGCCTTCTGTGTGGAAGTCAGCCGCCCTCCATCCTGTGGCCTTGCCGAGACCCTTCGCAGTCTGGCTTTGAATTTGAATTCTGTCTCTGCCATTTATTCTTTGAGGGATCTGAGACAAATGCTGTCTTTCTGATTCTCGGTTTTTTGTTCTAGCAAATAAGGGTGAAAATATTTTTTCCGGAGCCTTGTCAAGAGAATTAAATGAGCTAACATGTGTAGAACCCTAGCAACATTTCTTGGGCATATTCTGGATACTCCGTAAACATCACCTTCCTTCTTGCCTCTCTTGGAAGTTGTAGGTGACAACAGAGCGCAGGGGACGTGAGTTGGTAATGTGTCAAGTACGTACAGTTGAGCCTGCACGTAGATTTGCATGCCCTCTTCGATCAAGCCTGATCCGTTTGCTTCTTTCGTCTTTCTGTCCAGGGTCCCCTTCAGTAGCTATGTCTGGCCGCCAGCCCTCTGTAGATGACCCTGCCACAGACCTCACAGCAGAGAGTAGGCTCTATACGTTGTTGCCTGAGTTTTTACATTGAACCTAGCATTTCGAAATACAGTTAGGTCCATAAGGCCTGTCTCGTGTTCTCTTCCTGATGTGAGTTGTAGCCCGGTGTGGCCTCCTGACCTCCTCCGGACTGGACTCACCATCTTCCCAGTCCAGATACATTCATCCCTAAAGAGGAACGTGTTTTCTCCACATCATCAACGTGTAGGGCTTTGCCTCTGGAGCACTGGACATGACGGAGTCGCTTCGGAAATCATGGGGGCAGTGTTCTGCTTCGATGCTGTTATCAGACTCTTCAAACCACTGCTTGTCTGTAGCCTCCCAGGACTCGGGGGGCCAGGGCAAGTGGGAGGAGCTTCCTGATAATGTCATTTTGCAAGAAACTACAATGTCGATGATTTGGTCCGAGGTCATCCAGTAAGAACACATCACAGTGACCCTCAGACCCCAGAGCCCGCCAGCTGCATGTCTTGCTTTTCCCACACCATGGCCCCGGCCCTTTGAGCTCTTCGCTTTGCTTCCTTTCTCATCGGGCTCCTTCGACGGAGTGTGTAGGGCGGTGAGATGGATAGGTGGGGGCTTGCAGGGGGACAGCAGCTTCCCGTAGTCAGTGGGTTGTCCATAAGTTAAGAGACCATTTGTTGTGACAAAAGGCTGATCCTTCCCTACCAGGAGCTCCTGTTTTGTACCCTACTTCCTTAGAGGAACAAGGGGGCTTCCCCAGGGTTTACTGGGCGGAGCCAGATGGTAGTGCTCATTCAGGCATGAATGGGTGCTAGGAGGCACAAGTGCTTTGTGGAGAGGAAGCACATGCTGTGTCTTGCTGCTGTGGGCTCCGTCATGGAACGGCGTGTGGGCTGGGTCTGTGCAGCACAGCAGAAAGCCTGCTCGGACGTGGCAGACGCAGCAGGAGGGTTTCACTGGGTGCCAAGTCCGTCTCTGACTCATACCGTGCTCAGCGCTGTCACCCGGCTGCGCGCGTGGTCAGGTGCCGAGGCTGGGGAGTGGGTCTCACGCCTCCTCACCTGCTCCCACCCACACGGGTGCTCGCAGGTGACCTTCGGCTGGGCAGCCAGCTGTCACAGTTCTAGCAGTGAGGGGGGACTTCCTTTCTCTTCCCAGGCTGAGGGGTGGATGTGAATTACTGAGTTATTTGCAGAAGGGTCGTGGCCCTCGCTTGAATTCTCCTGGCTCCAGGGTGGGAGCCCGCTGCCACTCGCTCCAGCACCCTGCCACCACCGTGCTGTCCACTAGGCTTTCTAGATGTGTCTGGCTCGAGGCTCCCGCCCAGTTAACTCAACACACCAAAAAGAGGGGAGAATCAGGAGAAAGTAGGATTTGGCACAGGGTTGCTACTGTATATGGTTTAGCTTTTATTTTCCTTCATTAATGAAGATTGAAACACATTCTCCTTAGACTTCTGTTGACTTTTTAGAAATAAAGGTTTCCATCAAGACTTTAAGTGTTGTTATTATTCCTTAGCTTTTTAGTTCTGACTTGTTTTACAGCTGTGCTTGTAAACACAGTTGTTTCACAACTGTAACAACTGTGCTGTGCTTCATGCCCACCCTTCCCCCCATCCCTTTTACCTTTTTCTCCTTGGATTTTGCTCAGTGACAATTCGATAGAAAAAAGTGACCTTGCTTGTCACTGCTTGCTCCTCTCCTGTGTCCTCTCGCTGTGGCCCCACCCTGCTGCCTCATCAGCTGTTGACCAAGCACCTGCTGGGGATTTGGGCCCAGAGCCCGCACCCCGCATCTGCTCTCCAGGGAGTTACAGTCTGCTGAGGCCAGCTACTGACCACTGCCCATTGGCAGTCACCACTTCCCTGAGCTTCCCTTTCCTTGCTGTGAAGGCAGGTAGATTCATCCCCATCTCTAAGTTTTTATATTTAAATGAGGAAATTTAGGTGAACGTGTAGGACATTTTATATATAAATGAGGAAATTAGAGGATATTTAAGCATGGGTGTATGTTATATTTAGAAAATTTCAGTAAACCAGGGTCTAACTGGCAAATCTGAAGAGTCATGGTTTTCGTGTAGAGGCCCGCGTACTTTTTCTTCTCCGTGTGTGTTCCTTCTGTGTCCCGGATTTCCTCGTGCGGCTCACTTCCACGGCGGGAGGCTCTTTTGCAAATATATTACAGTTCTTTCCTTTCTCCTCCTACGCCTGATTCTGTCTGTGTCGGTGTTTAGATATCATCTTGTTTACAAACGCCCCTCCTCAGCCCCCCTTCCCTGTCTCCTCAGGGAGAGGCCTGTGTGCGGCTCAGTAGTAAATGAATTGTCTAAATCATTTAGCATAAGGCAAAATAAGGTGGCTCCCACAGCACGTGCCTTCATCCAACCCCCTTATACGGTATTTAAATTTATGCAGAAGATCTTCTTTCCGATTACCAAATGATGGTGTTAAGGGGAAGAAAAAACATAAGACCTCTGCTTTCCTGGGTCCTTTATGGTTTTGGAAGAGCTCTATCCTTATTGCTCTGGTTTTGTGTCATGGGAAAATGTCAGCATTCCTTGCAGTTGTGTGTATTTTGGAACAAACCACAAACTAAAGAATGCATAGCGATGTAATAAAGATTCTTAAAACCACCAAAACAGACGGTGTGTTTTTTTCACATGTGAATTGGGTCACCCTATGGGAGAATCGTAGGAGCTGATGTATTTCAGAAACGTTCACACTATTGCAACAGTGTATCATGGAGTTTTGATATTACCCCTGAAAGAAGGGGCCTCACCCATCATTTAACACAGCCCCAGGCTTCAGGTCCAGACGCTGGCTTCAGACCCTAGCTGTGCCCCTTATTTTGCTTAAAAATTTTTTTTTTTTTAAATTGAGGTAAAATATAGATAACATAAAATTTGCCATCTTAACCATTTTTAAGTGTATGGTTAAGTGGCATTAAGAACATTCACACTGTTGTACAACCGTGATCACCATCCACCTGCTACAATCCTGTCTCCATTAAACACTGACTCCCCATTTCCCCCTGGCCCCCAGCCTCTGGCCGCCACTGTTCTACTTTCAGTCTCTAGGAATTTGACTACCGTTAGGAACTCCACATAAGGGGAATCATCCGGTGTTTGTCCTTGTGTAACTGGCTTATTTCACTTGTGTGTGTCCTGAGGGTTCATCTATGTCGTAGCATGTGCCAGAATTTTTTTTCCCTCTTAAGGGAATCTCACTGTATGTCTGTATCTTGATTTGTTGATCATTCATCTGTAGGTGGACACTTGACTTGGTTACTGTTGTGACTCAGGTGCTATGAGCATGGGTATATGGGTATCTGTTCAAATCTCTGCTTTCCATTCTTTTAGGTCTATACTCAGAAGTGGGGTTTCTGGATCGTCTGGTAATTCTACTTTTGATTTTTTGAGAAGCCACCATCCTGTCTGCCTTAACGGTTACACCATTTTGCGTTCCCATCAGCAGTGCACAGGGGCTCTAATTTCTCACTTTTCTACATCCTTGCCAACACTTGTTATTTTCTGGGTTTGTTGTTGTTCTTTTCCCTCTGATAGCATTACTTTGCTTTTTGACCTTGGGTTGTTAAGAGAATTGAGTGAGTTGACGCTTGTAAAGGGCGCCGAGCCTCCTAGACGCTCCACAGGTCTGGCTAAGTGATTTGTGTCAAGTTTAAGTTTATGGGCAAGGAAGCTGAGGGGAGACCCTGACGACAGACAGCAACACACGCCCTTTCTCAGGGTCACCTGATAAGGTCAAGGGCAATGCCGTGAGTCACCTCAGGGCCATGTCTAGATAGTGGACTGGATTAAGTCTCTTCTTTCTCATATTTCCCCGTGTCATAACAGGTCCTCTCCTTGTTTTTGGCAAGTGATTCCAAAGGGACTATGAAACATTTTTAGTTTTTTGTGAGTTGATTATTTGGAACTTGGAAGATCATTATACTTGGTGTTTGTGTCGGTCCAAGGGTCTGGGCTGTTGGCAGGATCAGGAACCGCTGCAGGGGCAGGGGGAGGGGAGGGCGGGGGAGAAGAAAAGGCAGAGGAGGCAGGCATGTGAAGATAGGCCAGGCTTCTGGTGAGTCTGGGGGTGTGCAATGTAACTGTTATAACCTGGGCATCGCCTGTTCTGTTCAATCCCTTAATAAAATACATTTGCGTATTTGTTAGATGCCCTCTGGGTACTTACTGGTCAGCTACTTCTCATCCCCCTGCCTCACCTGGGTGTCTAGGTAGGCTGGTTTTCATGGCTTTTCTCTGAATACTCACTTAGAAATGATCTTTTTAATGTTCATCTTAAACCCAAAGTGCAGATTAGCCTGTATGCATGCTGTTCAGAGCCCCAGTGTGCAAGCAGGCCAGCGCCTGGGCCCAGCTGGCTTTAGAGGAGAGGGCTGGAGGGCTGCCTATGTGTGAGCAGCTGGTGGAGAGAATGGTGCTTGCTCAGTTTGGCTTCTGGTATTCCTGGAGCCAGAATCCAGAGGCAGAATCCTGGAGTCTTTTCTAGCAGTGGACCCTGGGAATCAGGGCACTGGGGCACTCTCTGGCTCATCACCAGTGGGCGTTGTGACCTGGACAGTGTCCCCATTCTCTTAGCTTTCCGTTTGCACATCTGAAAACTCAGGGGAAGAGCCCATGTGACTGGCTCTGTGGCAAATAGTTATTTTCCGATAAGAGATGCAGAGGGGTCCCATGTCCATCTGTCCATCTGTTGTAGCAGCAGTAGCAACAGGAATGAAACACAGAAACTGGATCATGAGGTGAGTTGGAAATGGCAATGTGTGGGTGTGCAGGTGGGTACATTAGCACAACATGATGGCTCCCACCCTTCAGATCACCCTGACATTCCATCAGGAACCTGCCACGGAGGCCAGCTGCCTTTTCTGTGAATGCCTCTGTTGCTCTGTAAAGAGATGTGACAGATGCAGAAGGAACCAAGGAGAAAGAGATCGTCGGCCCTGAATGCTGTCTGTTTTTCCTTGGCTTTATGCAGCATATGGTTTTTGCATGAGAAAGTGTCAGTCCCACACCCTTATTGAAGCCCCTGGTTTTCCTAGTCCTCTGTTGCCACTCTGATAATTCAGAGGGTGTTGGGCCTGTCTTTATCTGTGATACCACGTGGGTGTCATCCATAAGATGGCCAGACTTTCCAGCTGTGACAGCTATTCGTTGACGTTTCTTTCGGGCAGCATTTGACTGTCACCGTGTTCAGTGGTAAATAGCTCATTTTGTTTCTCCCAGATGATGTTCCTCCTGTCATCTGGGCATTTGTCAGATACCCAGAGTTTTGTTTTTAATGGCTTTAATTGCTAACCTTTGAATCTTAATAAGTTTTAAAATAGCTCCCTTTCAAATACAGCCGTGCCTCTGAAATCTGCTGAAACACGCTCAACTTCCAAAAGCATCACCATGAATGCTTTGCAGCTTGGTGCCCGTAGCGAGGAGGTGTGTGAATGCAGATCTGGGTCAGTATTTTGACCTAGATCATGATTTAGAGCAGGTCAGGGGAGTAAATGTTACTATTCTGCTTTTGGGCCGCGTTTCAAAGAGATAGCCCTGTTATGACAGGCTCATTGTTCCCTGTTTCTGGAGTGACTGCAATTTAGGGTCCAGGGTGCTTTGAGGAGTGAAAGCAAAGGAGAGTTCATAATTATAGGGGGACAGTAGCTCCAGACCAGGACGCTTGGGGTCACTTGTTTATTTCCAAATGACCCCAGATCCAGTGGCTCCCCGTGGTCTCTGTTCCTTGCCGCAAGAATTACGATTATGATTGTAATAAATCTATAGACTTTTAGTAATTTTTCTAAATTTTCTTTTTTTATTATGAAGAACCCGCAGAAGTAGATGCAGTGAACTGTGTCCTGACTACGCTGTCAGTGGTCACTGGGATTTTACTGTGCTTGATTTGTCTCTTCCTATATGCACCTTTTTTTTTTTTTTTTTTTTTTTTGCTATTGTTGTTTCAAGCAAATCCCAGGCATTGTTTTTCTCCTTGAATGCTTACTTCAAAGGAAGCCTCACTGGCCTGTGTCCCTATTCTCACAAGGGGCAGGAAGAGCAGAGGGATTAATTAGAGACTAGAGGACGGGGGGGGGGGGGGGGGGGAGAAGCTGCATTTAGAAGGTGTCAGATGCCCCCAGAGAAGCTGGCTGATTTGGAGCACAGGTTATGGTGAGCGTTTGTGAAATCATGACTTCCAAACATGGAGGAGAGGATGGTGACTAAGTTTACCTTTGGCAACCTTCGGATATCTCCCCGCAGGCCTTCCAGAAAGTTCTCTGAGTGAAGTCGGGCTCCCTTTGCTAGATAACCTACAAAAGCAAGGAGAGAAGAGTCTGAGCACCCCAGCGGCTCCCTGGAGACCCCTCAGAGTAAAGGGCGGCTGTTTGCTGTGATGTCCACAGCCTTTCTCACTCATTATCCTTTTCCTTCCATCTTACTACCAAGATTGTCCTCAGACCACCATCTCTCAGAGTGCCCCAGTGTTGCTTGAGAATGGGCTGATTCCAGTCTAGTCCTTCTGAATCAGAATCCCTGGGGTTAGGGGTGGGCTCTGAAATCTACATTTTAAGCCCCTGCCCTGGGCACCCAAAGCTTCGGAGTCTTCTGGGTCAGGACCAGACCTTGAAAGATGGCCTGTCATGGAAGCCAGGTCTTTTGTTCTGTGCGATTGGTTCCCTGTGTATCTAGTATTTGAAGCCAACCTCCAGTTTCCTTTGTATTTTGTTTTTAAAACACTTTGGTGGTGGGTGAGAAAATGCAGCCAAGTCAGTGGCTCTCAGGACCCGCTCTAGTCTCAGTGGCAGTGGTTCTGTCTGGACTTGGAAAGATCACATTTGAAACGAGGTCTCTGTAAATAACTTAATTACAGACAAAACAGGCGTTCACACTGCTGTTTTCTTCCCCACTTGCCCAGCTCCTCTGGGAAGTGTGTGTGTTTTCAAGACGCTTAGGGCATGCGTTTTCATTATCCTGAGATTAATTATCAAGAGAAGAGGGAAGACGGCCCACTCCTCATCCGGGCCGCGTCCGGCTGTCACTGCACGCGTGTCTGGTGCTCCTCGGGGGTTTGCTTCCACTTTTGTTCTCTTGTGAGAGTTCCTACTTCTCCTTTGCTCCTTACTGATCTGTAGATGCTTATGGTTTTGGGCTTGGCTAAAAATAAGCACTTTTTTCCTTCTTCCTCCTGAGCTGGGAATTAAAAAGACTGTCACTGTAAGTCTGCTCTTTGGAGTCGGGCATGAGGGACTGATAAAGGCAGACTGATGGGTTTTGCCCACCCCGTTTCATGGGATGGTTAGAGAGCCCTAGAGGAGCAGAGCCGGAGGGTCCCAAGTCACGTCTCCAGCCACAGGCTCAGAACTTGACCATGCCGTTTCATGTATGTGCATGACTACCCCTCCCTCTCCAGTAGTTTTTATTAATAATTAAATCATGTTTTGGAATCTGTCCTCACTCCGAGAAAGATCTTCCTTTTCTATCTAAGTGTTGATTAGACTCTCTTGCCTCTCTCCCTCCCAGCCAGGTTGGCGTGAAAGCAGGCATGCGTGGCCTTGGCACTCCACTGTGCCTTTACTGTTGGGTCAGCTTTCACTGTGGGTGCAGCCCTTGCTGGATAGCAGAGTGAGGAACCAACCCCGCAGTCAGGGAGCTGATGTTTCTAGGAGAAGGAAAGACACCAAAATAATTGATTACGATGCAGTGTGACCAGGACTGAGCCGGAGGTGTGGTCTACGCTGAGGGGTGGTTGGGATGGGGAGAGGGGACAGTGCCTAAGAAGTATGATGGCAGGTCAGGGAGCTGCACGTAGCTCATGCTGCCTCGTATGTTTTGGGGGGTGGGGGTATGTTTGGAAATGCACCCGTGAGAAGTGTGTAGGGCCCTGTGTATGGATGGAACGTTGCCCCTGGCAGCACTGTGTGGGAGGGGTGGGAAGCCAGACGAGAGGTGGACCACTAGAAGGGTCTGTATGAGGGAATCGGGAGGGAAGGGCTGGAGCCGGAGAAATGAGAGGCAGAGTCCAAAGTCCTGAGGCAGTGCTAGGGGCGACAGGGAGGGTGGCGGAGTCACTGGGTCTGGAGAGATGGCCGACTTTGACTCTCCCGTGCTGTTCCGTGATTTGACATCATCCTCAGTTTGCAGCAATTACTTTTGTGTTCTTTCAGCATGCTGACACCTGACCAATACATATGGCAGTGAAAATGAACACCCCCCAGACCTTCTCCCTTTGTCATCTCCTGCCTTAGATCAATCATGAGGTGTAGTGATTTTCATTTTATTAAAAACATTTATCATGGTGGGGCGCCTGGGTGGCTCGGTCAGTTATGTGTCTGACGCTTGATATTGGCTCAGGTCATGATCTCGGGATTGTGGGATCGAGCCCCTTGTTGGGCTCTGCACTCAGCAGGGCGTCTGCTTGAGATTCTCTCTCTCCCTCTGCCCCCCCCCCAGCCCCCATACGCTTGCTCTCTCTCAAATAAATTAATAGATCTTTAAAAAAAATTAAAACAAAACCTTTGTTATGGTGAAAACTTCTCACAGACAGCAGCCTGCTTCCTGGGAAAGGTGTGGTCTCACCTGGTGTTCGCTTTCCCTGTCCTCAACTCCTGGAAGAAGCCTCGGGAGAGCTGGGCAGGCTGGGACCGTGTGCTGCAGGGTGGGTGAGTGCCTCTCCCCTGGGACAGAAGAAATAGAAACACAGAGGGCTGGTTCCCCTTTCCCGGCCCTGTGGCCCCTCGTCTACCCCCCCCCACCCCCCCGCCTCCTGTGAGAACTCAGGCCGGGGCCATTCCCCGTGTGTGCTTTCAGCAGAGCTGCTCTCGGTTTGGGAGCCCTTGCCGGCCGATGAGCTTGCTGCACCCCCCGCAGGGGCTGAGGCTTTGGGGGGTCACTGTTGGGAGGGGCTGCCTCCTCCTGCCGGGACTGTACCTTCCCCGGCACCCCCTCCCTTGCATGGGAACTTCTGTCTCCACTTGGCCTGGTGGGTGTTGTGGTTTCCAGCCCAGGAGCTTACCCTAAGCCTTATTTGGAGGGACGTTTGTTCACCAGAGGCCTTTGTACAAAGTGCTTGGATGGAGGGAGGCCCATGTCCCAGGTCTTCATAGCAGATGCCACCCCGTGCGTCATCTTTGCTTCTGAAACTCTTACACCTGCCGACCCTTCAGACAGCTGCTGATAGTAATAAATACAGGTGTGGCCCTTTGGCTCACCCGTGTTTGTGTCCAGCCCAGCGGACACAGACGCCCCCAGCGCCCCTCCCCCCCCCCACTGTGTTTAGGCTCTGAGTCTCAAAAGCAGAGGCACTGACCCAGCCGGCAGAAGCAGCCCGCAGGTGAAGGCTGCCCCACCCGGTCCCGGACGGCCAGATCACCCGAGAAAGCCCCACACTTGCCCAGTGCTCACTGAGGGAGAGTACACAGTAACGAGCTACTGTGTCCCAGGCTGACATCGGAAAACCTGATCCCCACCAGGGGCCTTCTTGAGGTCTGGACCATTTCAGTACAGTCTCTGTGATGGTGGCAGGTGCTCCTCAGGGCCTGCCGGACTGGGAGAGCCCCCCAGGCCCCCTCCCTGCTGCAGAGATGGCTGGATGCTTTCTTCCTGAATGTCTCTCCAGAAGGGTGTGCCTCACTCCCTCAAAGTCAGTTCGGGGCCTTCAGCCTCTCGAGGGGCTTCCCTTGTCTGAGTCTTGGTCATCCCGTCTGGTTGCAAGAGTGGCTGCTGCTGTCTTCTGGCTCCTGGCGTCGTCTTGTGGCCTAAATGTCGTCTCTCCTGGCAGGGAGTCAGCGCAGGGCCACTGAGGGTTTAGAAGCACCGGCCCTGGTAGCTGCGTAATTGCAGGCTTCTGGGGCCTGCCGTGTGTGTGTGCAGCTCTGTGGCTGGGGCCCTCTGTGATTATGGTGATTCTTGGGTCTGGTGTTGCGGGGACGGAGGTTTCCGAGCTGAACACATCCCCTCTCCTTCATAGCGATTCTGGAATGGGCCACGGTCACAACGGGGCATGCAGGACTCACTTGGGGCAGTGGAGTGCAGCACAAGTTTGAGGATCCTGGTGTTCAGAGGACTGGAAACACCACTTGACTGGTGCGTGTGTGCGTGCACACGTGTGTGTGTGTGTGTGTGCCCTGCTCCATGTGCCGCCCCGGCTGGCTGAACGAGGCGGGTGATGGGTTTGTCTGGGTTTTGTTGTTCTAGTCTCAGCCGTGTAAATATACACAGACAAGTATATTGAAGAATTCCGTGTCCAGAGCGGGAAATTGCAGCCCTAGCATGGTGTGACGGAACACCCGCAAAACTGCCTCCCAGGCTGTCCCACCTCGTTAGGATTTCGTGTCTGGAGACCCGGCACGTTGTTGAATTAGTCCAGCGAGGCCGCTCTGGTGGCCGTCAGGGCCATCCATCCCGACACGTAGGGGGGCTCTGCGGGCGTCCCGCCCTGATTGAATCCTTACCAACCCTTCCCGTCGTGCCGCGTCTTACCTGATTAATGCCGTTATGCAGAGTGACAGTCACACGGTGTGACGGCCCCCAGGGTGGGGGTGGCCGCCCGGGCTCAGGGAGCTGGTGGGCGGGGGACCTGCCGGGTTCCTCTCCCTTCCTGGGCTGTGGAGCCAGGGACTCATCGGTTCATTTAGGGTCTGGGCAGCCACCCACCCAGATGCGCTTCTGTTTCTCTGGATAGAAGACTCACTTCTTTATTTCACCAAAGGAAGCCTGAGATCGAACGCCCAGAAGAGACTTCACAGGCTTGAAATAAAAGGCAATATTTCATACATCTCCCAAGGTGGCATATTTGCTCCCAGAAACTTATGTTTGGATAAAACAAACAAAAATCCCTTTTTTCTTTCTTTCTTTCTTTCTTTTTTTTTAACTTTTGAACCTATTTCTGAAAACTACTTTCGGAAATGAGACTAAAACAGCAAGCTTCCTCTTTTCTTCTGCTTTGTTTTTGTCAACAGCCTCCCCAGAAAAGTGAATGTGTCCATTGGAGATTGAGTTGGGAATTGGGGAGGGGTGTGTATCTTGTTTTATTCTGAAAGGAAAGTCTAATCTTTTCTGTTGCAAAAACCTTTCTTACAGAGATGTCTTACCCTCTGTACAATGGTTTCAGAGCTCTTCTTTTTTTTTTTTCTTTTCTTTTTTTGTCTCGTTTTGAAACTCGAAGCTCTACTTATAGTTCTGCCCAGGGCACCTCTGTAGAGCTGCTGCTGGTGCTTGGCCTTACAGAAGAGGATGTGCCGGAACCCCCTGCCCTCCCCTCAGCCTTCCAAGATGGCAGGAGGCCCACGAACGGCCATCTCCCCATCCAGGAGGTTAGCCTCCCAAATGGGGGCTCTGCTGCTCGTCTCTGATGAGTTTTCGGGGTGGAAGCCTGCTGTCTGTCTTCTGAGCACCCAGGAACCCATCTTTGCCTTTCCTTCCCTGAGGAATCTGTCCTTGTGGTCCTAAAGCAACTCGCGGAACCCCCAGTTAGGGCCACCATGTGCAACTCTTAGGACTAGGGTGGATGCCGCAGGAGTGCAGGTGTGTTTTGTGCTTTTGTGTGACGTCATTGACCTCTTTCCAGTTTAAATTCCACGACCTGAGTTCTGTGTGGCCTCCTGGAGCGGATTTTGTAGCTTTGTCAGCATTGTGATTCCAGAGCACCTGATGGTTGGTCACCGTGGCCTTCCTCTCCCTCCCTGTTCCTCGTGCCCCTGCAACCTCTGGGAGGCAGGAGCCTGGAGGAGGGACTCCAGTAGAACCTTCTGCTTGCATCTCCTTCTCTGTTTACATTCTGGCACAGTGCTGCATGTTTAGGTCCAGGTGAGGCTGATGAGGGAGGTGGTCCTTGTCCATCTAGGTGCTAGGAGGCCAGTGGTGATGGCCCAGCCAAAAATGGAAACTGCCCCTGGAGCCCTCAAATGCTAGAGAGGTGGTGCAAGGCCCATGTTTCCTTAATAAGGCACCGAGACCCTGACCACCCATCTTCCCCGGCACGGCCCTTGGAAGAGGAGTTCCAGTTCTCCGACCCACTCAGCGTTGCCTTCCCCTGGGGTTCCTAGTCTTGGTCATCCCGTGCCACACAGGTATGAGGAAGGACAGCATAGCCCCTGGACTGCATCTACGTCCTCAGCTACAGGTGAACAAAAAGAAGGCCCTTGGAAGGTCTAGACTGTTGGTCTTCCTTTTACTTTTTTGACTCAGGCTTGAACTTGTGGCCTATATGTGTACCTGACCCCGGGCTGGAATCTTGAACAGGACTCTTGCGAAGACTAGGGCAAGGGTTTTCAGATTTTAAGTCACAACCCATAAAGCAGATCATGAAACTACTTTAGGAGGATGGCATCAGTATTTAAAAGAAAAATTAAATAGAAGAGAAGATACCGAAGATACTAAAGTAGGTAGTATTGTATAAAACTTGTCACGTATACACGGATGTGTATGCACATTGTGTATAAATCTGTAGTATCTTTATTAATATATGAATTGTGTACTGGGTCTCCACACGGGATTTATTTCTTCCTACGGGTTTTGACCAAAAAAAAATTGAAAGCTGCTGGGCTGGTGCATAGACAGGACAGGAATAGCGGGAGAGATGGCAGAGGGGAGGAGCTCGCTAGTCTGGTTTAGACCGCATACTTGTGTTCTGGGTGGGACAAGACGAGCGTCATTGTCATGTGCAGCCTTGGTCTGCTCCTCTGAAATCACTCGTCTTGGGAGGGGGAGGGGCAGGGTCCCCTTCCACTTGCCCATCCCCCGCATCTCCCTGCAGCGCCCGGTCCTCAGCCCCCAGGCGCACTACCCGGATGGTGGATTGCCCACCTTGGTCTGCACTCGTAGGCTTTGCCTTCTTACCCTCTTACCTGTTTTACGGCCTCGTGCCTGGCTCTGGTTCGGGACAGAAAATCACTCCCACCTCCCTGCGCCTTCGGTTACTGTGAGTAAAACTTAATACTTGGCAACCTGACTACAGTGCATTCAGTCTGTCTGAGTACATTTAAAGGAGGCAAAATGAAAACGGATGATGAGAAGAGATACGCTCGGTGCCGTGCCTGGGACGCTCAGTAGCTACTGATCCTGTGTTCTGTTTCTCTTACATAGAAGAGTGTTTCTGTAGTCAGATTTGACAAACTCCCTAAACAGCAATTTATGAGGGCTCATCCATTAACATTTTAAAGATCTACCTTTGTTTTTTCTCAGCGTCACAATAAGCACATTTTAGTGTCTTAGGGAAACAGAAAACATCCCCGTGATGCTTTCTACGTTGAAACCAGTGTCGCAGTGACCTTGGTGTTAATTTACCCAGTCCTTTCGGAAAATACTTCGAGAGAAAGTCCAGTTTTGTCTGAGGACGCCTTCTCAATTCACCAATCACCGGCCCCCCAAAGTGCCCTCCCGACCCCCCACCCCTGCTGTCTTTTCATAATTGCAGCCCAAAGGTCTCGGTTGTGAAAAGTTCCTTTTGTCAGACACAGTGAGCTCAGCCTGTCTGGCCGTGGCCCTGCTCCCCGCTGCCGCGAGATGGATTACAGCTATTGTTCTGCCCCCCAGCGCGCCTGGCACGCCAGCAGCCCGCAGGAGGCCGTGGGGTCCGGGGGGCCTCCAGCCGGTGGCCCTGAACATTCCCTCTCCTTCCTTCACTGGGGTCTGTGGAATTGATACGTTCATAAAAGCTACTGGTGTCCAGGCCTCTTACCAACTTCTGTGCAGATTTATTGTGTGGGCCTGTCTGCCCGGGTGTCTGTCTTATAAAGACTCAGAAATGGTTTCTTTTTTCACCCATTATTTGGAGAGCATAATAAGTCTCTGTCAGATTAGCTTCTTGGAGACTCGACGCTTTTTGAAAAGAGCTTGCATAATCAGAGTGTCTGTTGAGCTGTTACGCCAAGAACTTATCCCTGTTGTGCAACGGGAATGTATATTTTGTACGTTTTAAATATTTCACTGTTCAGTCCTGTTAGAGATCAAGCTGCCTGTGCTTGGAATCAAGATGTGGGCCCTTAGTCACACGGTGGGTGAGGTTTTCTCCACAGGATATGAACTCTTCCTAGAGCGGGACCACAGGCCTTGAGCTCGCTGACCTCCGCTCCAGCTTTCCCCTAGTGGTACAGAGCCGACGCTTTCCGCCTTTTTGAGAAATGGTCTTGAGTCAGATGGAATGTGAACAAATAGCTACAGGTCAGTGGGAAAACTGCAGCTGAGTGAGAGGGGTCTGGGCCTTTCTGTTTGTATACTCTGCCCCCTCTGTGAAATCTCTGGGGGAGAGGTGGTATTATAGGTGCCCCCTCAGAAAAGATATGATGAATCTTAACCTCCAGTACCTCAGAATGTGGCCTTATTTTGAGGTAAGGTCTGTACATGGATGCTGTCCTTATAAAATGGGGAAATTTGGACTCAGAGACTGGGCGGGGGGGTGGGGGGTCTAGGTTTGGGGCTTTGTTTTCCAAACGGCAGGGCCCTCCCAGGTAGGGCTGGCTCTCCACTCTTCTAAGTACTTGAGTTTCAGTGTGGAGCCTATGGCTGGTTTCCAAGCAGTTTCCCGGATTCGTAGGTTCCCTTCTGTCAAAGAGTGCCGCTTTCCCCCACATCTGGGTGGGGCGAGTGTCCTCTGATTTCTGCCCGAGGATTCTTGAAGCCATGCGTGCTGAGCTCTGGCTCTCTCTGGCTCTCTCTCCTGCTGCCTCTGGCTCTCTGTCTGGTCTCTGCGGTTGGGCCTGCTGCCCCTGACCTGTGGGAGAGCGGCCCCTCTCTGCCTTCCTCATCACAGCCCCCCCTCACTTCCAGTCAGTGTGTTAGCTGGGCTGTCCCCGAACTGATAATTGGCATACAACTCAACCAGGAGCTTTTTCAGAATGGCCATTAATTCAACTGTTTAAGAAAAAGAAATTTTAGCTTATTCCAGAAACTTCAAAAACAGATCAGAGATTGGAATGTTTGGAGATAGGTCATTAAGGTCCCCCCACCCCAGGTGTTATGATGAGGGTACAGGTGTAGGGTGTGTGGCCGCATGGGGTCTCATCCCTGGGGTCTCGTTCCTGGGGCTGGTGGTGACAGGGCAGGACTCTCCTAGCACAGTCCCCTGGGCAGAGCCAGGCTTTGTGGGTCTGATGCTTTCGTAATCTGAAGACCGTTTCCAAGAGAAAGAGTGATTATAAACCCCAAACGGGATTCCCAAGTGAAGAGCACAGACAGAAGGAGTCACAAAACGTTGAGAATCGCCCAGTCTGACCAGAGGACGGAGTGCTGACCAGGAGAGGGGCCAGATCAAGAGAGGGCCCTGAGGGTTCTAAGAAGTGAAACATCCGTGCACAGTTTGCTCTCGGGCTCTGAGCAGAGGCTGAAGTGGTGCTTTAACAGGGCAGATTCCCCAGTGGTTTACACATGGAGAGACGAGGGAAGCGTTGAGTCCGGTCAGGAGATGCCATGGAATTCGTGCCACAGACTTGGGCTCCCTGGCTCTGCGGATGGCCAGAGCTGTGTGAGCAACACTGTGGTAGGACCCATGGGACACAGAGGATGGGGTGAGGCGAGGGAGGAGGTGAAGGTGACTGGAGCTTTCTGTGGGTGACAAAAAGGCTTTAGTTCTCTAGGATGTGGGGTCATTGATTTGAAATGCTGACCAGACAACATGTAGGCCTAGCCTCTGGGTGGTATGGTAATGACATGGGGCTCAGGCTGGGGCTGGGGGAGGGGAGGGAACAGAGTAGAGAGAGGTGGCTTTATAGCAAAGACCTGGCTCCTGAATCTTGTGGGGGAAGCAACACAGGGGGTCAGGCCCATGAGGACCTGGCCGTGTGAGGACCTGGCCGCGTGTGCTGTTGGGGCTCCGGGTGCGGCTGCTTCCCAGCAGCTTCCAGGTACCTGCTATGTTATTTTAGGGTCTCTTCTGGCTTCAGCACGAGTTTGCGTTGTCATCCTTAGAAGTTTCCTCGTCCCTGGTAGAATAATAGGTTAATTAACTGAAGAGGCTCCATCTTGTGTTTCTTTTGCCTTCAATGTTTGTTTCCTAAAACTGATTCTTCCTTCACGATGTCACCAATTATTTTCACCCTGTTTCCCAGACACTGGATATTTTATTACCGTTTGTCATGGATCTGTTTATGGTAATTTTTGTGGGGACAGAGGAGATGTGCTTTACCTTGACCTCTCACCTGTCATAACTTCTGTGACTAAACTGCCGTAACTTCCTGGTCCCCGTGGAGGGGCAGAGTACGACCTGCCGGTTGTGGCTGTGTAAAGCCTCTGGAACGCCGAGGCCGTGGCGCGCAAGCTGTGCTGTCTGTTTTCCGTAGCACACCTCCTTCCTTGGTTTCCAGACACTTTCTGCATATTCGGATTCATTTCAGTCATTGCCTGAAACGTAGAAGATGAAAAGTAGTGGTGGGAAGACAGGTGCTCTGGCCTCAAGAAACTGAACATCCTGTTTGGGAGACAAGAAACAGGAGGTATTTGAAGACTACTTCGGTTCTCTCATTGAAGATAAATGCCATAATTAGGGAACTGATCGAGTACAATAGAAGGCAAGGTCAGACTGGGCTGTGTTACGTTTTGATTTGGAGAAACCGTCACACAGAAGGTAAAATGTGAGCCAGAACCCAAAAGCTGGCAGAGAATCCATTGAAGCCATAAGTAAGGTCATCCTAGGAGAGATCTCATTTAAGGCCATGAACTCTCTAGTCATGTGACCCTGGATCGAGTGCCACCTCAATTTCTGCATTTAAAAGCAGAGAAAGTACTAGCACTTACTGAGCACAGTTGGAGTGAGCATTATTGAGGTGGACGTGAGCCGCTGAGCCTGGTGCCCAGCATGTAGTAAGCGTCAGGACAGCGAGTAAGAAAGCTGCATCGTGTCCCTGTGCACCTGTGTAGAATGACTTCCTAAAAAACCAAAATGATAATACCAAGTACCGGCAAGGATGTAGAGCAACTGGAATTCCTATCTTGTTGGCGGGAAGGCAAAATGGTGCAACCAGTTTGGCCAGTGGGTTGGCAGATTCTTATAAAGGTCAGCACATGCTGCCCTGCCACCCAGCCATCCCGCTTAGCTATTTCCCCAAGGGCAGTGGACATTTATGTGCTCACAGAATTCATGATGGCTTCATTCATACTTGCCCCACACTGGAAATGACTTAGCTGCCCCTCAGCTGGAGGATGCATGAGCGAGCTGTGGTACCGGCATAAGAAGGGGCGTGGTAGTGCCCAGTGAGATCCACCCCGTGGCTGAAAGGAAGCCAGCGCTGATGCACACATGTGGATGGATCTTCATGCACCAAGTAAGGGAAATAAGCGAGATCAGAAGGTCACTTACTGTATGATGTCATTCACATGATGTTCTAGAAAGGCAAAGCCAACAGAAGGCCGATCAGGGCATGCCAGGGGGCTGAGTTAGGTACACAGGAATTTTGTGGGTGATGCGATTGCTCTATGTCTTGCTCATAGTGGTGGTGCAAAGGTGCACAGTGGTCCAGACTCACAGAGCTGCACACTAGAGTGCATGTCGCTGGATATAAATCGTACCTTCCTTGAAAACAAATCATGAACCAAGTCAAAGAACTGAGAGAACCTGCTGGACCAGGCCTGGAATTGGGCAGCTTGGGGTGGGGGGTGGTGGGGGGGGGGGAGAGTAAGAAAGAAATAAGCTTGGGTGGGCAGGGTGGAACCTGGCTGCAGGGGGCTTGAAAGTGTGTGTGCCTGAGGGGATGTAAAATGGTGAGCCTTCAGCACTCCCCAGGCAGTGGGTTGCAGGGTGATGGTGGCATTTTGGGTTGCTCCGGGAACGGATGAGGGCCCGGCCAGGGGCCAGTGTGTTTCTCCAGCATATGGGTGAAGGCGGCACGCAGTAGATCTGTCAAAGGATTGTAGAGAGGGGCTTGAGGCCATCGCTAACATATGCTTGCCTGTCCTGGAGATGGGGTCACTAAGGTAGGAAGCCAACGACTTTTGTTTCGGAAAAATGCCCAGTCTCGGAGTGCAAGCTAAGGCCTCCAGTGACACTGTCAGACTTTGCATACTGGGCCAGTGGGTGCGCTGCAGGATATTTCCAGCCAGAGGTCCCCCTCTTCACAGGAGAGCAGAAGCAGCCAGCAGGCAAGCTCAAACCACCCCATCAGACAGCTGGCCTGGCCTATTGGAAGGCTTCCCACCATCTCTCCTTTCAGGGTAATCAAGTCAGGTTGACTCTCCCTTGGGAGCTTTTGCGTTTTGCCATCCTGGCACAGATAAAGATTTTGTACCGTTGGCTTCCAAGTGGGTTGGAAGAATGCTGTCTGATGGCTTTGTTCCTGTCTACGCAGAGCTATGAACAAGCAGCCACAAAGAGAACCAGCCTCAGAGCCAGTGTTTCCACGCGGCGCCCCAGCCCCTGTCGCTCGGATGCCTGGCGCCTGGTGGCAGTGTGTTTATTCTTGCATCACATGCCTGAAGTGGGTGAAGGGGCAGACCCCGTGTGTCTGCTGAGGATGCTGACACTGCCTTTCGAAAATGAGACAAAAAGCCGGGGTTGAAATAGAGCTTTATCAGAAGCGCGCTCTCTCACCTGCAGTCTGTAAACACGCAGGTTTACCCAGCCCGGGAAGAGCATCAGCCACCCTGCACTTTTGGCTGCTATCGACGTGATATTTTATTTACGCAGGGAACTGTCTTCTCTTACGGGTTGCCCCTGCCTCCACAAAAAAACGTCTAATGCGCATGACTTGTATTTGCACATGACGGACGCCAAGTCATTCCACCGCTTTCTCTCAAAATGTTGAGTTCTCCCTTGAGTTTATTAGGAGGGTCTCAAGAAAGGAGATATTCAGTGTGAGACTGAGGGGTCAGCAAGAGAAGTTCACCTAGTTATTTTGTTTATTTGCATCCCTGCTTTGCATTTCAGCCAGGTCTGAAGAAAACATTTAAAACTGTAGTCTAATTTGGGACCTACAGACTCTCCTCAGTGGGAAAAGGATGGTCACTTTGCTCATGGCCCTAGGGTTCCACGCTGCCATAGCCAGCCCGAGGACCACACCGAGTCTCCAGGGAACCGTGGGGTGTCCTGTGGCCTCAGAGTGTCAGATCGCCCAGGGCCAGCTTGGCTTTGACGGGACGGGCTGTACCACTGAACACAGTGAAGACTGTGAATTGATGTCCCACGTGGAGCAGGGCCAGGTGAATATCGGTCAGCTCCAGGAGGGAAACACAGAGTTTCCCCACCACCTGCAGGCATGCTGGTTCTGGCCACAGTGCCTTCCCTTCATCCCTTTTTCACCAGGGACCTGGTAGACCAAGATGCATTTAGGGAACCAGAATCCTGGGGGAGTGCTAGCTTTCTGAGCCCCTTGACCAAGCCCTGTGGCCAGTTTGTTCCCAGCTCTGGAGGATTTGGCCAACGTGCCTTCCATTCCTGCCTTTTGATCCAGAATGACTACTGAGAGTTTTGGAGGGTTGGGTGGAGAGGCTGAAGTCCCAACCCTTGGGGGGTGTTCTCTTTGTAGGAGCCACCCACCCCGGTGCTTCTTCCCTGTCTTCTGAGACAGTGTCCTAAGCCTCTGCTCACTGGTCAGACCTTCATCTGTTTTCTCCAGGATGACCACTGTCATCTAAAAGTCCCTCTGCACTTCCTCTTACTGAAGACTTCTCCAGCCCATCTTCTGTATTGTAGCAAAGGGATATTGTATTAGTTTCAGGATTGTAGTATTAATAGCAGTATTAATAACAACAGTAATGTTATGGAATAGGTGGTATGCATCAGGCACTATAGCAGGAAATCCTGTGTGGTGACCATTAACTGCCGTCCCCATTCTTGAGACAAGAGCTGAGCCTTAGGGAGGGTGTAGATGTGCCCAAGATCGCAATGCACACCTTGTACTCAGCCAGAATACCATGTGATCCCCTTGAGGACAGGGCCTGACCATGCACAGTGATCTCTGCTTCTCTACTGGTTAGTAAAGGACCTGGCATATAGTAAGCATTCAAAAACAAACAAACTTGTTAAATGAATAAATTGGCTCTACCACAGATGGCTTCAGAAGTTCAGAAACTCTTTCAGCCCTGCTGATACACCGGCTCTCCCAGATCCTCTTTTATATTGACTCAAAGGCATGTATAATATTTTAAATGGGGGCTGTTGGCTCGGACTGTGTGGACGGTACTGGTTTTGCTCTGCGTAGAATCCTGTGACTACACTGCCCTTCCATGTCGTGCTCCCACGGTTTTATGGGCAACAGCCATGGAAAATCGCTTCCTGTTTTCTGTCAGCTGTCATTGAGGATTTCCTGTATTATTTCGTTCCACATCCTTGTCTGTTATCTGTTGCTGCCTGGCAAGTCACCCTGAGGCATAGTGGCCTAAACAAGAATGATTTATGACTCCCGACGACCCTGGGGGACAATGCTTCTGCCGGTCTCCCCGCGTCCGGGGCTCACACGTGTCCCTGCAGTCGAGTGATAACTCAGTTGGCTGGCTGGTCCAGGACGGCCTCGCTCACATGTCCTGCAGTACTGCTGGCTGTGGCCTGGGGTGTCTCAGCTTCCATGGCCAGGTTAAGTGTCGGGAACCTCAGTCAGCTGCCTGACAGCGTGGTGGCCCTTGGGGCTGTGTCCTGGGAGGACACGTATGTATACAAGCACTTACAAGCCCCACCCCTTGCCCGCGATTGCGGGCATCCGATTGGCCAGAGCGGTCACAGGGCCACGCCCAGCGGCCACGAGGGGAGGGCCCTTTTCCTCCTGCTCCCGCAGGAGGAGGAGCTAAGAAACAGCGGTCTATAGTCCACCACAGTCCATTTCTCAAATCCATGACTTTCGTGACAAATTTAGAATTTTGCACCAGAAATTAGGTCCTCTTAACGTACTTAGGACTTCACTTGGGAGCTGAAAATGCAGTTTGTTGAAGTGTAGCCATCGGATCTGGGCTGAATAGAGACGCTACTTGGATCATGTAGCATTTTGCCTTTGACAGGTTACTTGCATCCATTTCTTCTGGCTCGTGACTGATGCTCATTACACCCCGGTTCTCGTTCCTGTTGCTCCTTTAACTTCTGTCCCTGGGAAGCTCAGAGTTGAAATTCAAGTCGACCACAGAATCTTGCTTCCACATTTCCTCAGTCTCAGGGTCCCATCTTTTATGTCTTTTGTTTTAAGCTACCCAGTCCCTTTTGGAAGAAGATGGGATAGAAAGAAACCTTTGATAAGACTTACTGGCAAATTTCCTTAAAAAGTTAAAAATTCCCGGCACTCCCAGTTCATTGGTTTTGCTGGTAAGCTTCAGGGTGCTAGTACTATTGCCCAAGCTTGTATACACAGGAATGAAAGTTTGCTTGTCCTGCTTGACTGGACTCCGATGAACTTTGCCGTGTGTCACAACCATGTAAGCCAGCCAACTTTCTGGTGCGTTCCTTCCGGCACTTACTACATCTGGTCCACCACATCTCAAGGTGTTACAATGAGGCTTCTGTATCTGAGCCTCTGCTTTGTTTAGGTACGCTTGCTCTCATCCTCTCGGAGGCTAGCATTCTGGATGATGCCACCACGTATTAGAGAGATGGATCATTTATAAAGTCCTAGAACCTGGATTTGCATCTATTTCTTCCTTGTTTCAAAGACAATGGGCACGTGAATCTTTGGGGCCTACAGAGAGTAAATTAGCAGGTCAACAGGCTCTTTGGAATGCAGCATTAAAAAAAAAACCAGCTGTGTCAAGAGCGTTAATTTCCCAGACCTCAGTGTGCAGTAGACGTCATATACACGCACCACTTGAAGTGAATTCTGTGGCGTCCACACACCTTGGTGGCCACTCCTGGATCCCACAGACTGCAGGTCTGCAGTGGAAAGAAGGCTTGTGACTGGTTATCAGTAACTATGGGGTCTTGGGTAACTCAGGTGATTTCTTGTGCCTCACTTTTTATCTAGAACCTACTATGTGTCAGACCCTGCCGGCACCATCATCATCATGCATGTTATCTCATTTAATTCTTGCAACGTCACCATGGGTGGAAAACACGATCCTTATTGCTGTGAGCTCCAGAGCCAAAAATCTGAATTTGCCTGCAAAGCCTGAGTTCCCTGAAGCAGATCACCTTCTCCCCAACTTTCCCATTATGGTTAAATGAGATAAAGTGTGTGAGTAGGAAAAACAGCCTTTGAAACAAAATATTAGCATAAGATTATAATTTTCTGAAGTTGAATAAGAGAAGATAAGAGGAAGGATGGGCATTCCCCAGTTACTGTCTTACACACTGTGAGCCTTACACTTTACTCAGATGAGCTGGATTTAGTTATTCTAACTACCCGGGTGGGTGCTGAGTCAGCCAGTCCGTCCCAGACCTGGCCGGGTATTGTGGATGGAGCAGGAACTTTGGGCCTATCAGACCTGGGTGTGACCCTGGATGCACTGCCTGCTTGCCACAGGCCCTCAGTTCTCTATTTGGTTCTCAATTTTCTCGTCTTTAAGTGGGGACTTTAATACTGCATCTCCAGAACGCTGAGAAGAATGACAGAAAGAGCGTACGTACAGCTACCCTACCACTCCTGGCACTTAGGAACTTCTCTGTAAATCTCTGTTCTGTGGGGGTGGCATCACTGCCATGGTCATTCCCATCCCCTCCATGTTCTACGCTGGAGGAACAGGGGCAGTTGAAGCATGGATGGGCAGCCTGGTGGACGAGCATGCTTTGATTTCTCTCTGTGCATGAACTTGCCCATGAACTGAGTGTTAGGGCCCAGTGTGCCCCTTAGTTCAAAAGGTCAGCGCCAGCAATGGCCATAAGCATACAAGATCAATTTGGTCTTTTGTTGACCAGTTTCTGAAGGAACACTCGGTACGGAAAGAGATGCACACAGAGATGGGCCCCTCCATAGGCCTGGCAGTACCAAACCCTGCCCAGAACAGCAGCGACCCTTCCAGTTCCTGGGGGGGAGGGGAGACCTCTCTGGCTTGTACCCTCTGGCCAGATACGAGCCAACTGCCGCGATGCCTTTAATGATGTGAAATAGTACATAGGTTTGAAGTTCCAACCTAAACGTGTCTGTGTTTAAATTTATTATTCATGAAGGTAATTTAAAAACATGACAGAAAGTTTGAGAAGTAGAGACAAAACTCATTATTCTTCACTCTAACAAAACCATTTTTATTTTAGTGTGTTTCATTCCAAGCTAATCCATATGGCTACGTAGTTTTATATAGTTGTTTCATTGTGTACATAAAATTTTGTTTCCTGCTTTTTCATTTAACATATTATAAGCATTTGCATATGGCTGTGTGATCCTTATAATTATAATTTTTAATGGTTGCATAATGTTCTTTTGAGGGGCTATAACATAATTTAACCAACGTCTTATTGGTGACTACTTTTTTTCTTTTTTTTTCTTAGAAACAATGCTGCAACATTCATGCATGAGATTTGTTCCTTATTCTGGGTTAGTTCATTAGGATACACTCACAGAAATGCGATTTCTCAGCTTAAAGGTTATAAGTGTCTTTCTAGTTCCTGATGTGTGGTGCCCGGTTGCTTCCCAGTCAGGTCGAACTAATTTACACCCTCTCCTTTTGCTCTTTAATAAGATAGTGGGACGTTTGCAACCCATGTTGTGATACCACATACTGGAATAGTGTGGAAAATGTCCCAGCTGCTGGAGGCAGAGAATGGACGTGTAAATAAACGTGCCCGGGGTCGAGGGATCAAACAGCTTGTCCCTGACCAGGGCTGTCCGTCCTGTCCCATGACAGAACACAGGAGGGCGGGAAGCTTCTGTGGCAACCAGCAGCACCCGTGGAACATGCTGGCAGACGGTGCCCGGCTGGGCTGGGCTTTCGCTGTCCTTGGGTGCAGAGTCTGGCTGAATGCCGCTCACACTAGGGGACAGATATGCACACTCCACGTGGCTTCTGTGATCTCATGGAAATAACCTCCTAAGAAAAGAGCCTGGAGCTGTGGGAGAAAACACTGTTCAGGAACAGGCCAGAGGGGTCCCGCCTCAACTGCCTTTCCCCACGTGTTTGCTTATCTATGAAATGGGCTAATGATGGATGGCGGTGTTCTGTTCACACAAATCCTTTGTGAAAGAAATATGTGGAATTAATAAAATGAAAGCCTGATGAGGAAAGCAGATTTCAGACAACCATTCTAGGGTTTTTGGGTGATGTTCGTATGTTTGTATGGCAGGCAGGGAGGCATCGAACCCCAGATGAAGAGAATGTTATTGACAACAGTAAATTTTAAAATCATGAAGGTAAATGCTGTGTAGTTCCCATTTGCTGTTACTCATTTGTTAGAAACTTCAGAAGACTCCTCCTCACCGTCTCACTGAGGTACTCATGGATTTATTTTCCTTCCCTGCCCGTGACAGGCATCTTCCGAGCTGTGCCTTGCACGTGGTGTCTCTGGTCCTCTAGCCACGTGCAGTGATTTTCTAAAAAGACCCAGGTGGGTCCCCATCATCTACCTATTAGTCTTGACACAAATTATCATCTATTTTCCAAACACGTCCTTCCTCAGCCTTGAGGTTGCACAGCCTTGGCGTGGGTCGTGGGGGTGTACAGGACTTTGCTCCCCTCCCCTTATTTCGCAGGGCCGCTTTGGGGGAGCCTCCTCTCCTCCCCTCAGTGCTCTGCTTCTTTCCTTTTTCCAACATTCAGATCTCTCTGAGTTTAATTGGCCCCACAGAAGAGGGAATTGAAATCTCAGTTGTAGTTGGACTGAGAGTCTTCCCGTTGAGGAGCATGGGTAATGTCCTGTTAGGGGAACCTCGGGCTGGGGGCACAATGGCTGTATCCACCCCGCTGGGCGGTCAGGAGGAATAAGCGAGGGAAGACAAGCTGCGGCGCAGGGCTTCGTGGGGGGCGAGGCTTTAATAAGAGAGGGTCCCTCCCTCTCACACCTGGTCAGCTGCACCTGGCCTGTGCTACCAGCAAGTTCTGACTCTAATGACCTGTGATTCCATAAGGAGGGGTGGGAAACATCATGTCAAATTTTCCATTTAATTTCTAACCCCGGGCCCCTTTGGAGCCCTTAGCATGTATTCTAGGACTTGCTTTTCTCCTGGGGATGCTCTTCAGAACAGATCTGATGTCCATGGAGGCGCTTTCCCTTAGAGAGTTCTGGCTCCAGTGCTTAGAGAGCTGAGCAAGGAAGGAACCAATCTTAGCGGCCTTGGGCCCCCAGCGGGAGGGATTTACTCAGCAAATGGACGAGTGGGCGGCAGCTACCGATGACAGGGGAGCACTGGGGCAATGTTCTACAAGACCTGATACACATGTGAGCTGAAGCAAAGTGGGGAGGCAGCTCTGCCAGGGTCTTGACACCCAAGTTGGGGTGCTGCCAGGCTTGGAGGAATCCTGGTGGTCATTGGGGTGGGGGAAGGTGCGGCGGCGCAGGTGTGCAACGTAGAGGCAGGGGCGGGGGGGATCTTGGCTGGACAAGGCTGATGAGGATGCCACCTGTCTCTCCCTGCTGGCTGCCTGCTTAACCTTGCTCTTCCCGCTTTTTCTCATCTACTGAGAATTATGATTTCCTAACTTTAATATACAGCTGATCTTTGCAAAAGTCAGAGGGGGACATAATTGTCTTTTATTTTTAAGATTTTACTTAGAGAGTGCATGCATGAGCAGGGGGAGGGGCAGAGGGAGAGGGAAAGAGAGACTCTCAAGTACACTCCCCACCAAGTGCAGACTCCGGATACGGGGCTTGATCCCACGACCCTGAGATCATGACCTGAGCCTAAATCAAGAGTCAGACGCTTAACTGACTGAGCCTCCCAGGCATCCCAGTAATTTTCTAAAATACATTCTCTTTTTGTAAAAAAGACATTTTCTTGTCAAGGTTGCTACAACGCATCATTTCTCTAAAGCAAGAGAACCTGTTTCAGCTAATGTTGAACATTCTAGAATAAAGAAGTGGAGCAGCAATGAAGAAGGGGCTTTGTCTGAGGACCCCCCTCCCCCAAATAGGAGAAGCTGTTTCTCTGTTTACAGGAAGAAGGAGGTGGGAATCAGACCAAGTGATAAAAAATGAGGCCATAAATGGCTCCTTAAAATAGCAGGTGCTCAGCTAACTTGTGGGCTCTAATTCTGCCAGCCCATGACTCTGTATTAAAAGGCCTGCTGCTCTTGCATTCGGGAATGTTTATGACCTGGCCCAAGAGCCGTCTTGCTTCATAAACTCTTACTTAGAAGCAGGAATAAGGAAAAGCTGCATGTTAATAGCCTGGCTTGTGCTCCCCCCCCTGCTCTGGGCCACCTACTGCTTTGGTCATCTACTGTGAGCATGGGAGTTTAGGATGGATTGATTGCTCTTGAGGAGAGAATTGTGGTGTGAAATAGATTGCTCCTGGGCTCTGCGTCTCATTGCAAAAATTGGCTTTAAAATCAGCATTTATCAAAAGATTCACACCTTAGCTCCCTGCAGGGAGAGGGAGTGGAATTAAAATTGGTATTAGAAATTGACAGACACCCTAGAAATACATAGTTGACAGATATTGGACCAGGAGTGTTTAATGTAATTATTTTCCTTTTATGTAAATAAGATCTATGCCCACATTTAGTTCAAAAATTTTTTAGACTGTTTTTTATAAGAGTTTCAGATTTGCGGAAAAAGTGGGAACACATGTGCAGAGACTCTCATATACCCTGTAGCCGGCTTCCCCTGGGATGAGCATCTCAAATTAGTATGGTACATTCATTACAATTAAAGAACAATACTGATACATTATTATGAACTGAAGTCCCTACTTTATTCAGATTTCTTGAGTTTTCCCCTAATACTCTCTCTCTTTTCCAGTATCTGCCCAGATCCCACATTACATTGGGTTGTCAGATCTTTTTCGGCTCCCGTGGACCGTGACAGTCCTAGGCTTTCCTTCCTTTTGATGACCTTGATGGTTTTGAGGAGTTGTGGTCAAGGATTTGGTAAAAATATCCCACATTTGGTGCTTATCTAATGTTTTCCTCATGATGAGACTGGGGTTTAGGGTTTGGGGAAGGAAGACCACAGAAGTAACATGTCTACATGTTAACAAGTCAGTGAACTAGCTAATGATGGGGAGGAAGGAGGACGGACGTTCAGTAGCCTGAGTAGTGTAGGGAAAAAGAGGGGTGAAGGCGGGTCCCTCAGATTGGAAGAGGCAAGTTTGATGTTCTCAGTAATGGGACTTAATGTCTAACTTGTATAATGCCTTACAGTCCACTGGAGCCCCTGTCACATTTCATGGGATAGGATAGAGGGGTTTGTAAATTTCTGTGTTGCGTCTTGGAAACCTGAGGCCCTGAGGTGCCCGAGGTGATAGAGATAGACCAGGATCAGTTCGCCATGCCCACGACACATCCCACACCTTTCCTCGTCACATCTCAGGCTCTAGAGTTTCTGGATTGAGCAGGCGGGGTCACTGATGGACATTTCATCTGTACATGACCATGGCGATTTGAACAGGAGGATTCTGACTACTTTAAGGCAGTTGACTGGCCGTGTATGGAGTGAGCGTACAGGATGGTGCGCCTGGCCCTCTGCATGTTAGAAAAGTTAAATAACAGAGGATAAAAAGCAATGTTATTCTAACCCATGACTTCAGTACAGTTGATCATTACAGCTCCCAAATAACGAGCAGCCCCACAGTATTTCTCACCAGCCCACGTTTTTCTGAAACTACGCTGTACAATAAACAAAGCAGTGACCTTTATCATAATATGTTTTTTTATTTGTGAGCAAGTGATTATGTATGAAGCAGCCTGTGACTTGAACCCACAGTAGAAATTTGCCCCTTCCATTTTAGCAGCATTGAGTTTCATGTTGGAGAAATGAATGGGAAAGTGAAGCCAGTGGTTCTCAACCCTGTGGATTAGAGCTACCTGGGGAGCTTCTAGAAAATGCCCAAGCTGGGCCCCGCCCCCCAGCTGGAGCAAGGACCAGGCCTTGGAGAAAGCCAGGAGACTTGGCCTTTCTGTCTTGTTTCTTCTATTGCCACTCTACCCAGATCCTGATTCTTAAACCTTTCCTATCATTTTTTTTAAGATTTTATTTTTATTTATTTGACGGAAAGAGAGAGTGTGCACAACAGAATACAAGCTGGGGGGAGTGGCAGAGGGAGAGGGAGTAGCAGTCTCCCCACTGAGCAGGGAGTCCCATGCGGGACTCGATCCTAGGACTGTGAGATCATGACCTGAGCCAAAGGCAGACGCTTTACCAATTGAGCCACCCAGGTATCCCCCTTCCTATCTTTTGATATTTACCTGAAAAAAAGTTATGGAACCTTTTGGGAGGCTGCCGTTGGAAGCTCACCCTGAGCTTTTCCTACTCTTCCAGCTTGTTTGACTTGCTCTCCCCAAGCGATGAAATATGGCGTTGGGGGTTCTCACTGGTGCCCATGCACAAAATGTATGTTCGGAAATGGTTGAGTGACTGCGCCTGCATGGTTCTGGTCTCTACAGTCCCCTTCCTCTTCTGATGATGATTAGGAGGCAGGAGAACACTCTTCCTCCTAAGTTATTGCTTTCAGTGGGAACTCCTATTTAGAAGCAGAAATCTTTTTCCCCTCAGTTATTTTCATATCTCATTGCTTTGATTTAAAAAGAAATTAATATCTAAGTATAGTTGATATACAGTGTTCTAGAAACCATCTCTTTTATAAACGCGTAGATGTCAGTGTTTGTAGGGTACAGGCTTCAATTTTCACCAAAGTTTGGTAATGGTTCAGAGTGACCTGACTCCTAGCCTAGCTAAGAAGGCTTTCCCTGAGCATTCTATTTACCAGTGAGTTAAAATTACATTTACCAATTTATTAATGGGTCACCCGCCCTATTTGGAAAGTAAAATTTCGATAGTGACACCTTATATCAGCAGGTTTTTTCATCCTCTCTTAAGAAGACCTAGGAATTATTCTCTGCACTAATCTGGTGAGGTACCCACCCTGAAGAATTAGAAGCAGTTAATAGTCCTTCTGTTCCTCTGTGGATCACTTCATAGTGAGAATGCTGGGGCATAGGAGGTCTTGGTCTTTAGCAAGAAACTGAGTCTGCTCTTTAAAAAATTTGCTTTCAAGTAAACAATTTAGTTAGTTTTCAGTGTCAGTGGGCTGTGGAAATATAAATGATTACATCCTTTTAACAGATCTGGCAGCCTGGCTTTTTTTCCCCCCCAGAACGCAAATATTGCTATATGGTTTGGCTGTGGTGGTGATCACTGAACAGTCATTAAATAACAGTGGAACGTAGACAGTTGATGAGGAAAAAAATCAAGTAGTCATTCGGATGGTATTTTTGGTTACTTAATCTGCCTCTGAGCATATGGTCTAGTCGGCTGAAATAATTTAACAGTGACAAAATATATTTCGGTAACGGGAGATTAAAAACAACCTATTTATTTTCTTTTTTCCTTCCACAGTGATATTTTTATCTCTGTTAACAAATACAGTGTTAGCCATTTAAAATTTATGAAGACAGCCTCTGCTGAGTCCGCAGTATACCCCGACCTTTATCATCTATTTTATGTGTGTAAGCATGTTTGCTTCGGTGGTGGTTCATGATTCAAACGTGTTGCTATAAGTGGTGTTAGTCTTTATATTGGACTGTGGACAAGAGGTCAGTGTGAGATGAAGTAACATTTTTTACTGGGCCGACTTGACCCTTTCGTGACTCATCTCTTGGACTCCCATCACCTCATGGCTCCCATGTGTGGGTAACTGTCTGGGTCGCAGAGGTGTTCTGTCTCCTTGTGGAGTATTCTGTCCTCATCTCTGCCACTCTTGGTCTTAGGCATGGACACACAGTGGTTTTAGAATGTGCTCACCAATTCTTTGGCAGTCCTTTTCTTAAAATGTGGGATCTAATTCCCCTCCCCTTGTCTGTGGGCTGGACATAGTGATGTGCTCCTAGTCAACAGAATGTGCTGGTGTGACAGCGTCTGGTTTCCAAGACTAAGTTGTAAAAGGGAACTGGCGTCTGCCTCTCTTCCTCTGTCTCCCCCAGCCTTCCTCTCCTCGGATCTCTTACTCTGGGGGAGGCCAGCTGCCATGTTGTGAGGGCACTCAAGCAGCCCTCTGCATGAGTCCATGGTGAGGAGCTGAAGCCGCTAGCCAGCAGCCATGTGAGTGAACAATCTTGGGAGCAGCCCCTCAGCCCAGTCGGACCCTAAGATGGTGGCAGCCCTGGCTGACATCTTAACTGCTGCCCCACGGGGGATGTGAGCCAGAACCACCCAGATTCCTGACTCTGAGAAGCGGTGTGAGATAATAAATCCTTCTTGTTTCAAGCCTCTCAGTTTTGAGGGAACTTGTTTTGCAGTGGTTGATACACGATAAGTCACTTAGCCCTTCTGGGTCGCTTTTCTCATCTGGGACAAGAAACAGGGACAAAACAGTGCCCGGAACAAGCTGATGGCAATCTATTCGTACGTGAAAGGCTGCTCTCAAAACCAGCTGACCCTCTCTGCTCCCCCCACACTGGCCTTTCTGTCTCCACACCTGTCTCCACACACTGACACCTGTCTCTGGCAAAAGCCAAGCCCGCTTGTTACTTATTTCTTCTTGTTTTGAAACAGACAGATCATATTGGGAATATGATGGGGAATATTCTCTTAATAAGTAAAGCTATATTTACACTTAATTAATTTTCATAACTACTCAGTAAACCAACCTATTGGATTTACTATTTCTGAAAAGAATGTCATTTTATTAAAACTCGTTGTTCTTTTATCTTCTTGGAAATAGGATGAATTTGGGCTGTTGTACTCTGTAATTACGGTAGGTAAGTAGACATCAGTCAGTCATTTATTTCCATCTGATCTCTCTCCCGGCCTGATTTAATTCCATTTGTGCCACTTCAGGTAATAGACTGCTGCTGTTGTACACATTTGTAAGAACAATGGGGGCAAAGTGCATATCTAGAGCTTCTAAAGGCTCTATGAAAACTCACCCAGTTCAAATACGAACAATAGCAGCTGCGAGCTCAGGTCAGTTAGTAAGTAGGAGGACAGGAAATCGGGTTAGTATTCTGTGGCTCAAACACTGTTTAACAGGGGCGAGGCCATTGCATGCCGTAGGTGAGGCTCTCCAGGTCTCTCCTGCAGTGTGGTCAAAATGGGAACGTCGAGCGGGGCAGCCGCATCCTCCCCGCTCCACAATTGGTGATGTGGTTGGCAGACCGCTGCTTCAACTTCCCTGGCAGAATCCAGGGTTGGGCTAGAACCGCTGAGCCCGCCCTTGTCCACACTGGTCAGCAGCCTAGGCTGTCTGCGGGTTAGTCATTATGCATCTGGTGTCGACAGCCCTCCTCGGAGGGCGGGAGAGACAAAGCAGAGATGGGGCTGTGCCTGGGAATAAGCTTACCAGATCACGGGCTTTGAGTTCTCTGCAACTTCTGACCCAGCATCAAACCACATCGTTACTCCTCTAATCTCAGCAGTTTCTCCTTGTCACTAAAAAGGGGACCTGTCTGTCACTGCGTCATTTTCTCTTAACAGGGAGCAAACAAACAGATCAGTTGGTTGCACATCCTGGCTGTCAGTGGGTCCTGGGCACAAGAGGCTTCCCCATATAGTTACATTCCTCGAGCTTCCCCTGTGAAACGAGCCTCCACGGGTGTAAATAAGTCTCATAATGTATGTAGATGTATGGCAGGGGGTTGTTGTAACGAAACACTTCCACTGCAGAGTGGGCGAAGCCAGTCAAATCAATCTGAGTACAGTAGCGTGGGGATTTTTTTCCCAACTCTAATGTATTATTATGCAACTAACATAAGACCAGTGCCACACTTGGTGCCCCGTGAGGATACGCAGGAAGTGTGACAAGGCCCTCCAGCCCTCCAAGGACCTCAAGTGCTTTTGGATACCAAACGTATGTGAGGTAGGTAGAAAGTACCAGAAAGTGCTGGCTCCGTCTGGTCCCCAGGAAAGCTAGGGCAAGCAGGGACCACACATCCTTCAGCCCAGTGGCCCAGGGGACAGAGGCTGGTGGCTTCCTCAGACCCCCGTGGCTAGAACCCGAGGCTCCAGCTCCTGGGCCACGGCCTTTCCCAAGTGCCGCGTGTCCTGCCTGCCCCCTAAGTGTGGGCATCTCCCCCCCCTGCCCCGGGACCCGTCCTCACTCGGCTCCCACCCTCCCTGGATGCTCCCACGTGCTCACCAGCAGCTTCGATTGTCTCCTGCCTTTCCAGCACTGCAGCTGTCTGTCTACTGTGTTTGCCAGGTACCTCCTCTTGGGATCTCGCAGTAACCCCAACATTTCCCCAACCGACTCGTCTCTGTTTCCCAGTGCCGCTCCCTACCCCACCCACACCACTCGCTCATGCTCCCTAGCCGTGAGTGCCCCTCCTGTCTGAAACGTCCGGGTAGGAAGCCTACATCTCTGATTCCTGCCTTCCTTCTTGCTCTCCCCTTCCAGTTACGGCCCCACGGCTGTGCCAATCTCCTCTCTGCATCTCTAGGACCCGGATTTGAACCAGCTCACCACAGTCCCTTGCTGCATTGCCCTCCTGGCCCCCTGGCCTCTCTTCTCTCCCCTCCATCTGCTCCCTACACTACAGCCAAAGCGATGTTTCTGGAACACAAGTCTCAGTCTCGGGATCTTGCCACTTCCATGTCTGTTTTTCTGTCGTGCAGTTGCCTCCATCACACCTTCATCTCCCCACCCCCATCATTTCATCTTGCCAGGTCAGTTCTTGACGCCCTCAGATCTCTGCCGAGATGTCACTTCTTGTGCACAGGCTTCTCGGAGCCTTCCCAACACTCCTGCCAGCGCGCCGTGCCCCCCACGGTCTTCAGGGGGTGTGACACTGTGCCATCATTGTTGGATGCTTGTCTGCACCCCATCGGGCACGCTCGGCCAAGGTGAAGTTCCCTGGTCCCCACCATGTCTTTGGGAACTTTCTTCCATCCAGCAAAGGCTACGGGTCAGGGTTAGAGAAGAGAGTGGAACATGACAAGTGTCTGGAAGGGTGAGCCGTTGACAGGTGGTGGGTCCTACACCGGCAGCGGCTGTCTCAGCCAGTGGATCCCATCAGTGATCCTGAACGATCAGGAATTTACGGTGATGAGACATATCCTGAGATGAATGGTTAATACATTGTTTTGCTTTACCCTTGTCTATCTAGTTGGTTAGAGGGGAAGATAGTTTATTTAAAGGCAGTACAGGAGAATGACTGAGACCAAGAAATCAATACTAAATCCCCCGAGGTTTGAATCTAGCCTTGTTTTGTCCTTTGTGCTACGTAAGCTCTCAGTGCCTCAGCTTCCCCATCTGTAAAATGGGGCTAATAAGAGCGACGTAAGGAGGATCAATGTATGTGCAGTGTCTAGGATGGGGCTCGGCACCTCCGAAGCGCCCTGAGTGTTAGAGGCCTAGGCGGCTCCTCCTTTTCTTCCTCCTGCTCCTCACTTTACTCTAGGAGCAGGTAGGTACCATGGTAATTGGCAGTTTTTGACTCGGGAGTCCAGAATAAAAGAGTCCTTTGTGAATGACCTCCTAGAAACGTATCCTTGGATTTTTATGATATTGTGAGACTCGGGCTCTTGTAACTTGGTTCAAACTGCGTCCTGATTGAGAAAAAGTCACCCATAGCTTCTTGCTCACTGTGTGACCCGTGTGGGCAAGGTGCTTGGGCTCGCCGATCTTCCAGGTCTCCACTGTGAAAGAGGAGTGATACACGGCCACAGGGGACGTGACAGGGGCGAGAACACATGGTGCAGAGTAGGCATTTGTAAATGCCACGTAACATCATTTCACCTGCTCGGGACTTTGCTGTTTGGCATGTTCTGGGCTCCAGCTTTAGTTTTGTGGTGGGCGTGGGGGACTGGAAGGGGGGTGGGAGGCTAAGGAGTGTTGCATATGGACTAGTCCGTCTTGCCTTTGGGAAGCATTTATTTTCCAAGAAAACATGGATGGTTGACCTGCCTCAGTGTTGATTTTGTCGACAGTACAGCTAATGCCTTGGTTCTCACACGTAGAAAGTAAGGCACCGGCCCCACCAGCAACTTTCACTTTTGATTTTGTTCAAGTACAAGGTTAAATGGTTTGATCCATTAGCCAGTGTAATGCCTGTGGGGAAAAAAGTTATTAGCCACAAAATGCTACAAGCAAGCTGCAAAATAAGAATTAATAATGCTTAATTAAAAGTCTGCACAGCGTGACTCTGGTTACTCCATTACTTACTGAATTAGTATTCACATGTTTCCATATATTCTAAAGGTACTAGGTTAGACTCTCCCCCTCCCACACGGTTGCCAGGCTTGCTGCGAAATCATAGCCATTAGTAAATTGAAAGTTTATTTTTAACCAAATAATCCCAAAAGCCAAATTATAAATACCTTTGAAAAAAACTTTTGCAGGGAGAAATACTTGAATTAGGACGCAAATGATACATTTTAATACATTTGTTAAAATGCAGGATAGAATCTTCAAAAGTCCCAGCACTTGGGGCACTTGAAGGACTGAGGCCTTGTGACAGCTGGGTGGGGCTAGGATCGCCAAGGCACAGGAAGGTTCCTCAGCAGCCCGCTGTTTCTGCAGTGGGGTCATCCTCCCGGGTCCCCCCCCCCCCCATCATTTCCTTGCTGACCCTGGTGGTTTAAACCCAGCTGTATCACTGAAGAAGCAGCCAAAGGAAAAGCTGGCCTCAAGAGGGAGGAAGCTTAGGCATGGCTTCTCTTTAATTACTGTACTGTTTGAGTAAAAATGCAGATTATTGGCAAAGCAAGTTGCATTTGGGAAAAATGTCTGATTTGGCCCAGCCCCTGAGGATTGCCTTCCTTGCAGATCTCACTTTACAGTTTGAAGAGCCAAAATGTCTCCAGTGGTCAGCTTTTGCACAGCACGCAGCGCATGCTGGTCCGGTGGAATGCTGGCTAGACAGACCTGTGTGGACCCGGTCGGGTCTCCCCCGAGGGAGGGCTTCATGCTGCAGATTATCCCGGCAGCATCTGCTCGGGAGAATGGCCGAGAATGGCCGATTGACGATGCTTGGCTCTCAGAAGTCTGTGTAGGAAGATGACTAGCCATGGGACGTTTCTGATCTGGGTTATATACAGAAGCCTTTCTTACTTGATTCGCAGAAATCAGGTTTCAAGTGGTTGAAAATATATTTAGCTCTGTGGTCATGGAGATGTTTTTTAGTTTGATTTAATGTTGATGGATTAGAGTAAATTGTTTGTGCAGATGAGCTGAATAAATTCTGCCAGAGCTATATCTTATTCTGGTTTCACATTAAACCCTTAATTTACGGCTCTGTTTCATTGGCAGTCTTATTAGAGTAAGCCCTAGGAAAAGCTTGGCTGGTCCTTCTCCCTCCCTCCACTGTTATTCAGTGGAATTAAATCATTTAGCAACTGCAGAGGAGGGCTCCAAGGGGCCCGGAGGGAGAATCGGGTCCTAGGGTGTCCTTAAACCATCTAAGATGTCTGGACAGCTACCCTGATTTTAATGGCTTTAATTTAACCACTATTGAATTATTTTATTTAATCTACTTTCCCCATCTCCCTTCCCTACCTTCACAGATCCAGAGCCCTGGGAATTTCCGGAGTTATTTCCTTCCCATAGATTTGCAATGCAAATATAAAACGAAGAGGGAAGTGGAAATCCTTCCTTGGAAAAGGTCACTCCCACACTTTTCTCCCCTCATGTCTCTACCATCTGAGAAGTTCTGGGATGCAGGTCCTGGAGATGGGAATTCTCTCTCCCTCATCATTTGCATCCCCAGGGACCACTGGCATCCTAACACTTACTATTTATTGAACTGGTGAATGCAGGTGTGCTCGGAAAACTGATCAACTCATTTGGTGTCTTTGTTCCCCTTAGGAGGACTGGAATGAAATTGACCCAATTAAAAAGAAAGACCTTCATCACAGCAACGGGGATGAGAAAGCACAAAGCGTGGAGACTCTCCCTCCAGGTACTGCGGCAGCCCCTGGTGACCCGTCGGTCTTGGGCTGGTGGCTGGTGGTTGGTGGCTAGTGGCTGTGAAGTACTCTTGCTCAGAAACTGCGAATGAGCTGAATGTGCCCTTTGGCCCCTATGGAGCCTCTGGGATAGAAAATGGATTTCATAGGGCTGCTGGAGACACTGCCCTATAGCAATGTTTTGGGGACTTCCTTCAAGCCCATTAGTGGGTGGTGAAATAAGTTTACTAGGAGGTGACCAAAATTTGTTGAAAGAAAAAAAAATAGACTAAAATAGAAAATATAGGATAGTATATTGGTTCACAAATATTTTAAAAGACTATTTTTTAGAGCAGTTTCACGTTCACAGCAAAATTGTGTGTAAAGGACAGAGCTTCCCATATACCTCCTGCCCCTACACATGTGCACCTCCCCCACTGTCAGCATATCCCACCAGAGTGGTCCATTCCTACAGTCAGGGTACCAACATTGACACATCACAGTCACCCAGAGTCCACAGTTCATTCACGGTAGGATTCACTTTTGGTGGTGTACATTCGGTGGGTTTTAACAAAAGTATAGAGACATGAATCCACCATTACAGTATCCTACAGAAGAGTTTTACTGCCCTAAACAGCCTCTGTGTTCCGACTCTTCATCCGTCCCTCCCCCTAATCCCTGACAACCACGGATCCTTTTCCTGTCTCCATAGTTTTGCCTTTTCCAGAATGTCCTATAGTTAGCATCATACAGTATGTTGCCTTTTCAAATTGGCTTGTCTCACTTAATAATGTGTAGTGAAGTTTCCTCCACGTCTTTGCGTGGCTTGTTGGTGTATTTGTTCTTATCACTGAGTAGTATTCTGTTGTCTGAATGGACCACGGTTTATCCATCACCTACTAAAGGACATCCTGGTTGCTTCTCAGCTTTGGCAGTTGTGAAAAGAACTGCTGTAAAGAGCTGTGTGCAGGGTTTTGTGTAGATGTACGTTTTCAGTTCATTTGGGTGAATACCGAGGAGGAAGACTGCTGGATCACGTAGTAAGACTGTGTGTAGTGTTAAACTGTCTTCCAAAGCGGCTGTACCATTTTGCATTCCCACCAGCAGTGAAGGAGAGTTCCTGCTGCTCCATGTCTTCGGCAGCTTTTGGTGTTGTCAGTGTTTTTAATTTGGGCTGTCGTAACAGGTGGGAAGTAGAATCTCATTGTTTAAATTTGCATTTCTCTAATGATACATGATACTGAGTTTCTTTTGATATATTCATTTACCCTCTGTTTATCTCCTTTGGAGAGTTATCTATTCCGGTCTTTTACCCATTTTTTTAAGTGGGTTGCTCATTTTCTTGTTGAATTTTATTTTTTTAAAATTATTTTATTTATTTATTTACCAGAGAGAGAGAGAAAGAGCTCAAGCAGGGGGAGCAGCAGGCAGAGGAAGAAGTAGGCTTCCTGCTGAGCAAGGAGCCCGAAGTGGGACTCCATCCCAGGACCCTGGGATCATGACCTGAGCCGAAAGCAGATGCTTAAAGGACTGAGCCACCCAGGCATCCCTCTTATTGAATTTTAAGCACTCTTTGTGTATTTTGGATAACAGTCTTCCATCAGATATGTTGTTTACAAATATTTTTTCTCTGTCTTTGTCTTGTCTTTTCATTTTCTTTACAGATTTTAATTTTAATGAGGTTTAGCTTTATCAGTTCTTTCATGGATCACGCCTTTGATGTTTTATCTAAAAAGTCATCATCATACCAGAGGTTACCTAGGTTTTTTTTCCTATATTATGTTTCAGGAGTCTTATAATTTGGTTTTATATTGTGATCCATTTTGAGTTAATTTTTGAGAAGGTTGTAAGTTCTGTGTCTAGATTGATTGATTGATTGCATGTGGTTGTCCAGTTGTTCCAGCACCTTTTGTTGGAAAGACTGTCTTTGCCCCATTGTATTGCCTTTGCTCCTTTGTCGAAGATCAGTTGACTGTATTTATGTGGGTCCATTTCTGGGCTTTCTGTTCTGTTCCATTGATCTAATAATCTATTCTTTTGCCAATACCATGTTGTCTTGATTACTTTATGGTAATTCTTGAATTCGGTTAATGTTAGTCCTCCAATTTTGTTCTTTCTGTTGAATGTTGTGTTGGTTATTCTGTTTGTTTGCTTGTTGCCTTTCATATAAACTTTAGAATCTGTTGATACCCATGGCATAACTTTCTGGGATTTTCATTTGGATTGTGTCAAATTTATAGATCAAGTTGGTAAGAATGGACATCTTGACACTGTTGAGGCTTCCTGCCTGTGAACGTGGAATATCTCTCCATTTATTTAAAGTTCTTTTTATTTTTATCATCAGTTTTAGAGTTTTGCTCATATAAATTTTGTGCCTGTTTTGTTAGATTTATACCAAAGTATTTACATTTGGGGGCCACTAAAGTAAATGGTATTGTGTGTTTAATTTCAAATTCCACTTGTTCATTGTTCATATATAAGAAAACAATTGACTTTTGTATATTAACCATGTATCCTGCAACCTTGTTGTAATTACTTATTAGTTCTAGGAGTTTTTGGTTCTAAAGTTTTCTGCACAGGTAGTCATATCATCTGCAAACATCTTCCTTCTTAATCTATATTACACTTTTTGTTTCCTTGTCTTATTGCATTAGCTGGGACCTCTAGTATGATGTTGGAAAGTGGTACACATCCTTGCCATATTTCTGATCGTAGCAGGAAAGCTTCTAGTTTCTCACCATTAAATATGAAGTTAGCTCTAGGTTTTTTGTAGATGTTCTTTATCAAGCTGAAGAAGTTTTCCTTCTGTTCCTAGTTTGCTGAGTTTTTATCATGAATGAGTTGAATTTTGTCAAGTAGATTACATTAATTGATTGTCACATGTTGAACCAGCCTTGCATACCTAAGATAAATCCTACTTGGTCATGGTATATAATTCTTTTTATACATTGTTGGATTTAATTTGCTAATATTTCGTTGATTTTTGCATCTATGTAGCTTGTTATTTTCTTGTAATGTCCTTGTCTGGTTTTGTTATTAGGGTAATGCTGGCTTCATAGAATGAGTTAGGAACTATTCCCTCTGCATCTATATTTTGAAGGAGATTGTAGAGAATTAGTATGGTTTGTTCCTTAAATGTTTGGTAGAGTTCATCAGTGAACCCATCTGGGCTCAGTGCTTTCTGTTTTGGAAGTAGATTTCTTGTAGATAACATTCAGTCAGTTGGGTCTTATTTTTTGATCTGTTCTGACAATCTCTGTCTTTTAATTGTTGTATTTAGACCATTGCCATTTTAAGTGGTTATTAATATAGCTGCATTGATATTTACCATATTTGTTACTCTTTTCTATTCCTTGCCCTTATTCTGTCCTTATTTTTGTCTTCCACACTTTTTTTCTGCTTTCTGTAGCTTTCATTGAGCATTTTACATGATTCCATTTTTCTCTCCTATTTTTTCCCTTTGTTTTAGTGATTGCCCTAGAGTTTGCAATATGTATTTACAACTAATCCAAGTCTAATTTCAAATAGCTCTAGCTCTCTTCAGTTAGTGTATAACACTTGTGTATTCCTTGTATCATTGCTGTCGTTCCTTTCACATTATATGTGTGTACATAAACATATATATAAGCGTACATAATCAAGTTCACTGTTGCTATGATTATTTTGAACAAACTGTTATCTATTAGATAAATTAAGAATAAGAAAACTAAAGTTGTCATTTTACCATCGCTTATTCCTTCTCTGATGTTCTTACTTGCATTACCAAAATCTGAGTTTCTGCCCTGTATCGTTTTTCTTCTCTCTGAAGAGCTTCTTTTAATAGTTCTTACGAGGCAGGTCTACTGGCAACATACTGCCTTAATTTTTGTTGTCTGGGAAAGTCTTTATTTCTCCTTCACTTCTGAAGATTCTTTTCATAGGGTATAGAATTCTAGTTGACATTCATTTTTTCTCTCAGCACTTTAGATATTTCACTCCACTCTCTTCTTGCTTGCATGGTTTATGAGAAGTTGGATAGAATTCTAATCTTTATTTCTCTAAAGCTGTTTTCCCCCCTCTGTCTTCTTTCAGGGGTTTTTAAAAAATCATTAATTTCTACAGTTTAAATGTGCTATGCCTGTCTAGGTATAGTTTTTGTTTTTATGTTTTTTGTATGTTTGTTTGTTTTTGTTATTTATCCTGCTTGGTGTTCTCTGAGCTCCCTGGAGCTGTGTTTTGGTGTCTGACATTAATTTGAGGAAATTCTCAGTCATTATCACTTCAAATAATTCTTTTAGTCCTGCCTCTCTTCTCATTCTGGTATTCCCATACAATTGTGTGTCCATGTATTGTAGTAGCCCATCATTTCTTGAATACTCTGTTCTGATTTTTTTCAGGGTTTTTTTTTTTTTTTTTAAAGATTTTATTTACTTATTTGACAGAGAGAGAGAGATAGCCAGCGAGAGAGGGAACACAAGCAGGGGGAGTGGGAGAGGAAGAAGCAGGCTCCCAGCAGAGGAGCCTGATGTGGGGCTCGATCCCAGGACTCTGAGATCACACCCTGAGCCAAAGGCAGACGCCCAACGACTGATCCACCCAGGCGCCCCAGGGTTTTTTTTTTTTTTAATATTTCTTTTCCATTTGGAAGTTTCTACTGTCTTATTCTCAAACTCAAAGATTCTTCCGTCAGCTGTGCCCAGTTTACTGATGAGTCCATCAGAGCCATTCTTCATTTCTGTTACAGTGGTTTTGATCTCTAGTAATTCATGATTTTTTTATGCGAGTTTTCATCTCTGTGTTTACATTAGTCATTTGTCCTTCCATGTTGTCTACTTTTTCCATTAGAGCTTTTAACATATTAATCATAGTTGTTTTAAACTCCTGGTATGATAATTCCAACATCCCTGTCATATCTGAATCTGTTTTGATGCTTGCTTTCTCTCTTCAAACTTTGTTTTTGCCTTTTAGTACGCCTTGTAAGTTTTTCTTCAGCACTAGGTATGATGTGCTGGGTAAAAGGAGCTCCAGTATATAGGCCTTTAGTGATGTGGTGATAAGTTCTAGAGCAGGGAGGGGACACATTCTATAGTCATATGATAGGTCTGTGCCCCTGGGCTGTCAGCTTCACAAATGCTTCTCAGTTTCTCTCCCACAGAGGTGCGATAGGGAGGCTAGAGGTGATTAAAAATGAGTATTTCCCTTCCTCCCTGTGGAAGGCTAAGGACAGGCTGGAGTTGAGTATTTTCCTTTCCCCAGGTTGGTTAGGCTCTGATAAACAGCCAATAGGTTAGCTATGGTCAAACAGTTTCTCTTGAGGGCAGGCCTTGTTAAGAACAGAATGCTCTGGCATATTTCAAAATGATTCTTTTTCTTCTCCCCCTGCTGGAAGCATGAAGGGGTCTGTCTTCCTGTATTCACGATGAGAGCCCTAGTTAAGCTCCTGGCGATAAAACTCACCGAGGTATGGGCGCCCACCTATGGCCGATGGCCCTGGAGTTTTTATCTCTCAGGCTTGTCCACAGTGCCCTCCAGCTGCTCACTGGAACTGCAGTTCCGGTTTCACTACCCAGACAAGGTGCCCCCAGAGGCCGGTGCTCCAGTAAGTTGTGATTCCCTGTATTCACCTGTTGGTCTCTCCAGCTTTTAGAGTAGTCGTGTGCTCTATGGGCTCACTTCTCCGGGTGAGCTAAGAAGAGTTGTTGATTTTTTTGCCTTGCTCAGCTTTTTGTTTATGGTTAGGGTGGAGTGATGATTTCCAAGCTCTTTACACACTGGACCAGAAACTGGAAGTTAGTTCATGGAACTTTTACTTTGATGGTGACGAAGAGTTCGTATATTCATGTTTCTTACTGAGGTTGGGTAAGCATCACCCCAGGGCATACAGGCTCTCCTTTGTCTGCACCCTTCCCATTGTCCCACTTGCACTAGACGGGAATGTATGTGTGCGTGCATTAGATCTGTCTGTTAGGGCAGACCCCTCTCTTCTTCCCCAACTCCTGGATGAGTCATTCAGCCTGAGCCACAGTTCCTTCCTATGTAAAATAGGCATTACCCACTCAGTGGGGAGCATCTGAATGGAATACTTAGCTAATAAGCATTTCTTTATTATAATAATAGGATATGCTTCTACTGTGTGGATTAATGAGAGACCTCCTGTGAAACAAGTGTTCTGGTGGATTTTAAGACGTATATGGAGAGGGAGGGGGAAGCCATCTTCAGGGCATACACTAGATGTTACTATTAAGAGTCATACTAGTTAAAATCCATTCAGTGTGGTATTGACCCTGGCTTTCATGTTTTCCGCTGTTATACAGTTGACTTTCTTCAGAGATAGAAATGTACTGATTTTCCTCTTTTTTGAGTTATTACTAATAAATTTTGATGAAGGCACCGTGTCCTTTTATTTTGCCAGTGGACTTTATCTGTTTTCGTTGTGACCTTTTTTTCTCACTAAATCGGCTTACACGTGAGTTTTTCCTTTAGAAGTTATTTTGCTATGGTTAAGAAACATATTTTCCGCAAGAATGACGGGCACTGGCAGAATTTTGTGGCCCACAAGGAACCACTGCTCATCGCACTTTCCACTGTGTAAAGTGGGTTGCCCAGAAACTCAGTAGCTTCCTGTGTTCTAGGTGTTGGATATCTAGCAGTTGTAGACAGATGGGTGGGAGGAGGCAGCACGAAGCCGAATATAGGAGCCTGGTGTCTTCCAGCATGGCCACAAAACCCACTGACAGATGTACGAGCCAGATTAAAGACAGGGATGATGCCCCCAGGCAATGGCTCCAACTTCTGTGACCAAGCACCCTATTAGCAAAAAATATTTCGAGTATAGATCACTCTCCCTCTGTCTATCTTAAAATACTGCTAGATTAAACACATATTACCACACTGATCTATTGATGCATTCCAAAGCATATTTTAAATATGGTATTATAAAGGATTAGGAAAAATACTTGAAAATCTCTACCGTTTCTTTATCCCAGAAGGGTGTCGTATGTGGCCCCACTTTGGACATCTCTGCTCTTGGGTCAGCCATGGCCACAAAAGCCCAGGTTATTGTTTTAACTTGATTTCCTGTCCCAGCCCAGCCTACTTTCGGGTAGAATCTGGAATTTCAATAAAGCATGCCACCCAAGTGGCTGTGGTAGAGGGGAGGCCTGGAGGCTGGGGTCCCGGCCTTCAGTTTCTGTTGGAAGCTCAGTCACGTGTGTTCCAGCAGGAGATTCATGGGGCTTGAGGAGCACAGACCAAGCTGTACCCTGAGCCAGAGCATAGCCGAGAAGGGTTTTGTGAGCATTGTACAGGAGCAGAACCACAAACGTGAACACCAGCAGCGGAATTTATAAGCAACTCAATCCGACGTTTGCCTTTTAGAGACCTGTGATTTCCTCACCAAGTTCTCCAGTTGAAAGCCAGTCCTTGAAGGATGTCTGGGGATTGGGGTGAGACATCTGGTCAACATCATCTTCCACTTCCATTTATTTGGATCCCACTGTCATCAGGGAGACCGGGTGCAGTTTGAGGCGGGCTGCTTTTGACCTCACTCAGGTTCTTCTGTGGAAGCCCCCTGTATTCAGTGGTCATTCAAGCGAATCCTCCATTTCCCGTCATAGAACTGCCCCTTGTCTACGTCACAGGCAGCATAGAAGTCCGAGAGTTCTCTGCCGTTTGGCTCAAGAAAGGAGGGAGTGCTTTGGGTTTTGTTTTTTTTGTTTTGTTTTTTTTTTTGCTCCCAGGGAGGGTTTCCTGGTGCCTCATAGAGGAGGCCGTGGTCATGCTCGCGGGGACAAGTCCTGCTCCCCCCCCCAGTGCTGCCTAGGCGTCCCCTGGCTTCGGAGAGGGAGCACAGCATTCCCAAGTGGACACGTGCTTCTAGGACAACTGCTTTCTAGAAGTTGAGGAGGAGCTGCAAGATTTGTGAACTCCTGAGCAGGTTGGGTGAGCACTCCCCATGTCCTCTTTCCAGTGCTTGTGCCATTTCTGAGCTAGCGGCCACATAGCAACTAGAACGTGAGGGTGGTCTTCGAGGAGCACAGGGCTTGGGGGCAAGGCCAGGACAGCATCCTGAGCTGGGCACTGGGGCTCCGGGCTCAGCACCGCCCCCAGGTATCTGGGCTTAGAAAATAGTGACTATTTTGCAGTTCCATTTTCCTTCTTTGTGAAACAGAGACCCTTTCTCGCTCTGAGATCCCTTGATTCTGTTGTTTTAACTCTTTCTGTTGCCTTTCCATCCCTCTTCCCAGATTAGGTTCACCAGCCGCACTGCCTTGGAGATGGGGTAAGAATACATCTTCGTGTTCTCGCACCCCCCTTGCAGATTTCACATCTAGAATGGAAGGCCTTTGGCCCTGAGGTTGCGGGACCAGTTCCTTCCGTTTCAGTCCCTGAAGTTTCTTTCTGGTGCTGATTTTCAAAGCGTTATTTCAAACAGAGTGTTCATTCGTCAGTTTTTTGTTTTTTGAAAATCTGATGGAGACGAATTTTATCTCCCCCCGCCACTCCCTGGGTACAGAAAAAGCTTTCTGCTTTGACAAATTAGTCTCTCCCAGTAATTGTCCATCCTGCATCCCCTCCTCTTGTGTCCTCAGCTTCTCTCGATCTGACTGATGAGATTAGCAGGCAGATTGGCCGATGATCCAGGATGGTGAAGAGCAGAGGTCGGCCAGGGGTGGAAAGGCCCAGGTCTGTCTTTGAGGCCGGCTGGGGACGAGGTCCTTCGTAGGGAGTGCTTGTCCTTCAGGTGGTGATGTGTCTTTTGAGAGCAGATTTTCTTTTTGCCTTCCTGAAACCTTGGTGTCATTCTCGTGTTCTCTTATAACCTCGTGTAAGGGGGCAAGGCCTCGGAGAGAAACGGATAGGGAGAGAGTGGAGAAGGGAGAGTCCTGATGACGTGTGGCTTGTCTGGGAGGTCCCCCCCATCTGTCGCAATGTCTTCTCCCGCTCACCCACAGGGCTGTCTTCAGCCCTGCCCACCGCTGCTTCATTACCGGAGACAGTTGATTTCTCCAAACAGAAATTGCTCGCGTTCACACAAAGATGAATGACACGGCAATGGCGAAGTGTTTAATAGAACCTCGATCCTGGTGTGAATTGCCACGGATGCTAATGGAAACATTTTAGCTTTTCTACTTCCCACCTGCCGGAAGAAGGATGAGATGAACCACTTGTGTATTTATTCAGCTTTGCTGCAGAGTCGGGAGAAATGCTCCCTTGACCTTTTCTCCTTCTGAGGGATTTACTGGGTTCCAGCATTGTGTGTTTTTGTGTTTTTTTTTTTTTTTTTTAAATCGTGGTAAGATACACATAACATAAAATTTACCATTTTAACCATTTCTAAGCATTACAGTAGAGTTGGCACTAAGCACATTCGCACTGTTGGGCGACCATCACCCCATCCTTCTCCAGAACTTTCTCATTTTCCAGACTGAAACTCTGTCTCCATGAAACACTAACTCCCATTCCCCCTCCCCCAGTCCCTGGCTGCCACCATTCTACTTCCTGTCTCCGTGAGCTCCACTCCTCTCCACACCCCAGATAAAGTTGCAATCATACAGGACTTGTCCTTTTGTATTTCACTCCGTGCAGTGTTCTCCAGGTTCATCCATGTGGTAGCCTGGGTCAGAGTTTCCTTGCTTCTTAGGGTCGAACATTCTTCCCCTGTATCTCTCTGCACCATGTGCCCTGCTAGCCACATTGTCCGGGGAGCCCTGGGTGACAGCCGTGGGACAGCTAGCTCCTCCTGCTTCGCTGTGACCCAGGCTGAGGCCCAGGGCTCTGCACAGCATTGTCACTGGGAGACAAAGTGACTGAGTATCCTTCGGGGAAGCATCTTTTTACAAACAAGCAATATGTTATTTGTGGAAAATTTAAGAAATTCAGATAAGCAAAAATAAGATTATTCACACGTAATTCTACCACCCCAAAGTGACCCCTCTTCCTCTGCTCCTGCCCGTTCCTCCGCTCTCGTCCTAGGCATACATCCAGGCGCACTTACCCCCCTGCCTAAGGGGAGCGGGTGTCCATCCAGCTGTGCCAGGCCCAGGTCCAGGAGGCCTGGGGCCCCAGACACAATGTCTGAGTCAGCTCCTGGGCTTTTCAGTGGTTTCGTGAGTTCTTACAAGACATATCCAAGTAGTCCACCAGGCGAGTAACACTGCTAAGGATTCGGGGGATTAGCTGAGAAGTCTAGCCACACATGCTCCTCTTTCCCGGTAATAGCACCTCAGGGTTCTCCCCGAGTCTGTCATGGAAGACGCCTCCCGCCTCCTCCCTCCTCCTGGGGTGGCTCAGGACAGGCCACAAGCAGCCCCTACCAGCTGGTGACGTCGACATTTTTATACATGTGGCACCACACTGGACTTCACCTGTTTCTTCCTGGAGTAGTCTATCATTAATACCTCCTCATATCCATAAATACTTCCTCTACAGCATTTTTAATGACACCAGGGTACCCGTGACCTAAGCTCCTTGAACTTATCCCATATTGTAGGACCTATAGAGGGTTTCCAGCAAACATCCATTGAGGTAAATCTTCATATGCCCTTAATTACTTCCCTGAAATAAATCCCTAAAAGTGAGACTGCAGGGTCAGTAGCAAGGCATGTGTTTAAGGGTTGTGTATATCAATTGCCAAATTGTCTTCCAAAGAAGGGGGGGCCTGTTCCTTGCACCCTGGCCAGCATTAAAAAACAAACCTTCTCATGTCCTTCCCCCCCACCTTCCAACAAATAAGAAAGAAAAACCGAGGACATAGATCAGGTCAGTAGCCGGAAGGGATGAAGCTATTAAAGTAGAATTGTCTTGAGCTTTCTTAGTAGAAATGAGGCATCCAGAACAATTCCGATGGCGTCTGGTGCTGTCCGTGCTGGCACGCCGCACCTGAACCCCTCTGCTCCGCTCCGGGCACGGGGTTTGCTGAGATGCTCGGAAGCTAGAGTAGGTCCAGATGATGTGACTCAGACGTGAGGGGGCCGGAAACAGCATCCGATGAGGAGCACTTAAAATAACGGCATGTTTTTACAGAAGGGCTTAGAAGGGGGAAATGGAATCGTGATGTCCAAATATTTGGAAGGTCGCCATAGAAAAGAGGCTGGAGTCTCACTCTTTTCTTTTTATTTGAGACTCCAGAGAGTGGAAGTCACAGGCAGGCAGTTTTCGTTATGGTGTAAGGAGGCCTGCGCCAACAATTCCAGCTGTCTGGTGAAACAGGCCCCTCTTGAAATAATGACTTCTCCATCACTGGGAACTCGGAAGCGGTGGCTGGATGCTAGGGGTGGTGATGAAGAGATTCTCACACTTGTAGAGAAATAGCTTCCCTGATTCCTTCTGCCTCCAGTCACATGGGATGTCAGCCTTCAGGAGAGGGGCGCATGGCTTCCACTCAGAGACTCCATCGCACCAGCCACCGGGACGGGGATGGGGACGGGGCGGGGGAATGGGAGGGTGCTTGCCAGCGGGAGTGGGACCTGCACAGACGTGTGGGGCGCCTTTGGTGCTTCGCTTAGATTCCTTTAAAGTGAGCTGTCGGCCACAGTGGAAGGAGTGCGGCATTGGGAAGACAGAAACCTGGGTTTGCATTGTGATGCCGTCATTTTACACGTTAACCTCTAAGTCTCAGTTCCCCAATTTGTAAAATGGGCACAGTAATAATAATACATATTTTCCAGGGTGATTGTATGCTGTGGACTGGGTCGGGTGGCGTGTCTGTCCTGTGGTCACTGGTTAATAGGCTCCTTCTATGTCCACCTGTACCTTCCATGCATCAGCTTCAACGCTGTCCACTTTGATACTTCTAATAGCGGGATAAAATAGGTGATGAGGGGCGTCTGGGCGGCACAGCGGTTAAGCGTCTGCCTTCGGCTCAGGGCGTGATCCCTGCGTTCTGGGATCGAGCCCCACATCAGGCTCCTTTGCCATGAGCCTGCTTCTTCCTCTCCCACTCCCCCTGCTTGTGTTCCCTCTCTCGCTGGCTGTCTCTCTATGTCAAATAAATAAATAAAAATCTTTAAAAAAAAAAATATGTGATCAGTAGAGACCAAGTGCAGCAAACTAGATTAATTATAATTAGACTCTATCACTTAGAGGAAAAATGAAGAGTTTCCATTTAAAATTTGGAAGAGAAATATAGGAAGATTCCATGATTTCAAGCCAGGGGTAGACCTCGTAATGCAAAACAGAACTGCTTGACAGGGTTTTTGTAGTTATCTTGATGGCACCAGTCATTTTAAATAATTAAGGGTATTTACCCTATAACATCTGATTTTTTTTCTTTTATTTTCATTAAGTGATGAAAGAACTTTTAATCTCTTCTTTGAATTTCTTCTTCTTTCATCCTTAAAAATGAGTTGTGTAGGATTTCTTATTCCAGGAGACAGTTTCTCATGGGTGAGCAAAATTTCCTGTCATAGCAGCCACCCAGTGACAAATAACAAGAAAGTATTATGTACATGTCTTTGTCGTTTAAACGGACATATTTGTAGCCTCAGCCTTGCCCTCATCTCCTCTTTCATGTTCTGTAGCATTATGACCTTCTAGAGGAAAAATATTAGGGATTTTTTTTTTCTCTTAAGCATAGTAAAATTACATTCCATTTGAGATCAACCAGGAGGTTAAAATAAATCTGAGAGCTTTGTCCTTTGATTTAAAATACATTCTATTTCCCTTCTTGGCTGCTTTCCCGGAAGAGGCTGCTCTGTTTTATACAGACTAGCTTTCAATTTGTTTAAGTCGTCCTTCCCGGGGAGGATTTGAGGGAAGCACTACAATACAGCACAGCCTTGACAGCAACGTGGGATCCAGAAGCCTCCTGCCCTCCCTCACTCTGCCCCCGCCCCCACCCCCGCCGAATCCGCTGGCCCCCTGGGACCCACACCGGCCCAGGCACTTTCCTTCCCCTCCTACACCTGTGAGTGTGGACAACAGGCTGTCCTCAGGGACACGTGGCAGCACAGTCCTGATCGGCCAGAGGACCGTCCCCCCTGAGGTCTCAGGTCTCTAATGTGGAGACCACGCGGGTATGTCCCTGAGCACTCAGGTTTTCATATGTGTTGTGGTGTTAACCCTTTGAAGGTTCATTTTCATAGATTGACGTCATTGTTGCCTTAAAGATGAGGCTTAGTGAACCGGAAAGTGTTAAGAAAGAAATGACGTTGTTCGGAAATGTGTCATTCTTATAAATTAGATTTAACGGAACGAGTCATTCAGATGCATCCAAACGGTTAGGAAAATGTCTTTTCCACAACATCAGTTTTAGGGTTGGTTTTTAGGCGCCTAGAACAAGCTCTTCTGCGGAAATGCTGTCCTGGGTGCCACTTAGGACCCCGCGGTGGCTGGAACGGCCCCCCTGACCTTGGACCACAGAGCGGGGCCTGCCGCGGACCTCAGCACCTGTGCAGCCCGCAGACTCCATCTGGGCCCTGGGGACCCCGGGGACCGTGTGTGCTTGTGATCACCGGCTGGCCCCTCCGCCCCAGGGCTGCTATGCAGTTCTGCAGTGTGGATGAGATCGGGGCCTGCTGGGGTGGATTAGGGGGCAGAGAAGAAACTCCAGCATCAAGAAGCCTCACACTTCTTCAAGAAGCAGGTGTGACAGAGGAAGCATGTCAGTGGGCAGGTTTGCTGTGTAAGTCAAAGACGGGAAAAGAAAACAAAAAGAAATTGTTGGGCCTGAGGTCGGTGTGGCCGGGGAGCCTGTGGTGATGGCTGCAGAGCGGGCAGGTGCGCGTCTGCGGCGTGGACCAGCAGGTACAAGTGGCAGGAAGTTGTCTTCTCACTACCAACCTTAGGACCCCTTCCCCGCAGGGGCCGCGAGTGGAGACTCATGAGGCCCAGGTGGGGGTCTGGTCTGTCCCTTCAGGTCCGGGCTCTTCTCTCCCAAGGCGGTTGCCCCAGGCCTCACCCTCTCCGGCCTCTGGACGTTGTTTCTTATAGTTGGAAGGCTAGAAGGGGACCGGCCCACACTGGAAGGCCTCGGGGTGTTGATCCCAGGGTGGTGAGTGGGAACACTCGCTTCCTCCTGCTGGTAGCTGGCCCCACCCTGGGCTGGCTTCTGCTCCCAGCAGAGACCAGATCGGGCAGGAGAGGAGGTCCAGAGTTCCAGCACCACCACGGCTGTGGGCGATGCCCCGGTTGCAGAAGGCTCCCTTTGTGGGACGCTTCTTTGCATTATTCACCATGCACTGTGCGGCAGGTTCGAGGCTGGGCCCCTGCCTGGAAGCAAAAAGAGCAAACAAACAAGCGAACAAGCAAAGAGACCAGGCAGCCAAGAGAGCTGCGAGCAGGCGATGTGAGTGTGTGTGCAAGGTGCAGTGGAGGTGTGCCCGGGCCTGTGCAGGGCTGGGGGGTGGGCCACAGAGGGAGGCCAGCCCTGCTCCTGTGCTCAGAGCTGGGGTGCCAGGGGGAGAAGGCAGAGCTCATCCCTTTCTATTTGGTTTCCGTCGCCTCCATCCAGACACTGATGTCCAAACTGAAAAGGGCGCACCTGCCGCCGTGAGAAGGGGTCCTGTAGGCAGAGCTGGGTGAAGCGATGCCGAGCAGTCATGTCAGACCGCTTTAACGAACGCGTCCCCAGGTGCAGACCAAAGTGAACACAGGCACCGCGAGGACCCATGGGTGTCTGCAGAACCTGCTTGTAATTCCTGGGGAAGGCGGGGCACTCATGCTCGTCTGTTTCCAAGGGTGGACCTAGCTCTTTCCTCAGCAGAATTTTGAGTTCAATTATTAGAGCGTAGGAGGTTTGTGGCAAAGCTGTGGTTGGAATGGAGCTGTGTGTGAGGAAGAGGGAAGAGGAAATGCTGTAGCGAGAGGCCGTAGCTGGGGACACCCGGGAGGGCCTCTTGGAGGAGGTGGACACGTTGAGAAGCAGCCCGGCCTTGCAGTGTTATGGTATCTCATTTGTACGTCCACACAGCTTGGGCTCTGTGCAGATGGGGAAAGGCAGTTGAGTAAGGGTTCACAGGTAGACCGTAGAGGGTAGAGGGACGAGGCTGACAAGAACGGGAATGAGACTCAGCCATAAATAAGGGGTGCCACACAGGGGCCCTGGATTCTGCTGTGGCTCCTCATTGAGGAGACGGGACAGGCTGGGGGTTCAGAGCAGGGCCACGCACACCGGAGGACAGCGAGGTTCAGGGCCCACAGACGCTTGGCTTAGAGAAGAAAAAATGCGCTTCTGGGGACCTGGGACTCCTCCGCGGGTACAGGCAGGGTCTTGCTGAGCAGGGAGTGGAGGGGGCAGGTGTTTGGGGGATCATCCACTCCCTTACTTTGGGGGTTCCCCCTCTGAGCATCCATCCTTCTCCTCACAGCCAGAATCACTTCCAGGAGTGCGAATTTGGTCAGCACTCACCTGCTCGAAGCTTCTGCTCCCCGGAGTGTAGAGAATACAGTTTGAGCGCTTGAGTCAGGGCTGAGACTCAGGCCTGGGCACAGACTGGCCTTCTCCTCTCCTGCCATCCCCTGTCTTCATACCCCCTTCCCTTCGTCCTGCTGCATCTTCCAATACAGCCCTCCCCGGGCCTGGCAGGCTCCTACCCATGCCTCAAGGCATAGCCCAGATGCCCCTTCTCCGGGGCTTTTTCTGCCCCTGGATTCCAGACTCCTCTCGTCTTGTCCACATCGCTCGTTGGCACTCCTTTCCCACGAGGTGTGTGCAGCTCAAGGGCAGAGGCTGCATCCCGTCTCGTGTGCTTGCTCAGGGTTGGCATTTTCTCCAGACTGGCCCGTTCCACCCAACTTGGGGAAAACAGAAGGCAGTGGATGTTTTCTCCAAAATTAAGAACTTCCTTACAGTAAGTTTGCCCGAAATAGAACGGCTGTTTGATGCCGTGAGCAGTTCCCCAGGACTGCACATATAAGCAGGCACAAAACGCTAGCTGCCCCTTAAAAGAGAGTCTTCTAGCTGTCAGATGTGACTGGGTGGGTTCCGGGGCTCCCCAGGAAATGAGAAGGTAGAAATGGGACCAGAAACCTGTTCCCAGACTGTCCCACACACACATGGCCTTCCCAGGCGGCCCGGTCCCTGCCTCCCCATCCCCTTCCGAGCAGAAGGAGGGTATCTGTGTCTGCAGCTGGCCCCCGCAGCCCTCAGGGTGGGGTGGGGGCAGGACAGAAGGGTGAAGGGAGGCGCCCCCTGGCATGCAGGTTAGGCTGCTGGGCGCTGTGCTTCCTGGCCACACTCCTGGGGTGTCTATCTCATCTAAGAAATTCGAAAACAATTGAGAAACTGAGGGGCCCCAATGATCATGGTATGACCAACAGTGAAACTAATACTCTCTTGAGAATAGGCCACTAGACTTCCTGTGTTCCAGCCTGGGCTCTGTCCTGACCGTTCCTCTTCCTGGCAGTAACACCCCTGTTTCTCAGCAAGCCTTCCCTCCCCTCTCCCCTGCCCACGTTTGAAATGTGATGGTATTACATTGTCCCCCTGCCTGAAGCAAGCAGAGACTGACATTGCATTTATTATTTTTTCCAGGTGTTTCTTGGGCATCACAAATGGGGCTAGAGGAATAGAGGTGCAGACACAAGTTAACTTACCCAAGGCCCCCCTGCTCTCTTCTCTTGGGCGCATAGGTCAGAGGCAGAAGGTGCGCCTGGGCCGCAGTGAGGGGTGAAGTGCATTCTCCTGCACGTTCTGGCCTCTGCTCACCTGGGCAGGTGCCCACAGGAACCTTGGAAGGCAGATGAGGCTCCCCTCCAGTGCTTCCCACTCATTCCCCAGGGTCAGCCGCAGAGGTGGGACACCCTGGGGAAGCCGTGGAGGGGCCGGGTGGGCTCCGCAGCTCCCAGCGACCCTCCCCAGTGAGGAGCCTTGGTAGGGGTTACATCAGCAAAGTGGGGGTAATCGTGTTTGTGTTCGGCCAGTTCTGCCTACAAAGTCAGTTAATGTCGTATGGGAGTCAGTGGCTTAGGAATTATTATTGCTGTCATTACTTCATTTATTTTTCATAACAACTTCAGAGGTGGAATGTTGTTCTGATTTCATACAGACCGGAGGGTCGGTGTGGGGGGTGGACTGAGCTCACTCCTGGGTCTCAGGCCTGGGGCCCTTGCTCTTCACGGCTGCTTCACTCACATTCCGTGAATGCTGGCTGTGGACCTCCAAGCCCCATCCGTGACCCCGGCATTGGTACGGGACCGCCGTTAACCCGTGTCCTCAATTTCTCTGTGGGACGAGCTCACGGGGGCAGCAGTGCCAGCAAACGAATGGACGGGGCCGCCATCGGGCATGGGTGGAGAGCGCTTCTCCGATGTGGGTGTCAGCAGCACAATGAAACCCCTCTTTAGAGGCTGTCTGAAGCTGTGCTCTTCCAGGCTGTGTGCAGGATTTGGGTTGCTTTTTCTGGATCCGCCTCAAGTGCCTTAGACCCAGGTGGAGACCATCCGGAGTAGATGGGTCAGCAAGCGTGTGCGTGCAGTGCACGTGCGGTGTTGGGGTCCGTGGGTGAGAAATAGCAGCAAAACAGCAGATTTGGCTCTTGGGTGAGGAGCTTCTTCCCAGTCCAGCTGGGAGGAGAAGGAGCGTGCCCGGGGTGACGAGAGGCAGGCGGGGCAGCATCGGAAGCCTCCTGCTTCTCCAAGAAGCTTGACCTTGAAGGGCAAGCTTGACCTTGAAAGGCAGGGTGGGCTCATGCTGGCTGCGTGTGTTCACAGAGGGGACAGGGACTGAGGGAGGCTGCCTGAGGGCTCGGCTGGAACTCCCCCAGCCCCATCGGTGAGAACGAGGGCACAGACAGGTGCCTCGTCCTGCCCGCACAGCCACCATCAGGAAGAGTCTCAGATTTTCAGAATCGTATTTTCGACACTCCCGAGGCCACACAGTCCCTCCTTCTCAGAGAAGTCTATCTTCTGGAAATCAGTTTCTTCATCACTATTTTCATAACCTCATTTAATAAAAGAGCAGTTTTCATGGCCCTTCTTAGGGTAATGTCTGCTTTCTGCCGTCGTGTTCTTTAACTGCAGGCTGTTTTCCCATCGTATTTGGGGATGAAGCTGGTTTCTGGCTTCTCCTGTAAAGTGTTCTATCTCCGGGGTATTTCCTATCCACTGCTTCTGCCTAGCCAAGTGCACGGTCATTAGATTTGCATGTGTTTCTGTGCATTTGCTTTCTAAAGCTCTTAATCGGCAAGGCTCTTTCTAAAAATTTTAAAGAGGCAATAGAAGTACAAGATGATATATGAATGGCATTTTTTAAAAGAATACTCAGACATTATAGCTACTGTTTGGACTGTTCCTCTCCAACCTGTAACTTACGCCCCTCCTGTTCCATGGTCTCCCCATCTGGGGGCTTCCCTTGCTGCCCAGGATCGGACTGGGGCGTACGACGCCTCTGGGAACCCTGCTCTCTCCTGCCTCTGCCTCTTCAGGTGGCTCCGACCTGAGGAATTCTGTATAACACAGAAATAACTCCTTTCTGTAATGGTTCTTTAGCCCTGTGTTTTTCAGATTATGGCTGTGACCCTTTATTAAAGGACCTCTCACACCCACGTAAGAAAAATAGAACAGACCGTCGACACGCCGGAAGGGCGAAACCTTCATTTCAGTTGTGTGCGTACACGCACGTCATGACATCTGGGACAGCAGAGGAAACGTGTGTCCTTTAGTCAAACATATTCGAACATCCCTGCTGGGTTCCGACATACTGCTAAGCTTTTATGGAAGAGAAACCAGTTATAACCTGTCTCTAGTAAAACGGTCTTATGGTGTGGGAAGAGTAATGGTCACAAGGCAAGGCAGAGCCCCCGAGTCCTGTCGAAGATGTTCCCTAGTCGGCAGCAATCACGGCGGGCTGCCTCTGAGTGGGTTCCCACAGTCTTTGGAGGATGGCTTCTCCTCTGTCACTCCTACTCACTGTTCACATCTCAGCTCAGATGGTCCTTCCCCGGGGAAGCCTTCCCTGCTCCCCCGTCTGTATCCGTTTCCTCCGTTAGATGCCTCCATAGAGCTGCGTTTCTTGCCGTCAGAACACCTGGCTCAGTTTTTAATGATACATTGATTAGGATGGTCATTTTATTGTCCGTCTCCCTCCGTCTTCTAGACCGTGACCTCCACGGGACAGGTCTGGTTTTTCTTATTGCACCTGCAGGAGCCAACACGATGCCTAGCATGGAGTCCACACCTAGTATCCAGCAGTGGCTTGGGGCACGGCCCCACAGTCAGCTGACATCAGGCATCCCATAAAACCCTCTGCTGGACTCAGGTCTTTTCCAGAAAGGAGGTGGGGGTCTGATAGCACAAGATGTACGGGTGGGATCGAAGCCCCAGGAGCTTGGCAGAGGCCTTGGCCCTTAGCCACTGCTTTTTCCACACACAGACCCACGCTGCCCGAGAGTGAGCGGACCTCCTTCTTCCCGTTCCCCAGTGCTCCCGGTGACACTCACAGAAAGCAAAAGCAGAATTTGAGATGGAACATCTCTTGGTGATGGTCTCTTCTCTGGCTGCGGATGGGGCTCCACCATTCCCGGTTCCATCGTTACAAGCCCCTCGTTGCAGTAAAGAGTAGTCAGGCCATTAAACATTAATTGGAACCAGCTCATTCGGATTCCATAGTGTCGCAGGTACACATTTTAGCTGAGGCTCTGATCTGTGTTAGTCTGAGCACAGATGGGTGGTTTTTTCTCCTCTCTCTGCAAGAGTCTATGAGGGGGGAGGCGGAAAGGTGGGGAGAGGGGAGGATCAATAAGTATTTCGAGGGTTGCCTTAGCATGAAAAACATGTTTCCAAAAAAAAAATAAATAAATGTTTTGGAAACATTTTATTTTAGGTGGGAGAAAATGCTGACACTCTGGCCGACTCCCACGACCAGGCATTTATCGGGGGCACGGCATCGTCACAGCCAGGGAGCTCGCGAGTGTTGAAACTGCTTTTCCATTTGAGAGGCTGGACCTCTGTGACCTCGACCATCATTTCCACAGCAACCAGCTGCGATGAGATGGGGGCTTTGACCTTGCAGGACATTTGCAACAAGAAGCAGATGAGCTTTCAGATGGAAAATTTACTCTATGGCCTTGAACAGATCTCCTAGAAGTGAATCTCAGTTTCCTTATCTCTGGAATAGAGAAAGGAACAGGACATTCTTTTGATTGTATGTGGAGAGATCCATGTTGGAAAAGCATGTATGTAGGTACTGTTGATCTTCCCTAAACCAGCCCAGGGTTGATGTGGGCAGGAAGAGCTGTTGCCTGCGCACGTGGCTCTGTTCTGGGTAGCTGTCAACCGGCCTGCTTTCACTTCTCTGACCAGCACCTCACTCTGTTAAACTGGCTTCCTGGCTGGTCCTGGACAGGCGAGCTCACTGCCACCCCAGGGCCTTTGCACTGCGGTTCCCTGAGCATTTTCCTGTGCTCTTCCCAGGGGGCTACATGGCCCCCTCCCTCCCTTTGTCTGGGTGTCTGCTCAAAGTCACCCTATTAGAGAGCCCCTGTTAGACACCCCATATGAAACAGCAACTCCAGAATGATCTGCCCCTTCGTGCCTTTTCTTCACAGCACTGGGATCACCTGGAATTTCATGAGCTTCACGGGGCAGTGTTGTTGTCATAGTTGTCTTTCTTTTCTTTCCTTCTTTCCTTCTTTCTTTCTTTCTTTCTTTCTTTCTTTCTTTCTTTCTTTCTTTCTCTCTCTCTCTCTCTCTCTCTCTCTCTCTCTCTCTCTCTTTCTTTCTCTCTCTCTCTCTTTCTTTCTTTCTTTCTTTCTTTGAGTTTGGTTTGAGTTTGCTACACCTGCCAGACTGGCACATAGTAGGCCATTCAGTCCTCATGAAGAACCTTTTTTTCATTGTTTTAAATTTACTTATCTTTAGGAAACTGTTTCAAAGAGTAAAAAACTTGGCCACGATCGTGGAGGTGGCAAGTGGCAAACGGCGGTCTAAAGCCAGGGTGGACATCAGGTCCTGAATTTTCCCTCTGCCTTGAGTCTGTCTTTCCTTCCACCTCTTTCCCTCTGAGTGCTGACGCCTTCGCCTGCTTCTCCAGGTCCTTCCCTCCTCACGCCCAGGCCTGTCCAGGCTACCCCACTCTGCAGTGCTCTTTCTTCTGATCCCAGGCTACTGCCAACACAGCCCCTACGCCAGATCCTAGTAAACGCTGCCCGCTCGTCGTGTTCCCGGAGAACCCCGTGCTTGGCCTTCTAGAGCGGCGGCTGCATCTCTGACCATGAGTCAGCACGCTGCATGCGTGGACAGGCCACCGTGGCTCCATTCCCTCGCGACCCGTGTGCTAGGAGGTGTGTGTGGTAGGAATGGCTTCCCTCACCCCGTCATGGGGTCAGACGTGGCAACAGCTGCGAGAAGAATCCCTGAGGAAGTCTCACCGAGCGGTGTTTGGACAGCCTGTTCTTGGGGGTGTTATTCTTTGTTTAAACGGTTATTTCTGTGGGGCACCTGGGTGGTCCTGTCGGTGAAAGCATCCGACTCTTGGTTTCGGCTCAGGTCATGATCTCAGGGTCATGAGATCGAGCCCTGCATCGGGCTCCACACTGAGTGTGGGGTCTGCCTGAGATTCTCCCTCTCCTCTACCCCTCCCACTCATGTGCACACACGGTCTCTTTCCCTCTCTCTCAAAATAAATAAATAAATCTTTTTTAAAAGACATTTATTTTCGTGTCACCTGTTGGAAGACGATGGGATGCCTTACGTTTAATTTGGACTTTATCTTTTTCACCATATCTGAGGTGCTTTGGGGCATTACCGTAATCCCTGGAAAGGTGGGACAAGCAGATAATAATCTCCCCTAGTAGAAAATGTGCACAGTACCGTACTTATGCATACTTCGGTTGGCAGAGACTGTTGTTCACTAGACAACACCTGACGTCCAAGTCTTGAACTTCCCTGTTGCAAACTGTAAACATTCAGCTCTCCAGCATATGGACATGATGGTGCTTGCTCGGGCTGTTTTCAGCTAGTCTGCTGACGACAGTTGCCGGGAGAGGAAGCCCTGGGCACAAATTCCTAAGGTAGCACCGTTCCTGTGGTGTGTGCTGGCCACGCTGAGCTCATTTTCCCTCATCCCACACCCTCTGCTCTGCTTCCTGCAGGAAAAGTGCGGTGGCGGGACTTCAACCAGGAAGCTTACGTCGGAGGGACGATGGTCCGCTCTGGGCAGGACCCCTACGCCCGCAACAAATTCAACCAGGTGGAGAGTGATAAGCTGAGGATGGACAGAGCCATACCTGACACCAGACACGACCAGTAAGTACGGAGCCGTGTGTGGGCCCGGGGCTTCACTTGCTTTCCCACAGCCCAGTAAGTGGCCTCACCGTGCCACCACCGTCGTTCTGGTCCTCTGGGCAGCTGACCCCGTGTTGTGTCCTTTACAGGGTGGTAAAGCTAAGAAAAGTTCTGAGGCATACGACAATGGGACTTCAGCCACGGGAAGTGACAGGCCCATTTGGGATCAGATTCTAGTCTTTCGGATGCCCTGAGGCCGGACCTGGAGGCTGTGGGTTGCTGGCCCGAGTGTGGGCGTCAGCAGGAGAAGGTTGTCCTGCTGCCCTTATGTTCACTCATCACTTGTCATTTCTAAAGTCCATCCACACACAAGCATCGTTTTCCGTTGTTCACAACCTCGTGGGAAGGAAGAAAATCTGAATTCTTGCTTGTAAGTCGGAAATGCTGTAGAGACTAGAAAGGGGAAAGAAACAATCTGGCAGGGTAGGTGTGACATTGAGACAGGAGGCACAGGGTGACCTCTGACCACACGAGGAGCTCTCGTCTGCATCCTTCTCTTGATTCTTCAGGGATCTGGGACCTGAGGGTGGAGGCCACCCTGGGGTTTACCACGCTTGGCTGACAAGGTCTCCAGCCATACTAATGTGTGTTCGTTACCGCTTACGCGGAAAGTGGTATCCATAGTCCTTACTCTTACCTCTGAGCCTTGCTGGTGAGAACCTCTGATTGGGAGGCTGTTCACACGGGCTTCACTGGGGATGCATCCTCTTTCGGACTGTGAAAATACAAGCAGCTGCATTTAGAGGGCAGCCGTTTTCCTGGGTGTGGGTGGGCATTCCTGCTCACGGAGTAGCTCTGTCAGGGATGGCACATCGGGGATGCATATCTGCTATGACTCAGACGCTATGTTCGGGTCCTGGGATTCCAGTCAGAAGAGCCCTGTCCTGTCCTGGCGGGTGGCGGATGACAGGTGCACCAGGAAGCAAGGGGGTGCAGTACTGTGAGGCCTGGACAGTCTATTCCCAGTGAGTGCATTCAGGGGCCCCCAGAAGGTGGGAAGGCCAGGAAAGGCCCCAAGGAGGGGTGGGTCCTGAGCTGGAGGCCTCCAGAAGGAAGGGCAGGGACGAGGCTGTGACAGGCAGCGCCGGGCTTCCAGGGAGCCAGCCTGGGGTCTCATTGCTCTGGGTGTGTGTCCGGGGATTGAGAGGAGGGTAAGCTGACGAGAGACGAAAGTCAGCGACATCACACACGAGCACATCTTAAAAGTTTGGCCTTATTTTGTTAAGTCAGTAGCATACATGGAAAGTATTTTTTTTTTCTTTCCTACTTTCAGGGGAACTTGACGTAACCGTAGGCACCATTCAGCTGCCAGTGCTCACTCCCTTAACAGTCCTCTTTGCGTTCCGGATAGCTCTGTTCACCCCTAGCAGCACAGAAGGATGCAGGTTTACCAGTCTTTGGACTGGGGAAGTCAGTGTGCAGTGTGTGTAGGATATATTTAATCTATGGAACATATGATGGATATGTAAATGTATGTGATATGTGATACTAAAATCTTACCATTTTTCTAAATCCAGTCGTGGAGATTGTTGAACGTCTCCTGCGATCCATTCCTTCTTTTTCAAGGGCAGTCCTGATGCTGCACTCCTGGTTAAAGACAGCGTGCTTAACCGTTTAACACCCTCTCTAAAATAGGGTTTGCTGACCTGGGATATAAGGACCCTGGGGGACCCACACGGCAGCTTTGGGACCCTGAAAGTCCCACAGCCGCGTGTACCGTCCCAAGGTGTGGACACGCCTGCGTGTCTGGGGAGAGCCCCCGGGGGCCTGCATCCCCACCACCATCCCTCCCCAGGCCGACTGGACTCTGTACCACGCCTGTGCCAAACGCTCCTTGGGGCGCCCTCAAACCATCCTCTGGACTCAGCGCTGGACACAAAGGTTGTCCTCACTGCACGGAGAGGACACGGAGGCTCCCGCTGTGTGAAAACTTGCCCAGGGATTAGGAGCAGCTGACTGAAGGCCAGAAAGGGGCAATGTGGCTTTTAAGAGGGGCTTGGGCTAAACCCAAGAGAGTGGTTAAACTTCTAGCAGAATCTAGCTATGAAACCTTACCTGGTGGCTTGCCTCGACTGTTTGGAGTCCCAGCTCCATGAGACGGTGCGCCTGTCACCGCACCGCTTGGGTGGGAGTGGTTTTTCTGCCCTGGCTCCTCCTCCACCGACTTTTCCTTAGGGCTGCGAGAAAGTAGTGCCTTTTGTGACGACTCATCAGTGTGTGGGCTGTGGTTCTGCCTCCATTGCGAGCCCCTTGAAAGTCCCCCAGACTATATATAGACACGCATAGCTTCTTTTCAGTTTTTGAGATAGGAGTTTGTCCAAACAGATGTTTGACTATTCATCTCATGGTGGGATGTGTTAAAGGTGGGGTTAATTTTGGTTCCAGTTACTGTGTCACGTTCATTTGCATGTGTTAAAGGAACAGCTGGGCTGCCTTCCATGTTTGTTTGACTTTGGCTAAATTAAAGTCTACCCAAGTCCCTCAGATGCCTGGAACGGAGCCAGAGTCCTGTCTTCAAAGTGTGAGCTCTAGGAGAACTGCTCGAATTAAATGTCAGGTGAAGGAGATCAAGCTAGCTCCGTGAATCCCCCCACCCCCACCGTCTCTGTAACAGAGAGCAGTTACAGCATATGACCTTCTACACAAATGTACTTTTTTGTTTGTTTGTCTCTGCAATATCCCCTTGGTCCAGGGTTATGGAAACGTTTGAATTCATATTTCGCTTGGGGTAAATCTGAAAGCAATGCACGTGGTTAATTAAGAACAAGGTTTTTGGTGTCACACGGATCTTGGTCACAATCCCAGACTCTCCAGTGCTTAATTCTGTGGCCTTTATCATTTATAAGATGATGTCCCACGATCACCTCTGGTTACTGTGAGGATTAAATCGAATGTTCACAAGGACTGGTTCCTCCTCCCACAATATTTGGTCCGGGAGCCACATCAGCGAGGCGGCCCTTGATCTTGACCGCCTCCCCTAAGAGTGCAGCCTCCTGGCCCCCACGCCAGCATTCTTAATCTCCCATACCCTTGATTTTCTCCATAATTCATATCACCACCTGCACACCACGCGTTTGACGTATTTACACGGTCGTCTGTCTTTTTTTTTTTTTTTTTTTTATTAAAGATTTTTATTTTTATTTATGTGACAGAGAGACAGCCAGCGAGAGAGGGAACACAGCAGGCGAGTGAGAGAGGAAGAAGCAGGCTCCTAGCGGAGGAGCCCGATGTGGGACTCGATCCCGGAACGCCGGGATCACGCCCTGAGCCGAAGGCAGAAGCTTTAACGACTGCGCTACCCAGGCGCCCCTACTCATTAGAATAGCGAGATAGCGCGTGCAGGGCTGTTACTGGACGGCTCATGGCAGTCAGTAAACTGGTGCATATTTGTTGAGTGAGTGTGTTGCTTAGCACAGAGCCTGACATATGGTGAGTGCCCACTGAGTCATCAGTGATATTAACCGTCATAAAAGAATAAAGGAGAGTGAAAGGGAGATTTTTAAGCCGTGTTTATGTTCTTCCAGGACTGGAAAGTACTGCAAATACAATCTACTCCTTATTGTCTGTCGTTTGGGACAGATACAAGGAATCAGGGGTCCAGAGCCTTGCAAAAACACCAAATAAAACAAAACAAAAACCCCACACATTTGGGCTACGTTTTATTTACCTTTTTAAGTGTATTTAAAAAAATACTGTGCCAAAAAAAAATACATACATAGAAGCAGGGAGCCTAGGAGAGCTTGCCCGGAGTGAAATCCCAGGTCTGACATATAGGAAACTCTGAGAAGTTAGAAAGTGGTCCATGCTAGTCTTGAAAATACAGTTTCTCCACTTCAAAGAAGAAGAAGAAGAAAAAAAAAGCTTCTCTACCTCATTTAATGTTATTTAAAATCTCAAATAAGCTATCAAAACTAAAAGCAAATTAAAAACCAATGGGAATTTCAAAAGTGCTTTTTCAGACTATTTGTTTCTGCCCCCTCCCACCTCCGGGAAGCTATTGTTACTGCCCTGGTAACAGATCATGCAAGTCGGACAGATCCAGACACATACGTACTGAAGAGGGAGCCAACAGGACGAGCTAATGGACTGGAGGAGGAGTAGGCCTTGGGGCAGAGCTCCAAGGTTTATGGCTAGAACACAGAAAGAGACGGGTGGCCTTTAAGTGAGATGGGGGAGGCTGAGGGGAGCAGGTGTGGGGGACACATCCGGAGTTAACATTTGGACATGTTAAGTTCCAGACGCGCTGCATGTGATTGGCTGTGTGTCTGGTGTTCAGGAGAAAAGTCTTGGTGGCAGTGTAAATTTGGAAATGGTCTGTATGCAGATGGTATTTAAAACCATGCGATGGACGTCATCTCCAAGGCAGTGAAACGTAGACAGAAATAAGGAGAGGCCCAAAGACCAAGCTCTGGATGACTCCACCATTGAAATTTTCAGCTGTAAAGCTGTGAAGCCAAGGCTAACACTTGGAGTTGGGTCCAACATGGTAGACTGCTTACTATTTCCTGTGGGTGCTGAGAATTGGAGAAGTGCTCTTGTTGCCTTTTTAGAGTAGGGGTAGGTGAAAGCCTTTCCAGCATCCAACTCAGAAGGGTTTTGTGTTGTTTGTTTTTTGTTTGCATTTGCATGTGTGTGTTGTTTTGTTTGCCTGGAAATGCGTCTGATGGGGACGTCAAGTCTGGAAATCAAGTGCAACCCGAGAAGTTTACAGAGTATCGTTCTGTCTGCTGGGGAAAGCTGGAGCTGGTTTGCCTTAAAATTGTTTACATAAGTAAAATCAAATAAACTTGTAGGGGGAGGAAGCTTATTCTCTTGTTTTCTTCTTTTCCCTTTCAGCCAAACAGGATTTATTTATCCGAGTCACTGAAAAATGAGAAACACTTGGTGAAAGAATAGGTTTTGCTCAGGTTGCAAAAGTTAAATGACGAGGAAGTTTCTTTCTGTGTCACCACCCTTTCCTTTGATCACTAAATTAAAAATGAAGGGTTTTGAGACATTTTTGAGTCCAAACCTGAATACTGCTCCTGAGAACAGGGCTGTCTCGACTGCATCCCACGAAGGATCCTTTTCTCAGAGAGGATTGTGCCCAAACTGCCCACCTAATGGATTCATCTGGCAGGCTCTAAGTCGAGAAAACACTGTTCTTACTCCGTCCATAAATTAGAGTTGGAAGGTTGGGTTTGGTTTTGTTTGGAATCATCACTGAAGGGCTGTGTTTTGAACCGGTGTTCTAAATGTCTGGCCGCAACGGTGCCCGAACACAAAGACCAGGACTCTTGAGGGGACCGTTCTTCCTTTCTTCCTTTTATTTTTTAGAAAATTTCAACAAGAAGGCAGGCATTTAAGTCATGGGCTGTGCTGTTTATTTTGGCGGGAATGTCGGCGTTGATGTCAGTTGTTTTAAGAGTGGCCCATCAGGATTAAGGGTGGTGGGGAAAGATACAATCTGAACCTCTCATTGTTACTCAGTAAGAGTAAACACTGTGGAAGCCAAGAAAAAGTTTTCTACGCAAACTCAGCTGCTCGGAAGGACACTCTGGTGCAATTATCATAGGACTCAGAGTTTGGTTTTTAGGAGAACGGAGGATCCAGGGAAGCAAGAGAAGTCTATCTCTGAAGGGAATCTGGCTCCTCGTGAGTGGGGGCATGGAAGAGGAGGGCTGTTGGGGGACTCAGGGCTTTTTTGCATTTCACATTTTTCTTATAAAAGTGGTGTCTTACAAACACGCGCAGCTGACCTCCCGATGTGGTGACTGCTTCGGGGCAGGAGTGTTCAGAGCACCTGCTCCCTCCGTCGGGGCGGGCAGGGTCCTAGTGGAGGAGGCAGGTGCCCCACGAGGCACACTCTAAGTTCAAGTGGCCTTGTGGGCACTTGTGGCCAGTGGGGCAGAGGGAGTTTGGCTGTAGCATAGCAGTGAGCCTTTAAAGTCTGTTCGATAATAACAATAACAGAATATTTATTGGACATTTTATCAGTCATGGCCTGTGCTCAGCCTTTTATGTGCATTGATTGTATTTAATCTGCTAGCACTCCTGCGAAGTAGGTAGGGAGATTTTTCTTCTGATGACATCATCCACTGGTCTCCAGAAGCCCGTGAATTGAGAGTCCGCTTCCAGAAAGCACGGGAGCCTCACGCAGGAGGCAGAGTCCCTGACTGCGTGCTGGGCGGAGGCGGCTTTCCCCCTTTGTCACGTTGTCAGCAGGAGCACACTCGGGGCTCGGCAGGCACTTGGGGTATCCCAGCCCCCACTAAGGCACCACCTATATCTAGAGCCCTGAGCCCCTGGGAAGTCCTAGCATGTGTCAGTTCTGAGGCCGTGCTGTGGATGGCATGTCTGTGGGGCGGATGGGGAGCTGAGCCTCGGAAGCTGGACCGCTTGCCTGAACTCGGGCACGGCGGTCAGTGGAGAAACCGGAGCGCCGGGCACCTGGCTGCCCACTTGGAGTTCTGTCTCCAACGTGGCTGCCTTGCCATCGCTCTTCACAGGTGTCTTTCCCACCCTGGTTTTCAGGCATGAGTCCTGGCATGAGGACTTAATGTACCTAAAAAGCAGCAAGAGGTGGTGACTTAGAGCCTGAGACGCATTGGTTCTCCACTGGCCACAGGCTGATGGACTCCTGAGAAATTGAGAAGAAGCAAGGTTTTTGTCTCTCCCCCTCCAGTCTCAGGTTCTCCACGGGAATGTAGTGGAAGAATGCGCTCTGTGTCCGCTCCGTGGGAGACGTGAGGGTGTGCAGTTGGAGGCGGCCGGCTGCAAGGCTCTCTGCCACCTTGTCCTAGGGCCTGAGTTGCACCTTTCGTGCAAAATTCCGACCACAGCCCTGCCACCATTCACCAGCTTCTTTTGTTTTGTGTTTGTTTGCTTGTTGTTGGTTTTTTAAATTTTTTAATATGTTATGTTAGTCACCGTACAGTACATCATTAGTTTTCGATGTAGTGTTCCATGATTCATTGTTTGCGTATAACACCCAGTGCTCCATCAATTCCTTCCCCCCTTAATACCCATCACCTTGTTTTTATTTTTAGTGTTTTTATGAAACCAACTCCAGTGACAGGCTACTCTTCTTTTTCCCTTTATGTGTTCCCCTTTTTGATTATTTGGGGCCTTATCTGTATCTAAAATAAAAAATGCCCTGAACTGGGAGACAACATAAGGCATAGACAGTGGAGATTGTCTGTGCCTCGGTCAGCAGCTCCGAGGGGTCTGATGGAGGCCTCTCTTAAAAGATTAGTAGCAAACGTTCTGAAAGCTTAATCCCCAAGTGGCTGTGCACACATGTGGCTCAGTTTCCCTGGCAGTGACTGTGGGTTATAGTTTGGGCAGAGATGGCATGGTCCTAAACGAGTAACGTAATTTTGTTTCTTTATTCTTTGGTCCCCTTTCCACGAATATCCTGGGAAGACAGTGATGAACACGAAAGTCCTCTCGGTCCTCGAGGAGTTTGCAGTGCAGTGGGAGAGGCCGATGGATACACAGACACTTGCACAGTCTAGGAAGGGCAACCGAGCCAACTCGAAGTTGTGCTTCATTGCACTCTGTTCTTTAGGTTTTAGACTCATTGTGAGTTGCTGTTATCTTCTGGGCGGCCTGGCCCTTTTATCCTCATGAAATGCCCTCTTTACCGCTAATAACGCTTTTGTCGTGCTCAGTATCGGTAGAACTGCTCCATCTTTCTTTGGTTTAGTGGTTTCTGTTGTCTATCATTTCCCATGCTTTCACTTCCAAACCTTTTGTTCTTATATTTAGAGCATATCTTCTGTGAGTAGCAGCTAATTGGGCTGGGATTTTTATCCACTCTGACAATCTTGTCTTTTAATTAGACTATTTAGTCCTTTTACATTTAGTAGAAGTTCTGATGTATTTGGGTTTTACGCTAGCATCCCTCTGTCAGTATCCAATTCCCACCACCTGCTTTGTGTTTCTTTTCCTCCACTTTTCTGCTTCTTTTGGTTTAATTATTTCCCCCTCTGTTAGCTTGTTGCGTTCTTGACTTATGAGAATCTAATATAAATGAATAATTTATTTTCCCCAAACAATGCACGGACCTTATAGCACGTTATCTGGTTAGCTTTCCTCTCCCCTTTGACACTCTTTGTTGTCATATGGTTTAATTCTCTTTATGCGTAAACTCCACAGGACATCCTCTGTTATTTTATGCAGTAAATATCCTTTCAGTTTATTTATATATTTATGTTTCCACTTTTCCTTATTTCTTATAATTTTCACTTTTCCACCTGGGACCATTTTTCATCTGTCTGAGAACTTCTCTTAGTACCACTTTTCTGGCAATGAATGCTATCCTTTTATTTGTCTGAAAACACCTTTATTTCACTTTTAATTTTGAAAAGTATTTTCACCGAACTTGGAATTCTAGGTTGACAGTACTTGGGGCACATTTATGTAGCCGTTCTGTTGTCTTAGGCTTCCATTGTTTCTGGTAAAATATCAACTGTTAATCTTACTGTAGCATTTTTGCAGGCATTTTAACTTTTTCCTCTAGCTGCCTTAAAGATATTTCTCTTTGTCTTTGGTTTTCACCAAAATGTGCCTCGGTGTTTTCTTTGTATTGAACCTGTTTGGGTTTGTAGAGTTCCTGAATCTGTAGCTTCATGTCTTTGGTTAAGTTTTGCTTGTGCCCCATTTTCTCTCCCCTCTCCCTCTGGGCCTTAATTACATCTTTGTTAGATATTTCCAAATGTCCTGTGCCTTCTTGTGCTCTTTTCCATATTATTTATTCTTTTTTGTTCCCTGTGCTTTAATCTAGGTAGAATTCTGTTGGCCTTCCTTCTGGTTCACTGATTCTTTCCTGTGCTATATCTGTTTTCCTTTTAAGTCCATCTACTGCATTCATAATTTTAGTTGTTGTGTTTTGTTGGGTATGAACAAATATGAAGATATTTAAAGGCCCTAGCTGATGTTTTCATCCTCCAAAGAGGATTTAGTTTTGCTCCCTGGCAGACAGTTAAAATGGGGCAGATCACGTGGGTCAGGTCTGGAATTGAGCTGGCTTAAAGCTGGGTTTCAGTTTTCCATAGAGCACTGGTGAGTTTCCGGCTCTCTTTTGTTACTAGGAAGTAGCCCTTTGGGATTCCACCTGGGAAGTCTGGGATGTTTATTAGAGCCCCTTTTCCTTGGCAACACCTGAACTCCAGTTCTGGTCTCCACAGTTCCATGCCACCTGCAGAACCTTGGCTTGCCTCCCCACCTGCAAAGCCCTCAGTTCTGCTTGGCTTATCCAGTCTCTTGGCTTCACACTGCTTGAGGGCAAGAGGAACAGAGAAAGTTGGCCTTACTCTGGGGACCTCTTTTCTTTCTGGGAACCTGGCCCTGTAACACCCAGATGCCTCGTTAACTCTCCAACGCCTTCAAGTAGATTTTTTTGGTGTGTTTCATTCAAAATTTCTAGTTGCTTTTAGTGGGTAGGTTGGTCTGTACCAAGGAACTTTACTGTCACTGAAAGCAGGAAGAAACCTGAGTGTTCTCTTTGGAATCCAAATTCAGTCTGAATCTTGCCAGTTCATAAATTTTGCCCTGAGCAGCATTGTCTGTCACAAAGGAAAATAAGTAGAAAACACTGTGGGCTTGAGTGCTTAATAGCTCGGTCACTGAACTCCCAGACTAAGGTTGAAATAATCTCTGTAAACTCTGGGTTTCTTATCTGCAAAGCCACAATAACGCATGCGCTCTCCCTCTTACACGTTGCTATTAGGCTCAGACATCAGTGAAAGAACTTCATAAGCTGCAAACAACTACACAAATACAGGATATTATTGTATTGTTATTTTACGTGACTAGCAGCTTGTGTATATGAGAAATCAGCTTTGAGCAAAGACTGAATTGTTATTCGGTTAAGCTTTGCTCTCGATATGTGCATGCCATTGAGGACAGGCGTTCAGCCTCCTCTGCATGAATGCCTCCATTGTGCTGAGGGGTAAGTGGGTCTTCTCATGCGAGTGCGACATTGGAGAGTGTTGTTATTGACCAAAAACAGTTGAGGAAATAATTTTGACAGGGTGATTCCACCTATTTCAGAAAGAAATTAGAGCAAGAAAAATGGGGGTCATCAGCATGTTGTTGGTAAATGAGATGCATCTTTGGGTCCGAACAGACCCTCCTCTGTCAGCCACCCACTAGAACGCATTGCTTCACCATCACCATGTAACTGTTAAAAATTTTTCTTCTTTTAACGGAAGGGTTTCGTATATTTTGGGAAGTAGTCAAAACAGGATAAACCGTGTTTCAGCTTTCTCGATCCCTTAGGCTGTGTATTTTACTCTTTCTGAAACAGTATTTCAGAGATTACCTGTGACTTTTCTGAGAGCTGGAAAGAAGTGGCGTTGCCCATTGATGGCACCTGCGTTCTTACACCTAAACGTCCACCTGCTTGCCGGTGTAACTGACCACTTCACCTGTGTCCTGGAGTGGTAGGTGTTAGTGGTGGGGTCTGTGAGAACCCAGGTCTCCATCTCAGTCTGTAAAATTAGAAGTACAGACTTTTAAAATAACACCCATCTGAACTATACCACATCAACTGTGATTTCCTCCATCTGACAATGATGAGAGAAAAAGAAAATCCACGTCTTTGGAAATCCAAGCCTATTAAAAGAAGGAAATATCCCACTAGGAAAATTGCACTCGGATTTGAAGTTTTATATTCAGTGTTGATTTCTTTTGACTCTTGCGTTCATGCATTCGTTTAGCAAGCATTTGAGGACTTACTGTGTGACAGGTGTTTTTCTGGTCACTAGGGAAACATCAATGAACAAAACTGATTTAAAAAAGAAAATCTCTGCCTTCATAGAGCTTACATTGTAGGGGAGGGGTAGAAGACAGTAAAATAAGTGATTATATGGTATAAGATGATGTTAAAGGCAACACAGAGAAATAAAAAAAGGGTGGTCAGACAGTGTGATAGTCGAGGTCCAAAGTCCAATATTAAGTGTTTAGGCACCGTAAAAGAAACAATCAACAAAATGAAAAGGCACCAACAGAATGAGAGAAAATATTTGCAAATCATATATCTGATAAGAGTTTAATATCAAAAATATATAAAGAGCTCATACAACTCAATAACAAAATATTTAATAACTAATATATATAATTAATTTATAATTTAATTAAAAATGGGCAAAGGACTTGAATAAACATTTTTCCAAAGAAAGTACGTGAATGGCCAACCAGGTAGGTGAAAAGGTGCTCAGCATTCCTAATCATCAGGGAAATGCAAATCAAAACCACCATGAGGTATCATCTCACACCTGTTAGTACAGGTATCATCAAAAGACAAGAAATAAGAAATGTTGGCCAGGATGTGGAGAAAAGGGAACTCTTGTACATTGTTGGTGGGCATGTAAATTGATGTAGCCACAGTGGAAGACAGTATGGAGGTTCCCCAAAAATTAAAAATAGAGAAGTACCTGGGTGGCTCAGTCGGTTAAGCATCTGCCTTGGCTCAGGTCATGAACCCAGGGGCCTGGGATCAAGCTCAGCAGGGAGTCCGCTTCTCCTTCTGCCCTCCCCCCTGCTCGTGCTCCCTCTCTTTCTCTCTCTCTTAAATAAATAAAAACTGAAAAAAAAGAAAAAAAGGAGCCACCCTACGATCCAATAATTCTACTGCTGGGTATTTATCCAGAGGAAACGAAATCACTGGCTCAGAGATAGCCACACCCCCATGTTTACAGCAACATTATTTATACCAGCCAATACCTGGAGCACCTGCTGTGCACTGATGGATGAATAGATAAAGAAAATGTGATACACACACGCACACGCACACACACACACACACACACACACACGAATATTACTCAGCCATAAAGAAGAAGGAAATCCTGTCATTTGTGACAACATGGATGGACCTTGAGGGTATTATGCTAAGTGACAAAAGTCAGAGAAAGACAAATATTATCTGATCTCACATATGGTTGGAACCCCCCCAAAACAGAAAGGAGAGGAAAAAGAAGAACAAACTGATAGCAAAAGAGATCAGATTTGTGATTACCAGAGGCGAGGGTGGGGAGGGAGAATTGAAGGCCGGCGCTCAGAAGGTTCACACCCAGTTAGCAGTAAGTACTAGGGAAGTACTGTGCAGCCTAGGGACTTTGGTCAACAGCGGAGTATGCTGTGTTGGAAAGGTGCTGAGCGATGGGTCCTAAGAGTTGTCATCGCAAGGAAAACTACATGTCTTCCTTCCTTCCTTCCTTCCTTTGCATCTGTATGAGGTGATGGATGTCAACTAAACTTATTGTGGTAATTACATCACAATATTAAGTCCAGCCGTTGTGCTGTACAGCAATTATATTTCACTAAAACGGGGGGAAAATAAACAGGTCAGTAGGGAAGCTTCTCACAGGAAGGCATTTAGGCAAAGATCTGAGGGAGGGACAGGGGAGCACCATCTGGATAGCGGGGACGGGGCAAGGGAAAGTTCCCGAAAGAGGGAGTGTGCCCGGCACATTAGGGCAGCCGGGAAGCCGGCCTGGCTGGGCAGGGGGCAGGAGATGTGACAGGAGCCAGGGCATCTGGGAAGCCTGGAGGCTTTTATAAGGACACTGGGTTTTCCTCCGAGAGAGATGGGAGCCACAGCCGGTTGTAGAGCATCATCCGAATTAGGTGTGTAAAGGCTCCTTCTTTTAAAGGTAGCTGCAGTAAGACCAGGCTTATTGGGGGTGGAGTGGGAGATGCAAGGACAGAACCCGGGAAACCCGTGGAAATGACGCTGACCGTGGCTCGTCGCAGGGGGTTAGCAGAGGAGCTGGTGAGAAGTGGTTGGATTCCGGATGCATTTTGCAGGTAGAGACAAGAAGTAGGCTGAACGGGAGCATGCGGAGCGTGAAGGATGAGGCCAGCGTCCTTGTCCGCGCGGCCTGAAGAAGGCCCTCTCCTGCGAGGAAGAGCAGGAGTGTGGAGGGTGCTGCCACCAGACAGCCCAGGTTCGAATCCTGGTGTTCCCTCAGCGCATCCCTGAGCCCCTTGAGCCACTCTTGTCAGGTGTGACTTGGGGTGATAGCAGTGGGCATCTCATGGGGCCGTGGTGAGGGGTGAATGAGTTAACACTTGGAAGTTCCCCAGCACACAGTAGGCACTGCATGAACGTCAGCCGTGGTTAGGGGAGCCTTGCTGCGAGGACTAGGAGAGAACTTTCGATCCGAGTGGAAGGGTCAGGCGGGCAGTGGAGATATGTGAAAATCTGGAATTCGGGGCACAAGCCTGGATAGAAGCTCTGCATTTGGGATTTTGAAACGGTTCTACGTGGTATTTAAAACCACTCTGCTCTCCACCCCTGAATGTGTGTTACTAAGCACAGAGATACTTCTGATCCCCAAAATGGCTTCGGTCTTAATAGGTTTGTTCTCCATGGAATTCTTCTCCTTTATGGTGATTGTTGAATTTCCTCTGGTACCTACACTGTGACCCTTGAAACCAACACCTTTTTATGGTTAATTCTTTTTTATATTCTCTTCTATTAAGTGCAAAGGCCAAGGTAATTCTTGTTTTCGATACTCATAGGCAAGTGCTATGTTTCGACACTGGAAAAGTCCCCGATGTTGTTCTGAGCTAAAAGGAAACCAGGGCCCTGCCTGTCTGGTTCGGGTTATCTGGTATGTACAGGCCCGTGGGACTGTGAACGGCCCACGTGGCTTGGAGTGCCTTGCTCTTCTTCTGGCTGGCATCCCTTTCAAACGAACTCCTTCCTCTCCTTGCCACTCTCGCTCCAGTCCCTGCCTCCTCCCCTCGGAACTGCCGCGAGCGCCTACGTCAGGTGACTCGGTGCAGCGCCCGGACCCACCTTCCCAGGCGCCAGTCTTGCTCCTTCCCATGCAAGAAACCACCTGAGACCACCGCGAGTATAACCCACGCTCCTGGCCTTGCAGCAGCATCCTGCAGCGGCTGGCCCTGGCTCCTGCCCTGCCTCGTCCTCCAAGACATGCCTCTTCCCAAGGGCCGCCTCCCACCGGCCCCATGCCAGGGGCTCCCTGCCCTCCACTCTGCCCGTCCCCACTGTGTGCCGGAGGGGCTCCCTTGTTTCACAGCTCACATAGTCTTCCTCCAGGTATTTCGTCAGCTATCTGTGCTTTAACAGCTCCCCAATCCCTCGCTTAAACTCCCGAGGAATTCAGACTTTGTTTTCACTCCGGAGAGATATTACATAGATAGATTAATTACATAATATCCTTAATTCTGGGGCAATCCCTTATAATTAAATGCTAATATTTTTGCGGGGAAACTTCATGAGCTTTCACACGAAGCGAGATGAATAAAGCTGATAGACCTCACAGTCCGGGTCAGGTTTTCCTGGCAAATGAATTCAGGTGCGCTCAGGTTTTGCCACGAAATATGAGAGGAGTTGTTTTGTTTTAAGAGTGTCAGATTTCGGAAGTGTAGGTTAGGAATTCTGGACTCCTGGTAGGTAAATAAGGAAGAGTAGCAAATAAACGTCCTGCTGCTGCCCCATGGTGAATAGCAGTTACTACTCCTACTCCTCCCGCATTGGCATAGTGTGAGACTAAGACAGCCCGAGTTATCAGACATGTGAGATGGTGGGGGAGAGGTGGAGAGGGGAATAGAGACCCCAGGAATAGTCTTCAAGCAGCTTGATCTCCTGGAAGGCTTCTGGAGTTATCTGGAGGTTTACGCTGGAGATGAACGCCTAACACAGCTCCTGGTACGCTTTGTAACTCACTCACCCTCCGCCACCTGCCCAGTGAGCAGAACCGGATATGGTGGCTGCTTTTATAAAATGACTCGGTTGGCACCGTTGCCTCTAGAATCCCGTTTGTAAAGAGGTGCCCAGCAGTGCACGGCAGTGTCGTCATCTGAACACGCTTTTGTTACGGCCTCCAGAGGGGAAGAGGGCCCTATGATTTGTCCATTCTGGGGTGTAAGCAGTTCCAGCCCCGAGGAGCTGTGGACAAGACACGGATGACAGGGCTGCTGGTGGTGGTGATGATGACACCCCCTCCCATGGTTGGCAAATCTGTCCCTGTTTCATCTAAACGGTAGTGATCCATCCAGAAGGATCCGTTCTACCTTGCATAGGACAGCTTGTATCAGACGTCCTCAAAGGACACCTAATTTCTTAGTTTCTTTTTTTTTTTTTTGACAGTAGCTTTTAAAAAGTAGGTACATGTTTGCTGAAGATGACCACACACCCCCCAAAAGGAGCTCGTACCAAAGAGTTAGAAGGAATTTCACCTGATCTGAAAATCTCAGTAGGCAGGGATAAGCATTAGCATTCTTGTGAATGTCCTTCCTGATCTCTTATATTATCCTCCAATAGCTAGATGCATGTAATTATATAAAAATACATTACTATATTTGCTGTTTGGCATTCTCCTTCTTTTTCACTCATTGATCCATAGGAAACATTTTAAATATAGCTTTCATTTTTAATGGCTTTATATATTCCGTTTTATGTTTATTTAGCTAGTTCTCTGGTGAAGGAAGTGAGGATTGTTTCTTTTCGGTTTTAATGCTAATAGTGTTGGGGTGAGTATTTTTGAATAACCAAAGATGTCCTGTTTTAAATGTCACTGTATTACTTAGTTCTGAGAAATCTACCGGAATGTATTCCATATATTGCTGAGTTTGGCTACTATTTGATTTTGGGTTTTGGATTAAGATTCATAATTGAAATTATCTGTGGTTTCCCTCTCTCCCTGCCTCCCTTCCTCCCTCCCCTTCATCTGGCTTTGGCTTCATGTTTATGCTAACTTTGTAAAACGAAATGTTACAATCATTTTTTTTTTAAAAGATGCTTAAGAAAAACTTATTTACAAAGGAATTGTTTCCTGAAATTCACATATAAAAGTCATCTGAAACTAGAACTGTTTTTGTTTTACTCAAAGCAGTCCTTTGATGACTTTTAAAAATTCTCTCATGGATGTTGACATATGGTACGTTTGTCTATGTTGTATTTGAATTAATTTTGATAATTTGTATCTTCCCAGAAGATCATAAGTTTCCCTTGGTTTTCGGATTTATTGGCGTGTGTTGTGTGCATATGCGCTTAAATCTCTTTTCTATTTAGAAATGCCAGGGGTTTGTCTCTCTGGGTTTTTTCCCTTTCTCTTCTTCTTTGTCTTTTACCGTTTCTTCCTTTCATCCTTCGGAACCAAGTCCTGGGATGATACGTACATTCTAAGATTTATCTGTTTTCTAGCATATTCATGTCAGCCTATGTTATTTTATATTTTCTTCCCTCTGCTTTCTTCCTCCCGTCCCCATTAGAACTGACTGTTTACTTTATGACTGTACCATTTGTTTCTGAGTGCCACTTTGGCTGAATTTCCCCTATTAGGAAATGTAGCATTATAATTTTTGTTGTTTAAGCCTCCTTCTAAATGGCCTTTCATTTCTCACTCATCTGGAAGTCTACTTTTGGATTCTTTTTTAATACCACGCTTATTTTGGATACAGTTTGGAAAATTGAAAGAAATTGATTTTTTTTTCTTTTTTACCTGTTTAAACATAAGCTGTTTTCTATTTTTTTTTTCTTCCACTTTATTGTGGTGTAGTTGGACATTGCAATAGGACGATTTGACATGGAGGACACGGAGGGCTGTATCTGTGGTGTGAGCGATGGCCCTGGTAGTTCCCTGCAGCCGAGTGTTTTGGTCCCCGACACTATGCTTAGCACTTCGCAAGCATTACTCATGTCGTTCCCGCCACAGCTCTGACGCAGGTGCTCCTCCTGGTACTGTGGTTTCATACTTGATGATACAGGATCCCCAAGTTGCGTAACTCGGCAATGGGATAGTCTAAGCAACTGCAGCCTGACTCAAAGACTACAATCTTTCCTTCTCATTTCTATAAATATCTGATGGGTTTGTTTTTGGGTTGGTTTTTGTTTTTTGTTTGTTTGTTTCTTTTGAAGCCAGTAGTATCTATCACTGTTTCAAAGTTCAAAATTTACCTGTTAAACCAACTGGATTAATTGTATTCAAAAGCTCTTGATCCTTATTACTATCCACTCGATGGAAGAGTTTGAAGCTCGATGGAAGAGTTTGATGAATTTCTCCTTATTTCTCAGAGTATTTGCTAGTATTTCTCAGAGTATTAGACTACTGTGATTCGGGACCTAGAGATTATATATTCGTGATGGGTTTCACCTTTATGAACATAAACTTACCCTCTGGCATTGCACCTGACGTTTTTCTGTTTTGTCCTGCATTTTATGTTTAATAGTGTAAATTTCCTACTTGATTCTGCTTATTCTTGATATATTGTTGTCTTCTTTTAGTTTTCTTTTCGTGTTGTTTCTGTCATTTTGATTAAGGGTTGCCTTTTGTAAGCAACCGGTCCTGTGTTTTTATTTTTAGGCCAACCTGATGGTCTGAAGTGTTGCAGAACGCTAACCATTTGTATGGTGGATCTGTTTTCTGATTCTTTATGTCATTCCGTTTTTTTCATACCTGCTTTTCTCACCATTTTCTTTCCTCCCTCATGTGGAGAACACGTTGTGTTTTACTTTGCTGGTCGTCTGTTTTGTCAGTTGTTTTTCCCTCCCATGGCTAAGAAAGTTTGTTTCCTCCATGGGAGTCAACTAGTTGCACCTTTTCATATTTATAGAAGTTCAACAAAAACACTGAAATTAAAGGAGTGTTGGTTTAATGCCAAGAATAAAACCGTATGTATTTCCAGGTGACAGATTAATATGCTTTTACTTTCTCCCACACACTTTCTGGTTTTGTTGATTTACCTGGAATTCGATCAGATTATTGTTAAAGTTGTTTTATATAATCATTTAATTATATTTTATATAAGGATTTTTTAAGCGGTTTTTCGTTTACACCACGGTACGTTACACAAACCTGTTAGATCGCACTGTTGAAGTAGTTTTCATGCGTCCTACCAGATTATGCTGTAAGTTAAGTCTTGGTTTTATTATTATTATTTTTTAAAATTTATTTATTTTAGAGTAGATCTTCAAATGTATTTTCAGGCAGCTCAGATAACTGAAATGTTCTGTGGGCTTGCGCACCCTGAGAATTACTTTTCCACTCCCTACGTACACAAGCGGTAAATTCACAATGCATAGAATTCTTGTGGCGTGTCTTATTTTGAAACTCTTATATGTTGTTTCATGGTTTTCTGTTTAGTATTCTGATCAGGTTCGTTTATTGTGTTGTGTCAGTGAGGATACTTTAAGCAAAAAAGACATTTTATTAAATTATTTAACAGGAGGTCTGGAGGCAAACCCTAAGGCTGCTTCAGCTGGCCGAGAACTGATGTCCTCGCCACTGTAGTCAGCATTTTTTTTCTTTCCCTTCTCGTTGTAAAAAGGCTGCGGTAGCTCCATGCATCGCGATCACTTTGAAGACAGGAAGTAGAGGGGTCAGGAATGCTCTTTTCTTCAGTGGCTTATTGCTTTTCTGGAAGTCTGCCCAGCAGACTTTCTGTTACAATCCCTGGGCCAGAACAAAGTCATGGCTGTTTGTAAGCGTGACTGAGGCTGAGAAAATGAGTTTCTCTTGGGGCAGTCAGGACTTAGCTCAGGGGCTTGGCAGTTCACCCAAAACAAAATCTGTCAGAAAGGAGCAAGAGAGGGCGATTTTTACAATACCGAGAAGGATGTACCCTCCTTCAGGTGTGCCTAGAGGCATCCCACAGAATCGTAGAGTCAGAAGGACTGAACGTAAAAAGAAGGACACTGATCCGTCAGTGTCCAGATATGTCAGACAACCTTATCATTCTTTACCATAACATGCCATTCTGTCATCAACTAGAAGGTGATGTGTTTTCCCAAGATTCCAGAAATTGCTGTTTCATTTGACATGAGCAGGGATTAGGGAACCGAACAAATTACCCTGACATTGGTTGGAAAAAATGTGCATAAGCCTTGCCAAGACAAACATGGGGTGTTTGGTTCTCTGTACAGAACACTGATAGGCTGGGGCCACAGGGACGGTTGAAATAGTGAATCTTCTACTTCAAGGTTACAGTCTTACACTTTTTAAAAAAAGATTTTATTTATTTGAGAGTGAGAGAGCACGTGCGCACAAGCGGCGGGGGGGGGAAGAGCAGAGGCAGAGGGAGAAGCAAGTCCCCACTGAGCAGGGAGCCCGACGTGGGGCTCGATCCCAGGACCCTGGGATCATGACCTGAGCCGAAGGCAGACGCTTCACCGACTGAGCCGCCCAGGTGTCCCTATTACACTTGTCCAGGGACGTACGAGCTGTTTGCCGTCATCCTTGTGCGGGAATGGATCCGCTGCAGCCTTCGATTGCTAGTCCTCGTATCGTTGCATGAACAGTGGATCTGTGTCCGACAGTCAACAACACAGAGCAGTTAACCGTGTCTTTGAGAAGAGTGATTCCTTCAAACATCATCCTTGACGGCACAGAGCTTTCCTCTGCCAAGTTCAAAAGTCAGAACTCCTGCTCAGCGGCCACCCAGACTCCATTATTTTGAGGCCACGGCCAAAAGAGAAAGATACAGGGCGGAAAAGGAAGCCCACTGCCTGAATAATCCCTAAGAGAAATACTCTTAAAGATTACTCACTTCGGGACACCAGGGAGCAGATAAAATAAAAGCACATCTCCGCACAGAGCAGTGAAAATAAAAACTCAGTCCTTGGCAGCTTGGAAGCAGAGCTGGTGTCGCTGAGCGGGACCGTTGGTGCCGCGTGTCCCCGGCTACAGGCACGGGGCAAGGAATGGAGCACATGGTTCTTATGGTCGGATACACAGCGTGGGCTTCCCTCCAGAGAGGACAGCTTTTTTGCTGGCATCAGGAGGAAAGGAAGTGTGAAGTCCTGTGCTCTCCGTCTCTGCACTGACTCCATGCGGACGGTGCGCGGGAGCAGACAGCAGAAGCGTGCTTGGATGCCTCAGGAAGCTCCGACGGCTTCATCCAGGGCTGTAATTTTCACAACTTTCAATAGCTCTTGACTCCTGAAAAAGTTTTCAGTTAAAATTTAGTGCCTGTAAAACTGGAGGCAGTAAAGGGCAGATGATGCTCTTGGAATGAAAGAACAGCTTTCCTCCATCAGACGGTGCTGGCTGCAGGCAGCAAGTGGAAACCTGGTGCTTTCCCTCCCCGGGAGGAGAACGCCCTGGATCCCAGGTGGCCTTTTCTGTGGTCAGTCCTGAGCGTGGGGTGTTCGGTGAGTGAAGAGTGTGTTGGTGTATCGTCCGCCTGCCCGGGGTTTGTGTGTGTGTGTGTGTGTGTGTGTGTGTGTGTGTGCTTTCGCCTCTGGAACCCCTGGCTTTCCAAGGGCATCAGAGGACTTCCCGGGGAGGGTGGTAAATAAGACCGGCTCGAGTTTCTTGTGTCACAGCAGGGGTAAATATTTTGTTGTAGGACACGCCCCGGTTTCGGTTTCGTATGCAGCTCAGGATACAAGAAGCTGCAGGATTCGAGAGAGCTGTTTTAGACTAATAATTTCAAAGTGAGACAAACCCATGGTGATTAATGGGGCTTAGTCACATCTCCTGCCAACTAGATTTTTAAGAAGCTTAATTTCAGATGGGTCCTGTAGAGGTTTTTAAATGTCTTAGGATTTGGTTCTCTTCCGCTTTAAGAGACCTCTGTAGAATAAGCCCTCTAGCTATTAGGACTGATCAGAAATTAGTTGATTAGATGGAATATTATAGTGCCATGAGCACTGTTCGGAGGATTATTCGGAGTGTGTTTTAATTAAACGAACCTCTATGACAACTAGTTAGCTTTCTTCTTTTTTTTCTTCTTCCTTTTCAATTTTTCCGCCTGTTCCATTTCCACCACCCATTCTTATGCCAGGCCTGTCCAGCCTTCCTAGAACTCCGCAGCAAAACCCACGGTGAACTTGGCCATGGGAGGCTGATTGTCTGTGGGTGGCCAGAGAGGAAGTGCCTGGGGGTACAGGAGGCATCCCACCCAGTCTGGCCTATAAATGCTTGTCGTGCTCTGAAGGTAGAGGGCCAGCCTGTTTCAAGGACCTCCCACCTCTTGTAGTGAGTCCAGACTTCACGGGTGGGCTGGGTCTTCTTGCACAGGGCCCTGGGTATGTTGGGGCCTTATTCCAAAGGCCTCGGACTTGGCTTGAAGTGTTGGGCTTCCCAGCCAACGGAGGGCATGAGGAACACAGCACAGGCACAGTCCTTACCTGATGGGCACTGGGACACAGGTTGAGGTCTACGGGGCATGGGAAAGCAAAATCTTCTAGAGAAGTGGTTTTAAACCTCTGCTATGTGGTCCATATCAGAATTCAGTGTATAATTCCAGGGCTCCTCAGATGAGTCTAGTCCAGCTCCCTAGAGGGGACCAATGTCCTTCAGTCTTCTGCAAAGTTTCTTAAAATGAGGCCTAAGGACAGCCTGCATCAGCTTCACCTGGGGAAAAGGGGAGCTTCTAAAATCAGGTTCTCAGGCATCATTCAGACCTACTCTGGAGGGCAGGACCAAGGCATCTGCATTTAGTAGCTCTTCTGAGAGTCTGACACTAAGTGTCCAGACTCCATGGTGACCAGGAGTCCACGCCAGCTGCCCTGCCCCCAGAGTACATTGGCATCTTGAAGGAAGGGTATGTGCCCAGCAGGTGCCTACACGCTGATTGGCTCCAGCCTGGCAGGTGCCCCGGCTGGACGGCTTATATGGGAAGTGGCAGCTCCCATGGGGACAGCTGTGTCAGGACGCCAGAACACAAGCAAACAACAGGCCCGCCCTTGTTTCCCGTGGAAATGGAAATCACTGAAGTGGTCTCTGTGGGTGAGCGCAAGGGGACAAATGTGCATTCGGAGCCTCTTTGGGGTCCCCTGCTGTTGGGAGCCTTCCTCCCAGTGTCCTGTGCCTTAACATCTCCTGCTCACACATCTCACTACACAAGCAGCAAGCGAAGGGGCTGGGAAGTGACGGAATCTACTTTCATCTACTTCAAGGTTTTTGAAATGCCCCGGTCTTGCCCTCTGAGCCTGACCCTCACGCAGGTTCTCCTGGATTGTCTCACCTGGCCAGCAGGTGGGCGTGGAGGCTGGCACACTGTCAGGTGCTAGGTGTGCTGGAGAGGGCGGTCCACGCAGCCCCAGGGCTCCCTTTGCGGCTGTCTCCCCGGCCCGGCCCTCGGTGTGTACTTTGGCATAGGATGGAGACGTGCCATGTCGCTCTTTCCTGGAGTTAAAAGGTGAATTATTACACCTCAGGCCACTTCTCGCCATTTCACCACACCCTCCTCTTGGTTAAGGACAGAACTGCCTTTGTTTCTCCGTCTATAGAATTTGATTGGATTTGAAGCCACCTGTTTGTTCCACAGGGTAAACCAGGCCCACTTTGTGACTCAAGAAGGTGGGACAATACGACAGGGCAAAACCCCAACAGCAGAAGGAAGGACATAATGCAGGAAAAAGAAGAATTTAATGAACTAGGAAAACACGAAGTAGAGAGGATTATATAGCTTGCTCTTCAAAAAAAATAGAATCTCCAAGAATACTGATGAACCGAAATAAAGAAGAACCATGATTAAATAGTATTAGGAAAAAAGGCACAGACATTACTGTAGATACAGTAGAGCTCATAAAGACCATAAGAAAATTGTAAGTACACTTATATGCAAATCGATGTGACAGCATTATACAGAATGGATAGGTTTTTAGGAACGTGGAAATTATCAGAATCACTCAAGAAATAATATGGATAAAAACAAGCCATGAAAGATCGTTACAGCAATAAAAAGTTTGCCTTCCCCAAATTGACAAGGCTTAAGTAGGGTTACAGAAAACACAGAAAAAGAAGGAAAGCTACCCCATTTGCGTCATGAGGGCAGGAATACCTTGCTGTGACATTGGAAAAGGAAAGCATAACAACATAAACTTGTAGACCAGTCATGGTTGTGGTTATAGATTCAAAAGATCTCAACCACATACTCAGAGATCTAATACAGCTCTATTTAAAAAAAAAAAAAATCATAGCCAGTTAATTTTAGGACTACAAGAATGACTGAGCAAAGAAACTGTATTAATACAATTTACCTTCTCAGTGGATTAAAGAAGAAAAGCTAAGGGCGCCCGGGTGACTCCGTTGGTTGAGCGTCCGACTCTTGGTTTCAGCTCAGGTCATGAGATCAAGCCCCGCGTCGGACTCTATGCTCAGCTGTGGAGCCTGCTTGGGATTCTCTCTCTCCCTCTGGCTCTCCCTCCAATTGCACACATGCATGTGTTCTCTCTCTCTCTGTGTCAAATAAATACAGTCTTTTAAAAAAATAAGAAAAGCTATATGACCACCTTAATAGATGGAAGGGGAAAAAAATCAGTAAAATTTAGCACTTAGAAGGGAATTTCCTTAGCCTGATTAAAGGTATCAGTAAAGCATCCACAGTAAACGTTATGGTTGATGATGAAAATCCAAGCACATGGACATTAAAGATGGGACGGAGGCAGGGATGTTCTTTACCTCGTTTTTTTAAATCGTATATTATGCTACAGGCCATCACCAGCACCTTATTGAGACAAGAAACATGATGTATGTAAGAAATGGAAAGACAAGGACAAAATGTGGATGAATTGATGAGTGGAAAATCCAAGAGAAACCTACAAACTGTCAGAACAAAGAAGAGAGCCCAGTGAGGTTGCCGAGCACGGTGTGGACGAGCACCAGCACGGGCCTGTAAGGAAACAGGGCAGCAGACCCCGCTCTTCAGAGCAAGCAGAACGTAGTTAGGAGTGAACGCAACACAAGATGTGCACAACTTTTCTGGAGAAAATTAGAAAAGTACAAAACATAACCGAGGGGGATGCCTGGCTGGCTCTCTCGGTAGATCCTGCGACTCTTGATCTCGGGATCCTGAGTTCAAGCCCCACGTTGGGTGTAGACATTACTTAAAGAACAAAACAACAAAAGCAAACAAAAAATACATAATTGAAGGACCCCAAAAAACCCTACTCGGTGTTATAAAGATATGAATTCTCTTCAACTTAAAGTGGGAATTCAGTACAGTGTCATACGGTGCTTTTTCTCATGGAACCTCAAGAACTGATCTTTAAATTCAAAAGGAAAGGCACATGGCCCCAAATAGCCAATAAAAGTCTTGAAGAACAACACATCGTGGGCAGCCGGCCTTGTCGGTGTGAGGACTTACTTCCAGTTCAGGCCGCGTGGTGTGAACGCAGGGTTACGCGAATAGATGAGCAGAGCAGAAGTAGAACCGGAAATAGATGTCTACGTATAAAAAATGTGGTGTGACAGCAGTGACATTACAAATCCAGGAGGAAGAAATGAGCTCTTCACTGGCACTGAGGCAACGGATCTTCCACGCTGGAAAAATGAGATGACTTAGTCCTGCCATTCATGAGAGTATCTAGGGGTAGGTGGAGAACGTAACGTGACAAGTATTTGTAGAAGTTAAAATATCTGGAAGAAAATCTGTGAGAGTGTATCAGTGATCTTGGGGCACAAGAACATGACCCCAGGGCCACAGTTTGAAAAGCACACTTAAAACGTACGTCTGACAGAAGTCGTCACAAACAAAACTAAAGGATCTGCCACAGACTTGGAAGAAGTTTCTCCAGTGCCTCTGGTGGACAAAGGATAATGTCCAGAATATACAAATTGCTGTCATCGAGGAATAGTGAGGTAAAAATCTAATTAAAAAGTAGACCAAAAAATATGAGCAGGCAGATAACAGAAGAAGCACTCCAGTCAGCTTATAAACCTACGGAAAGACGTGTGGCCTGTAGTAACTGGGGAAATAAAAACCGGAATCCTAAGCAGTCATTTCATACCAATCTGCCTGACAAAATTAAAACACTCTGACGGTACCAACGGGTGGTGAGACCGTGGAGCAACATGAACTTGACCTTGTGGGTGGGAGTGAAACCGCTAGCAGCCATGTTAGAGCACAGTTTGGCTGTCTCAGGCTCAGCTGAGGAGGGCCATAATCTACGACCAGCAGTCCCACTTGTGGGTAGACCATGCGGAGAAGCTGTCTCACGCAGGCTGAAAGACAGTGTCCACTGTTGCGTTATTCCTAACAGAGAGACGTTGGCAATCCACAGAAGAGGGATGGAATGTGCTGTGTGCCTACTGTGGGAAGCTAGTCAGCAGGGAACGTGAAGTAAATAGAGCAACGTGGATCAAAACAGGCGTATTCCCCAAAGTGCAAAAAGCGAGTCACTGTGCAGTGTCACCCATATAACTTTCAAATATACACAGAACAGTACTATACATTATTTATGAATATGGACATATGTAGTTTATTGAAAACACACATAGGGATAACGAAGCACCCAATTCAGGATGGTGGTTACCCCTAGCGAAAATGGGGTTTGCGGTGGGAAGGACACAAAGGGACTGAACTGCTACTTGTCACGTGCCAATGTTGTAAAATAGGGGTTTTTTTTTTAAGATTTATTCATGAGAGAGGGGGAGGGGCAGAGGGAGAGTGAGGGAGAGAATCTCAAGCAGACTCTGTGCTGAGTGTGGAGCCCGACTCAGGGCTCGATCCCATGACCCTGAGAGCACGACCTGAGCTGAAATCAAGAGTCGGACACTCAACTGACTGAGCCACCCAGGCTCCCCGTAAAATACTAAGACTTGATAAAGGTGAGTGGAGGGTGCATGGGTTCTTGTGCAATGCTCTCTAGGTTGTATGTGTGAAATCCTCTGCGTGTAGACACTCACCAGTGGTGATGGTGCAGAGATTGCCTGGGCAAAAGCAGGCCAGCTACCTCTCTTCCTAAGAGGCCATGGGAAACTCTTCACCATGGTGAATGTATCGTGGTCCGAGACTTGACCCTTAGCTTTGCAAACCCAGAAACTTTTGCTTTTTGCTCCTCACCCCTGCCCCGCGCCCCCCCCCCCCGCCATGCTTTGCTTTGTTTCATTGTCTGCAAACCAAAGCTAGATTTGTCTCTCAGGGCCAGACTCAAACTGAATTCACAGATCCAATGAACCCAGAATGCCAGCTTAATAATTTGTAAAGAGAAATACATAGGACAGCACCCAGAACCTTGAAATCCCATGGCCTTGCCTGAGCCTGGTGTTGTTTCCCCTTGAGCTGTTCCACGGGAAGCAGAGACGTGGCCCCAGGGTGACTTGGGGGCACACGGTGAGAAGTGTCTGCTGTAGAGACTAACATCCAAGGTTCCCGTGGCCGGCAGATTTCCTCCGACACGGGACTCCAGCTTGTAATCAGAATATGGACTGCATGTTATGCTCAGGGTATGGGATCTACACATCCCTCTTTTGGGACTGGCCGGAAGCGCCCCACGGGCTTCACAAAGGGTCTGAGCAGCTCTGAGCGCTGGGAGACCAAAAAATGCCATCGTGGGCTTGACATGGTTTATGATGTTGCTTTTTTATCTTTTAAGGTGTGTGTATTTCCCATCTTTTCCATCACAGAAACCAGTCTTTATGCTAACAAAGAATAATGCTTAATTGCTAATTTAATTACTAAATTTATTATGAATCAGTCAAGTTGTTTGGTATTTTCCTTATAAAATCTGAGTTGAATGAGCATTTCAGGGAGATGGAACATAGTTGCCCAGTGTTTCTTCATTCCTGTGACCCCATCTCACTAAGTGTGGCCTTGCTTCGCACCTTGTAGGGGTTCTGGAATTCTCTCTTCTACTGGAGCCTGCTTCTCCATCCCCCGCCTTTCCATCTGCTGAGCTCTTCTTGCAAGCCCAGGAACCCTTCTTCCCCTGAGTGACTGTGCAGTCCTCCCCCAGACCGTGGTGTGCGTTAGTCTGTCTCGTGGACATCACATCGGCCTCAACTCCAAGTTCCTAGAGAAAACCGCCATGCTAAGCGCCATGTGCCAATGACAGGCACGGATCATGCACAACCACCAAATGCATATTACACCCCTGAGTTATACTTACAGTGGCCTTTCCCATTTTCGAAGTTTTTTTCATACGCTTTTATTTGATTTTTCCAATAACCGTGCAAGATTAGGAGAGCCATCTTCGCAGATGACACAGTAGGTAACCAAGGCTACCACAGGCCCTTTGCAGAAATACTAGACCAGCCGGGATGGCGGGGAGCCATGGCAGTGGAGAACATACATTATTCAACTGCTGCGTTCTCAAGCAGAGCCCCTGGCTTCCCAGTGCGTTTGGGGATGCAACCTTAGATCAACCCCAAATAGAACCCCCGCATCAGAGACGAGTCTGCCCCAGAGACCAATTCAGTCTTCAGAAGGGCTCGGGAGCACATGGTGGTTGAGATAGGCCATTTTTTCCATTTGCAGCCACTCAAGAGTCGATATTGATAGCCCTGTGGTTGCAGCGAAATTTTAAAACTTAAGACTTAAAAAAGAAAATCTTTGTGTACAGTGATTAAAGTCTGCGCTTTACCCGCTAGGAAGCTACCAGAATGACCACTCTAGTACCAGACTGGTGGAGACTCAGGCGAACTTGTGTCCCTGGCGTGTGATCCAGAGCCCTGTCTCGCACCCCGGGCATCCCACAGCTTCCAGCTCGCGTCGGCTGCAAACTCGTCCTGCCACAGACTGGAAGGAAGCTGCGGTTCGTCCTCCAGTCCCCAAGAAAGCTCCAGCATGAACGTGCCCCTCGCAGCCAAGTCCCCGATGAGCTGCTATATTGGGCCTTCTTTCACTCGCTCTGCAGTAGTGGAGACTGGTTGGCACGGAGAAGACTCTTTAAATGCAAGATTTATTCTGTTTCTTTTTAAAGAAATTCTGCACTCCCCCTCCCCCTTCTCTTGGCTCACGGGAGGAGTTCGGATCCGAATCCATACACGTCCATACACACATACACTCTTAGCTCATGGGGTGTAAGATAGTTCTCAGTTTTTGCTCGTTATCCCTCTTTGCCTTAAAAATGGGATGCCTCCTGACTGCCAAGTCCTACCAAACTTGGGGCCTTATGAATATGTAGAGGAGTTTTCATAAAATGATGTGGATGCAGCAGCCCTTTGTGTTCTAGAAAAACGTTTCCAGGGCCCCTTGAGACTTCCCAGTGCTCGCGGAGAACGAGGCTTCCCGCAGAGAAGAGGAAGCCGAGAGAATAGGACATGATTGGATTGGTTAAGTGGATGATGATTCAAGGAGGAAAAGTGCTGCCCTGTTGTAATGCTCCCATGACCACGGCGGCCCTCGCTCCGTGAGCCGGAGCCCGGTGAGCCCGTGAGCCGTGGTGCGTGTAGCCTGCTCAGCTCAGCGCTGCCCGCCGGGCTGGTGGCCCCTCGCTGCAGAGGGTATCGCTCTTCTCGTGCTCCTCGTTAGCATTACGGATTGAGTTCCGGGGAGGGACCGTCTTCAGGTATTTGTTTACAGCTGAACCTTGCACATCCTTCCTTAATCCAACAATTGGCTGAATCTTAAAATTGAAAGAAAAGGAATAACCGCAGAACTAGCCTGTCTACTTGTCATTAAAGACCCGGCTGTCGGGAGCCATAATGAGGTACCATATTAATTCCAGAATGCATTTGTCCCCCGGACAACAATGACTGGTAGATTATGCAGTTTTCTCATGATTAATGAAAGTCAAGCTCTCCAGATAACCAGAATAAACAAAAGAAGTCCATTTTGTGATTCTGACCTAATTGCTTCTTAATTGCACTGCTTTTCTTGCTCCTTTTCAAAATTTGCTTCTCTGAAGTCATTCTCCTAGTGAGGAGGGGAAATTAGTGTCTGTGGACCATTTTCCTTTCAGAGGTACCGGTTTGTGTGGAATTGCTGGCCATTGTCCGTGAGCTGCTCGCTCGGCCACTTCAGTCCTTAACTGCTTCAATGCTTTTAGCTGTGGCTGAGCTCCAAAGATGACTTTTTCAAGAAATCTGTCTCCTTTTCCCACTGATTTGCCATTTAAGATAGATGCCTTTAGTTCTAGAAGCCGATCCCTCGCCACCGTGGTAAACTGCATTAAGAGCTGACAGGTAAAACGAGGTTTCTGAAGTGTATTGGCCCCGTGGAAGGTTTTCAGCTGCTTCCGTGCTGGTGGCAGTGTGTTTCGCTGTGTGAAGCGCAGGGACAGTGTACAGATCACAGAGGCCAGCGTGGAGCGACCTCGTTGTGGGCGCTGGCAGACAGGTCCCTACCCTGCTGCAGGCTCCCAGCACAACTCTTTCACTCTTTGGACCTTGGGTATGAAAAGACTGTTCGAGAACGGTTTTCCTCAGGGCAAAGATGCTTTACTGTCTCCCCAGCCTCTTTTCCAAGCTGGTGTCCACAGTACCACCATTTTGGAAACTGAAGGCACTGAAACCCCAAGTTGACGGTGGCCTCGTGGTCCTGACAGGCCGTAAGCCCATCCCAGATGTATTGCTCTGTGTCTGGAGCCATCTGGCATGTTCTCCAGGTCCGTGGAGCCTGCCTTGAAGGGTCCCCGGGATGGTTTCTGCCGAGCTGGGTCTACCGTGATGGGTCCTTTCTGCCTCTAGCCTGGGATACTTTAGCGTCTTCAACCTTGATCTGGCAGAGTCCGATTTCTTAAAAGAGCCATTCCGTGTCCTCGCAGCGTTATGCCTGTTTGTGGAGAACAGACTTGAGAAGTGCCTTGTTTTGATCTGCCCATCGTTTATCCCCGGCCCCCTGGACCGCCTTTGTTCAGAGGCAGTGCCTGGGTACTGAGGGGTCAGTACTCCTTAAAGTGAAAGGTGCAAGCGGGCGGGCTCAGGTTCCCGCGGGCCCTCCCCCTGCTCCAGCCTGGCAGGGTGACAGACGTGTGTCCCTGTTGCCTCGGGGCGGGGGGGAGGGCGGTCAGCGGGACAGAGCCAGGTTCCACATACAGCTTTGCCAAGAATGCCAGAAGCCCCACGTGCTCGCTGCAGAAATGCGAAAAGAACATCGACACGCGGTTCGTTCCACCCCTCAGAAATAACCACTGTGAATTGTGAAAAGCACATCTCTAGAGGTGTATCTGCATGTGAGAATAAATGGGACTTCACTGTTTTAAAACACGCTTTTTTTATTTCGGCGTTAGAAAGATGTTCTCAATATGTTACTTTTCGCTGAAATCCTCTTTTAAAATGTAACTCCGGTTGTGTTTTCCTGTTTCCTTATGTCCCGTTGTCACTTTCTCTCAGAATAGGCCGGGGCCTTCTGCAGACACCCAGTTCGTCCGAGAATGTCCACCCCGGCCGGTCGGGCTGCTTGTGCTCTCCAGAGCCTTCCTGAGGCTGGTCCAGGTTCTTCGTTCAGAGAACGGTCTTCTCTCTCCCCTCAGGTGTCAGCGGAAGCAGTGGCGGGTGGACCTGCCAGCCACCAGCGTGGTGATCACATTCCACAATGAAGCCAGGTCGGCCTTGCTGAGGACAGTGGTCAGGTGAGGGCAGGAGAGGCCCCCCGTTGCTCACCTGCTGCACCGTGTGGGAGGCGTTCGCTGGCAGGGATGCTAGACATGTCCCCGCGTCCCCAGCACACCCAGACCAGGGCTGTCTGTGGGGGGGACAGGCAGGTCCCCTCACTGCAGCAGGAGGAGTGGCCGATGGTTTCTCCAGCCAAGGATTGGGACCTGCACATGAGAATTCCCCACCCCACAGGATACCCCTGAAGGCCTCCAACTTTTATCTTTCTATTTCCTCAGTGTGCTTAAGAAAAGCCCGCCCCACCTCATAAAAGAGATCATCTTGGTTGATGACTACAGCAGTGACCGTGAGTACCACGCCAGAGTCCTCCCCCTCACCCGGCCCTTCTCCTGGACGCCAGCTTCCCTTAGTGTGGGTGCTAATGACGAGTTTCCTGAAAAGGCCAGAAATCAGGGCCCGTAGAAAGAAGAGGTGCCTCTCTGATGCCCCAGGAGCTCCTCTGCCCACAGATGACCGAGATTCACAGTACCTGAATACAAAGCCCTTGTCAGCCGCCTTCCAAATGTTCTTCTTCTCTCTTTGCCTAGCTGAAGATGGGGCTCTCTTGGGGAAAATTGAGAAGGTGAGGGTTCTCAGAAATGATCGGCGAGAAGGTAAGACCTTTTTCTTAATTCAATACCAAGACTGTTGAATTCTGACTTTTCCCGAGCCCGGCAATAACTTAAAGAAATGTTTCAGCTAAAGGAACAATTAACTTTCTAGTCTTTTTGTCTGTCTCTCTCTACCAGAGCCTCTTGGGAGCCTCTCCCAGCAAAGCCTAGGGAGGACATTGAAAGCTTAATTGAAATTGTTTGTATACGAGGGCAGCCGTTCAAATTACATTTTTATTTATGTATTTAGAAAATTGGCTCCTCTCTTCCTTTTACAATCTAGGAAGTCTTATCAGTCCCTGGAGTACTAGAGTTTAGAAGAAAAACAAAGATTTAGCAGTGAGAAGTTTAATGACTCCATGCTCCAGGCATCTGATAAAGTAAGGGATTCAAGTTTGACAGCCCGCTGAAGGTGAGGCATCCCGAGAAGGAAGATAGCGCTGCAATTACATGCTCATTGGATTTTGCAAATGCCAGCTTCAGAACCTGCTGTCAGTCTTATCTGCCGGAGCTGGGCTCATCCAGTCGACTTTATTGGCAGTTCTAAGAGAGACTCCAGAGGGGGAAAGTATTACTTTGAAGTGTCTGGAAAGGAAGCTCAAATCACAAGGTAATTAACATCCCGTGTATCAGTGCTGTTGGAGGGCACGGTGACTGGATTCTAGACTCCATCAGAGTCCAGAGAAACCTTTCAGGAAAGGAAGACTGCACAGCCTTAAAACATGCCATTTTGGTTGTTTGAGGATGACTGTGTTGATTTCGGAGTGGTGCTTGCATTTCCTGATCAATAGATACTCTTTCTTCTGGTTCCCTGGACAGTCCAGCCGGAGTCAAGCAGTACAGTTTTCTTAGCACGAATTTCAGCCGCGGTTAAGTGATTGAGCCTGTTGGGACAATGCCATCAGCACCATATTGTAACCAACCTAGGTCATCAATCCAGATGTTCAAGATACATAAGCAATGGGACCGGCCTTGCTCCCAAGCAAGCTCTGTTTGCTGGGCTCCCATCTGGCTCCCAAGCTTAGCATAAACCAAAACCTTGAGATCAGACTGAAAATCTTGCCTTAAATTTGCTCCCAGACAAACTGCATAATAACTTTTTGAATTTAAACCCGAAGTGGCTTCTAGCACAGGGGGGAAAAAAAAGAAGAGGAGGAAAAGAAATTATTTTTCGTGTTGGCATTTTATAACTGACAAATCACTTGGTAACCTGGTCAGAGAGTGCCATTAACCTCAGAAATCAGTGCTTCTGAGTGGGTGAAGTTAGGATGTTCGTTTGGGTAAGAGCCCATATTGATGCTATGTTTTAGAACGGGATGAGGAGGGGCTGCTGGGGGAAGGCAGAGGGTGGGAAGCCTGTTTGGAACAAACGAAGTGTGCGATAGTTGAGTGAGAAAATGCACACACACAAACATATATGTGTCCTTGGCTGTACGCGTGTGTGTGTGTAAATATCGCATGTATTTGAACATATGGACAGGTGCCTACAGTATTGCTAGTAGATGACAGAGAAAATCAGTTGCATGAAATATGGCAGCGAAGGAACAGCTTAGCTTCATTTAGTGCTGGGGATTTTATTGTGCCAGTGATTCTTGACCTCACTGTTTATTAGAATCAGCTGAGGAACTTCAAAGATGACCTTGGCGGGACTCATGTGCCAAATTCTGTGTCCCTGGGGTGGTTACCAGCTGAAATCTCTGTTCTTTCTGCCTTCCGATTGTTCCTTTTCACGGACTGCTTGGGGTCTCCCCTGTGCCTGAGGATCGGGCGTCAGCCGAGGATTTATGGGGAGGTTATCGCCAGACTGGGGGCTAACCTCCTTTCCGGGATCTCCTCCTTCAGTTTCCAGCCACTCTAAAGACCCTGGACTCTGTCCTCTTGACACCGCAGGCCAAAAAGGCAGTGTTGTTGTGGTCATCGAGAAACCTCAGGAGAAACGCCACAAGCAGGGGCACTTCGCTCCACGTGATTTTCTTCTTTTAAGGATTGAACCCCTTCCCGTTTCTTCCTGCTTCTGACTGCTGTCTGGCCCTTTCCAATACTTGCCTTTTCTATCTTGATGAGGGTTTATAACTGTGCTCTGAGCAAGGGTTTGCCCAGTACACACTGATACTCTTGCCTTCGCAACACCGGGACCAGAAGGCTTTCTTTTCCCTCCCATGGCATGCAGCTTTATAAGAACCATTGAAAACCCACTTTGACCACTGTGTGTGAAGGAACTCAAAACACTGGTCCTCACTGGCTGTGAACAGTCACATCATCTTCATATATAGTTATCCCCCCTTATACGTTCTGAGACCCCCAGGGGATGCCTGAAACCACGGGTCATACAGGACCCTGTATAGACTGTTCTTTCCTATGCATACGTACCTCCAGCGAGGTTTCAGTTATAAATTAGGCACAGTAAGAGATTAACAACAATAATAGTAAAATAGGACAGTCATAGCAGTGTACTATATAAGTTACGTGAATGTGGTCTCTCTCAAAGTGCAGTATAGGATGGCCCTCACCCTTCTCGTGCTGACGTGAGACGATAAAATGCCCACGTGACGAGATGACGTGACATGAGTGACTGAGACCTAGGGACGCAGCGTCAGGCTACTACTGATCTTCTGAGGAGACATCAGAAGGAGGACCATTTGATTCCAGACGGCAGTTGACCATGGGTCACTGAATCTGTGAAAAGCAAAGCCACAGACGAGGCAGGCGATACGGTATAGAGCCCAGCATCCATCGCAGAAGGCATTTATGACCACCGCCTCCAGTGACACATATACTGCTTGTGATAAGACTTTGCGTGATCATAAAAACCCTGTATTAGGAACAGATCAAAAGTATATCAATAGCATCATTTGACCGATGGTGAAACTAATTTTTTGTGTAAAAGCCCATCACCTGGGGTTTGTCATGTATGTTACTGGGCTGTGCTAAGTCTTAGGAAGACAAAGATATTTGCAACACTGTTCTCGTTACAATATCACCACAAAACTCGGCTCCGTCAGCCCTGGAAGCATCTGAGTAACACCTTCCATGGCCCAGTTAATTGGAAAACTCTGCTGCTGTGTCGCAGGAAAGTAGTTGTGGAAGTTCCACGCTTGAGTGGCTTGATAGAGGAGACTTCAGTTATGTAAAGGCCTTTCTCAGAGGGCAATAGTTCTAAGAAAGTTGTCTTCCCGGTCATCCAGCTGACTTGGCAAAAGAAGTCCCGACAGAGCTCTGTCTTGGTGACCACAGGGCAGAATTGATCCTACCAGCCAGGTTTGCTGCAGCGCCGTGTGGGCTTTCGATGCCGGGGCTGGACGAGCTGTTCTGGGGCTTTTTCTCAGATACCCTGATGCGCTTTTGAAATCCCTTCCGCAGGCCTGATGCGCTCACGGGTCCGGGGAGCCGATGCAGCCCAGGCCAAAGTCCTGACATTCCTGGACAGCCACTGTGAGTGCAACGAGCACTGGCTGGAGCCCCTCCTGGAGCGGGTGGCCGAGGTGAGGCGCGGGGCTCGCGCTGTGGTTTGCCTTGATGCCGGAAAGGGGAAAGAAGTGCCGCTTGGACATCTGTTCAAAGAGTATTTTATTCACCGTAGGAATCTACAGCTGGGGAGAAAAGCACTTGCCAGGTGGGAGGCAAGGATCAGCAGAGGCTGGCGAAAGCCTGATGAGTTTAATACAGCCCTTTTCTTTCTCTTCGGGGGACCTTCCCTCCTTGCCTGCAGCTGCGCAGCCAACTCTCTGAGCTCAAAAGGGGCAGAGTGCTTAGAACAGCGCCGGGCATCCAGCAAGCGCGAGCCGGGCGTTTGCCGCGTGAGGGCTGGGGCGGTGGGGTGGCCGTCTCCTGCTGTGCTGCTCGCTGAGAAACCCAGCCTGCGGGCTTGTGGCGGGACGGGTGCCCGTGACCACACCGTTGACCCTTTGAGGCTGTCAGGGTGACCCGTGGCACACTCTGTGTACCTCTGTCTCTAGAAACATCATCAGTGGTATTACTTTTGGCCTTTTGCCATTTCTCTTGCCTTTTACTTGTTCTATTGACTTTCTTTCCTCCCTACTGAGAAAGTGTTTCTTTGCGGTGATAAAGCAAACTTAATGAAAGTCGTAGAGAAATAGAAAATGAACAAGTCATGCCTTTTACAAGTCAGGCGTGACAAGAACATAGCTGACAGTAAGTCCTGAAATAGTAACTAACCACAAGCTACTAGTAATTACGATACAGTGATGTTGATCTTGTACACAAGATGATATTCAGTTCTCTTTACTAACCACATGTTAGACACATTACCTTTAAGCCAGGTATTACCCCCATTTGACACATGAGGGACTTGGGGTCCAGGGAACTTTAATATCACTCCCAAAGTCCACACAGGAGGGAGAGCCAGGATGGCCCTCTTACACATCACACCCACCTAGCTGAAAGAAGAGCCCCTCTGGAATCCCCACGCCACCTCTCCCGGGCCAGTCCTCACCGCACCAGGCTGTTCCCCAGGGAGGCAGAGGACACAGGAAAGCCACAGCCAAGATGCTGGCATGTGCAAAGACCCCATGCTTCCCCGGCGGAATTGTCAGAATTATTTCCAGTACCCTCTCCTCGAGTAAGCATGGAAGGAGTGGAAAGCCGTAATTCTCACTAATTCCAGTCCTATCAAAAGAAGTCAAAACAAAAGAAGTGGCCTTTGAAGTTGAGCACATTATGTTCTTTGACTCGAACCCCCAGGTCCAGAAGGAGCCAGGCAAGGAAGATTGGATTCCCTATGCTCGGTGCCTTGCACGGGGGTTCCTGCCCCATAAACGGGCACCTGCAGTTACTGGGACTTTGTACTCTTCTCTTTCATGTGCCTCCGACGGATTCTGTTCTCAGCTCTGCAGATTCTGTTACTCATTTGTTTTTCGCAGCCTTTCTTCTGGTTGCCACAAGTTCTGTAAACGGCTCGAGGAACGCATTTGCTCTTTTGTTAACTAGCCGCATGGGGCAACGCCTCGCACCAGCATCAAGCATCTGGCTTTAAAGAGGGCGGGAAAGTTAAAAGGCCTTATGTTCACAAACCACCAGCATAATAACTGGGGCAAAAAGACTTGCCTCCATCTAAGGGGAAAAAATGTTTTGTTGGGTAGACTCACAGGTGAGACATACTTCGAATCTGGGATTCTCGAGTTGACTCGGGCTACCTTTGGCTGTGATGATATCCATGCTCTCCTCATCACAGGCCCCCAGAAACAGACTCCTAGCATTGTCGCGTGGCTGTCTCAGCCTCGAGAACATTCCCGGGGTTGAGCGAAGCTCACAGAATAGGATGCTTAAGGACAGCTGAACTTAGATTCTGTCAGAAGGAAAGCAGTCCTGTGCTTGGAAGTTTTGACATTTGGGAAAACAGGAAAGAACACTGGGGACACCCAGGTGCAGTCCTCGCCGTCAGCCAGGGCAGCAAATGCCGGAGGTATCCCATGGCCACGGCTGTCCGCTCAGGGAGCGATTCTCTCTGCCCACTCGCTGTTCACCTCGCTCGGCACAGAACAGACGCCATCTGTGTGACGGCAGAGGGCAGGGCGCGTGGGATGGGGAGCCCCGGGGCCTCCGTGGGCCTGGGGTGGCAGGTGGTGAGAGGGGCGCGGGGTGTCCCTGAAACTGCCGGCCACCAGTATCTACCTCTGCTGGGCGGGATGCTTTGTTTTGTTTGTGATACCGACTCCCGTCTTTTGTTGATTTGTTTTTCAGGACAGGACTCGGGTTGTGTCCCCTATCATCGATGTCATTAATATGGACAACTTTCAGTACGTGGGCGCGTCCGCTGATTTGAAAGGCGGTAGGTGCCGCTCCTGGTCCAGCCTGCCTTGCTCTGGCCGTCTGCATGGCGGCTGAGCACTGCTCCCACTCTGTCACGAGTGACAGTGACAGCAGCTTGCTCACCGCCAGTGCGCGTGCCGCGAGCAAAGGGCGTCTCCATGCCCGACAAGTAGAATCTCATAAAGAGAGAGAAAAATAGCCTTCTTTCCCTTAAAGAACTTCCTGTGCTTCCTGTCTTCCTCTTATCTCCTTGACCTTCTGCGGCTGGGTTGGCACGTGTGGCTTAGTACACAGTTCGGGTGTCATTTTAATCAGGAAAGATTAAGCCTTCCCAAGTTGGAGTCTGGGACGAGACGTCGCCAGAGCTGACAGGTGGTCCGTGGTGAGCGTCAGAGCTCAGCGTTTGCGGTGTGGAAGGGCCGGGCTCGCCCATGCCTCCTCTCTGACACCGGCTCCCCTGACAGCTTGCGTCTCCCTGGTGACAGAGCCATCAGCCCCTGGGTCCTCCCAGGCTCCCGCTGACCGCCCAAGCCCTCTCGTCACCCCTACACCTGGCTTGGTTGTGCAGCCCTCCTCCTCACCCTGCCAGCCATCCACATCCTGCTTGGAATGGCCGCATCAGCTTCCTGTTGGTCCTCACAGCCTCCGGATGTGTTCCTTCCCACCCACCCACCCCTGGGGCCCCACGAATAACCTGTCTCATGCTCTCTACCTTCCAAAAACTATCAGAGGCCCCCAAAGAACTTCTGTTCATGTGGGCTGTATGTAGCCACATTTGCTGTGTTAGAAATGAAAGCCAAGAAATTGTTAAAACACAAGACAGTGCAAGTACACATCCCGTTGTCCATCAGAGTACCGATGTTACACGCTCTACGGCTTCTGGAAAGCTCCATCGTGTACTTTTGAAAGAGTGAGCGTGAAGGAGGCATGTAAGGTCTTAGTGCAAATATCAAAGTAGTTTTGATGGGATAGACCCCCGAAGGGTTGGCGGACCCCAGTGGGCTCCTGGACGCAGCACTTCATGGTGTGAGAGGTACACAGGAGCCACACCAGCCCCCTCGAAGGAACTGGTCATGTGACGCCTGGCTCTTACTAGTCGTCCTTGTGTCCCTAGGACCGGGGAGGTGGGGAGGGCTGGTGACTCTGCCCACGAGGCTCTCCCACAGCCCAGCAAGGAATGCTCTGTGCTCTCAAACTCAAGCTGGTTGGTAGCCACGCCTCAGAACTCGGCCGGGAGCCAAGAGGTCAGCAAAGACTGCTTGAAGCAGCTGAAAGACATATCAAAGCCGTTGGCTTCTGTTTGTGTAATCTCTTCACTATTGATTCTTCACACCTAAGATCCATAGTTTCTTTTCCAGCTGTCCAGCACCCCAGTTGCTTTATGTGAAACGAGGGGCTTCTTTCCCCACCTTCTAACACTTGAAGCTGATTAGAGGAGGATGGACTATTCCAGATAGACAGACACAGGATTAGCTGATAGTCTAGCATCAAAAAAAGAAGACCGTGAAACTATAAAATTGGGCACAACCTTAGAAAACAGAATGCTGAGAAAGTCAGTGAGACTGGGGTTTTTGACCCCACCTGCCATGTCACTGTGGGCTGGCCACTTCACCCACGCCTCAGTATCCCCATCCGAGAAGTGGGGGGAATGGGAGTGCCCACCACAGGGGTTAGCGAAGGGATGAGAGTAGCCAGCATGAGGTCAGTGATGTGAGCGAGCAGCTCCCCCATCTCAAGCATCAGCAACAGGGCGGTCATGGTGGGAGGACTCTCCTTACGTCAGGCAATGTAACATTCAGAAAAGACTCTCAGCGAGTGGTGAGAAGGTTTGGGGTTTTAAAGAGGACTGATCCCTAGTTATCAAGAGAACATTAGTGTTCAGAATGTCTTCTTCCTGCGGAGATTTGCAAGAGCTGAGAATTGATGGGCTCTCTTTTTCCCACAGCAACTGCTTATTCGAGAGCCAGTGTAGGGATGCAGATGCCATGGGGGGTGAGGGGGGAGGGCTGGGGGGGGTGGGGAGGGTAGGGGTGCAGTCCTCCTGCTGGGTCAGAAGAAGAGGAGGCACCAAATTGACTCTAGGAGCATTTTCTCAAATCCCTTTAGGGAAAAAAATCAAGGATGATGTTTTTAGCAGATTCTCCAAACCTAATAAAGTTGTCTCTTTGGACCAAATTTATAAAATAATAATGATCATTCAAAAAATGCGGTAACGTTATGTCGACTGGCCCATTGAGGCCTTTGCATTGTCTGTTCATAACACAGGCAGGACATTTCTTGTTCCCCTGGTTGAGGCATGCCTTCTGCCTCAGGGAGAGCTGGGCTCTTCAGGAAAAGCCCGTGTGGGGCCTCCCTCAGTTTCCCCTGTGTGCTGCTGTCTCTGCCGCCTGGCCTCCCAGCTGCTCGCTGTTCTTTGCTAGCCTGCCACGCTTGGCAATAATAGCTGGGAGACCTTTTTGGTCCCATGCCTCTGGTTGGGCCATGAAGTACACTGTGCTGGCCCAGGAGACACCCCCCCCCAGCCCACACCTCCCATCCTGCCCCGCTCGGGCTACAGACACGAGGGCTGGCAGGGCAGACGAACGTTGACCTCAGAGCACACTGAAGAGAAAGCCAAACTCAGGTATTGCACAAGCCCTGCCGACAAAAAGCCTGATGGCACAGAGCTGAAGGGTAGGTGGCCCTGGAGTGATTAGGTGTGGCTGTCAGACCTTTGGAAATGCAGTGAGCCGCCTGTCACCAAGAAGTGGTCTCCTCGTGCGTCTCAAGAACGTCAGCAGGTGGGGTGTGCTGGCTCCCACTGGCTCGAGCGGGGTGCCTTCTGCGTGAGGGCAAGACCCAGGAGCTTGGACGCGAATGTCAGAAACCAGGTCCACGCACCCGGCCTAAGCTCGGCCGTCCAGAGCGGCCTGTGGATTCTGAAAGCGAATTGGGACAGCTGCTGTATTTCTCAGAAATCGCAGCCTGCTGCCCGCTTTGCCACTTGCTTCAGCTTGGTTTCATCTAAAAGTTTTCCCTCTGCCACCTCGCCCCCTGTAGTTTAGTTGCAGTCAAGAGTCATGGAGGAGGGGGCGCCTGGGTGGCACAGCAGTTAAGCGTCTGCCTTCGGCTCAGGGCGTGATCCCGGCGATCTGGGATCGAGCCCCACATCAGGCTCTTCTGCTACGAGCCTGCTTCTTCCTCTCCCATTCCCCCTGCTTGTGTTCCCTCTCTCGCTGGCTGTCTCTATCTCTGTCGAGTAAATAAATAAAATCTTTAAAAAAAAAAAAAAAGAGTCATGGAGGAGGCCAAGTTGGCCCGCCAGGGGACCTCTGCTCTAGTCCCTCCCCTGGGTTCTTTTGCCCTGGGACAGAGTGGGAGGCATGGTGGCAGATTTGACTCTGTCCCACCTGTTTTCTCTGTCCTTGCAGCCCTCTGTTCCTTTTTAGTTATTCTCAGGCATTTTAATTGTAGGAAGGGCTGACCCACATTTTCTGTTTGGGGTGAGCTTTTCGGGGAAGAAGTCGGTGTGCACCCTCCCCCCGGTCCCCCTGCCCCAGGTTCTCCCCTCTGCTGCTGCTTTAGTGGTGGTGCTTTTATTTAATTTTTTGCTGTTTGTGGTTTTCAGTGAGTCCTGTCCAAATATCAAATACATCTAAGCTGGGAGGAACAGGGGTGCCAGCACACTCAGTTCTCGTTAGCACCTAATGTTTTGTTTCTTTCCCACGGCCGGCAGGTTTTGACTGGAACTTGGTCTTCAAATGGGATTACATGACCCCAGAGCAGAGGCGATCCCGGCAAGGGAACCCGGTCGCCCCCATAAAGTAAGTGCCTTCGGGGTGCCCCTCCTAGGTAAGACCCCCGCTCTGGCCCTGTTTCCTAGAGACGTAGTTAGGCTCTTCATCTTCCTATCTGCCGCCAACACCGTTTCCCCTGTCCTGGCTCGAGGGAGAGTTTCTGCCACGGGATCATAGAATAAAGTACTTTGAGATTTCCTCAGATGAAGCCTAACCTACAACTACAGGAGGCAGATCTGTGAGTTCTGGGAGTTCCCTCACGTTTATACTGTAGCACGGTTTCCAGCAGGGCGGGCTCTTCAAGTTGAACTCAGGGACCAGGGAAAGGGGAGGGCTGGGGGACCATGAGTCCCCTCTGCTGCTGCCCTTCCTGGTCCGCTCCCATCCCTGAGCTGCCTCTGCTTTCCTGCTGGTGCACAGAAGACAGAGCTTGTGGCCATTAACACTTGGCTTTCAGATTCAGGCCATGCCCTGCTGAGGAGTCCAGGTGGGGAGTCAGGAGTCAACTACCTGTAGGTGGGTGTGAATGTGGGGTGCCTCTTCAGGCCAGACACACAGCGGCAGCACTGCCAGACTTCCAGCACTGACTTCCAAGCACTGACTACCGGGCACTGAAGACCAACACAGACTTCTGGGCACTGACTACCAGCACTGACTTCCGGGCACTGACTACCAACACTGACTTCTAGGCACTGACTACCAGCACTGACTTCCGGCACTGACTTCTGGGCACTGACTACCGACACTGACTTACAGGCACTGACTTCCGGCACTGACTACCGGCACTGACTACCAACACTGACTTACAGGCACTGACTTCCGGCACTGACTTCCGGCACTGACTTCCGGCACTGACTACCGGCACTGACTTCTGGGCACTAACTATGGACACTGACTACCAACACTGACTTACAGGCACTGACTTCTGGCACTGACTTCCGGCACTGACTACCAACACTGACTTACAGGCACTGACTTCCAGCACTGACTTCCGGCACTGACTACCGGCACTGACTACCAACACTGACTTACAGGCACTGACTACCAGCACTGACTTCCGGCACTGACTTCTGGGCACTGACTACCGACACTGACTTACAGGCACTGACTTCCGGCACTGACTACCGGCACTGACTTACAGGCACTGACTTCCAGCACTGACTTCCGGCACTGACTACCGGCACTGACTACCAACACTGACTTACAGGCACTGACTTCCGGCACTGACTACCGGCACTGACTTCCAAGCACTGACTTCCGGCACTAACCACAGGCACTGACCATGCACACTGACCACCGGCACTCACAAGCGTTTAACCAACATCACAGTGTGCTCTAGACTGCCAGCACTCGACATTGAGTTCGGGCATCTACTGGAAAGGACGTAGGGGCTCAGTAAGCCCCCTCCCAGGCTGAGGAAGCACAAAGGTGAGGGGTCCAGCTAACAGGAAAGGAGGAGGATAGCTGACATTATCAAGCATTTCCCCTTATTCGTATTATTTTTTGTAATCCTTCAGGGAAATTGAGGCACAGAAAGGTCAAGTACCTGCCTAGGGCTGCTTGTCAGTGAGTGTCCCCAGCTCCAACGGTCACTCAGAGGGACATCGGGTCCAGTCCCTTGTGCTGTGGGAGTGTCTGAGCAGGGCAGGTGGGAGGCATGTGAAGTCAGCAGTGGAAAAAGAGAGTGAGGGCATCACTAGCTCTGAATAGGGAGCCATGGCTGTGCTGTGGTTTTTAAGGTCAGCTTATAGACCTGACCTTGGCATTAGAATGCAGGAGATCTAACATTGACCTCTGGCTGGTCCCTTTCTTCCCTTCACCATCTCTGCCTTTCCAGAACCCCTATGATTGCTGGCGGGCTCTTCGTGATGGACAAGCTCTACTTTGAAGAACTGGGGAAGTATGACATGATGATGGACGTGTGGGGAGGAGAAAACCTAGGTACATGAGAGCCTGTGTTTTCACTTTCTAATTCTGATGAAACCATGGCCTTTTCCTACCCACCAAGGGCGTCAAAATGAAAAGTGGAAGCTTTGAAAAGGCTGTTAGGCAAGAGCTGGTGTATGCAGGGAGCCAGTTGGAGAAAAAAACCTGTAAAGACCTTAGTCACCATTCATCACGTGCCGTCAGTTCCCCGAATAAGTGTAAATAGCATCCCTTCTTCTACCGTGTCTGGGCTTGGGCGCTAAATCTGTCGCCCTGAGTTAGAGCGCAGGATGCTAGAAGACTGAAGGGAAATGCAAACTCTAATGTCCTTTGGATCCGAGGGTTTGGACAGCGAGCTTCCAAATGTGGGGAATCATTGCAGGCTGTGGGATCGTGTTCAGCTGTGTGGGGTAGAAAACCAGCCCTGGCCAGCTTCATGGGGTGAACTGAGCTGTGATGCTGGAAGTCACGCGGAGCCGAGAGGCCTTGACATTTAAGCGCTTCTTGACTACTTTGTGAATGGTTCTAATTTGGTTTGATTTTTTTGGTTTTTGTTTTTAATAACCCATGCAGATCAGTTTTCCTTAGGTTTAGGGACAATGAAATTTTATAGACTTCGGTCTACATTACTAGCCATGTGTGTCATTTATTGTGTGAAGATGAAAAGACTCTTCTTACTTTGTTTTATCGTTTGTTTAGGGTTTTCTGCTGGGGTTCTGAACGGAGTCTCCTCAGCCCCTGATGCTGTTGAATTAATTCCCCCTTGGGTGGACGTGCCCTGGGAGGAAGCAGGGCAAGGACAAGGAGGGAAACATGACGTCACTGTCATTTTTAGTAGTTTTACCTGTAACAGAAACTTGGATTTTTTTTGTTTAAAAGAAAAATCTAGACCAGCCTCTTATTCTTCTCTGTTTTCTGATGTTAAAGTTAGTGATAGCGTCTCTGCTGTGGAGCGGTTGTCTGCCGTGGCTTGATGTTGAAAGCTTCTCTAGGCTCAATAACTACGCTGGGACAAAGGACCATGAGTCAGACTCCTTTTGGTTTTTTTTAATGATACGTTGACAGGTAGGGAGGACTTGTATTAAAGCCATTTGAGCACGAAAGGCTTCAGAAGAATTACTAACCTTCTAAAGAGAATTCTGAGTCACCCTTGCTCCACAGACATCTCCTGACGGCTTCGTGGAGAGCGGGGCAGCCAGGACCCCCCCGTAGGACAGCACATTACTTAGGTGACCGGCTCCTGAAGCCACGGTGTGGTTTTCAAAATGCTATTAGCTGAAAGCACGGATTAGGCAAATGAGGTGGCTGCCAGTCTTTGTGTCACAGGGTAGAGTGTTGATTGAAGCATCAAAGGGGACATTTCCCTGAGAGACCAGAGGAAGGGAGAGTTTTCTTAAATGACCTGCTTTGTTGGTTGTTGTTGGCTTGGTTTTATATTCATGTGGCTGTGCCATAGGGGAGGTTCCCGGAAGGGCTTGAAGGGACTGGGGTCAGGTTGGGGTGGGGCCGGGAGGGAGGGCCTGGAGCAGCCCCTGCCCGGCCCCATCTGGCACCTTCCCTCCCCTTGCCTGGCTTGGTAAAGCCACTCCCGAGGAGTCTTCCACTGTCCTCAGAGGTCAAGCAGGCGCACAGGTTTCAGCAAGAGAAGTCCCCAGTCTGAGTCTTTCTGAGACCGTTGTGACTTCTTTCTCTGAGTGCTGGGTGCACACCGGCAGTTGTCCAGCCTGCGTGGCATGCGTGGATGTGTGTGTCGGCTGAGGTGGGGTCCAGGAATGCTGGAGTAAAATCCAAAACCGCCTCCTCCAAGTACACCCCCCGCCCCCCGAAGAAAGAACCACTGCAGCTTCCACTTTTCCTAGCTGGTCATGTGAGCAAAGAACCTGATCCCGAGAGCCCCTGGGAGACACAGGGGTCAGGCTCCTTGGGCATATTTGTCCTTTGTGCCGTGTCTCTACAGCATTAGGATAGAGGCTAACTGCTTCCGGTACTCCAGCTCATTTTATGCTTGCTTTTTCCTTTTTTTTTTTTTTTTTTTTTTAAGGATCGCTAACACACAGTGTTACGGTTCCATTAGTTTCAGGTGCACAGCATAGAGATTTCTGACAACTCCGTACACTTCATCTCATGCTTTCTTGAAGGACCGAGGTCTTGCCCAAGATCTCAAAGCTGGTCATTAGCAAAGGCCAAGATGTAAACACAAACCGCCTTGGTCAGAATCCACCAGGTTATCTTGAGGAACCATTCCCACGTTGTAGCGTCCCCGAGTTCAAGGGAAATCAGAGCTGAATGTAATTGTAATCATATGTGGCCTTCAGAATCTCCCACCAGATCCCTGAACGGATCCCCTCCTGGTTTAACAGCTTCCGCATATGGAAGCCACAGGGCTTTCCTAGCCCCCGCTTTTGAATGTTCCAGTTAGGCAAATGTATATTTAAATTTTACGTCCTGAGATACAGAGAACTTCTTATTCAAAGTGTTGTCGGACGCTGAGAAAGAACGTCAGAAGCCCTTCGCCGCAGGGGCTTGGATCACGACCCAGCTAGGGAAGAATTCGGTGCAAGCACATCAGTGGTCGATACCGTGGTGCTACACAGACATGCGTGCTCTTATGCCCGGGGTCCTTCATATTCGGAATAGTCCAGAGACTCCCACTTGTCTCAAGGTGTCTCATCAGAATCTGAAAAATGTTTCCGTGTGCTCTCTCTCTCTCTCTTTTGAAATCGTTTAGTGAAAACAGGATTTGGTGACAGAGCTCTCCTTGGCTTCCGTAATTCGGATCTGTGCTAAAATCTAAGATCATACATGTCCCAGCATAGGTAATTGGTTTGACATTTTTCTTCTTTTTGTCCACATCACTTTACATTTCTGTAAAACATCACTGTTGTGGAAACACCCAAGTATGAACTCGGATTCGATCTTTTTTGTCTTCCCAATTCTGTTGAGGGACTGCTGACAATTTGAAATTGTATACATTTAGGGTATGTGTACTTCGTGAGATGCTCACTAGTCGAGCTGAGTACCACATCCGCTTGCACCTACTTTCCGGATTATGCCGTGGAGCCGGGAGACCCAGGGTGGGCCGGATGTCTCCACTGCAGAAAGTTCAGGACCATGTTCTGGAGGGAGGCAGGTTCCTTATTCCCATCTCCCTCAGCCGTTGAGGGCACGAGAGCACTTTGATGGGATGGTGGCGGCGGTGGGGGGGGGGGTACCCTGTCTGGCGTGGCTGCTGCTCAGAGCAGCCCGGGGCTCTGTCAGTCACCCTGTCTCGTTCCTCATCTCAGAGATCTCGTTCCGCGTGTGGCAGTGCGGTGGCAGCCTGGAGATCGTCCCCTGCAGCCGCGTGGGACACGTGTTCCGGAAGCAGCACCCCTACACTTTCCCGGGTGGCAGCGGCACGGTCTTTGCCCGGTAAGTGGCCGTGAGAGGCTGAGCAGGACCAAGCCATTGGTGACCACCATCCAGACAGCACTTAACCTTGCGCTGCATGGCAACAGGTGTCCTTTGTCAGGATACCACACGGCACGGACGAGGGTCACCTGTACACACAGCAACGTGCGTGCCTCTCGGGGGCAGTGTGCTGCGTGAAAAGTCGCATACTCTACAACCTAGGACAGTCTCAGAAAGACACAGCTACAACGATGGAGGGCAGCCAGGGCTGGGGCAGGGGTGGGACCACAGAGGGGCAGCCGGAGGGCTGGCCGGGGTGAGGGTGCCGTGCTGCGTCCTCACGTGGCCGTCATACAAATCTGTACACGTGTGAAAGCTCATGCAACTGTACACGCCCAAAAATGTATGAGGAAACATGATCGTAAAGAAGAGGAGCTTATTTTCTTGTATGTATTACCATCCAAGGAACAATGCGTGAACAGTGTGTAAGTGAAGCTGCCAGAAACTCCACACGGCACGTAGACAGGATTTATGATACATAATAGATACATTTTAGCAAACATGAAGATGCCAAATGAAGAGCTTTCCGAAGAAAATAGGCAAATTACCAGTCGTGGGCCCACGGTTTTTTCTAGGGAATTCTTTCTGATGCTAAAGATAAAACAGCATAGGAGCCAGCCCGCCTGGCGTCCGGGCAGTGGGAGTAGTCGGCCCAATATATGAATAGCTAAATAGGATAGTCACAGCCGCTGATAAATGCCATGAGACAGACAACATGTGGCCACGTGGTCGAGCACGAGAGGGACAGGAGGAGAGGTTTGCAGGGTGGCACGCAGCCAAGGGACCCTCTCAGGAGATGGCGCTTGTTTCAGCCCAGACAGGTGGGAGGGAGGAGCTGTGGACTCCCCGCAGGACGAGCAGGTCCTCCGTGCCGAGGTCTGCGTGGCTTCTTCAGAGCGGGAGGACCCCAGCTGGGCCTGGAGCCTAGGGAATGAGGGGACAGTAGACAGGGTGGGGGAGCTCGACCGGCCCCAGCCAAGCCGCCATGTGGGCCCTGGGAAACTGGCTGTTGTTTTGAGGCTGGGGGAGGCTGCTGTAGGTGCCTGACCTTTGAGCAGCTACCTGACTTCTCTGTTTTTTGGGGGCTTTTTTTGTTTTTTTTTTTTTAATGATTTTTTATTATATTATGTTAGTCACCATACAGTACATCCCCGGTTTCCGATATAAGGCTCGATGATTCATTAATTGCGTATAACACCCAGTGCACCATGCAATACGTGCCCTCCTTACTACCCATCACCGGTCTATCCCATTCCCCCACCCCCCTCCCCTCTGAGGCAAACCGACTTCTCTGTTTTAAGCTTTAGTGAGCGAGGTGACCCCTGGAGGAAATGATGGTTCCAGTATCCCTCCCCTCCCCCACAGGAGCAGCAGGGGAGGGGGGAGGGGGGGACAACACACTTCTAAGAGCTGTTGCAGTGGCCCAGGCCGAGAGGAGGCGGCTGGACCAGGGGCAGCGTTGACAGTGGCCTGGCAGTGGCCAGAGACCGAGAGCCAGGAATTAAGAGTGAGTCCTTGGCCTTCAGTCCTATAACTTTGCTGACCTGCTGCCCCCACCAAACTAGGAGCACTTGAGAGAGGGTGGAAGTGAGTTGGGGAGAATGACGAGCTTATCTCTTGTGTAGGATTTTAGAACTTTGATTCAAAGTACAGATCGCACAATACACACATAGTACACAGAAGTTAGTTTTAGCGTAGAGACTCTGGGTTCTGGGAAACTTTAGTGAAGCCAAATAGCAAGTAACTTCTGACCAAATTACCTGCTTTCAAAAGCCTGTCCTTTCTCGAATGTTGTCTGACTTCATTACTATTCTTAAGAACAAAAATATGTTCTTATCCAGTGAGCTCTACAAAATCAAACAGACAGTGATAAGTATGTTTTTTCCCAGGGACAACGTGAGATTCCTCCCCAAAACCTCCTGTGTAGACATATCAAATATCCAAATCAAAGCCATTGGTTGCTACCAGCACATGGCGGGCTTGTAGAAAAGAATCCGTTAACATACACAGGACATTGCTTTATACTTTTATACACTTTTAAGCACTCTTCTTTATTTTTTTTTTAAGATTTTATTTATTTATTTGACAGAGAGAAAGACAGCGAGAGAGAGAACATAAGCAGAGCGCAGAGGGAGAGGGAGAAGCAGGCCTCCCGCTGAGCAGGGAGCCCGATGCGGGGCTTGATTCCAGGCCCCTGGGATCATGAACTGAGCCGAAGGCAGACGCTTAACGACTGAGCCACCCAGGCACCCCTAAAGCACTCTTCTTTAGAAGGGAAACGTCCTCACTGTGTCTTGTGGCCCAGGAGCCTGAACACTAGAGGCCTGGAGAGAAGACAGACCCAGGCTTTCCATATTTGAGGCAGCGAGATCTGCTGGCCTTCCGTGGGGCTCCATGGCCCTCTGCCTCCATGGACTCAGCTAAAAGATAAGAAGGTAGAATTATATTATTTCTGAGATCCCTTTCCAGTTCCAGGTTCTCTCTGATTTCCTCTAGTCTGTGGCACGAAGGTATAAGTATTTCACCGTTTAAAAAGTGGGACGTCAGAAACCGCTAATATTTATATAGCGTTTTGTGTGCATGTGGCTGTTCTGAGTACTTGACAAATATTAGCTTACATCATTTTCATAAAACCTTATGAAGGAAGTGCTATTAAGGAAACTGAGGCACGAAAATTTCAGTCCCACAGTCCCAACTTCACACAGCTGGAAAGCGCCAGAGCTGGGTCGCCACTTGGGCCGTTGGGCTCCGGACTCCATGTCGTCACCACACATTGATCTTTTTAATCTAGATCCGTAGGGGCAGCTAGTGTCTGAGGTCGGTGGAATTCGTCCATTAGGTACAGATTCTAAAATGGGCAATAGAACATTTGTGTAGGTTAGTTTGTCAGTGAGTAAGTGAATGATGAATGAATGAATGAATGAATGAATGAATGAATGAATGAAGCAAGTAACCCCAGTGGGGTCTTACATTGTTTTACCACCCCCGGCTGTGCACGAGGGCACCTGCACTTAGGGTAGGGTGATGTGACCCACCTGCAAATTCTTCCTTCCTGTCCCTGGCGATGGCAGCCGCATCCCTTAAGACCAGTTGAGAGCGATCCAGTTGGTATGTTTTTCGCTGCATTTCCAGTTAGCCTCCCACAAGCCCTTGAGAGACTGGAGGGCGCTGTGTGTGTGCTTGAGGGGATGTGTTCATTGGAGTCTCCCCTGGGGCCAGGGACGCCGGATCAGAATAGCAGCCTGGAGGTAAGGTGGATCTTTAGGTGGGTATTCGGTTTTCGGTTTAGGGTTAATGGTGAGACTTGACTGATAGGATTGAAATTAGCTAGAGGAAACCAGTGGTTTAAAGTTAGTCTCTTACTGAACTTTCTTCTGTTACTACCACCAAGCAGTAGAGCTGGCCCATGCGAATCCCACCTTCTCTCTGCTGCCTGCTTCCCGATAGAACCTCTTTGCACCAAGTTTAGGGGTGGGTGGAGGGGGAGCGAAAGCGAGGAGAACCTGGATCAGTCAAAGTGGACCCTTCTGGGTGCCACTGTAGCCATGGTACCAACAAGACTGTTGGGCATATGGTAGGTACCGAAGAAACGTTTGAATGAATGAACTGAAACTAGCACTGAGTAGCCCATGGCGCTGACTCGTTGAGGCTACGTACATATCCTTCTCTAGTAAGTAGACAGAGAGATGTTGTTTTGCATTTAGAATTAAGAAATGACTTAATTACTTCATGACTTAGGTGATTGAAAATCACTGTGTGATTGGAATTCACAAAACCTCGAAGCCATTAGAGCTAAAAGGGACCTAGGAGATGCTTGAATCCAAGCCTTTTATCTTCCTGATGAGCAATCCAAGTCCCAGAGCACGGAAGTCACACACCGGCTTTGGGATTGGGCGTAAGTTGAGGCATGGGCCACTGTGTAAGCCCCCAAAATCCCAGGAGGAGTGTTTAGTAGCTCGTCTGAGAAGTAATGCTTAGGCTCCAGTATCCCAGGCACTTCAGATCTTTAAATGCACACGGCTGTACATATGTATTTCTTACAGAGCGAGAGTAAAAAATATCCTCAATCTCATTACCAAAGATAGCAGTCTTACAATGTGGCAGCCCTATCTCTCACCACCCCCTTCTCCCTTCTCCCTGCACACACGGACCTACTGTGCTCTGGTCTTTCACCCAACAACAATCAGGGACATCGTCCCACGGCAGCAGGTGAAATGTCCACTGGGATTTTCAGTGGCTGCAGAGTCATCCATTTATTTGATCGTTTCCCTGTCGATGACCATATGGTTTCTAAAAAACTTTCTTGCCGTTATAAACAATGCTGAAGTGAGCATATCTTCGGCTATATATTCTCCTTGAGGTAAATTTCCAGAAGTGGGAACTGCCGGATCAGAGGAGGGGGTGTGTTCATTCATATCGGGCCACCTGTCTCATAGATGGCCTTCTCACCAGTTCATCTTCTACTTCACGAAGAGGAGAAAGGGGCTATACATCACTCTGTGTGAAAGATAGATGCCCCGAATAGAAGTTATTTTAATAATTGTAGCTCAGGTAATTTGAAAGGCTCACTATTTAAAAGAGACCTTTCTGGTAGAGAAAAGGAATTCTTTTCAAAGGTGAACATTGTCTCCTTAATATATTTATTTTGGAAGAGCGTAATGTCTTCTATATGGGTTCTTAAGGAGGAGTGAGTCTGCTTTGGAACCGAGTCCAGGGTATGGGAGCAAAGAGCTCACTGTATGAATGCTGCTTCGTACGTGCCCTGAAAAGACTGTTGGCAGGGTCAGATGCTGACGCCCATGCACGGGGGAGCCTTGCACACCGGCCGGAGATGCCAAAGTAGCTGTTCCAGTGGTCTTAACTGATCATGCAGCATGGCTTTGAGATTTAAGTAGGTATGATTCTGAAATTTAAGCACACGGTTTTCTTGCCTGGCAGAAAAGCCTGTTCTCTCTGGGTCCTTCTAGCACGGTGTAGTTAGTCGGAGCCCCAGATGTGGGGCATAAAGCTTTTCTCCTCTTCCCATCACTCTTCCTTGTCCAAACAAGACACTCTCTCAGCTCAAGCCTGCAGGGAGAAAAGTCTCTTTAATAGTAATTCTTATCTATTTTTAACTTTTCCCCAGGGCTATCTAGTCCTGTTACAGCCGTGATGAGAAGGGCCATAGAGGCCAAGGATCTCCTGGCTGGACTCCCCCCCACCAGCCTCCCGTGCATACATAATGCGGGTTGCCGCAGTGATGCTCTGTGTCCTCCTTGCTGGTCCAGCCCCAGTCTCTTCCTCCCAGGGCCTGCCTGTGCTGCAGTTCTAACGCTGACTTTTGCTCTCTGACCATCTGTTTCTGTGGAAGACGAGAAGGCGGCTTCTGTGTGTTCAGTGAGCACCCGCTGAATGCCCGCTACCCGCAAATCTGGGCCTGGGTGCCGAGCGGGGACGCCTGCTTTCTGCATCACTGCCGCAGCTGCCGGCGCACCTCGGAGGACCTTCTAAGTAGCCTCCGAGCAGACAAGGGCACACGGGGTGATGCCGTGGAAAGGAAGCACGTCACAGCTCAAGCAGATTTATTTTGTTTCTAGTAACACCCGCCGGGCAGCAGAGGTCTGGATGGATGAATACAAAAATTTCTATTACGCAGCAGTGCCTTCTGCCAGAAACGTTCCTTACGGAAAGTAAGTGTCACTCGAGCCCTCTCGTGCTACTTTGCTCGGGATCCTGGGGGATGAGGGGAACCTGCAGTCAGCCCGCACCCCATGAACCATTCTCCTGCCAGAGTCTAGAACCGTCGCCGAGGTGTCAAAGCTGGGGCCTCTTCTCAAGGCTGGATGAGGGCCCGAGGCAGGAGGCGTGTGGGAGGTGGGCCGGGACCGTGGGACAGGAGTGTGGACCGTCCAAGCTCCACCACCTGCCTCCATTGTCTGCAGCTTTCCAGATTTGATGTAAGGAGCCTGTCTGTTCTTAAAATTGCTAAAGGAATCTTGTTTCCCTCTCCTCCAGTATTCAGAGCCGACTGGAGCTCAGGAAGAAACTGAGCTGCAAGCCTTTCAAGTGGTACTTAGAAAACGTCTACCCAGAGCTGAGGTAAGCCGCCGGGATCGAGGCTCTCGCTTGGTAAGGGTTGAGGAGCCGCGGATGTCAGAGAGGTGGGGAGGCCCAGAAGGGTGACACGTGAAGGTTGTGCCCCTGGCGAGAGGCCAGGAGCTGAGGCTCCCAGTGAGAGCTGCGTGTCCTCACCCCACGGCTGTCCTTGAGCACCCCTGAGAATGCGCTCCCCGAACGGTGGCCTCCTGCTGAGAGACCTTCCCATTCCCCACAGAGGCAGAAACAGTCCCAGGGGGTGCCTCATTTACCTCATGCCCTCTTGGCGAGAGGATGGGGCTAAGTGACAAGGGCTGTTGTCTCACCGGCTCTGTAAGTGGCCCGAGGAGCAGCGGTCAGCCTCCCCCAGCGTGTGCTCTGGGTCCTCCCCACCAGCAGGTGCCTCTGCCCGGCCTCCCCGGTCTGGCTCCAAGGGCCCCGCCCTCCTTGCTCGTCTTGCCCTCGCGAGTGAGTGTCCGGAGGCGGGGTCAGTACTGACCTGGGCAGAGACCGAAGAATAAATCCTCTCCGCCACCTCCCACTCTGTTCCCACTGCCCAGATGCCGCTGCCCGTCCTGTGGGCCAGCGAACAGAGGGCTGCACCCAGCAGAGCCTGGGAACCGGGCCCCTGGCCACAGTGGCGCCTCCCGCCTCCAACCCGCTTCTTAGCCCCCGGGAAATGGGAGTACCAGCGGCGGCCCCCCGCTTGCCTCCAGGAGACTCACTGATGGATGGCAGAAGTACCCTCCCGCGTCTTCTTTCTACACCCGCTGCTTCACCTTAAATTAACGTGAGCTCTGCGTCCTAAGGGAGCACTTGAGACCCTCATCAGAGGGCCTGCAGGTCTGCGGGTTTCGGGATCCAGCCGAACTTCATCTTCGTAAAGGGATTGCCAGACAGGTTTTGCTTTAATGTGGCACATCCCTTATTCTGAATATTCCCCGAGCATCTCCCAGCGAGTCGCATATCTCCGACACGGGACGGGAATGCGGGAGTCCCCACCATTATCTTTTGTGCTAATGGCTCCTTCCGAGCCCTTGTCACAGAGATTTGTTTGAGAGTTAGGTAATGCGGCTGTGCCCCATCGCTGCTCTTCACAGCCGTCACCCTCTGGAACGGTTTCCTGCTCGTGAAGCAGTGTACGACTCGGTGCCACGCACGCAGAGAGCGGGGGAGCACAGCGTCCTCCTCCCTCGGGCCCCCTCTGTGACGGACGGCTTTCGCTGGGGCTTGAGAACAGTGTTGGTCACCCGCGGGGGGCGCCTGGTCACGGTCTCTCTTCCACCCAGGGGGGTGCTTCACACCAGTGGCCTGTAGCCCCATAATGGTGCCCACTCTGCTTTTGCCGTCACGGTCATCTGTGACTGAGTGACACTAAATGCAGCTTCACCCTGAAGACGCCCATGATGTGGGGTGACGCCGGGCCGGCGCCACGTCAGACCGTATCTAGAGCACTGAGCACCGCACCAGCGGGGGGATCTGCCTCCCCCCACGTGCCCGGCGAGGGAGACAGCGACCTAATCGTCGTGTGGTGTCTGTACAATCACTGCCGTGCGCTGGGCGCCTCCTGGGTGCCAGGCCCTGGGCTCCACGTGCTTCCGGTGAAATGTTTTCTGTGGCACTTGCAACGGATCTGCTTCGCGAGTGCCGTGCACGAGAGCGGTTTGAGTTTGGGGGTGGGGGTCCGACAGAGGCCACAGCTGGTGCGGGGCCCAGGCCCGGGCGCAGATTTGGGTCGAATCCTAGGGCATGTGGCCCCCGCCCACTGTGTCCTGTTTCTGTTGGTGCCAGGCCGCCTGACAGAGCCACTCAAGTTCTCCCCTCTACTTGGTAAAGGTCAGGTCTTCAGTCTCCTGGAAAGTTCACGACAGCAGGATCTGATCTCATGAACTGCTTTTCTAAAGAGCTTCCAACAGGCTAACATTGAAGAGTGTAGGAGCTTTTCCTTTCCAGAAACATTTTCCTGATTTGGAAAGGATGCTTCTCCAACTTGAAATCTTCACTTAGGGTTAGAAATCCAGGCCGTGCGAGAAATGCCGCCCGGCTGACACAGCCCTGCCTGTGGGAGGAGGGGTACGGGCCAGGGGAGCGGCCTTTTTCTGTTCCTGCTGCCGGAGACAGAATCACCGAGCAAGGGGGTGGGCGGCGGGAGTCGGGGGGCCTGCGGAATTAAGCAGATGATTCTCCCCTTGCTTTCCAGGGTCCCTGACCACCAGGATATAGCTTTTGGGGCCTTGCAGCAGGGAACCAACTGCCTGGACACTTTGGGACATTTTGCTGATGGTGTCGTTGGAGTCTATGAGTGTCACAATGCAGGGGGGAACCAGGTATGTGTGGGGGGTGGGCTCGAGCCCCCGGAAGCCCAGAGAACAGGGAAGGGGCCCTGAGCGTACAGTCCTAGCTGCTGCCTTTCTCCCGTGACCCAGGATGTCTGAGGTAGCACCTGGCTCCAGCTGGTCACCTGCTAGCAGGCAGCCACAGGCTCAGGTGGGACACCCCAGGTCTTGACAGCCGTGTGGAGCCTGCCATCAGCCCCGGGCCAGCCTCTGCTACCACAGCGAGAGGCACAGTGGTTGACGTGACATCTGGCATCTCTCATCAAGACAGGGCTGCAGGGCTGGTGACCTTCATCTCCTCCTCTTCCTCCTCATCTTCCTGCCGCCTCTGTCATCCCTGTGGCGTGTGCTTGTCCCCAGAGCACCTGTTCTGTGTCTGCAGCTGTGTCTGGTCTCCAAGCGTGCTTATCAACACCGGCTCGGTCCCAGCTTAATAGGTGCTTTACCACAGACCCTGTGGTTGCTGCCAAAGTCGTTATTGGTCCCTGCCTGTTAGATAACACTGGCTTAGCTAGAAAATAGTAATGATGATTAGCTTCAGTCTGACACACACACACACACACACACACACACACACACACGCATGCAGAACTTGTCCTAGAAGCATAATACCAGCGCCCCCCCCCCAACCTTCTGTCCTCATTGAAAACAAGACAGAGAAGTGAAGGTGTGTTAGGCCTAACCGTGGCCTCCATGTTCCAGAGGACAACATTCTAGAAAGCAGTTTTCCTATTAGAAAATCATAGGTATTTGGTAAAATGTGGGCTTTGTGCACAAAAAAGTTTGGCTAATGCTAGGTACTCTTGTCTCCTTGAAAATATGCCAAGCTCTCAGAGGACCTACAAGGGGGGTGGTTAACTCAGTGTATCCCAGATTTATTGATTCCAGAACCTTCTGTAACTTGAACTATTTTTAAGAGAGGGCCCTGGCTTGTTTGTAAAGTTGGTGGTTCTGAATCCCCCCAGGGAGTACCTGGGCAGACTGCAATCCCCAAATGCTTTGCCTCCTCTCTTCACTTGCTGACGTCATCTTAGCAGTTGCTTGGACCAGTCTGGACATCCTAAATTAGACAGGGGAGGGGGAGCGGCTTCAGGAGGTGGCCAGGGCTGGCCCAGCATGTGCATGCCACACCCGGGCTCCCAGGGTCTCACCTCTGTCCTCGGAGCACGGCCTCTGGCCCTTGCGCATGCTCCCCAGGGACAGGCTGGGAGCTCTGAGTGAGCACACAGCCAGCCTCCGGGTGGGCCCCCGCTTGTCCTCTTTCACAGGCCCCACAGATGTTAGGAGTCGGCTGGAAGGAGGAGCTATAAGGAGGGAGAGAAGGAGGAGCATAGGAGCGAAGACTTGAGTCCTGCGGAATTTGTTGGGTGGGGACAGGAGGGAGGGAGGGCGCCGTGCCTGCCTGGAGTGTCTCTGTGTCCTTGTCAGCCCTTGCGTCTGGGGCACTGAAATGTGGTTCTACTTCCTGCTGGGGAGGGTGTGGCCTCTGTCCCCCCAAAGCACACAGCACTGGCGGCACGGGGTCACGTGGTGCAGGTCTGACTGCAGGGAACCTTGCAGGGATGAAGCGTGCAGGGGTCTGGGGCTTGGGTGTGAGGTGGGGGGGGCTGAGGGCGCAGGGAGAGGTGGGGTTTTTCTCTGTTTCTGGCCATAGTCGAGTGAAAATGAACTAAAGTGTTGCCTTCCAAAAAGCGAAGCTTTGGGAAGACAGGAAACACAGCGAATGTGATGTCCCCAGAAGCTCGTCTGATCTTCGTCAGCAGGCGGTGCTTCTGGTCTTCGAGGCAGAAACTCAGAAGTGGGGCTAATGCGCATGGCGCTGGTGAAGCCGTCGGTCTGCGCGTTACAGTTCAGGGGAGGTGTGGACCCGAGTTAGATAGCATCTGTATCGTGAGACTGTGAGTCCAAGCGGGCCTCACCCCGTCCCCCATTTAATCACCGGGGTTCCCTCGGTCCCATCTGCCATGTTCTGATGATTCAGCGACCATCATGGGGTCACCCCCGTGTATGTCAGCAGCTCTGCTGGGCAGTGAGAAGCCTGACTCTGTAGGACGGTTGTGTTTGAAAAGTACGTAGGGCGCTGTTACTGAAGGCTTTCCCATTGCTCTCCACGCTGTCCTCGCCGGTCTCAGGTGCCAGCTTCTGTCCTGAGCTCTGTGCTTAGCTCTTGCTCACTCAGCATGGCCTCGGGGTTGGATGGCACCCTCTATCCCACAGCCGGTAACAAAAGCTGGTGGCCGCTGGGCAGCAATGGTCACCGCCGCCTGTGACAGCTGGTGGCTGTGGCTCTGGATCCCCGGATCCTGCTGGCAAGCTGGTCTCTGAGCCCACGAGTACTGCCCTGCAAGCCCGTGGGAAGCTGACCGTCCTGGCCTGCCCGGCGCATTGCGGCTTTACACCTGTCTCCCGCACAGTTTTTCGTAGCTCCCCCTTTTCGTCTCAAAGGTGACCTGGGTATAGCCCCCATATTTATAGGCAGTGGAGCTCATTGATGACGAGCTGCTCTCAGGATGCCATTTTGGAGGGAGGAGGAGATTGGGACGGTGTAGGAGGCCACCCAGAGGCAGCTACTCCCAGCTGTGTGCACAGGTGACAGTGCTGGGCCGTGGCCCCGCCAGACTTGGGCTGTCCCAGTGCTCTGCTCGGGGCTATCGTGAAAAGCAGACACCATGGCCTGTGCAGAGCACTCCGTTCCTTCTTTTGTTCCTTTTGCTATTGCGAGACCCACCGTTGCTGTTCTCACACGGGGGCGGGGGAGCTTTCCCACCTCCCAGTGCATATCTGCTGAGTGCCCACTGCGCCAGCTGCTGCATGCTCAGGGATCCTGGACAGAAGGACACGGCCCTGCCTACCCGGGGAGCAGGTTTCTACTTGCTCTGAGCCCTGCTCCCATGGTTTTGTGCTGGAATCGCCCCAAGAGCTCTTCAGAAATTCCGATGCCAGGTCCCCTGTCCAGAAATCCCGATTTCATAGGCCTGGGGTCGCAGAGCATTGGGGTTTGTGAACGTTCCGGAAGTGGGCGATTCTAAACGAGCAAGTGCACAGCGAGGGTTTTCTAGCAGGGGAGGCCACCCCAGTGGGTGACGGGCAGTATGACCGCGTGGCATACCTTCACCACACAGCGGGGAGCACCTTCCTCCGTGGACCAGCTGCGGCCCAGAGAGCTGCCTCCTAGGTCAGCACCACCCGCCGGTGCTCTGTGTGCCCCATCCAGTACAGTGCGCACCCGCCCCATGGGCCACCGATCACTCAGGTGTAGCTAGTGTGACTGAGGATGTCAGGTGTTCGCACACTTGGCTCAGTCAAGGTGGACAGTGGCCACCATGTTGGGGAGCGCGGTTCCGGAGGCGGCAGGAGGCCAGGGCTCATGCTCGCTGCTCGCAGACGTTCCAGCTCGTAACCCTCCTGTGAGTAAGTCCCGTCCGAACGGATGGGAAGTGATGCTTGTTCGAGTGCTGTGCCACATGGGTGAGAAATGAGAGGGTAAATAACATTTCCTAACTGCGAATAGGGCCCCATGCTCTGGACGAGTACGGTTTTTTATCTGGTTTCTGGCTGAGCCTCAGCAGACATACAGGAAATAGGAAAATTAATGGCCGTGCTTTTTTAAGAGTGGCAGCTCAAAAAAGCAATTCTTAAATATTTATGAACTTTATTTTACAAATTCAGATCATTGAAATGCAACAGAAGAACAGAGTGGCAGCCAGCTCCGTTGTTTGCACAGCTGAATTAGTTTTTCTGGAATTCACTGTAAAGTCTGCTTTAAAATAATTAAGCATACAATAGCAAGACAGTTGTAGAAACATTCGTACATGAGCTTTCACTGGGTACCTGCAGCCCTTCCAACATCTTTTCAACACCTGCTTCTAAGAAGCATCTAGAATCTTACCCACGAGTGGGGGCGGGTTGTTGCCATTAAGTCACACGAGCCTCACCGGAGGCGTGATGCGTATCTGAATGAAAGGCGGGGTGCATGCGCTCCTTCCTGGGACCTTTTGCCGCCCTGACGTATAGGTCACGCTGAGTGCCCGTTGGCGCCTCGGATGTACCGGCTCTGGAGGGACAGCGTCATGGAAGGTTGGCATCGACCCTCAGGGGCGGCGTGGGGCCCTTCCCAGAGAATGCAGAGCTCCCCACCAGGAGCTGCCAGTGGGGACAGATGGGGACGGGGCTCCGTGCTCTCAAGTTTGAGAGACGCTAAGGAAAACAGTCCAAGCCTGTCTGCTATGCTCAGTCTTCCAGAGCCTTGAAGAGCCTGTCTGTGGCTTTGCAGAAAGAAACGTGGCCCAAACTCACTATTTCCCAAACTTATTTGACCTGAAACTAACTTTTCATAGAATCCCTCATGGAGCACACTTTGAGAAACACTCATTAAAAGGTGAGAACATTGAAGCCAAGGCGAAGGAGGGGACTGCCTCCCTGCTAGGGGAAAAGGAAGCTGCGAACAGGCTAGGGGGCTTCTCCAGTTCCTAGATGGGCTGCCCGTCCAGGGCAGACCGTCTGGTTCAAGGTGACCGAGGTACTGAATAGTGAGACTTCTTTAAAAAATAATTTATTCCCTCCCTTACCTCTGTCCCCTGAGAACAGAAAAAAAAAAAGAAAAAGAATTTCTTCATAGCACTTAATAGCGCCTAAAGTTACATAATACGTTTATTTGTGGGTGAGGCATTCTCCCTGCGAGGTCGGGGCCTTGCCTGTCTGTTAACCGCTGTGGGCTGGGCCCTGGGACAGCACCTGAGGCATTGCAGGGCGCCATGGACATCACTGGAATGGAAGGACGGCTGAGTCGTATCTACCCAGCTTTCCTGGGCAGATAGCAGAAAGGGATCCAGTGGTAGGGAGTGTGTCCCAGTGGAATTCTGAGTTGGAAGACACCTGGCTGCTTCTGGATCCTGGGGGCTCACTTGGGTATTTATGCCTTTGAGAGGGTCAGGTACTAGAGTGAAGGTCGGAAGCTACCTCCCCTGTCCCATCCGTGGCCCCACCCAGAACCTTCTGCCTGCCCCCCCCCAATCCATCTTCATTCCCTAGCTTCCTGCTCTTTTAGACCGTATTTAGCACTTCGCATAAATGGTTGTGCTCTCAGCCCTTAAGGGGTGTGTGTGTGTGTTTCTATTCGTAAAAATCATGAGCAAGTTATTTTAGCACCCTCTGGCTCAGTTTTCCCCTCTGTAAAATGGGGGTAGTAACAGCCTCTCACGGGGCATAGTGGTGCCCAGCACACAGTAGGCGGCTGATGTCAGCGTGAGGGGTGTGTGTGTAAATACACAGATCCATCCCTAGGGATCTCAACCTCCGTGAGCATCAGCAAATCAACTCACTGCTCAGCAGTGAGACTACACACTGCGTATTTTACTTAAATGGGCCATGTATAATTTATCATTTTCACACATTATAATCCACATTCGTAAAGGCTCTTTCCAAACCCCACCTGCAGGGGGGCAAAATAACGCAGGCAGAAAAGTCGACCCTGAACTGTCCACCCTGTGGGAGCCACGCTCCAGCTCACCTTTTGTGGTAGAAAGCCGGGTGTGGCGCTCAGGTTTGCGCCCGGGGCTAAAGTGGTTCTTACTGTATCTTAGTTACTCGTGTTCTCAAAGCCCTCCAGTCACGTGAGTCATTGAACTTGGTGCTGCGCTGGGAGGGCCCCCCCCCCCCCCCGCCCCGGCACCCGCAGGTGGAGATGTGCCCTTCTGCAAGAAGTCCTGTGTCAGCCCTGAGTTGGCTCAGGGCTCGGAATCTCTGCTTGGCAGCGTGACCGTTGCCCTCTCGGGCCGGTCACTTCACAGCCCTGGGGGGGGCGCGGCCCTGACCTCCAGTGTTGTGTTCCAGGAATGGGCCTTGACGAAGGAGAAGTCGGTGAAGCACATGGACTTGTGCCTGACGGTGGTGGACCGGGCGCCCGGCTCTGTCATAAAGCTGCAGGGCTGCCGAGAGAACGACACCAGACAGGTAGGGCGCCCCTGCCCCTCTGCCCCCCCCACACACACACACAGCCTTGACCGTAGCGCAGCTTAATCACGTCCAGCTGCCATGTCGGGCCTGGGCTCCTGCTGGCCGCCGTCTCCGGCCGAGCTGGAGCTCCTGGCGGGCAGCCAGCACTCCGTGCATCCCATGCTGGGTGGACGTGGGATCCGGACGTTCGTGCTGGGAAGGCTGTTTTGCTGCCCCTGTGCACCGGCTCTGGCAGCGTGCCTTCCGTCCTCTCCCCCTGCAGGAGGCTCCACCATGACTCCGCCCATCCCAGGGTGTGTCTTTCCGTATCTTCTTTTTTTGTAAACATGTATTCGTTTGTTTATTTTAAAGACAGAGCGTAAGCAGGGGGAGGGGCAGAGGGAGACTCCCAAGCAGACTCCCCGCTGAGCTTGCAGCCCAGTCATGGGCTCAATCCCACGACACAGACACAGAGATCGTGACCCAAGCCGAAGTCATGAGTCAGAGGCCCAATTGACCAAGCCACCCAGGCACCCCCTTCCATACCTTCTTGATTGATCTGTTTATATCTGTGCCTGACCCTCCAGCCAGACTGGAAAGGAAGGGGCCACGTTTCTATGTTCAGCTCCTACGAAGGTCTGTGAGCACCTTCTCCAGGCTGGGCGCCGCAGTAGGGTCCCCAGCACCGACTGTGCCGGGCAGGTAAGCAGTGAAGCGTCTTTGTAGCAGCCGCTTGCACGTGGGCCTCCTGAAAGCACTTGTCTGGTGACGCCGGCGAACGCGGGGGAGAGGCGGGTGCTGCTGGCGGTGCGCGTGTACGTCCGCGTGCAGGGCGTGATACCTGGAGCCCCATCAGCTCTGCCTCATCAGACCCCCGCGTGCAGAGGCACACCGGCTCGCGGCTTCTCCACGGAAGCGGGAGCACAGGGCAGGCCAAGCAGGCGTGCGGCGGTGACCAGCCACGCCCGGCGGGGAACTCGGCCCAGGCGCAGAGCCCCCTGAGAAGTTAGCAAAACACTGACCCCCAAATAAGTACTAGAAAAGAAAGCCAGGTCCATAACCGTGTCACCAAAGGGAGGCGTTTGCATTGTTTCATTCTGATGTGCTGATAAGCCCACAGCCCTGAAGGAAAGACCTATCAACACCTCTGTTTCTTCAGCCAGCGTCTGATGTAGCTTACTTCTGATGACGTTCTCATTCTTCCCATGCCACCGGATATTTCAAAGAAAAATTCCATATTCTTATTCGTTAAATATTTTTCTTTTTAAATTTACAAAAGTGCTAAATGAGTAAGTTCAAGTGGGTGAGACCTTATACACACACACTCCCTCTTTCTCAAGCCCCTATGTGCATATATTACTTTTTCCAGACAGTTCGGATAGTTTTTCCCTTCTCTGACATACTCCCTGGTGGTCACTTGGAGGCGAGCCCTTTCTTGAGCCATGGGGGAGTGACTCGTGTCAGAAAGAGAATTGCAGCCACAAAAGGACCTTCCATTGTGCCAGCGAGTGGAGCATTGGCTTGTCTTTGTACAGTCCCTTTTTATGAGATAGATGGGTGTAGGGAAACTGAGGCACAGAGCCTACCAGAGCCAGGAGCCTGAGTGGGCTTCTAGTCCAAGACGGATTTCACAGAAGGGGAGGCTGAGACCCAGAGGGTCAGCACCTCCTCTCCAGTGTCACCTGGGAGGACCGAGGCCGGGACCAGTTCCCTGGCTTAGATCTCAGTTGTCAGGAAAATGCTTGCATCTGTCCATCCCTGGCCTGCTCACGGGGTGCCCCTTGTCTCCTACACTGCGGAACCCCAGCCCGGTTTCCGGTAGACACTCAATGTCTGGAGGAGTTCAGTAGGAGCTTGCCTTATTTCCAGAACTGACAGGTATTCCCGGTGCCATCCCAGTTCTTGGGAGGCATAATGGACACCCCCAAGAGGCTCACACCACGGGATGGAAATGTCCCAAGACTTCACCCAGTGCGGAGCCGTGTGGGGGCTGTTTCGGTAGAGCCTCGATGGCCCAGAAATCTGACCCATGGTTCTGGGCTGAAGATTCTACCTTCCAGAGACAGAGCTGGAGTTTGGTTATTTTTTTTAAACGACCTTCCCCGTTTAGCTGAGGCTTTGACACCTGACAGGCAGAGCCCCTCCAGAGAAGGGAATCAGATTCCATTCATTCCACATTCTCTGTCAAGGCTGATTCCTGGCCACTCAGAGCCACGCAGGGCTGTCAGCAGTGCATACACACTTTACATGACAATGGAGGAAACCAGCATGAGGAAAGACTGACAGCCAGGGAGCCAGAAAGGAGGCAATGATGGGCAGGCAGCCGCAACCTCCCCACGCTCATCTGATTGCCCTGAATTTCACTGTTGGCAGAAACTCCAGGTTAGCGGGCAGCGGGAATGAGTATCATAGAGTCCTTACGAGAACATCCCAGCATCCTGTTCTCCCTGTGCAGAAGGCTGATTCTTGGGGTGCCGGGTTCCTCTCTGCCTCTCTCTGCCTCTGTCCCCACCCCATCCATTTGCCCTTTGAGAGGACCCTCCTCAGCTCATTTTATCTCGAAGCTGCACTGTCTTGCCAGTTGGGCTATTTGGTTTCCAGGCATGTCTGTGTGTCCGTGTTGTGTGTGCGTTTGCAGAGTCAGAGGGGAAGGGGAGGCAGGAGGAAGAGAATTCAATTCCATGGTGTCAAAGGGATTTGCAAAAATACTTACGGAAAGGAGCTTTAGTGCACACAGTGTAAAAAATTAATTAGAATCACAGACTATATTAATGAAGGGAAAGCTTTTGGGAGAAAAAAGTGTGATAGTTTTTTTTCTTTTAAAGAACAAACATTTTTACATGGGGGTAAACAACAGGGTGAGGGGCCTCAGACTTCCTTTAGGCTAGGATGTGGGCTTTGTTTTCTTTCTGGTTTGGTTGATTGATTAGTTAGCTGATTGGTGAGTTGGTTGGTTGACTGGTTTCGCGATTGAGTTTGGTTAGCTAGTTGGTTGAGGTTGGTAGGTTGGTTGATGGGTTTGGTCTTGGTGGGGGAGGGTCTGCACACTCAAATAAGGAGACATTACACCCTGTGCTTTACAAGAGTCACATTTGGAACTCAGCAAATATTGCTTGGTCCCTGCCATGCAGAGCACTGGGGGCCCTCAGAGTGGCTGAGACAGGTTTCTCACACCCACCAAGGAGCTCACAGACTAGTCGAGAAAACAGTCTAGAAACGGGTTCCTCAACATGATATTCTGTCCACTCAGGCATCTCTTTCCCTCTCGTTTGACCTGACACCGTTCCCCTGGTCTAACTGAGCCGAAGGCCCTAAGTGGGAGCGTGGAGGTGCCCAAGCCATGGCCTCCAAGCCAGGCTGCCTTCCAGTAGGATGGGGGTCTCTGAGCTGGCTCAGCTTCCTGGGGCTCCTTCCTTGAGGTGAAATAGCACCAGATGCGCCCTTCTTGTGGACGAACGCACATTCCCTACGGGAGACTCCCTACCTCAAGTCCTTGCGTTCATGACCGAGGATGGGCAGGTGCCCAGAGCACTGGTGCTTGGATGAGGGGACAGCCAAAGGAGCGAAGGGGTGAGGCAGGACACTCGGCCCCTAGCAGGCCCAGAAAGGAGGTTTTGAGTTGCAAACTGAGACAGAAAGCATAGGTTTCTTTCCTGGACGCTCAGCTGCCCCAGGGGCTGCTTTGTCTTGGGGCGTTTGGTAACTCCTCCATTATGATCAGAGATCCCCCCACACTGAAACAAAGACTTGGTGGTTTGGTTTTTAGCAGAGCTGAAGACCCTGCGGACGGCTCTGTGTCCTCCTGTTTTGTGTGTGCTGGGATTGTAAGGCGCTCTCCTGTCTCCTGCAGAAATGGGAGCAGATCGAGGGCAACTCCAAGCTGCGGCACGTGGGCAGCAACCTGTGCCTGGACAGCCGCACGGCCAAGAACGGGGGCCTGAGTGTGGAGGTGTGCGGCCCTGCCCTGTCCCAGCAGTGGAAGTTCACGCTCAACCTGCAGCAGTAGGAGAGCCCGCGAGGCCGCACCGGCCCGGCCCCCACGCCGGCCGGCTGAGTTTGGTGATCACGTTATCAATTATGTTTCTTGAACCTTCTGCGAAACTATATACCTCAGTATTCCATCATGGTCTGAACGTCGGAGAACTCGTGCAAGGCACGGGGCCTGGGTGGACAGCGAAGAGGCCAGGAAAGAGAACCACGCTCCTCGTCCCACAGGAGGCGGCCAGGCCCCCTTTCCGAGGCCGCGGCCGCCCGCACCCCCAGCAACCCCTGGGACGGCCAAGTCGCGGCCCCAACGCGGACCGGTGGGGGGCAGGGAGGGCGGAAGGGGTGTCGTTGCTACGTCACCGTGAGGAGAACTCTTTGGAAATCTCCATTTTTGATCCCATCGAAATCACGTCTGGTTTCCACGACACCGAACCCAGTCATTTTGCAGGTTTACGTCGTATTCCCCTGTCCCTGCTCCTCTGTTCCCAGCTGTCTTCCCAGCACAGACCCCCTCTTCCACGTGATGTTCTTGCTCTATTTGAATATGAACTTTTCTATGGTGGGACAGTAAATATAAATATATATAAAGAGAGAATGTACGGTCAGTTCCCTATGGTTTCTGTAGGTTGTCCTCATCTTGTCAATTCCCCACAAAGCAGTTAGTTCACGGCCGTAAGGAAGAGGGACGGGGCCCTTCGGGGCCGGGCCTCTGTTGCCCCCTGGACCCTGTCGGTGAGCAGGTGCTACGGGGGCTGCGGCCGAGCCCCAAGAGGCGAGCGGTGCCGCGGTCCCCCGACTCCGGCCTCGGCCCGGGCCCCTCCGCTGGCTGCAGCTTGGGACTCGCTGCTAAGTGTCGGATCCACCTGCTGTGCCCTTGGTGTCTGGAAACCCGGATGGGTGACTTACTTTGACAAACGTTGCTTTGGGTCTTTTTTAATTAATTTTTTTTTCTCTTAGGGAAAAAAACAAAAAACAAAAACCCAGCCTCACAGTTCCCAGTAAGCGACGGTAGGAAGCTGTCCTGGGCTGGCATTGGGCGAATAGTGAGTGTCCCGTGAGCTGGTCCCTGGGCTCTGGAATCCAGCCTGCCCACACTGTCCCTCCCAGGCCCAGGTGCCCGCTTTTTGGTCCTGGGGCATTGGGTCAAGAATTAGGAGAGGTGGAAGTCACCCAGTGCCCGATCAGATGACATGGAGCATCGTGGGCACAAAACAGGAGGCATGTGCATTAGGAAGCAGATGTCAGTATAACCACAAGCCAGTTAGGAAATAGAAGTCGTGACAGGAAGAGATGCCCAGGAATGTCCCTGCAGAGCCCCCCTTGCCTTTGCAGTGGCCCCACATACCGTACCAGGGCAGCCCCCAGCCCCCTACAGAATGGCCCCTGGGTCATTCTCGTGGCCACACCCTCCTTCCTTCTCCCCTCCCGAACACCTGCCGGATCTCAGAGAGGCTGGCCCTTCCCAGGCCACCCGCGGCGGCTGCTGCGTGGTGGGATGTGCATCAGAAATGCACATCCTGGGGCCCCTTAGGGGTGGGCCTGGGAGGTCACAGAGGGAGAAGTGGCTGCTGAAGATTCTGCTGGGTTGACATTCTGGGAAGTGCCACTCTCTTCCCCGCCCCCCTTTTCTTCTAGGAAAGGGGACACTACTGGTTTTTCTTCCTTCACTGCAAAAGACCCGCATGTGTTTGCTCCAGGTCACCAGGGTCAGGCATAGAGGCGTGGCTAAGGGACTGTCCTCTGCCCCACAACTAGATGTCCCTTCTGTGGACAGGGAGGCCATAGCTGGATCACCTCTGCACACGTGTGTCTTCAGGGGCTGGTCTTGACTACAGGGAGGCCTCGGGGAGAGGGCCAGGTATCTGTGCAAGGCTGTTGATCACAGGTGGGGCAGGAACCAGACTCAGCCCGAGCCCCTGGGTCCCATCTTAGACCCTGTCACCTGTGAGCCATTGCCAGTGTTCGCAAAAAATACCCCATGGCTAGGAAACAGATTTGGCTTTAAGGCAAAGCAAATTCGAGTCAGGTTCTTGACGAATCCTTCCCCCGCACACCCCCAGCCCACCCAGAATTCTCATGGACCTTGTACCATCGGAACAGGCCCACCAGCCCCTTCTGGGGTCATGCCGTCCCTGAGTGGCAGAGGTGGGGCTGGGAGGGCTCTCTGGAGGCGAGCTATGTTTACAAGACAACAGCGTGCCAAGGTGACTTCCTGTGGTGGCATTACTTCTTAGTCATCGGGCGACCCTGCCCTCTCCTGTTTCTGTAAGTACACACTCTTTCCCAAGAGCCCTTTGAGCACAGCCTGGTGAAGGTAGTTGTCCTGTCTGTGGCGGTCTTTCCCACGTCGTCATCAAAGCTAAAATGATGGTCTCTGTGAGTATGTTTTGCAAATTCAAAATATAGTTTGGTAATTTTTTTTCCAGTTGATTTTTAAGAAGAACTGCTGTACAGAGCTTGTACTTTTTCCATTTTATAGATGGAAACCATCCTTGAAAATTGTTTAACTTAAATAAAGAGAAGATACTTTATAGATATCGCTCTCTGGCGGTGGCTGCCATCATTCTTGCCCTTCACTGGAGGTTGGCGACAAGCGTTGGGGGACTGGGGAGACGGTCTGTCTACTCTGGGGGCCCTGCTCAGTGACCATTTCTTTTTTCTTTCTTTTTTTTTTTTTTTAAAGATTTTATTTATTTATTTGACAGAGAGAGACACAGCCAGCGAGAGAGGGAACACAAGCAGGGGGAGTGGGAGAGGAGGAAGCAAGTTCCCAGAAGAGCAGGGAGCCTGATGCGGGGCTCGATCCCAGGACCCTGGGACCACGCCCTGAGCCGAAGGCAGACGCTTAATGCCTGAGCCACCCAGGCGCCCCATCAGTGACCATTTCTTATCACACTTTGAAAAAGTGTTCACTTTCAGCTGTTGTGCCCTCGTGCTGTGTGACACTAACCATTATCATTTGTGCAGTGTTTGTCATGGGCCAGGCACTGAGCCAAGCCCTGAACGTGTCTCGCCATAACCTGTGAGACAGTGCCACAGGCTGCCTTTCACAGCTGGCCGAGAGGCTGCTGCTGGAAGCCCTGAACGTCCTCAAGGTCACGGGCTAACCTGCTCAAGGTCACGCCACTCCCGAGTCCACCCTGGGTGCTCAGAGCCTGCACGCCAAACTGCGGTGGGGGTGGGGAGGCAAATATTTTCACAGCTTTTATGGTATTTAAAATCCAGATTCTTGTTTACCAGTTATCGGAGGCTCCCCAGTGCCATCCGAGGCCGGCTGAGGGCCTTCCCCATCATCCTCAGCCTTGTAACATGCCTACCTTCGAAAAACCCCACAGGTGCATCAGGAAAACAACTGCCATGGCCTGTTCTTTATCTGGCAGTTTGGATGGGGATTGGGCGCTGGGAGGGGGATACTGAACAGGCTGGCCCAGATGAGGTTTTTCAAATGTTCCAGAGACCACATTTCTGTGTCCTCTTTCCCCATTATCTGAGACGATCAAAAACCCAGTTCTCCTGCCATCTGAGAAACAGAGAGCTCTTAGCATAATTGTGCAGTGTCCCTCAGAGACACTCAGTGTCCCTTTAGAAATGTGTGTGTGTGTGTGTGTGTGTGTGTGTGTGTGTGTGTGGTTCCTGCGTTGGTGTCAGGGAAGAGTTTATTCATTCGGTATTTATTGAGAAACTGTGTGGTCCTGACCATCCTGAGGACCTAGCAGGGGAGGAAAGGTTCAAGGCCAAGCAACGGGACAGGGTGCTGTGCAGGTCCGGGTGGGGGCTTCGCAGAGACGCAACTCGGTAGTGGAGTCGGGTGTGGAGGGAGTTTCTGCGGCTTCAGGGGGACGGGAGCTCTCAGGATCAGATTTGCAAAATTTATTTATAACAAAGTTTGTAACCTGACGCAGCAGTACCCACCACCGTTTTAAAAAATATTCAGCCAAGAAAAATAAAATCTCTTCTCATGCTCTTTTCTGTCCATGGACCTACCTAAAAGAAAAAAAGAAAACTCTTTTGAGACCAGTTTATTGCCATTCGTAACCAGTTTACCAGTAATACAACGTGTACGTATTTGATTTTCTGTATTATACTTGCTGCAAACGATACACATCGGTTCCAAAATACTGTAGGACTGGAGGGTCCCAAAGCAGGAATGAGAGATGGCTTGGCAGCCCCTGCCTGAACCCCTGGGGGCCAGGACCCAGGGTGCCAGCACTGGGACAGGGCTGCCGAACAGACCACTGTGGGCCTCACCCCAGGTTACCCCCGCGGGGAGCCAGACTTTGAACCAGGCCTTGAATGCAGTTATGAGAACAAAGACTGCCTCAAAAAGGCACAGGCCTCCTCAGTGCTGCGTGGAGAACTGTCTGGGGGAGGGGGTCACCATCCGAGGCCGACACGTGAGACCTCAGCAGGCCAGGCTCCACTGGCGCGTTTACAGAAATGAGCTGTCATGTTGCTCTCAAACTGCAGAAGATTCTCTGTTGGAGCACTTGGAGCTGAACGTGAGAAATCTCAATTACGTGCAGTTTAAATTAAAAGAGACATTTACTGTCTTGTATAACAAGGAATCCAAAGGTGACAGGGTTCCAGGTCCATCCTGGGGCTTGACATGGTCGGGAACAAAAACGAAAGACTTTCTGCCTGACCACCCCTGCCTCCACCCCTTCCGCCCAGGCTCTTGCTCCTGGCTTTCTCCCCTCCCTCCCTCCCTCCCTCCCTCTCTCCCTCCCTTCCTTCCTCTCCCTTCCTCTCCCTCCCCTCCTGTCTGCCTTGCCTTGCCTTCCTTCCTTTCTCCCTTCTCTTTTCCTTTCCTTCTTCTCCTTGGAGAAGACTCTCACTGCACCCTCACTGAGCAGTGGCTTCTGGGTCTTCTGATGTCTGCTGGCAACGTGGGGTTTCTTCTGAGGTTTTCAAATGAATAAAACACATGGCCTGGGTTACAGAGACGACTAATTAGACTGAGACACAATTATCAAAATATTTTTATAATATGTGCTTCCCAATGCATTAAATAACAAGGCCTCCTATCTAATAGCTACTGTGATTTCAAAGTCGTGACGAGCGTGAGCAGCGTTTTGAAAAATCTGCAATAATTAATGTAATATGAAAATATCTGTGATCTTTTTTTTTTTTAAACTGGTAACAGAGTTCCCAGTTTTATATTCAGTTGGAGGTTTGTGAAAATAATGATGTCATTTTTTTCCCATCAAAGTTCCTGGATCCCCTGGATTCTAAGAACCTTGGTGTGGATGACATCTGTGAGCTACGTCTGTGATCTCGGACCATCCCTCAGCTCAGGGGGTCTGTCTCCTTGCTGCAGCGTCAGCTGGAAATGGCCTGGGAGGCAGAGCGAAGCGGAGGGGAGTCTGACATTGACCCCAGACCTCAGCTCCCACCCCGATTCTGAAGGCCAAGTGGGAAGAGGAGCCCCTTGGGGACTGCCTTGTGGGAACCACACACCCTAAGACTCCTAGTCACTGACTTTGCATTTCTCTTGAGAAATAACAGCTAGTAAATGCCTTGGGCAGTGGGCGAGGGAGCCCAGGAGGAGCTGCAGGGGAACCACCAAGTGCTCAGAACACCCAACCACCCGCTGAACCCATGACATGTGGGCTATAAGGGGCCTGGGATTTTCTGACCAACCTCTCTGCATATTGGAGCCACATGGGAAATACAGGGAGAAGATTGCCCAGTGAGCAAGGAGCCGGAAAAAGGACTTGGTAAAAGTGCTCCTGATAAGAGAGATGGAGGTGTTTCCTGACTGCCACGAGCCTGGCCTCATCCAGGACCCCGTCATGTCCAGGCCCACCTTGTGTGGACTGCAGCTCTGGACGTGCATGCGTGCTGCCCACCGGCCTCCACGGAGCTCCTCAGCACGGCCTGCGGGGGAGTGGGGTGGGAAGGGGCAGAGCGAATCAACGGTCCAGCACCGCTGTTGGGTGCCATGCGGGACCGAAGTTTAAGGATAGGGAGTAAGGCTTGAGAAGCAAGAAAGGCAAGAGGAAGGACGTACTGGGGGTGACCCCAAGACCCTGGCTGTGACTTGCCAGACCCTGGAATAAGTGCCCTGCCCTCCAAGTCACCTCTAATCTTCCCAGCCCACAGAACAGCTGTTACCCCATTTCACCGTCGGGGAAACTGAGACTCCTAGAAGCCAAGCCTTTGTCCAGTTTACTCGCACAGCACACAGAAAAGCACCAGTGCCACATCCGTCCTCGTCCTCGCCCCATGGGGGGCGGCCAGGAGCCCCGAAGGGAAGGGTGGGGGGGGGTCGGAGGCTGGTTAAGGGGGAGCGCAGAGCCCAGGGGCAGAGCTGCAGTGGGGTAGGGCGGTGGACAGAGGGGTCTGGGGGAGCAGAGGGCAGGTGACTGGTGCTGGTGGGAAAGGCTGTCGATGCCCCCCCTCCCCGAGGCCTGGCAGAGGGACAATTCCAGAAGGCTCAGGGGACTTCGCGTGAGTGAAAGGTGAGGCCTTGGGAGTTGAGAGGTGGCGCTTCCACATTGGTAGATGTGGTGTTTCCACATTTAACCAGGTCTGTGAAACGGGCACAGCTGACTAGCCTCACAGGGTGGTCGTCAGGAAGAGGTAAGACGGGAAGAGCGCCTCCCTCCTGGGCCGGGGCTGCAGCTGCCACAAGCCATTGTGGCCTCTCCTGCAGGCTCGTGGGCATGTGTGGGCCCCAGAGGGAGGGGGGACCGGAAACGGGGAACCGAGGCCATCCGCATTAGAGACTCTGAGCTCCCAGGGAAGGTTACTGTGTGGGCAAGAAAGTGCGCGGTGTCGGGCCGCCATCACACATCCCGGAAGTCACGCCACAGGCCTCAGGAGAGGGACAGCTAAGCGCCTCTCGATTTTTTGTTTAAGATTGTATTTCTTTATTTGAGAGATCTTCTTTCTCTATTTGAAAGAGAGAGAGAGCATGCACAGGGGGGAGGGGCAGAGGGAGAGAGAATCTCAAGCAGACTCCCCGCTGACTGGGGCTCCATCTCACGACCCTGAGATCATGACCCGAGCCAAAATCAAGAGTTGGACGCTTAACCAACTGTGCCACCCAGGTGCCCGTACCCCTCGATTTTAAGTGTTCCCCTCCCCACAGCCACGTGCCAGGAGCGAGGCTCGGTGAGAGCTTAGCCCACGTCTCTCCGTTAGGGGGCAACAGCAGCTCGAAGGGCTGGCAGGACACAGCTGCAGAGTGACGTCACTACACCACATGGGTCAGCTCTGAGGAGGTGGTAAACAGTGGTTAAGGCTCGTTATGGAGCCTCAGTTATGTTCCCCCCACCCCCCAAAAATTCATGTTGAGTCCTAACCCCCAGTACCTCAGGATGTGACTCTATTTGGAAATAAAGGTTTTTAAACAGATGAAGAAGTTAAAATGGGCTCTTGGGGTGGGCTCCAATCCAATATGACTAGTGTCCTTATAAGAAGAGGACATTAGGACACAGATGCACGTAAGGAAGACCAGACGAAGACACAGGGAGAAGATGGCCATCTGCACAGCGAGGAGGGAGGCCTCTGAAGGAGCCAACCATGCCAGCACCCTGCTCTCTGACTCTGAGCTTCCAGAATTACGAGGAGATAAATTTCTGTTCATAAGCACCATCTATGGGACCTTCCTTGGCTGACCTAGCGAAATAATGCAGCTTTTGGTACCAGGACATGGGTCGCTATATAATAAATACCTAAAACGTATGAAAGTGGCTTCAGAACTAGATAATGTGTAGAAGCTGGAAGAGATTCGAGGAGAATGTTAGGAAAAGCCTAGATTGCCTTGAAGAAACTGTTGGTAGAAATATAGACGTGAAAGACAATTCTCTTGAGGGCTCCTCGAGAAAAGAAGAGAGGTGCATGTAGCAACACAAATGGCGGTGAAGGTGCTCCCGACGAGTTCCCCGCCCCCCACGTGAGGGACCAGTAATTGGAAACCGCAGGAAGGCAGTCCTCATCAGAAAGTGGCCATGAACTTGGCTGAAGTGTGTTCTAGTGTTTTCTGGACAGCAGAACTCGTGAGTGGCCAGCTTGCTGCATCGCTGGGGAGGTTTCCAAGCAAATGATGGGAGGCACAGCCTGGTTTTCTCCTTGCTACCTGTAGTCAAATGCGAGAGAAGAGAGACAAATCGAAAAAGAAATCAGAACTTGAAGAGTTGGAAGTTCTCAGCCTGTCTACACTCAAAAAATGAGAAAGAGATTATGTGTGTCCCTTAAGGATCTGGTCGGCCATCTCCACAGAAGCCGGGAATAGAAACGGCCTTATCCGGGAAAGATCCGTCAAGAGCCTCCCGTCTGACGGCTTGGACCCATCAGACCCATCTCAAGTGTTGTAGGAATTTTACAGCAGCAGAGATGCCAGCTTAGACCGAGGGGACCAGAGAGAGCACAAAACGAAGGAAGGCTGCTGGGCCTCTGGGATTCTATAGGACAGCCCAGCAGAGCCATCGAGCTGGGAGCACAGCACGCCTTATCCGCCAGGCAGGACAAGAATGACGCGGAAGGCAGTCCGGAGGTCACAGGGCTGAGAGTCAGGGCCACCATCCTGGCTGGCCCGGAAGGCAGAGCATGGAGCCAAAGAGAATTAACCTTGAGCTTAAAATCTAATGGAATTTGCCCTGGCAGCTTTCAGACTAGCTTGGGACTATCACCCCTTTCTTCTTTCCAGTGTCTCCCTTTGGGACTGGGGATGTCTATCCTGTGCCTGACCCACCATATTTTGGAAGTAGATGGCTAAGTGCGAGAGCACGTGGCTTGGGGGTCCCCGGCAGACCAGGTCCAGCTGCTCACCGCTGACCAAATCCAAAGGCAGAGACACAAGAAATCCAAAGAGGGTGAAACAAGAAAGGGATTTATTTCAGTGAGGCCAACACCGAGAAGACAGCGCACCAGTGTCTCAAAGACTGTGTCCCGAGCAGTGCAAATACTTGTGAGTTTCTATCAGGAGAACGCGGGACCGAGGTCGGTGGGTCCATGCAGTGGGGCGTGAAGGTCAGGTCCCTCGCGGTCTTGCAGTCAGTCACTCGGGCTCTCGCTGGCTCAGGGCAGCCCCGCCTGCTCCGGGGGTGGCTTCCACTCCCAGCACGGGATGCTTTCGCCCGTGTTAAGAGACAAGCTGGGAGGAATTTACTTAGTACAGCTGAGGTCAAAATGGAGGTGGTTGAAGTCCTCTTTCAACTTGCTGTCTGGTGTGAGGCCACAGTTTGAGATGGTCGAGAACAATCTTACCTCTACTCTCACCTGTATCAGCTTTATGTTTAGATGAGCTTTTGGACCTTATAGTTAATGCTGGAATGGGGCTGTTGGGATGGGGTGAATGTACTTTGCATATAAGAAGGACATAAGTTTGGGGGGTCATAAAGCAGAGTGTGATATCCCTCCCCAAAGTGAATTGCCTCCCCCCCCCCATTTATTTGTTGCGGTGCTAACTCCCAGCACATCAGAATGTGACTGTGTTTGGAAACACGGTCTTGAGACACGTCATTAGGGTTAAATGAGGTCATTGGGGGGAGGGGCCTGATCCAATGGGACTGGTGTCCTTGTAAGGAGATCGGGACACACACGCACACAGAGGGAACATGATGGCCATCTACTAGCCCACAAGAGGCCTCAGAAGGAACTAACACCTTGATCCCTGGGAATCCGTGATCTGAGGCTTTTAGCTTCTAGAATTGTGAGAAAATAAATTTCTGTTGCTTCAGCCCCTCACTGTGTGGTACTTAGTACTCGCTGCGGCCCTGTAAACTCATACAAAGGCTGGTGTCCTCAGGAATCCCCAGATCCCCACGCACAGCTGGGCTCAGCCTCCTGCCAGCTCCAAACCAGATGTGCAGAGAGAGCACGCGGGAGCACATCCCCAGGGCTGGCCTTCACAGGACAGGGCCTCAGAGGTCACATCAGACGGCGAGCTTCCCAGCATCCCAGACCTCCTTCCAGCACTCCTACCCCGGGGCTCGGGCACCAGCTGGGGGCGTGAGTAGGCTGCCGGTTAGTCCGGTGAGAGCTCCCATTTACTGAGTGCCCGCAGTTGGCCAGAGACCGTGCTCGCTGCTCTCCGAATGGTCTCGTCCAGAGGTCACTTCCAGCTTTGCACCCGGTGCGCAAAGTGGGGCTTCGACAGACACGGCTGGTGGTGAGCAGAACCAAGTCGCAAACCTTGCGGCATATTGCAATTCCTTTGGGAGCTGAAAGACAACCCCAAAGCAGGGACCCACACCAACCCTAGAGCGATGGGGCTATGCTGCAGAGTGTCTGCGATGCTCCCCGGGGGAGCTGAAGCACAGCCAGGCCATGAACCAGACCCAGGGCTTCTCCAGCTTCATGCCTTGGGATCACCGGGGGAGGGGCTCGTGGGAATGGATTCCTGCACCCACCTCCAGAATTTCCAATTCCGGAGATCTGGGGTGGGGCCTGAAAATTGATGTTTCTAGGGAGCTCCCAAGGGACACGGAGGCCTCTGGTCCAGAGAGCGCACTTGAAGGAACAAAGCACTTGGTTAGAACCCCAAAAGTCTGCTGCTGAGTCCCAGGCAGCGGTGAGAAGCCGTAAGGTGGTGTTCAGGCTGTGGATTCTGAGCCAGACCAGCTTCCGTGAGCTTGCACTTGGACTCTAATTGTATGATCCTGGGTTAAGTGTTCTCACCTCTCTGTGCTCTGTTTTCTCATTGGTAAAACGGGGATATGATATGAATGGAGCTGTACAAGCAAGATAATGGGGTTCTCCCACTTTGCTTGTACTCTGACCTGCTTCGTCAGAAAACCGTTTTCCCCGCGTCTGCAGCTCAAAGGGATTTAATACCATGGGTCTTCACTTGGTGATTTCAATTTGGAATCCTTGGGTTCAGAAGCCTGTGAGTGACATAACTTATCTTGAAAATCAGAGTAGGGGATAAAAAGAATAAGAGTGGCACAAAGCATTCAAATATGGACAGTGAGAGCTTCATGGGAGTACCGAATCGGGTCGTGAGCTGAGCACTTACCCAGAAAATCGAATCTCCTTGGCCCCTGAGCTCCAGGCTGAAGCAGGCTGGCTCCTTCCTCAACTTGGGGAAAAGGTTTGCGTTATAACAGACGCCTCTAACCAGCTCTGTTCTTTTCGTCTTGGATTAGGGATTTGGAGACAAATAAAATGATATAGACTGGCCGAACTTCCACCACCTCCCTGGAAGGGGAAGGAAGTAGAACCCAGAAATGTGTTCCAGAAAGCATTTTAGCACAAATTCTCCCTTTTCATCTACATTAGGAGCTTAATCGGTTTGTTCCTATCAACTCCATAAGGAAGTAGATGGGCTTTGGGTCAGTTCTCTAGAAGCAATAAGGATCCAATTTGGACACCAGTTCCAGGCGGCTGCTCTCTGCCTTACTCTCCAGGCAAGCTTAGCTGCACCCAACCCCTCTAACACACACTCCCCAAGCTGTCCCTTTGTTATTATAATAAATTCCCAGCCTTTCTGAAGGTGCTCTTGGCTGGTGGGGAAGGGGAGGAAGTGTGGTCCTGAGTCCTAGCCACGTTCAGTGGTTCAGTGAGCAGACTGCTCCCTCCAGGGGCCACCCACTGTGTCCTCCCACTGCTGGGGACAGCAGGCCTCCAGAGAGGACCTTGGCTCTCGCCAAGGCGGGGCGTGGAGCAGAGTTGCCAGAGTGATAAACACTGCTGTCTGTCAAAAGTCTCTTCCCATAATGATAGTTTTGGGGAAAGAGCTGCTAGGGCTGGCAGCTCGTCTCTCACACCTGACCGGAATTCCATCAGCCACACCAATCTCTCTCTGTCTCTCAGTGATCACTCTGTTTTTTCTCCTTTCCCTTTCACGCTGTCCTTTTCTTTTAGCCACGTTGGCCCAAGAGACAGAAAATCCATCTTGTTGAAGATTTCTCCAATTCAGAAGCCTGTGCAAGCAGGGATGGTCTCTGGCATGTCAGTGCGTCAGGGACACAGCCTGCCTTCCAGTGGCGGGAGTCCAAAGCCAGCGCTGGCGTGGAGAGGTTGCTGGGTGATGGAATTGAGAGATTCCAAAAGGCCCCATTCTCCAAACTAGCACCGCCTGTCACTGTCACACCACCCACAGTGTTATCATTACAAGTGTGTCCCGTGGATACAAGTGTCTTCCGGAGGAGAGAGCATAGCACAGGGAAGCCAGAGAAAGCCAGGTCCACCACCCACACGAAGACAGGGCAGATGGGGCAGTGGGGTCCCTACAGACAAGCCTATGGCTCCTCAAGCTTGGCCCAGGGCTCTTTCTTTCCTTTTTTTTTCCTTTTCCATTTGTTTGGTTTTTTTTTAGAGAGGGGGAGGGACAAAGTGGGGAGGGGGCAGTGGGAGAGGGAGAGAGAGACTCTTAAGCAGGCTCTGCCCAACGTGGGGCTCGATCTCACGGCCCTGAGATCATGACCTGAGCCGAAATCAAGAATCAGACACTTAACTGACTGAGCCCCCAGGTGCCTCCAGGGCTCTTTCTGTTGTGTCCCACCGTCATTGTGGAAATGAAGACCACCACCCCCACCGCCCTGCCCTTCCCATAAGCTCATGAATGCTTTTCCCTAAGACATTTTGTATTTAGGCGTTTTCCTGTTGGGATTCTCACTGCACACAGGTTAAAGACTCTGGGCTCTGAGTGCCTGCGGCCTCTCAGGACACAGATCAGTTCTGAGACTGGGACAGGAAATGGGGGGCACCCAGATGAGGTTGGGGTAGAGTGAGCAGCATGAAGCACCCCGAAAGAAATCTACAGAGACGTGAGATGCTAAGCAGAAGGGGTCCCGGGGCAAGTCGCCCTAGGGTGGAGCCCTCCTCCGGGCTCCCACAGACCGAAGCCCCGTTAACGTCCTCAGCCTGGGGACATCCTCGTCATTGCAGCCACTGAAGGAAGGAGACAGATCTGCGATTCCGAGGGAGGTCCCATTACTCCCAGCAACCTTCCCACCACGAGGCCAGTTCCCAGCCTGCCTCTTCCCCCTGCTGGCTCCTTCAGACACATCCATGTCGGGCTCTTTCCCAGCAGTCTCTGTGGAAGACTTCCGGAAGGGCCAAGCAGGACCGGTGGGGCAGGGCCGTTGTTCACGTAGGAATTTGTGGCGTCTCCTCACAGGAAAGCCCGCTCTTTGGAGGGCGCAGGGTGGCAGAAGGGATCAGACTGGGTGACCCGACAGGGCAGGGAGCCCATCTCAGCTGGCACGTCCTCGCGTGAAGTGATTCGCCTCCCACGTTACTGTGAGCAATCGGTAAAGCTATTTGCAGGAAAGGCTGGCGCCCTCCGTCCCCTGTCCTGCTCTTCCACGACCAGGGAGTGGCTGGAATGGCCGCGTCTGCCGAGGGAATGCGAGCGAGGAGTGAACCGGCCGTGAACAGCCACCCCAGGGCCTGTGAGTCCAGTTCAAAACCGGCTCTGCTGTCCTCCTCGTGATCCCTCTCGCGCCCGCCATCAGCCAGAGCTGACCACAGGCCAAGAAGAAAGAAGGGCCTGGAAAGGTTAGTGCAGTAAGGCCAGGTGGCCTGAGTGACAATCGTCAGGCCAGCTTGCCTTGTGCCTGAGATACAGTCATGCTGAAAGGTATTAGACTCTGAACAAAAAATGTACTTTGGGACACACAGTAATACCAAGTGACACGTGCAGAGCCCTTGGGGTAGACGCAGGAAGGGCCACCGTGGGTATTAGGTCCCAATCCCCAGTGTCTGAGCCACAGGCCCACAGGGCGGGGCCTCAAGCCACAGAGGGTTCTCCAGACCTGCAGGCCTAACGGAATCGGCCCTGCTGCGTTTCCACGTGGCTTGGGACTGCCTATCCCCTTCCCCTTTCATTGTGCCCCTTTCAGAATGAGAACCTTATAACTGTTCTTCTGTGCCTGTCCCACTGTGCGCATTCTGGGAAGAGAGAACTCCTTTTCTAGTTTTATAGATACCCAGTTCAGATGATGTGATCTGGAACTTTTGGTGAGACAGAGACGAGATGTTTCAGCCTGAGTGGAAGCTGTCACGGGCTGAGCCTTTCCGGGATGTGGGTGAATACATTTTGCACGTGGGAGAGACGGGACTCTTCGGCAGCCAGAGGATGGACCACGGTAGGCTGAATAATGCCCACCCAACGATATTGCGTCCTCATTCCTGGAGCGTCTACGTGAGGGAAAAGGGTCTTTGCAGTTGGGACTCACTTCAGGATGTTGATGTGGAGAGATGATCCGAGATGGTCCCAGGGGAGCCTCAGTCCAATCACCAGGGTCCTTACGAAAGAGAGATGGAGGGAAATGTAACACACGGAATAGAAGTCAGTGAGAAGACGGAGTCAGAAACCAGAGGGACGTGACCACCGGCCAAGGAGCAGCCAGCAGAAGTCACGAGAGGCAAGGAATGGCCTCTCTGCAGAGCCCCTGGAGGGCGCCGGGCCCTGCGGACACCCCGGCTCACGCGGCTGGCCTCTGGGATCCTGAGTGAGTACGTTTCTGTTGTTTGAAGCCACCAAGGTGTTGGGCATTTGTTACAGCCGCCCTAGGACACGAGTGCAGAGCTTTACAGAGCGTGCTCGCAGACTCTGTTTACCCCGCTTGGTAATGCGGACGCGCTGCTCGGCAGCTCCGGGCCCCGGGAAAGCGCTCCACTGTTGGGCCTTAGGACTGGACCCTTACCGTCACCCCCTGCAGTGGGCCATCTTCTCTCTATAAAAGATGAAGAACCCCAGGCTCAAGATCAGAGCAAACAAACGGGGCCCGGACTGGGATCCAGAAGTCCTGGCCCCACTAGCACACTTCTTACCGCACAAGCGCTTCCTTCCTCCTGCGGGTGCATGGCCTGCACTGTGATGCCCAGGTCCTGCCTCCACCTCCCCAAAGCCAGGTTCAGCCGGAGGGGAAGGTGTGAGAGGCAGGAAAAGGGCTGGAGGTGCCCGCCCTGCTTACAGCCGCCCTGTCTGCGCCCGGAGGGGCCCCCGGAAGGAGAGTCTGCTCCACCTTCTTCCACACCGTCCTCTGTGTCTCCACATGGCGCATGAGGTCCTGTCCCTGCAGGGGGCACTTCCTGACCCGACCGGCCACATCCTCCTAGGCTTGAACTCCCAGGGCCGCGAGCAGGTGCCTCTCCGGAGACCATGCCCCTGTTCGCGGGGGTTTACCACTTGCGAAGTTCTTCTACGATCTCCTTTAGGTCGTGCCCCCCCACACCCACAGGGAGAAATTAGAGCTCATTTCCTCGACTCGGAAGCACAGAAGGCGTTCTCCACGCGGCCTTCCATCCGTGCATTTGGGGGGACAAAGACAGATGCTGGTGCGTGACCTGCCCCCGAGTTCCTGCTCTTTCCATTACAACCTGCTCCCTCCGCTCTCCTGCAAGGCCAGCCCCACAGAAATGGAGCCCCGGGTGTCTGTCAGCACCGAATTTATTGAGAAGCTCCTTAATGTCTCCACTGCCCTGAAGTCTCCCCACGGCCTGGAATCCCCGCCGCAGCTGCTTTCTGTGGCTTCCGTAACAAATCCTGGCAGCTCAGACAGTGCGAACGTCGTGTCTTCGAGTCTGGACCTCGGAAGCCCAACGCAGGGCCCGCTGGGCTAAAATCAACGTGTCTGCAGGTCCGTGTTCCTTTTTGCAGGCACCGGGGGAGGATTCCGCGGCCACGTCTTTCCCAGCTTCTAGAACTTGTTCGTGCCCCTCGACTTGCAGCCCCTTCCATCTTCAGCGGCTGCAACCCTGCGTCTCTTACCCTTCTCCTCCCCCGAGAGCACACTTGGGAAAGTCTCTCACTTACAGAGACCCTTGTGATGACACTGGCTCCCCCGGATCATCCAGAACAATCCAGTTCCTGACCCCAGCTCGGCTGACCAGCAACCTCGACTCCATCTGGTACTGAAATTCCCATTTGCCACAGGAGGCGAGGCGTTCACAGGTTCCAGGGACAGCTGTCTTCCAGGGTCATTATTCCTTCTACTGCTCCTTCTGTTAAGACACCATGTCTTTTTTCTTTTTTTAAGATTTTATTTATTATTTATTTATTTATTTATTTATTTATTTATTTAGAGCATGTGAGCAGAGGGGAGGGGCAGAGGGAGAGAGAATCTCAAGCAGACTCCCATCCTAGCGCAGAGCAGACGTGGGGCTCGATCTCACACCCCTGAGATCATGACCTGAGCCGAAATCAAGAGTCTGGATGCTGAACTCACTAAGCCACCCAGGCGCCCCGAGACACCGTGTCTCAATAGGCATGACTAAAGGGAGGTGTCCCCTGGGAGGGCTGACACATTCACTGCCCACGCACATTGGCCCACTGGTCACGAGAGGGTGTTGGCAACAGAACCGTGAGAGACTGGGATCCTGGAAGGGCTGCAGAAGACGGGGGGCCTAACGCTTCACAGATGATAGACTTTCTGTAAATCTGGAGAACTCTATGGACCTTCGTCCTAAAAAAAAAAAAACGGCATATACATTCACAGAACAATGCTTTCCTTTACAGCGGGAGCCCCCATGCCTGCCCTGTAACTGAAAACAAAGGAAAACATCCTCCTGCCATGACCTGTCATCAGTAGGTCTTAATCAACCTTCTTGACCCTTGCCAACCACTTCCAGCCTGTTCGTTCGCAGGGCCCTCTGCCTCACTCCTGTCTGGGCCCTGCTCTGCATCCCTGAAGTCCTAACTTTCAACCGTCCTGGCCTCCAGAACCTTCTTTCAGGTTTCTATAGCACTCTGCACTGAACCGTCCCCTCCGTAAACGGTGGCTCCCTATGTCTGCGCCTCCCTCCTCCTGGCTGCTGGGGAGGCAGGAACCGGGGTCTCACTGGTGTTCCCAAGCTGCCAGTTGGGAAATAGTTAAAACCCACGTCCTTGATTTATGCAAGATTCTTCTGGAAAGACTGGCTGAAAGAATTAAAATGAATGATAGCAATTAACTATTTCACATTAAACCATTAACGGAGACAGTTTATCCCCCTCGGAGGGCTGGGGGCTTTTATCTTCCATCAGAGATGCTTAGAAGACAAAGCACAGATTTCTAAGGTGTGAGCGATGGAGGGAAGGGGCATCTGGGCTGGGAGGACTTTCAGAGTCTCTCAGATCACATAGGGCCTGCAGTCTACACCCCTGGGGCCCCTTCCAGCAGGAGCAGATTTTCTTCTGACACCTTCCTATTTCAGTGCTAATCATCAGATCACGGGGAGACCCTGATCGGTCCCTAAACCTGTGCTGCCAGTTCTTGGCAAGAATAATGTGGACCATTCTGGAAAGATTACCTTGTTTACCCTTGTACGAAAGATGCCCAGAGGTAGACACAGGATCCTCTTTGTCCCTGGTTCCACACCCGGGCACCTCACCGTGTGCAGGGAGACACCCTGCTGAGTCACTTGACTAAGCCAAGCAGACAATGCTTCGTGTCCAGCTGCCACGTGACCCCCTCATGGTTCTGTTCTCTTGTTGTTTTGTAACACGGGATGAAACATTTTAATCTGATGGTTTCACATAATACTACAGGGAACACGTCCAGCTCCACGAGTTCCCCTCCAGTCGTTAAGGAAGTTCTCAGAAATAACCCGATTTGCCAGAGCCCGGCCCCCTGCCCGTGAGAGGCCGAGGGAGCAGAGTGGGCAGAGCACGCGGGGTCCGCTCTCCTGTCATTCCTCGTGGGTCCAGTTCTGAGCACAGCTCTTCTAATCCACCAGCTCCTAGGGCCCAAACCACAGGCCGGTCTCCTTCCCCGCACTCTCTGAGGAATCACAGCCATGGATAATGTTCCCGCCAGCTCGGGTGCAGAAGTCCCCACGGATGGTCCCAGGCTTGGAGTCCGCAGGGTTGGTCTCCCTGAGCATCACGTGGCCTGTCTTCGGCACCTTCAGCCCCTCCCAGACCCTGGCACCCACAGGCCCTGAGTGCAAGCACCTTGCCAGGCCGGCAAAGAACACACGGTCCTTCAGGTGCACATAGTGTTGTTCCTTGAGAAGGTCTGCAAAAGCCTGAATTAATTTCCTAGCAGTGAGGCAGAATCTCTTTGGCTTAAAGCACTTGAGGCCCACGCTGTGCTGGACCCATCAGGCTGGATAGCAATGAAGGAGCTCTTGGCCACCGTCCCCTCCGGCCGCTTGGGCTGCACCCGTCATGGTTCTGTTTTCTGATTTTTTTTTAATTTTGTTTTATCCTGATAAGAACACACATGAGATCTACCCTCTTAACAAGCGTTGGAGTGTACAAGACCGTATTGCTGACGACAGGCGCCGTGTCGTACGGGACGGCTCTAGAGTTGCTCCTCTTGCTCAACTGAGACTTTATGCTTGCTGATGAGTAACCCCCTCTCCCAGCCCCCGGCGACCCCCAGTCCGCTTGGACTGTGACTGTGACCAGTGGAGGCTCCTTAGGCGGCCATGCCTTGTATTACTGCGCTTTGCCTGTCGTGCTTTGCAGATATCTTGTCTTTTTCAAATCGAAGGTTCCAGTCTCCAGTGGAGGCAGCGCCGTCGACGTGGTGGGAACAGCAAGAGAACTGGAATTAGGAGTGGAGCCCGACGATGCGGCTTCAGGGCTGCGATCTCGTGCTCAAATTTTAACGGATGACCAGTTGCTTCTTAGGGATGAGCAGAGAACGCGGCTTCGTGAGCGGGACTCTCTGGCGAGGACGCTGTGACGTTCGCTGGAATGCACACAAAGGATTCAGAACGTCGCAGACGCTCCAGTGGTAAAGCAGCGGCAGGCTTGGAGAGGACCGACTCCGATTCTCAGGGAAGTTCTACTGCGGGCAAAATGCTGTCAGACAGCACCGCGAGCCACAGAGAAACCATCCTTGAAAGGAAGCGTCAGTTGATGCGACAAAGTCATTGCTGTCTTCAGAAATGGCCACGGCCATCCCAGCCTTCAGCGGCCACCACCCTGATGAGTCAGCAGCCACCAGCTCCGAGGCAAGGGGCGCCTGGGCGGCTCAGTGCGTGAAGCGTCTGCCTTGGGCTCAGGTCGTAATCCCGGGGTCCTGGGATCGAGTCCTGTGTGGGCCTCTGCCCCTCCCCCCTGCTTGTCCTCTCTCCTGCTCTCTCTTAAATAAATAAATAAAATCTTCAAAAACAAACAGAAAAAACAATATCGAGGTAAGGCCCTCCACCAGCAAAAAGATTGTGATTTGCAGAAAGCTCAGATGATGGGATTTTTAGCAATGAAGTTTTTTTCAATTAAGGTCCACACATTATGTTCTTAGACAATACTGTTGCACACTTAATAGACTCCAGTCTTGTGTAAACAGAACTTGTATCTGCACTGCGACACCAAAACACTGATTGGACTCACTTGTGATATTCACTCTATGGCAGCGGTCCCAGGAGAGAACCTGCCAGATCTCCCAGGTGTGCCTGGAGAAGTGGGATCCTGACATATTTGCTTCTTCTGTGTCCAGCTGATTTCACTCAGCATAATGTCCTCAGGGTTCCTGCACGTTGTCACATGGGGCAGAGTTTTCTTCTCTTTAAAAGTTGAATAATATTCCATCTTATGTATAGACCCCATTTTCTTTATCCACTTGTCTGCTGGCGGACACTTGGGTGGTTCCACCTCTTAGTTACCGTGACTAATGCTGCAGTGAACATGGGGGTGCGAATCCTTGAAGAACCAGATTCATTTCTCTGAATAAATACCCAGAACTGATTGCGGGATCATTTGGTCGTTCTGCTTTTAATTTCTCCATAGAAGACATACAAATAACCAACAGGGATATGATAAAATGCCAACAGCACTCATCGTCAGGGAAATGCGACTCAAAACCACAGTAGGATGTCCTTTCCCACCTGTCAGGATGGCTATTGTCAAAACAAGAAAAGACGGCGTGTGTCGTGGAGAATGTGGAGAAACTGGAAACTCGTACACCTTGCGTGGGAAAGCAAAACGTTGCAGTTGCTGTGGGGAACAGCCCAGAGGAGCCTCTGTTTTCCACTTTTTGTGGGTCAACACAGCTTGAATCCTAAGGTTTAGTAAAACCTTTTGGTTTGACTTGGAGGCAATCCCTCTTCTAAAGCACTTGGACACCTCCAGCCCGCTTTGGGCCCTGGGTGTTCCCCATCCTTCTCCATAAAACCCACCATGTTTTGAGCACCCACCCTTGTGCTGTGAGACTTGCATACACGAGCAAATCTGAGGAGAAATTGTCCCTTGTTACCAGAAGGAACGGTGGGCAGTCCACGAACGGGGTGGCTGGTAAAACACAGACTCAGAAGAAAGTACTTTCTTAGGGTTCAAGAGGTGTGCTCAGTAGGGAGGTGGGGAGGGGGTGGAGATCCTACAGCCGTTCTGCCCTCCTGGCTCCTCAGATCTAGATAGGGGAGCCACCTGCCCCTTTCTGTCATCCCCCCCACTTCCCTGGACCTGTAATCCCTTCGTTCCCCCCACGCTCCCCCCCCCCCCACTTTAAGCTGGACTGTCTGTCCACATTGGGATCTTTTCTTTTTTCCTTTTTTTTCCCCATTGGGTTCTCTTGCTGCTTGGGGGTGGGGTAGGCAGGAACAGGGAACATGGGAGAGGCCTCCTCTGGGATCCCATCTTTTAGAAGGTCTAACTTTCACCCCAGAAAGATTGGCCTCTCCCTAGAATGTGTCCTGCACGTTCTGCATGTCCCCTGGTAATGAATGGTTTCCCTTCTACTTGGCCTTCTGGTACCAGACGGACCCGTGTATGCCAGGCCCTGGGACAGGGGGAAAGGCCGAGTGGGCCCCGTCTTCCCACCCTGACACTCTGTAAAGCAAAATCACTGTGTCCGTTTTACAAGTGAGAATAGTGAGACCCAAACAGGCTAATAGCTTGCTAAGTAAAAAAAAAACAAAAAACAAAAAACAGTCAGGAACCCAACCCAGAACTTTCCTTCAGAAGCACCACACACCGTGGGCCACGTGACTCATCTCTCTCTCTCTCCCTTTTTTTTTTTTTTTTGGAAAAATATATCTAGTGACACAACAGGTCTTCTTGCCACTACACATATCACATCTGGGATTGTTCTAGAATCCTCTTCCTGAACGAGCCATGGTTGCTTGTGAGACACAATCAGAGGGTTGTGGCTGGGACTCCTGGGCCCTCCGCCCCCCGGGCACTGCAGACCATCAATAGGCAGTGGGAAGCGAGGGCATCATGGCGACCCCCGAGGTTTCCCTGTGCAGGTGGCTTTCCCAGGCTGGACCTTGATGGCTTCTGATCCACAACATACCAGAAAGCGAAGGATGAAATCTCAGAGATAGAAAAGATCCAGAATGGGACGTCTGGGCCAACTTCTGGCACACTGTATTTTAGCAAAAAGACATCATCTATCTATCTATCTATCTATCATCTATCATCATCTATCTATCATCTATCTATCTATATCTATCTATCATCTATCATCATCTGTCTATCTATGCAATTTTAGCAAGCCGATTAGGGATTAATGTCTTACTTGCTAGCCTTTCCTGGGCTAACGAGGGGCACATGTACCAGCGGCCCCAGAGCACCCGCAGATGCGGCCGGCGTGCTGGGAAGCAGGGCTTGAGCTGGCTGGGAAGCAGGGCCATCCCTGGATCGGCACTGACCTCCCGCCTGGGTACAAGAAGCAGGGTGATGGAGAGCAGGGGGCCGGCAACAGTGCTGACCTCCTGCGTGCCCTGGGGTTGTCACTCAGTGTTCACCTCCCCGACATCGTCCCAATGTCCCTAGAAAGGAAACCAAGCAGGTATTCTTATCCCCGGAAGCCGAGGCCCAGAGATGCTGCTGACTCGCTAGCATGAGCGTGGACAGCCCGCATCTGGAGAGGCTGAACCCCGAAGTCGGGTCCATGGAGCACAGTCTCCCAGCACTTTCCACCACGCAGAGGGCGAGGCCATGCTGGAGGAGCAGGACCTAGTGGGGTTTCCAAGGATTAGGTCTGCTCGGCTCCCTGCTCTGGGGTGGGGGGGCTGGGGGAGCTCGCACCCCTCTCCTGCACCAGGCCCGTCCCGGCCCCTCCAGTCACCTGGACCCTGGGCCTCCTGGGCTCTGGGTGGCCTCCTGTATGGGTGGGTCCTGTCCCTCCCCAGAGGACCTTCCTCACTGCTCCATGCTGCCATCTCCCATGAAGCAGGTGGTACTGTGTGGCTCCTTGGCAGGGACACAGGGGAACCGCAGGGAACCCCGTGCAGCTCTCTGGAAACCTCCAGCGTGTCTGAGCCCCGTGCTGAACCCACCAACTCTGCGTTCCCCTTGGTTTTTTGGGACTGCTCCCCAAGTGGAAGCAGATAGGGCCCCGTTTTCACATCCTCCAAAGTCCCAATCAGAAGCCAGGGCCCACTGGCCTCCAGGCAGGGATCCCCGGAGAGGAGGGGACAGTTCTGGGAGCTGAGCTCCTCCAGAGCCGGGTCCATACAGGACCGCAGCAGCTTGTCCACAGCAGCCCTCAGAGCCTGTGCTGCGGGCTGGACACCCCTCTGCTGGGCCACAGTTTGCTCTCCCCCTGGTTTCCAACTGTCCAGGTTTGGCTCCTGGGAGCAGGACAGGAGATGAGGAGGGGAAGGAGAAAGATAAGGGGCTACTTATTCCCCTGGCCCCCGGCAGGGTGGCCTCAAGGCTGCTCCCACCCCACCCCTTCTTCTCCCTCTCTGTCTCTGCCTCTCCCCCCTCTCTTCCCTAGTCCAGGAACCACTTCCTGTCCTGGCCCCTCAGGCCAGGTAACCCCCCTCCCACTGCTCCCTGCTTGTTTGTGCTCACGTTCCGGGTCTCCCGCAACAGGGGATGAACCACCTTTGTCCCCCTGGGCTGCTCCTGTCCTCCCTGACCAGCCCCCCATTCTCGCCCCACCACGGCCGTGTACAGCCCTGCAAGCCCTGCTCTCCCTCAGGCACTGTGCTCTAGACCAGCAGTCCCTAACTTGGCCGGGGTGTGACCAGCATCCCCATGTGATCCCAGTGGGCAAGGCTGAGGATGGGCTGCAGTGGGTCCCCCATGCTGCTCGGCTGACTCCCTCCTTGGAACACGTTTCGATCTGAGCCTCCGAACCTATCCTGACCCGTCCCTCTGCCCCACGCCCCGGCAACCCACAAACCCTATTTCTTCTTTTTTCCAAACACCTGCTATCTTTTAAAATGCTGCCCGACCACCTTTTCCTTTCTTGTGTCCTCTCCCTACTGCTCGACTGTAAGCCCCAGGAGGGCAGAGGTCTCGGTCCTGTGGGCTGTCCCGAGAGGCCTGGCGCCTAGTCGGCACCCGGGATGCGTTTGCTGGAGGAATGCCGGTTTCAGCAGCAGGGCCTTTCCCTTTCCCGGCCCCGTGACATGAAGGTTTTATGGTCTCGGATAACCTGCTTATTGTTCTCTCCTTGCTCGGGATCAATAGAGACTTTGTGTGTCCTGTTTACTGTGTATCCACGGTGGCTAGAACACTGCCCCATCCCAAACTCAACACAGTTGTTGAGTGAGCGCGGCACCCTGTACCCGCATTTGAGGCTCATAAGGTGTCCTCTGCTGCCCTCTGCTGGCCAGACATGGGAAGGGCGTCATCTCAAAGGAGGTGGACACATTCCAGGAAGGTGGGGGGTGGACCAAAAATTTGGTTTGGAAGATGATTGAACCAAGGTCAGACCAGGTGGTTAAATATTTCTCTTTTGTCATTGTAACGCTGTTGACCTCAGAGAAAGCCGACTACATCTTCTCACTCTCCCAGCCCTCTACAGCCCAGAGCAGGGTGACAATCCTTCTGGATGCCTTTCTGTTATCTCCAGGAATACGCTTATCTTGCAGATCATGGGTCTCAATTTTGGGGTTTGATTACTCATGGTCGCTAGACTTTTTGTCCTGGTTGGATGGTGAATGTGACCAAAAAGTGACTGCTACCACAAGGCTTACCACAGGCTGCCCGAGGTCAGGTTACTGCTAAGGGCTGGGGCCCCCCGGAGAGGAAGTCCCTGACAAATCTTACTCCATCTTTCTCTAGTTCCTGGGACTGGGGAGACGGGGGTGTGCCTGGTGCAGGAAATCGTGTGTTCAGTTGTCCTTGACTTCTTCAGGAGCAGGTTTCTCCCTCCAGATTTAATCATTTCTCCTTTAGGCACAAATTTTAACACAGGTGGACCTTACACTCTGGCCGTGTAACATCGGGGTGATTAAACGGGGGCGCAGTTGTTGGGCCTGTACTTACTGGCCCAAGACTCTCCCAGTGGCAAATCCCACAGCCTTTGGCCCAAGAGGAACCAGTGTCACACAGGTTCACTCCGTCAAATAAGCACATTCATCGTGTGACGTAACATTCACACCTGACCTCTCTCTGGCCCGTACAGCTCTCCTGCACTAATTCCTCTAAAAATATTCTGCCCCAGTGACAGAACATGGTTCAGCCAATGTATCCCCATTTCTCCGTGAGAAAATACAGCCATTGTTCCTTGATTATTTTTTCATATACTGTTATCACTCTGGTGACAGGAGGTATTTGTGTGTGTGTCCTCCCACTACTTGATAGTCTTTGATGGAAAAGACTGTTCTCGTTCATCCCCAGGATCTAGTGGTTTAGAAGAGTTCAATAAAAGTTTCTTTAATAAATGCTCTTTGGTCCACTTCCCTCTGCTGTTCCCTCTCTCAAACCAGAAAGCAGCTGTTGGATTTTCTGAGTATTCCCATGAGCCCCAAGGGATGGCATGGCAGGCCGGGCCCCGAGGGTCAGTAAAATAAATCCTGTCATCCGTTCCTGGCTATAAAGGGTCTTCTGTCTCCTTGTTGAAGCCTCACCTCTTTCTCGGGGGGCTCTGTCCTCGTGATGTCTTTGATACAAAGGATCACCTCCCCCATCCCTACTTGAGAGCAGGTAAGAGTCCCTGTGGGGCAGTGAGACTTCAGAACCAGGATGCCAGAGAACAGAAAGGAAGGACCCAGATACTAGGAGGAATATCCCAGACTGTCCCCTCCACATTGAGGGGAAAGTCAGGGAATGACTCCAGGGCTCACCAAGGTTCTGTGGAGAAGCGGGAGGAGCAGAGGGACAGAGAGAGAGGGGAGAAGGGGATGGCAGAGGGAGGTGGGAGAAAGTGAGGGAGGGAAAAAAGAGAAGGAGAGAAATTTGCAGAGAGAGGAGTCAGAGGCAGAGAGATGTAGAAAGGAAAAATGGAGGGAAGAGACAGAAAGATGGTGGTGGAGGGAAGTCACCACGATGGAAAGTGATCGCCTCAGGGGTCAACAACACATAATGAAGTAAAGGTCAATTCATGGCTTACTGAAAAGTTGGGCAAGCAAAGATCTGAAATCTTTAAAATTTTAAGAGTGTTTGAAAATTATTTTTGGACAAAATCAGAGAGGGAGGCAAACCATAAGAGACTCTTGACTCTAGGAAACAAACTGCGGGTTGCTGGAGGGGAGGTAGGGGGGATGGGGCAGCTGGGGGATGGGCATTAAGGAGGGCACGTGATGTGCTGAGCACTGGGTGTTATACGCAGCTGATGAATCACTGAACTCTACCTCTGAAATTAATAATAGTAAAAAAGAATTATTTTTGGCTTACAGAAGAACTTAAAACACAGCCAGTATGTGCTGTGATGTTGTAATTCTGAATTGAAGTTAAAAAGCACATGCTTCTCCAAATCTTTTTATTCCTCTGTAATGAAGTGTAAAAAGAACCCCGGAAAGTGGGATCTGACATTTTGCTACAGGAAGATTTTCTACGTTAATGACGATTCCCACCTTCTGGCCTTTTGGGATACTACCACCAAAGCCAAGCTCAGCGGTGGCCCCTCTGCTTTGTTGATGCCCCCACACATCCTAGCTTTTAATCATAAGCATTTTTCCTTGCATCTCTCACTTTGCTCACAAGGACCTACATTCTGATAGCCGATGCTCTCCCCAGTTTCATGCTTCCAATTCCAGAAGCTTCTGTAAAGGGGGAGGATGACAGGCAGTGGGGATGGGAACAGCTGAGGGAGAGCCAGGCTGCACAATCCGGCCTCTGATGGTGGAGACCCTTTGTTCGCACCTGCCCCCCATCCCCAACATGAACAAGGTGGGAGAGGGAGATAGAGAAGGCCCCCACGGGAAGCCCCCTTTCTCCAGGATCAGCAGCAGAGTTGAGAAGGCTCAAGTGTCTGGCCATGCCTGTGGCCCCTGGGGCCCCCCGACCTGCCATCCCTCTTTACATTTGGGAGAATTCGTAGGGCGGGTTCGCCAGGCTTTGCCCGACCTCTGCTATTATTCATGATGCTTTTCATGAATTTCCTTCATCATATCCTCCTTCCCCCAGAAGAAACCACCAGAGAGAAGCAAATGCAATATATCTGATTGCATTTCAAAGTTGCTGACTGTAGACTGACTTTGCTAAAAAATAAAAATCACATGAGATATCAGAATTAAATCACGTATGTGTGTGTGTGTGTGTGTGGGTATACCATACTTCATGTTTTAGAATTCAGAACTTAGCTCATGATACACAGAATTTATAAAAATTTATTGCATGTCTTAGTGTGAAATCAAAATCTTGACAGAAGGGTAGGCTTTATCTTCACAAAAGGGATGAGGATGTAGTTGTGTGAGATCCCCTGAGGGCTACATAAGTGCAGTTCATAAGATTAAAATTTTGTTCCTAAAGATTCTTAACTGAAAACCATAAGGAAAAACAAGATAACGTAATGGTGCAAAGAAATTTTCAAATAAACCAGCCATCTTTTCAGATTACTTGACATGGATTTCCCTGGTGCTGATGGCTGCTACCCCTGAACGGAGAGGACGTGGGCACCTCCATTTGAGGAAGAGGAAGAAGGTGAGCAGCTGGGAGCTGGGGGCATCCTGTGAAGAGAGGCCATCGTCTTCATACTCAGGTTCCTTCTTCATCGCAAACAGCCTCTGCCCAGGAACCCAGGGGTCAGGGCTTTGCTTCCTGGCTGTCTTCTGCTCCCCTTCAGTTGAGATCAGGGTGGCCGGCTGGGGTGTCCTGCTCAAGCCCACAGCCTGGGGTTAAGGCCACTTCCTGCCCAGACAACGGCCTCTGGGACCTTCCAATGTTGCGAGCTGCCTCTGGTAGAAGACATTCAGTAACGAGCCGAGTGGTCCCTGCTCTCTGAGGAGTCGTGTCCCAGAGTCGGGCAGCTCTAGACACTGGAACTCGCTCTCCCCACTGAGTGAGGACTGACTCCTGGTGATATGCACCACATGGAAGAGGGGACTAGGAAGTCTGGAGACAAATGCCACGTTCCCTCCTGAGTCAGTGCTGCACCAACCAAGCCACTCACCCCATCTTCCCAACTGCCCCTACCATTTTGTTTCTATGTGGACCCTCTGTCCTAGACTCCAGACCCCCTAACTGGTCATCATCTCTTCTTGTAGGATGGTGGCCAGGACTGGCACAAGATTGAGTAGAGCATTTGTCCCACTTTGGACACCGTACTTCTATTGGTAAGTACTGGTAAGTATTGATAAGGGGACATACTTCACAAAGCCACAATAATCTATGTATATGGCATTATGCTGAAACAGATGAAAGCGACCCCAAAATGCCTCAATAAAAAAATCCCACAATCCCACAACTCCAGATCTTAAGTTGACACTTTAAAAACGTATGCATGGGGCGCCTGGGTGGCACAGCGGTTAAGCGTCTGCCTTCGGCTCAGGGCGTGATCCTGGTGTTATGGGATCGAGTCCCACATCAGGCTCCTCCATTATGAGCCTGCTTCTTCCTCTCCCACTCCCCCTGCTTGTGTTCCCTCTCTCACTGGCTGTCTCTATCTCTGTCAAATAAATAAATAAAATCTTTAAAAAAAAATAAAAATAAAAACATATGCAACTGTTTTGTTCTTTCTAATCTATTGAACTAACAGAAACCACGTACCTGCTTCCTTCTTTTGTTCATTCCTTCTACATTCTATTCACTGCAGGGAAGCTCTCAATTATGAAACTCAATGCATTTTTTTTTTTATCGGTCTAACTTAAAAAAAAAGCAGTTCACTCATTTCTCCCACTCCCCCTCTCCTACCTCTGGCAACTACCAATCTGATCTCTAGATCTATGAGCGTCTCGCTCGCTCTCTCGCTCTCTCTCTCTATATATAAATTTTTTTTTCTGGATTCCACATATAGGAGAGATCATACAGTATTTTTCTCTGTCTTATTTCATTTAGCCTAATTCCCTCAAGGTCCATCCATGTTGTCACGAATGGCAGAAATTCATTCTTCTTAAAGGCTATTATATTTCATCTATTCATTCATCGATGGACACTGAGGTTGCTTCCTTGTCTTGGGTATTGTAAATCATGCTGCAGTGAACATGGGGTTACACATACCTTTTCAAATTGGCGTTTTCAATTTCTTCGGATAAATACCTAGAAGCAGAATTGCTAGATCATATGGTAGTACAATTTTTTTTTTCCAGTAAGCTCTATGCCCAACATAGGACTTGAACTCACGACCCTGAGATCAAGAGTCGCATGCTCTACTAATTGAGCCAGCCAGGCTCCCCTGGTAGTACTATTTTGAATTTTTTAATGAATAGAAGTATTTTAGAAAGACAGCCAAGGCTAGGGAAAGAGCTACTAGCTAAAATCTCATCTTCCCAGTGAATGATCTTTTCTACCACGACTTTGGTTGAAGTTGTGACCCTTTCTTATTGAATGATGTGGGACATTAGACATTAACCCGGGACAAGCAAACCCTCACACCAGTTGTCAGGCTGGAGAAAGAGGTCAGTACCCTATTTCCTTGGAGAAAACAGAACCAAGTGTAAGCCACAGGGGGGAATGGAAGGAATAAAACTTTTGTACCTGCATATTGTTATTTATGAGATGAGAAGCTTTCTTTCTACTTGGCTATGACTTCTGGAAGAGCTAGGACCACTTTGTAACTAGTTGCTCATACATGATGCCACACTTCGCAGAAACACTAACATATAATTGGCTCTCGGGGCAAGAGTTCTCCAAAGACACTTACATATAATGGGCTGCATGGCAAATTGGCAATTTTTAGTCACACACAGTCGGTTCCAGCCTTCTGAAGAGGCTGATTCTGTCCTTTCTGGAATATGCCAAGCCATATGCTAAGGTGTCTGGTGCCCGGCAGGGTAAGTGCCCCACATGTCACAGGAGGTGTGGGCAATGCCAACTGCCACCTCCACCTCATGGGTGGGTCTGCCCACCTCCCTCCCTGCCTGATGCTGAGGCCGGGTTCCTGAGGACAATGCACTGCCCGGCCACACGTGAGGACCAGAACCTTCCAGTCCCTGTCCTGGTGTCTGAGATCTTCTTCTCTGCAACAACTGTAGAGTTCATTCGATTCTGGTGGCTGGCCCTTGTCTGATGGAGCCAAGAAACCAATGTCTTTGCCCAGAATGATCCAGACACCAAGGTTTTCTGAGGTAACTCATCTGAGTTTTGAAATACGGCCTTTGTATTACAATGTTCATTGACCACAGTCAGGCCTTGTTCAAAACGGAGGCTTTTGGGGCAGCAGGGTGTGGGCAGAAGAAACAATGTGAATGAAATAAAGAAACCGATCAGGAAGGCAGCAAATACAAACAGAAGCTCACGCGCGTTCCCTTCTCCGCTGGCTTACTCTACCTTATTCTGAGTATCGCCACAGTCCTGGGACTGTGACCTAAACCACAAGTAGTTCAGTGCACTTGGTCTAATAGAGCTTTTCTTTGGAAAAGCTTCTAGGCTTTTGTTGTTTTATTTTCCACAAGGGTCAGGAAGCTCCTTATTCTGTTCTTCTGCTTTAGACCCTGCAGCAAAGCTATTCCACTGGGTAGTCGTAGGCCGTCGTGGAGGGCCCCAGCTAGAAAGGTCTCACCCGCCCAGCTGCCTCCCGGCCTTTGCCGGGGCTGTGCTGGCTCCCCTCTGGTGACAGCCACTTCCTGGGCCCTTCCCCGGCACCAGCAGTGGCCAGCTACTGAAGAGGCCAATCCAAGGTCAAGCTGAGGGCTTCAAACCCACGGGGACACTGGAGCAGGTGGATTTTAACTGGAGTGATTCCCCAAGGCACTCAGCCTCACATCGGTGGGACGAGGTCCCACTGGCTGCAGGTTTTCCTAATCAGTACTCCACGTCAGTTTGTCCTCCTTCCGGAAGGACAGAAACTGCTCCCAGCCCTGCAGGGGCTCCACTAGAAGTTGATGGCTGCTTCAAGTGTTCATCTGAAAACAGGTGGTTACCACTTAAAATCCAGAGCACTGAAACGCTGTAAGTCCCCTCTAATTACCCGGTAACGCAGTCACCCACCCAACGTCCCGACGGCGCCTCTCCGGGAGGATGTGGATAACAACACCAACTAGAAGAAACAAGGAGGACTCCCGTCTGGCCGGCAGGCGGGGATTCTCTCCCAGGCACAGACACCTAGAATACAACTATACTCATAGGGCCTGTTAGTGCTCTCTGTCAAATAAATAAATAAATTTTGGAAGATTTTATTTATTTTAGAGGGACAGAGAGACAGAGCACGAGCAGGGTTGAAGAGGTAGAGAGAGAAGGAGAAGCAGGGTCCCCACTGAGCAGGGAGCCTGACATGGGGCTCGATCCCAGGACCCTGGGATCATGACCTGAGCCGAAGGCAGATGCTTCACCAACTGAGCCACCCAGACGTCTCTAAATAAATAAAATCTTAAAAAAAAAACCCTGAATTTCTTTTTTAAACTGCTCAGGGGCATAGGATACTAAAAACAGTTCAAGATCACATGTACTAGATGAGAGAATAAGAAGTGGAGTCTTGAAATAGTAGCCCGTACTTTTGTCCCCGACGTTGGAAAGAAATTCACATGTTAACAAAGAATCAGCATCTAAATAGACTTTTATTTTTTCTTTTACTTATTTGGACAGAAAAGAAAATTCATCAGCTTTCATCAGAGTCTCCCCAAGTGTTGGAAACACATTAGACTCAGAAAGAGTGGACCTCGTAGAAAAGCGTCACAAATTAAAAATATATTTCTCCATGTGGTAAAAGTGCTTTCAATCCAATTAAAGGACACGGCGAAGGTGTTCTGAAACACAATTGAAAATGTGGCCTACAATCCGTGGCATCGAATTCAAACCACAGGGCGAGGGGGAGCCTCATGAACCTAGGGTACGGAAATGACGCGGAGGCGGGGAGCATGCTGCCAGCAACGCTTGGAATTAACTGAGTGTGAACAAGGAAGAAAGTCCCAAAGCCTGAGTAGAATAGATTTTGCACTTGTAAAAAAATGAGGGGGCTACATAAATTGGGGTGCAGGGGGATCGTGTAACTCCAGAAATCACTGTTTCTTGTCTGTGGGGGATGGTCAGACCAGTGGGCGAGCCGGGCCTCCCATCGAGACACGCAGACCTGGGTTCCCCAGGAGCCCTGGTGGGAAGTCAGCGGAGCCCTTGCTGCAGGCTGCTAGGGGCTCAGCCCTCTCAGTCCCCGGCTGAGCGAGCCCCCAACCCGCGGGACATCACACCCCACAGAGCTGGGGGGCCCTGTCCCATTGCAGGGCTGAGTGCTGTCCACAGGGCTCTGAGGGCAGACACCAGGACACCACTAAGTCACCGCACACGGGGGTAGGGAGGGTGCGGGGACAAGCAGCATGTGTCCTCCCCAGACCTTTTGTTGTTTGCTTCAGCGAAGCTACCGTTTTTTCGAAACAAGGAATTCTGCCAATGGTACCGTCTACGACAAAGCGTAAGGCCCACAGGCACCCCACCACCCCCGTGATCCTCGGAGGAGTGGAACCATGTGTGTTCTGGAAGCCAGCTGCCCCCTCTGGCCCTGGTACAGCCACAGGGCCCGAACGCCAAACTGCGCTCATGCAAGGAGTCATGGAGGGGCGGGGGGGGGGGTGCGGAAAAGAAGGGGGACATTTTCCTTTTACAGACGATCCTAAGCAACAGTAAGAAAATAACCTGAAGATATATTTAAAAATAAAAAATAGCATCACACATCATTGCGGTTCTGTTGGCATTTCCCCTTCCCCCCCACCCCCCGGGCCACCAGCCAGAGAAATGAAATGAGTAGGGACGCCTCATTTATTCACCAAAACGGGCAACCGCTCCCCCATTTCATCCCTGTGTTTTCACGGCACCCAGTCTGGGTTTCTTGTTCTAGGAGACCCGTTCTAAGCTGCTCGCACGCAGCAAGCCCAGGAGAACACGCTGGTCTCCTGCATGCGCCTGACCGCCTTAGCACGACCTGCTCGCCTCCAGTCACCTGTAGGCACGGCACGAGGTGGAACCAGGTCACAACTGTCTTTACGTTCTTACAGAGCAGGCCTTTCTGGCAGAACACGCTACGGCTCGTCCCATCCCCGGCGCCTCTGGTGGCTCCGCAGGTGTCACGACGACGTGGCGCCCCACGGGGCAAAGGCCACCGACAGCGCCTGGGCCCGCGTGCGGAGTCTGGGGGCGGCGGTGGCTTCTGGAGGGAGGATGTGCTCTTCTTGGAAGGGGAACGGGGATGGCAGCCCTCATCTGACCAGGTCCCCTGGGGCCCTGCAGAGGCCTGGGGCACCGCTCGGGGCTGGGCCCACCCCCCGGGGCCGCCCCGGGGGTCTGGCTGAGCAGGTCCGGACAGCAGGCTCTCCCCCGCCTCCGCCTCCCGGACCCGGTCCTCACCTAAGCCTGGCGGCGGTGGCATCAGTGGGCCGGGGAGGCCTCCTCCAGGCCCAGCAGCTCCCTCACCAGTCTCTCGCCGAACTGCGCCCGGCTGTACCTCTTTACGTGGTAGGCGTCGGACAGCTTGTAGAGAATGTAGGCGTTGTTGACGGCGATGCTGACGGCGAACCAGAACACCTGCTGCCAGGTCTTGTTTGGTTTGTGAGAAATGAAATACCTACGAGGACAGAGGAATAGGAGAGGCTGACCCAGGGGTTCACGGGCGCCCGGGTCAGGGGAGATGGTCCCAAAGGGCCTCCTCACGGTCGGTGCTACCGAGGAGCCGCAGGGCTGGGAAGCAGGCTGGGGGCCGGCCCCCGCTGGGGCTCTGTCACGGTGAACTGGACCCAAGACTAGGAAGACGAAAACCACTGCTATCAGAGGCCTGAGCAGGAGGGGGGTCGCTGGAGATGCTGGAACGGGGAGCCAGGCCTTCCAAGGCGAGGCTCAGAAGCTCCAAGGGAACAGGGCCCGAGGGGCGGCCCTCTAGGCCATGAGCCCTCCTCAGATGCTGTGTCCCGGGCACACTGAACTGCTTCCACGTCCCAAGGGCAAGTTCACCCTCAGCTGCAGGCGTCTGCAATGTGTCCCTGTCTCCTGAGTGCATGTCTCTTTGCCACCCCTGCCTTCCCTTCAGATCCAGGATGGCTGTCACCTCAGGGAGGCCCTTCCAGGGCCAAGCTAACTTAGGACTCATCCCTGCACTGTGTCCTCCATCGCACCCTTGTCTCTGCACCTAAGGGGTGTTTGAGGGTCGGTATCCTCACCACCACCAGCCCAGAGGGGTCCCTACGGTGTCTATTAAATCAGTGCGCATGTCTTTGTAGTAACCGCACGGAGCCGGGCAATAAACATTTGCTCAAGGACGCCCTATAGAGTGCGGCTCCCCTCCAAACCTAGGCTGAGTTTTCCAGGGAGATCTGGGTCCTCGGTTTTCTCTTTGCCACGAAGAAGCCCAGCAGATTCCCCTTGAAGCGGGCTGAGTAACGCCCACCTGTCTTTGGGGTTACTCCAACTCTGTTCTAGGTTGTGGGGCTCTACCCTAGCAATTAATGGGCACACTCAGGTTCATGAGCAATCGCTTCCTGAGTTCCCGCTACGGCGCTGCGGGCGTGCACCTGCTACGGGCATCTGGGGTGGAAAGAATTACGTAACCTGCACTGGAAAACAGAGCTCAGTGTGATGGGCCGCAACTGTGGGGGACGCAGGACGGGCAATCTGGCTGGGAGATGAGGGTGCAGGCTCAGGGCCCGATACTAAGAGACGGCTAGACCCAAGCGAGTGCAGGGAAGGGCACCTCAGGGCACGGGTGGTGGGGAAGGAGGCAGGGCGCCCGGGCAGGAGGGGGCCGAGCAGGCAAGCCCAGGCGGCCAGGACAAGGGCTCGGGATTTTGTCTCACAGGGCCTTGCTCCATTCGCTCTGCAACTGGGGGACTCCAGCAACCTGTATTCCGCGCTGGTGACACGGCAGGAGCCCTCCCATGGCTGCGAGCGGCCCGCTCACTCACTTGCTGTACTTGTCGTCATATTTGCAGATGTAGCTAAGGTGAGCAGCAAATGCCTCCACGGCCAACGGGCAGGGCGTCGCCCCACTCCTCCTCTTGATGATCACCCCTGCAGAGAAGAGAGAAGGTCACACCCCCTTCCGAACTGTCTCCTGCCTATCTCCACCATGCCTGGCCATCCTGCCATAGAACAGGGAGCTGAGGGGGAGGGGAGCTGGGGCGGGGGGGGGGGAGACGAAACAGAGGACACCAGTCCCTAAAACCTTCCAAGGACCTGAGGAGAACATAAAGTCAGGTGATGTGCAGGGGTGCTGTGGGCACACGGGGCAATGAGGGGCCCAAAGTGGCTTTGGGGAGGGCGCTGCATCCGACCTGGCTGGGCCTTCAGAGAGCAAAGGGGAGATGCAGAACTCACTCCCCCCACTCCCCGACAAGAAGGCCGCCAAGGTCAGGGAGCACTGGAGTCCTTTCCACCTGTCTGCCTGCCTCCATCACAGCACAAGGGTGGAGTTACAGAGCCAGAAGAACGAGGAGCCGCGCCCCCAATACACACCCCAGGTTCCTCCTTTCATGCACCCCGGGACTTCCGGGGGGCCCTGTGGACTAAGGGAGGGAAAGCACCTTTTGCATCTGGCCACTCCTGAAACTCTGCCCCACCCCCCACCCCCATGCCTTCAAACACCTTTCCTCTACTAAATGCAAATGGGCCTGTGTTCAGGGGCACTGCCCACAGATGGGCAGGTGTGAGGAGCAGAAAGAGATCAGTGAGCCCTCCCCATCCTGCTGCCCAAACCGCTGTAGGACAACCTCGTCTCCAAGACCTGCCCCGTGGGCCCGCAGCTGCCCTCCGGAGATGATGCAGAAGACGTGGAAGAACGTTCTTCTGAGGAGCCGCGTGCGCTCAGGTGTGCCGGGATTTGCTACCATGTCTTCTGACCACAGCATCACGTGATTATGAGAACAAGGCCATTTGGGTGTGTGTGTGTGGGGGGGGTGTGTGTGTGTATTAAAGGGGTCAGCCTAAAGGACTGTGAGGTTTCGGTGCTACCTGAATGGATACGGTTGACGTACAAGAGGGGTGTCCCCTGCAGGCACAAGGGGCTCCACCTAGCGCACCTCCTGCCCTCTCACCGAGGAACCTGCCGGAGACAGGAGTGCAGGGATCCATTTGCACAGACTGAGCCCTGAGCCGGGATCTTTCTGTTTCTTTTGGTCCCTGTCCCCCAGCCATGCCCCCAGATACTGGTTTTTCATACCAAGAATTCCCTGGAGAACTTGAGGTTGGCAGGACCCCACCCCTAGAGATGTGGTCTCGGGAGGCCTGGAGTGGAGTCCAGGCAATGTATTTCCTAAAGCTCTTTGAGAGTCAGAGGACCCCGAGGCCCAGGCTGGGGGCTTTCTCCTGTCTAGAGGGTTCTGGGGCCCTGCTTACAAATCCCCTCTCCACAGAGATGCTCTGTTGTCTGGTCCAGCCACACAGGTGTGGTGGGCACGTCCTGCAGCTTCCAAGGAGGGCTGTCCCTCTCCAACGGTCCCCCTGAGCATGCCTGTTGCCGGTCCCTTATCTCAGCCACCCCCACCCCCGCCCAAGACTGATCAGGGGAGCATTCTAGTCTCACACAGGCCTGGGCAGGTGTCCCAGCTCCATTTTAATTTGTCCGAAATTACAGCTTCTTGTGAGTCTAAAGAGGCTTGGGCCCCATTAGGGCTCCAGGGAGTGCACGTGGATATGGGCACATCCGATCATCCCTATACAGAAACCGAGTCGCCTCCATTCTTTCCCCAGAGGCAGAGGTGACTTGCTCTGAGTCACCGGGTTTCCAGTGAGTCGGGCTCACGCGCCAAGGACCTCGGGGTCGACCTCATCCCTGGAGCTCCAGCAGCCTGCAGCTCTGGCCTTCTGGGGAACTGCCAGGGCCACAGTTCCTGGACTGCCCTGTCCCCGTCTCCCCCACCACAGGGGACCTGCTCCAGCCCTTGCTTCCCTTCCCATCCTCCTCAGAGTTGTCAACTTACACCGACGCTTTCTGCTGGAAATCTCAGCGGAGCGGCTTCAAACCCCAGGTCTGCGCTCACCTGCTTGAACACTGCCCCCATTTTTATAAATCACCCTCGTCCCTGGTGATATTTTGGATTTTGAGATACTATTCTGGCTAGAAAGGGTACGTGTGTGTGTGTGTGTGTAATATCCTTTTCTGAGGACCAAAAAGCTGGGACATTGGGCATGTTGACAAGAGGCTGTCTGACATCTACTGGCTTTGCTGACGTCGCCGGTCCGCGGCCCACAGGCGCCCTGGGCGGACCCTACGCATGCACAGCCACGTGCGAATCTCCGTGCACGGCTGTGCTCTGTGTACGCACCCCTGCGGCACCACGGGATCGATATGACCCGGCTGGGGGAAACACGCGAGCTCACGCGCAGCGGCAGTCCTGCCCACCGGCTCCCTAGGCTATTCGCGGTGGGGCTGACGTTCTTTCCGCCGTTCCCTGAGGCTGAACGAATGAGTCAAGCCCTGACTCAGTCCTACATGCATACATTCTGTATGCACGTCGGTCCCATGAAGCCTGAACCCCGAGTGGGCAAAGACTCTGGTAGGGAGAGGTCAGATCCAGAAGGGATTTCAGAAGGAAAGCAGAAGGGCTGGATGTCCCTGGATATGTGACTTTTAAGAAGCCTGTGCACATGCTCACGATCTCTCAAAGAAGGGACGTTTTTCCTTAGAATCCAAAAGAAATAATACACCGATGCCTCAAATGTTCCTAGCTAGTTATATATTTTCTAAAATTGGAACTTCTGCTCAACTTTTAGAAGAGCGTGTGTATATATATACATACATATATATATATATATATATATATATATATATATAATCACAGCAGGAGAGACTATAAAGCTGAAAGGCAGTCTTTACAATATTTGAGACCTCATCCTCTGTGTGATATTTTCAAAAAGTAGAAAACGAGAGTTTTTCTATAAACGGTTCAGGCACAGAGGCAGGGCTGCTTGGTCAGCCAACCCTTGCCACTTAATTAAAAAAATAGTAAGAACCCAACTGATGCCAGGGGGTTACTGTAAAGAGCACACAATCGCACTATAAAAACAACCAGGTGCTCTTACACTCACCCGGCCTTGGCGCGGGGCAGGGACTTTCCAAGCTCTTGTAAGAACAAAGAACGTGATCAACAGATCTGCCCGTGCAGAAGAAAAAACGATTTTAGGTTAAAAAATACTAATCATAAAAAAAGCAAAAGTAAAACAAATGCAGAAAAGTACTTGGCTGTACATAAAATTCGCTTTCAACAAGACAAGCGCCTCAAAGGACACACTGAAGAGAACACGAAGAAATCACTGAACATTGGCCAACAAGTACACAAAGAGATGGTGAACCTCACCGGTAGCCATGCAAGTCGGATTTTCACCCCCAGACTGACAAATTCAGGGGAAAAATGTGCTGGTACACTCAGGATGAGTGTCGGTCCCCTCACAGCCCGTCACAGTGCTAAGTACGGTCTTTCGGTGACACGTCATCAAAAGCCCTCAAAACGTTCAGGCCCTCTGAGCCAGCTATTTATTTTGAGAAAATGATCAGAGATGTACCCAAATGAATGGAGATATTCACTACATCATTATTCATATTTTAAAAATGGACCATTAATGGGGGGAGGCAGAAAAATGATGACGTCTAAAAAAAATGAAAAACCAAGTGGTTTTTTTAAATCATGCTTTTCAAGTACATTGAAAGGATAATATCTCCCTTCATTAAAAAACAAAACAAAACAAAAAACCCAAACACTCTAAGGTGTGGACTAGTAGAAGGATTTCCCGTGGGGAGGAGGGGCGGGCCACCCACCTGGGCTCTCCACGCCGCCTCCCTGCCTCTGGGTGCTCCTGTTCCCGAGCAGGCCTGGCTCACGGGCACCCACGCCACCCACCCTGGGGGTGCTGCCAGAGCGCCCAGAGCATACTTGCTGGCATTTTTAAGGGAGTCTAAGATTTGGGAATTTGTGATTTTTTTTTTTTAAAGATTTTATTTATTTGAGAGAGCATGAGAGAGAAAGAGAGCATGAGGCGAGGGCGAGGGAGGAGGGAGAAGCAGACTCCCCGCTGAGCAGATAGCCCGATGTGGGGCTCCATCCCAGGACCCCGGGATCACGACCTGAGCCCAAGGCAGACGCTTCCGACTGAGCCACCCAGGCGCCCCAGGACTTTGTGCTGTAGAGTACTTTAGAAATGGAGACTAACTGGAGGAAACACAAATACTAAATTTTGGCATATTTAAAAACCAACCCTACTGATTTTCTCTTCTTCCCCAACAATATTCTCTTTGCTGGTTCCCATGGTGACAGATTTAAGTCTCCCAACCCTTGAGATTGGGGTTTCAAGGTTTTGTCATCTTAAATCCTACTGCATAATTTATAATTTGTTATGCATAATTTGCTGGGAGGCCGCTCCTACACCCTCTGCCCGAACATTTTCCCCGTGAACACTCTTGCCCCATCAGGAGAGTATAGAAGTCCAATTCAAAGTCTCACCTCCGGCCTGCAAGGTCCATTCCAAACATTTCCTCTAAGTGCCCTTCACACAACCCTGAAGAAACTGGCAGCTTTCCACTGCTCTCTACGCGTAAGTCCCACAGGCTTGCGTCCCCGGATTCTAATCTCCACCGAAAGGTAACGTGACAGGTGTGTGTGCAGGGGCGAAGGATGGGACTAAATGAACGGCAGTTAACTAAGCACGGTCCCCCACAAACGTACACATCACACAGATACACGCCACACACACACACACATCATAGATACACACCACACACACATATCACACACACACACGTACACACCACACCCACACATCACACAGATACACACCACACACACACATCACAATCACACACGTACACACCACACACATCACACAGATACACACCACACACACACACACACATCATAGATACACACCACACACACATATCACACACACAATCACACACGTACACACCACACCCACACATCACACAGATACACACCACACACACATCACACACACAATCACACACGTACACACCACACACACATCACACAGATACACGCCACACACATCACACAGATACACACCACACACACAATCACACAATCACACACGTACACACCACACACATCATACACAATCACACACGTACACACCACATACACACACATCACATACACACCATGCACACACATCACACACACAATCACACATGTACACACCACACACACAATCACACAATCACACACGTACACACCACACACACACATCACACAGATACACACCACACAGATACACACCACACACACACACACACAATCACACACGTACACACCACACACACATCACACAGATACACACCACACACATCACACAGATACACACCACACACACACATATCACACACACAATCACACGTACACACCACACACACATCACACACAATCACACACGTACACACCATACATCACACAGATACACACCACACACACACATCACACAATCACACACGTACACACCACACACACATCACACAGATACACACCACACACACCACACAGATACACACCACACACACACATATCACACACACGTACACACCACACACACATCACACACACAATCACACACGTACACACCACACACACACATCACACAGATACACACCACACACACCACAGATACACACCACACACACATATCACACGCACAATCACACACGTACACATTACACACACATCACACACAATCACACACGTACACACCACACACACATCACACAGATACACACCACACACATCACACAGATACACACCACACACACAATCACACAATCACACACGTACACACCACACACATCATACACAATCACACACGTACACACCACACACACATCACACAGATACACACCACATACACACACATCACATACACACCATGCACACACATCACACACACAATCACACATGTACACACCACACACACAATCACACAATCACACATGTACACACCACACACACACATCATACATACCACACACACATATCACACACACAATCACACACGTACACACCACACCCACACATCACACAGAAACACACCACACACACATCACACACACAATCACACATGTACACACACACCACACAGATACACACCACACACACATCACACATACATATCACACACACAGTTACACATGTACACACCACACACACACATCACACACGTACACACCACACATCAGATACACACACACACATCACAGATACACACCACACAGACATCACATACACAATCACACATGTACACACCACACACACAATCACACCTGTATACACCACTCACACACACATCAATTACACATGTACACACCACACACACACATCATAGATACATACCACACACACACACACCACACAGTTACACACATACACACCACACACACATCACACAGATACACACCACATACACATCACATACACACCATGCACACACATCACACACATAATCACACACGTACACACCACTCACACATCACAGATACACACACCACACAGATACACACCACACACGCACCACATACATATGTATCTCTCTCTCACACACACGCGCACACACACACGTGCCCCACGTACATGCCCCCCACGCCCCTCCCACACAACTGAGCTCCCTGCGGAGTTCCTTCAGAAGTAAAGAGGAAAGACGTCTCAATATAAAGGAATATAAGAGATTTTCAAATACACTATGTAACAGGAAATATTTTTGTAAAGCGCCCCGCTGTCATTTCCAGTTCCCTTTCCAGCAGTTTAAGTGTTTTGGCTGTAGGTACTTTAACTACAGACTCCTTGTTAAATAAATCCCTTTGTTACGAATGGATTTTAAAGCCCAAGGAAAACTAACGACAGAACGTCCCAAAAAACCGGCGGTCAACCTCTAAAGAAGACACTGAAGCGACAGAACAGTTGATATTCTCCCCTCGCATCAGAGCAGATTTTTCACAGAATCCTAGATGGTCAAGTGATCGGGTAAATGCCTTTCGAACACGGCCACTCTCTGTGGCCACGCACAAGCCGGGGGACCCGCGTGTCCCGCCCTCGTGGCTTCTCTCCAGCTGACGAGCCCCGGCGAGCGGGGGCCTGAGGGCCCAGGTAGCTCTTGTCCCCATCCCCCCACAGTCAGACGCAGCGTGGTTAGTGCCGGGCCCAGTCGCTGCTGGGGACCGGGGCTCCCCCACCCCAGAGCCGCAGAGCCCCCGCGGGCCCACCTTGCTGCACTGGCGAGTAGGCGTTGGTCAGGAAGCGGAAGTGCCCTTTGTTGTACCAGCAAATCAGAGACATGTTCCCCTTCATCTTGATGCGGTGCTGGCCCCGGGCTGGAGGGGTGGCCGGGTTGGTCAGCATGGACGGGGGCAGGCCGGTGCAGTCACTCTTCCTGGAGCTGAGCAGGCCGCAGCAGTAAATCTCTGTGGGGAGAGGGACACAAAACCACGTCCACGTGACCACGGACAACCCGCACACATTGGCGCGAAGGACAGGACTGCCCTGTTCTGAGCTGACGCTTGGGAGACAGGTCCCTAGGAGTCCTTGTAGAAGAGACCGCCAGCATTCGGGGACTTCTATCCCAGAGGTACTGTCTCTCCCAGGACTTCTGTAAGTACCTCTAAGATGACACGTGAGACAATCGCGTGAACAGTGAGTGGGCAGTACCAACAGGAGTCCCGTCGTTACAGTGCTCACTATGCACCAGGCACGGGGCTGAACGCGTGCTCAGCATGTGCACCTGTCATCGCTTCTAGAAACTTCTGGTTATCATACCCGCATTACAGAAGAGGAACTGCAGCTCCAAGAGGCCCCCAGGCTCCCAGCTGGGAGGGCGAAGGCAGGGATTAAGCACAGGTCCGTCTGCTGTCCAAGCCTGACCATACTTATGACCCCCAACACTCTGGCCAAGACTCGACCAGCCACGGGCCCAGCCCTGTGCTTGTCTGCACGGCACCCAGAGGCAGCGTGCAGGACGGAGCTCCCGTCCCCTTGCAGTTAAGTTAAATGCAGAGAAAAGAATCATCAAGCAATACACACCAAGGCAGAGTCCTGCCTCTGAACATAGAGCCTCTCAAAGGAGGAGCGACACTGTGGCCTTCAATGTACAGAAGGTTCCACAGGAGCAGGAGGGATTGTGAGCACAGGCCAGTGTGGACAAGGAGGCCTTGCTAAATTCCGCCCTGGGCTCAAGGCCTTTCCTGGCCCTCCCCATGCACGGGCCTGCCCCACACCATAGGGAGCCCGCTCCTTCCTGCAGCCAGCTCCCGTCTGGATGTCTGCAGGGGGCGTGAAGCGGCCCTTTGGACGGAGATCACTGGGGAAGTGTTCCAGGTACCCCAGGGCCATGCACACACCCTGGGACTGGAGCGAGCAGGTGACCGGGGGAGCAGCCCTGGCTCTCACCACACCCTCTAACATGGGAAGGAACCCATCATTCTTCCAATGTGGCTGGTAACATGCATGAGGGCCGATTTTCTCCAACTTCACACAGTCTGACCGGAGTTCCCCCCACAGGTAAACCCCGAGCCCTGTCAGGGACTGGGCCTTGCACAGGAGGAAGACCCAGCAGGGCCAGCAGAGCACAGAGTTGAGGGGCCGCGTGGGCATCGCCGTGGCTGAGGTCAAAGTCGCAGGCCGCTGGCTCCCCCTGACTTGAGAGGATTTGTTTTAAGGCCAGAAGTCTGATCCGTTGCTAAGCAATAGGTCTGCAATTCCCGTGGCCGCCATAGCAGAACAGAGGCTTTTTATGTTTCTCCCGAGTGGACTAGATAGAAATCCCCAAAATGTGGGACAAAGCAAAGGAGAAGCAGCTTGCTCTCGGGCTCCCTGACTCGGTCCAGATCTTTTTCTACAGCCCTCACTCTGCCAGAGCCACGAAGGCTTCCCAATCTTTCAGCCGATGAACAAAGCATCTCAGCACCAAGGGACAGGAAGACTGTTCTCAGGTCCACTGCCCGGCAGCCCGTATTAATCTACATAATTCTCTGCGACATCCTTGTCAATCAGAGGGCCCACACTGTGGGGGGGGGGGGAGCCCAGACTTCAGAGCCTTCGTAGGAGCAGATCTACGCTACAGAGGCAATGTGTGTGTTCCCCCCAAATTCCTCTGCGGAAAGCCTAATGCCCAAGGGGAGGGTGTTAGGAGGTGGGCTTCTGGGAGGGGCCTGGGTCATGAGGGTGGAGCCGTCGTGAATGGGAGGAGTGCCTTTACGAAAAGGGACCCCAGAGAGCTTCCTTGTCGCTTCTGTCATGTGAGGTCTGCCACCTGGAAGAGGCCCCCACCTGGGCGCGCCCTGATCTCGGACTTCCAGCCTCTAGAACTGCAAGGAATGAGCCGTCCCACCTGAGCTGTTTTGCTGGAGCAGCCCGAATGGACTAGGACACCCCTTGAATGGCCACGGTCTCACAAGAAAGGACACAAACGTGCCCTGGACAGACCACGAGCCTGTGGCAGGTGCCCCTTCAGATCCCCGGTGCCCGCCCGGGTCGCAGCAGGCCGAAGCCCGTGCTCCCTCCTGGCCGGAGCGGCCTATGGGCTGTGCTGGTCGCTACGCACCTGCACCCCCAGGCCTCCCCACCACTCCTCCAGGCAGCAGGGGCCTCCCTGGGACCGGCTCGTCGCACAACAAACCTTGCTTTTCCAGCTCCTCGAACAAGGTCAGGCTGGTGATGCTGGGCCCTGTGAAGATGATGTAGTTCTTGCCGGCCGCGTTCCGGCACAGGCTTCGGGCCACCGTGCCGTGCAGCTGCGGCTTGTTCTTCAGCGCGTCCAGCCCGTCGGGGCCGCCGCCTTCCTTCAGGTGGACGTAGATCTTGAACGGAAACACACAGGCGTCAGCGAGCTCACAGAGTGTCAGGCGGGGGCCCGAAGCTTCGGGAAGCACAAACCGCCCTCCCTGGGCCCAAAATGGGTGGGAAAGCCACCTCTCCCTTGAGCCCCTGGTTCCGCAGGCCCTACCACCCCGTCACCTCCTCAGCCTGCAGAGGCCCCAGGTCACTCCCAAGGCCACCCCATGGCCTAGGCAGCTGGTGGCTCCGCCCAGGACTGTTGGTTTGGAAATGTCAAGGTGGAGAAGAAAAGGGTCAAACTATTACAAGTAATGAGGTCAATGCAAACACATCCCCCAGTTCGGAAGCACGGGAGGGACTTCAGTTTACAATAAATAAAAGTTTAAGACTACCTCACCTGTAAGGATAAACTTGTCCGTGTACTTTCCATTTGAATACAGTTGGGTTTTTTGGGGGGGGGGGCGGGGCAGGGGGAGAGGGAGAGAGAGAATCTTAACCAGGCTCCAAGCTCAGCACAGAGCCGGACAGGGCTCAATCCCATGACCCTGGGATCACGACCTGAGCTGAAACCAAGAGTCAGGTGCTTAACCGACTAAGCCACGCAGATGCCCCTGAATACAGTTTTGTAAATCACAAAGCACGTCTGTATTTACTGTTGGCTTATTCTTTACAGTAGCCACCGCACAGGCAGAAGAGGAGTCGGGATCAGGGATTAAAAACTCACTTGAGGTGCCAGGACCAGCAAAGAGGACGTGCAAGGATTAGCAAGCAATATTTACACTCTCTGTCCTGTGCACATCTTCCAGGAACATCACCAAAGGGGAAATCCCAGGAAATGGGAATGGATTCAAAAAGGGTATGGTCCACCCAATGATAGACCAAGTCATGAAGAGTTTATCATACAGGTACCAACTACTGTTCTCCTTAAGGGAAAAGAGTTCTTGTGGAATGTTCTAGGTGCCTTTACTGGCAGCACCCCAAGAGCTAATGGTGCTCGCCTGTGTCTGTCAGGTGCCCTGGGGACAAGACACTCGGCCAGCAATGAGGCTAGCCCTGACCGTCCCCTGAGACACAGAAGTGCCCAGTGCAGGCCTGTCCCTGCAGACAGCCAATGATGCTCTACTGTGAAAAACCAACATGGCCCCAGGGAGGAGCCAGGCCTGTCCACAATACCCGGCCTCGGTCAGATGACTCGGATCACATGCAGAATACAGGGTCTGATGATCCTGAGGCAGATGAAGGGCTGGTGGATGTCAGTCTAATTCCAAAACTAGCCCATCTCCTGAGGGCGAACCCTGTCCCCTACACTCCCCCCGAAGATGTCCCCAGGGACGACCCTACTTTCCTGCAGCTTGATGACACAGAACATCTTTTTAGATAACTCGGCAGGACTCCGACATTTCATTTTGGGATCTCTATGCCTTTCCCACCTCAATTCCCATTAGAAATCTCTTTGATAGAGAAGAAAACACAGGGACAGGGAAGCCAAGCTCTGCCTCTGTCACACGTCACCTGTTACTCTGGCTGAGCCAGGACATTCCTCAGAACCTGTCTTCCCTCCTCCAGCAAAGCCCAATTCTTGTGGCCACTACCATGGGTTTCTGCACCTAAGGCTCGGATTCCTACCTCTCTCTCCCAGATATCCTATCTGAAGTCCCATGGCACCCACGCCGGGCACTGTGTATCCTGAAAGCTGCCTTATAGGGACACTTAGTTTTGTCCCATGTGTCATTCCAAAGGAAATCCTTTCTCTAAACCCTGGATTCTCACCTGGAATGGGATGCGTATTGTAGGGACCTCTGAGGCCCAACCCTGAGGACACCCCACATGGTTTCCTTTGGACATATGGGAGGCAGTCACCGGCTCCCTCAGCACAGGTCAGGCAAAGTTTAACAGAACTACATGTAAAAGCCTACAACCAAGTTCAAAAAACAACTGCACTGAGTACAGGATGCAAAACACATGAGTAAGAACAGTTTTAGAAAACCAGCACGAAAGCCTTTGGAGATGGTCACTGGGTACCAGGACCAGCCACGTTCATGGGATCTTGGCTTGTTAATAACGTGCGTGCTGACCATCTTCTTCCTCTCTGGCCAAATCAGAACCAGTTCTTCTGGATGCCACTCCTTCCAAGGCGTAAGGAGGGGGTGGTGGGCTGCTGGATTAGTTTGCCGGGCGGCCGTCACAAAGTACCAGAGACCACACAGCTTGAACAACAGAAACGCACCTTCTCCCAGTGCTGGAGGCTGGAAGTCTGCGATCAAGGTGCTGGCAGAGGCCTGTCTCCTTGGCTTGCGGATGGCCGTCTTCTCCCCATGTCTTCACATGTCTGTGTCCTAATCTCCCCTTCTTGGAAGGACACCAGTCATGTTAGATGAGGGCCCATCCCCAATGACATCTTTTTAACATTAATTAGTTACCTCTTTAAAGGCCCTATCTCCAAATATGGTTACATTCTGCAGGACTAAGGGTTAGGACTAAAACACGGATTTGAGGGGCACGACGGATTTGAGGGGCACAATTTGGCCCATAACAGAGGGGGCGGCACTAAACTTGGAGAAGGAACCCAGAAGTCCAAGAACCACTTCTGGCCAGAGAGCTGTCTTGTAAAGTGACGATTAAGATCTAAGGCAGAACCTGGGTGACGACATACAAATGGCTAGAAAACACTCCGTTCAAGCATCAGAGCCCCCACGAACCCTCAGAGCTACCCACACACTGAACGGGCGGCTCAGAGAGGCTCCAGGCCAGGCCAGGCGGGAGGCTGGCACAGCGCACTGGGGCTGGGCTCGAGAACTGCCGAGGTCCCTCCCAACACCGAGATTTTGAGATTTCCTTCACACCCTTAGCGTTTAGCTGGGTCTGAGCTTCAGATGCACGGAAACGTGTCGGCATCAGAGAGAACAGAGCCACACACATGCCGACCTCAGGCGCCCCCACAAAGCTGCACAGCAGACAAGGGCCTCCCCTCATAAACACCAGCCCTTCATTCGTGACAGGATGAAAGACTGGCATGAGAAGGTCTGAACCCCACGTCAGAACAACACTGCCCTGCTTGAGACCTGACGGCAAAGAAAACACTGATTCTATCCTGGGTCTTTTTTTTTTTTTTTTTAAGATTTTATTTATTTATTTATTTATTTATTTATTTATTTATTTGACAGATATAGAGACAGCCAGCGAGAGGGGGAACACAAGCAGGGGAGTGGGAGAGGAAGAAGCAGGCTCATAGCGGAGGAACCTGATGTGGGGCTCGATCCCATAACGCCGGGATCACGCCCTGAGCCGAAGGCAGACGCTTAACCGCTGTGCCACCCAGGCGCCCCTCTATCCTGGGTCTTATGATCACCTGGAGAGGACCACATCTTCCTAATGGCTTCTTGTGGGGCACTGACCTGGCTGGGGCACTGGGGGAGCCCGAGACTCAGCTATGCATTTGCAGCTCGAAGGTCAGCCCTTTGGAACATTATCATCCGGTGCCTGGCTTACAGGCTTCAAAGCGTGGTGCCCCTTCCAAATGTCATCTCTTTGACTCCCAGACTAGATTCGCTTGCTCAGACTGCTGTGCTCTCCCTTGCTCTCTGCATTCTGGAAGCGTGCACATCCTTGGCGTGAGGCAGTGGGGTGGCACACAGGGGCTGCATAGACCTGCCCCAGTCCCGCCCGGGGTGATGCTCGGAACGGAACCGGAGGGCCTGACCAGGGAACAGAGAATCACTCACACACGCTCAAGGAACTGGCCACTTCTACTCATCACAAGACAGGTATGGAAGTACGAGGCACGTCGCTGAAGGCGGGGGAGATGCTTCCCAGCTCAGCCCAGGCCAAGGCGGCCAAGGCAGCTGCTCCGAATCCCCAGCAGTTTGCAAGCCTTCCCAGTAACCAAAGCTGGAAGCCATCCATCCATTGAGATCACGTCAAAAAGCACCTCCCCCCACTATGGACCCTGGGAAACAAACTGAGGGCTTCCGAGGGGAGGCGGGTGGGGGGATGGGCTAGCCCGGTGATGGGTATTAAGGAGGGCACGTATTGCATGGAGCACTGGGTGTTATATGCAAACAATGAATCATTGAACACTACATCAAAAACTAAGGATGTACTGTATGGTGACTAACAGAATAAAAAATTTTAAAAAAGGAAAAAAAGCACCTCCCCACTTCCAGGGCCGCGGGTAAGGTGACACGTGCCCCCGTTGGTACAGACGCCCACTTGTCTAGCAACAAGGCTGTGTCGCGGCTCTGCTGTGACTTTCCTGGGCCCTCTGCTTCCGTGGGCCCCTCTGCCTCCATACGAATGTTGCATTTTATGGCTGCACTGGTGTAAAGACAAGTACATTGATAGGATATGTTAAAGCACTTTCCTCAGCTTGAAAGGTTGTCTTTTTTCCTTTCTGATTTGAGGGAAGCAGAAACGCTTTCACGTTTTCCCTGGAAGTGTTCCGGAAGTAACTGGGGGAAGGTGTGTGCGTACCAGGGACGGGAATCCTTGGAGTGTTCTAGAGTCCTGCCTGCTACCCACGTGCTGCTTCCACGGCAGCCATTCTCCGGACCTGAAGGACTCCCGCACCACAGCTGACGGACGGAGTGCCGCTCCCCCTCATTCGGCCAGCGCAGTGGTGATGTCAGCGGTATTCCCTGGAAGCAGCCTGATTTCAACGTACAGTGCGTGTGGACCAACGGCAGCCCCATCTTCCCTACACCCGAACCCCCCGTATTGGTGAGAGACCACTCGCCACCGCTGGTACAAGCCTTCTGTAGGGCAATTCTGTAGTACAAACGAAAAACCTGAAACACACTCATGCTATTTCACTGATAAGTCCCACTTCAGGGATTAAAGCGCAGGTAACAATCAGAAATGCGCCCAAGGCCTCGTACATATATATAACCGTGTATCTCTGAGTTTTGTATAACGGCAAAAAAATTAGCAACAACCTGGGGCGCCTCGGTGGCTTAGTCGGTTAAGGGTCTGACTCTTGATTTTGGCTCAAGTCATGATGTCAGGGTCGTGAGATCGAGCCCTGCGTTGGGCTCTGTGCTTAGTGGACTCTGCTTCTCTCCTTCTCCCTCTGTCCCTCCCTGTGCTGCTTTTTTTTTTCTTTCTCTCAAATAAATGAATCAATCTTTAAAAAAATTAGCAATAACCTAACTACCTCACCTGAAAAGGAGGCCGATTGAAATTATTATACATAGGTATAACGGAATACAGTGCAATTTTTTAAAAATCATGATCTAGAAAAATTATTTAATAACATAAAAGGTTCACAATATCCTCCTAAGCAAAGTAACGAGATTATAAAATGGGGTGTGTATGTGTGGGGGTGTTATATAGATATATTGACTCTATCTCAAGTGGCTGTCTCTCTACGTTGGAATTATAGATATTTTGAAAAGTTTTATGTTTTTAGATGCTAAACATATAATACAATTTCATCACAAAATGACCAAACATAATTAAAAAGGAACTTTCCTATCAGGATTACTCAAGCACAGGTGCATTTGAGAGTATTTGTTCCCCAAGACCACCCCGACCGAAGTTACTGGCTGTTAACAGACCCTGTGCTAAGCACACGCGTGCAGAGGGTGACCGCTCTCAGTCGGGGCCAGCCTCTTGCTCTCCTGGGAGATACATGCTTCCCCAAAAGCCAGGGACACGCAGTCCCATCATGGGGCCATCCTGGAGTTGCGGAACTTAGTCTGTGCACACAGGCCCATCTGGACCCTGGCATTTCCCCACGTTCTGGCCAGTCTTCTCCCAAGGAGCAGGCGCTCGGCCGTTCCGTCACAGGGGCAGGGGAGAGGTATGGAATCAAAGGTCTTTGCGTTCCTATCAGGAAATCTGCAGGAAGACTGAGGCCCCCAAGTGACAGTCCCAAATTTGGGGCACTCACTGCTATAAAATAATGAGATTTATTTGTTTGCTAGGTGTAATTTCTTAAAATATTTAATTGAAGTATAGTTGGCATATAATACTATAATATTATATATGTAACATACAATATATATGTATATGTGTTACATATATCATTATATATAGTAAGTTACATAATTATATATATAATATTACATGTAACATACTATACATAATAATATGTTAATTTCAGGTGTAATGACCATCACAAGAAGTGTAGTCACCACCTGTCACCACACACAGTTCTTACAGTATCTCTGACTATATTCCCTACACTGTACTTTTTTCATCCCCACGACTTACTTATTTTATATCTGGAAGTTTGTACCTTTTAATCCCCCTCACCTATTGCTCCTATCCCCCCACCCTCCTCCCCACTGGTGTGAGTTTATTTTTAAAGTGAATAAAAAATAGGATCTACATTTAAATAAGTAACATAAAAAGTTGTAGCTTCCAAAGTCCCCATCAAGGGGCATAACGCAGAAGGAACGGTTAGCTGGACAGTCCAAACCTGGCCACGAAAGGGCTAAGCTGGACAGGTGCAGCTCGTCTGATGGTCCCTCTGGCCCAGCATCCCACTGGTCTGGGTGTGCTTTGACTGAATTCCTTCAGCTGGTTGAAGATGTCAATTTGCACTCCTTAGCTGAATGAATAAATCTCTAATTCTATGTAAAAACCATCGCCTTCAACGGAATCTTACCCCAACTCCACCATCGCTACAACTGCCGCAGACACACAAATGAATCGTGTCCGGGTTTGGAAGTCTGCCCTAAAGACCAGTAACGGGAGCTTCGCTGGACATCCACACACGTGCTCAGACACCGTGCTGGCCGCTCTCTGTAAGAGCCTCCGAAAGTGCTGAAGGAAACACCCCTCCCTGAGACGTGTCATTGCTGGCTGGCACCTCCCCGAAAGTCCTGTCTCACCTCACACGCATCTGGAGAGAGCATCCTTACGCTAAAACAGTCCCACCGGCCGGAGAGGCAGAGGGCATCATCCACCCCCGGGGAACACGGAATTTGCTGCTGAAACTTTACTATCCGAGCCATGAGCTTGTTTGACAAGGGTCTTCAGGGCAGAAAAATTTATCTTTCAATCGCCAAGCTTTTCCTTTAAAAAGGTTTTTCTTGCTCCAATGGTTTATTAACTTTTAGATATATAGATTTATTTTTTAAAAAAAAGGAAAGAAAATTAATATGCAGCATTACTCTTTGCCCCAGAACGTTACTACTAATGTCGCATATTTATAGAGACATCACAACAGAAAGGATCTTAGGAAATATGGATTGTAGTAGTAACACCTGGGGGGACACAGGCAACACAGGACTATCTCAGCCCACTTCTGTGATGCTCCAAGACCTAGAGAGGTGGGGCCTAGTTCCTGTACCCCTCCCCCACCCTGCCCTCTCAAGGGAACACTGGTGACAGCTGCAGAAACTGATGGATTGAGAGCTCATTAACATGCATCCATGGAGCTGTCACGGGGGTTTCGGCACTCTCCCCGTCTCAGGGAAAACCTGGTTTAGCGATGCTGGTCTTAACCATCAGAACAGAAGAGAACCCGGTTTCCCTGTGGGTGTTGTGCACCGGTCGGAGCAGGGCACACCTGGGGATGGGGAAGTCGCTCATCATGAGGGCCTGTGATCGTTTGTTCCAACCTTTTATTCTCTAGCTGAGCAGGAAGCAGGTGGAGGGGGGCATCCTCACAGTGGGGAAGCAAGGTGGGCGTGCACGGTCTGTGCTCCCTGAAATTGGGTAGAATGAGCTCCTGGTGACGTGGGAGGCTGTCGACTGGGGCATCTCGGGGGCGGCCACTTGTGAGAGCTGTAAGATGTTAAGTAATGTTCACTCGCCATGAGAGGAATGGAGTCTGCCACGAGGAGACAGGGAAGGCATCAGCGCTGGGCTCCGTGGGCACGGGTTCTGCTGTCGCTGGCTTGTGGGATTTGGGACACGTTACTTAATTGCTCTGAGCCATGGTTTCCTCGTTTGGAAGGATCATTTATACTCTCTGAACCTCACAAGGCCACTGTCTGTAAGTGAAAGCTGTGTGTGTAAAGGTGATTTTTTTTTTAAAGAGCAAAGTTCTATACCCACGCTGTCACTTCTAGACACGCATGTGGCTGTTTTATCGTAACCAAAATTAAGTAAAACGAAAAACCTAACTCCTCAGTCATACGAGTTACATATCAAGTACTCGCCAGTCACATGGGTTGGTTATTGCTATAATGGAAAGTTCTACTGGACAGTACCGCTTTATGCCACCCTTGGTTTATTAGCCTGGTTATTTTCCAGCAAAGTCTGCAAACCGCCACCTGATCGCTGACTCCTGCCACCAATTTTCTCTCACGTTGCCTCTTACCTTGACCATGGCCAAGGCTGTCCTCTTGTCTAGCTGGACTGACCCTTGCAAGAACCTTGCTTGGTTTCATTCCAAAGCTCAAACCTTGGTGAGGCGTGGAGGAGGGATGGGTGCTAGCATTCTGTGGGCTCTCTGCACCCACTCACGTCAGCGCCATCGTAGAGTCTAGGTTCTGGGCAGAAGGCCAGGGTTCGATCTGGTCCAATCAGCGCCTGACCCACTACTACAGGCACTTAATGCTTTATCATCACCTCTGAATCCTGGCATGGTGCGTGTGCAGAGGGCTGGGCAAAGGAACCCCACCCAAAAGACTAAAGAAGAAATAAATTCTCAGCTACTTGCTCCAGGACACACAGAGATGATACGACAGATGTCTTGTTCCCCAGCCAACTCCCTCCCGATTAAACAGATGGACGAACGCCCCATCCCGCCCAGTTTTTCATTCCCTAAGCAAAATCCACTCTGGTTAATTAACTCCACTCTGATCCTCCTTGCATTTCAAGCTAATCCAGTTAGTGATAGGTCAGAAGCAAAAGATTTCATTCACTTAGAACATAAAAAAGATTAAAAATCAAATAAGGACAAAAACCAGTACAAATTCCTCAAGTTCTTTCCCTATAAAAAGTAGGTCTCAAAATAAGGGGCATCGGTGACAGCTGATGCTAAGACGTCAATCAAACGACAATCAAGTTGGGTAAGAAACAGATGCACGGTTTTTGTCTACGGCGAGGACAATTCTCTCAAACAGCCTGGTGCTTAAGAGGGTGGGCTCTGGGGCTGGAAAGGCTGCGTTTAATGCTAGCTCTACAGCTTTACGGCTGGCACTTCGGCAAGGCAGCCGCCCTCTCTGTGCCTCAGTTCCTCGCTGCGGGCCGGCCAGGCGCGCTACCTGCATCGCAAGCGTCTGGTGAGGAGAAGATGAGTAATGCACAGAAAGCCGCTGAGCAGAGCCCGGCACGTAGCAGGCACCCCACCGATGCCAACCATCCTCTTCTGGACCCCAGAAGAGGCTGTCGGGACTCCACAGATGAGGCTGAAAGGAAGAGAGAGGCTTCCAGATCAGCTAGCCCCCCACAACACGGGGTGCAGGGACCTCATCTACAGCACCCTCCCAGATGCACATCTGGGCTCTGCCTGGACGTGGTGTGTGACACGCAGGGGGTGGGAATGGGGGTCCTTTGGCCTGGGAGTTTCCATCTTGAATTTTGGCCTCTGAAGCCCAACCACCTCCAGTGAATGTGAGTTCACTGAGCAGGAAAGCACGGCTTTTCATTTAGAATAGCTCTGTCCCTGCTCAACACGGCAGCCACTCAAAGCCCTAGAGACTGCGCAGGCTGTCTGTTTTGGGGGGCAGAGCTCAAACGTCCCTTAAAGCCCAGGCACAGGGCACTCACTCGGCACGTGCTCCTCTGTCACCCCCTTCTTGGGGCTCTGCCACTTGCCAGCATCCCTCGCTGGGAACCCTGGGTCTCACTGCAGAGGCAGGTGGCCTAGTTTAACACATTCAAAGAGGAGAAATCTGCTTTTTTTTACTTTACTAGTTTGGTTTTTTTTCCCTCAAAGAATCTCAGGGCTCTATAGTCACTGTGGGTCAATATAACATTAATCAAACCGTTGGCCAATTTTTCTCCACTGGATTCTTAATTTTTCTGACATAGTAGAGACAGAACAAAAGTCTCTGCAGAGATAGTCTCCTTCTGACCCCACAGAAAGGTCACAAGGCTTTCAAGATGAGCAAACTTAAGGTCTCAGACTAAGGAATTCCAACTTGTCAATGACAGGACTTTCCCTTGAAACTGAAAGTCTCGTCTTCTGTATAAATCTCTCCTTTCAGCCCTCCCCAGCTCCCAAGGGAGGCTGCGCACGAGGGGCCAGGCGAGGCTGTCCCCTTGGCGAGCTCCCTTTCTCAGAGACCCTCTGCAAACGGCATGAACTGGAGGGTTTGTTGGGGCTGGGGACGGTTCTCGGCAGACCTGTGACACGGGACCCAGAGGGTACACTCTACAGCACACCGTAAGTCTCTAATCTGGAAATGGCAGTGGTTCTACCAAAAAAGAAGACATTAGCTCTGGTCTCACAGGGTACAGAGAGTTTAGAACCCAAGGAGCGACGACGTCTCAGGATTTTCAGAGCCTCCACTATGTGACTCCCTGCCTGCTCATTCCACCACTATGAAAGCCTGGAGTCAAAAAGCCTAAAGCTCTTCCATGAGTCTACACCAGGGTGTGGGCACGGGAGGGATAAAAGGGGCCTCCATTAGCCGGGATGGTTTTCTACCGTAGATATAAATATGCCACAGATCCCCCTGACTCTCCCTAAATGGACATTTGAAAGGTGAGTGACAGAAACACGTTCCATGTGGACACCCAAGTCTGAGAGAAGAGAATGCGCGGAGCCGGGTTATTTCTTCCTCCCTTCCTGAGAGGGCCCTGGCGAGCAGGACGTGGGCTGCACAGAGACCGCAGAACAGGGAGCCCGCCAGCCCTTTGGCTTCTGTTTCTGCTCCACGGCCTCTCAGCCTTGAGTCTTGGGGTGAGTGACTAACTCTCGGGGAGCGTCCACCTTCCCTGGTGTAAAGTAAGGACGGCAGTACGCTGCCTCCGCGCCGGGCCTGCAGGGGCCCCACAGAGCAACGTGAATGACCCGAGCACCGCAGGCCGGCGTCTCCACATGCGGGTTCACGGTCAAGTGTGTGGCGCGTGGCGGAACACCAAGATCCGTCCGTTTTGGATGGAAGGACTTTCAAGGTAAGTGGACCTGCAGGACAGCCCCACAGATGCCAGGCGGGAGCCCGGGGCCAGCAGTGTGAGCCAGGCCTGTAAGAGCTGCCGGAGGAAGGCTCGGGAGAGAGCTCCGGGGGCAAATTCGCCATTGTACAGCACGGGATGCCGCAGACACGAGGGTCCCACTCGCTCTCTGCAGCTCCCAGAGCTCGGCGGCCTCAACTGCTGCTTCTTCCTCCTGAAGACTTTTTACCCCCTCCTCCTGCGCTCTCAGAAATGAAGAATATGAACCCCTTAACTTCCAGAGTGAGTCCATTTATGCTCCCCTTCTACCTCCCTCCTATCACATCCCTCCCGACAGTCCTTTCCTGGGAAAATACTGAAAAATAACAGAGTTCTTCTAAACATCCATCACCGTTAGGGTTATTATTATTATTTTTAAAGATTTTATTTATTTTAGAGATGGAGAGAAAGTGAGCACACAAGTGGGAGTGACAGAGGGAAAGAGAATCTCAAGCAAATTCCCTGCTGAAGGTGGAGCCCAACCAGGGGCTCGATCCCACGACCCTGAGATCCCAACCTGAGCGGAAACCAAGAGTCGGATGCTCAAACGACTGTCCCACCCAGGTGGCCCAGTATTATTATTTTTGTCTAGCTGTTGGCTCCCCTCCTCAGCCAGATGCCCCTGTGGGGAGAAACAGCCCACACATGAGGCAGGATGAGCTGGCTGCACTGAGCTCCTGATTCTTTCCGACTAACCCTTCCTGAGCCACCAGAGAAATCATTAACCAACGTGGGACTTTCTTCCCCTCACTTATCCCTTTACCTAGAACGTTTCAAGCAGAGCTAATCCTCAGCCTGACCGTGCTTCAGAAGGGTGCAGTCCAGCCAGCGAAAGCTGAGTTTTGGCAGAATGAAACAGCAAAGCCGAAGCAAGACCTTGGTTTCTCCTAGAAACCCACCTCTACGTCCACTGGGCCCTGGGTCATTTACGTCAACGTGTGATCAACCACCAGGGAAGCCACAGCATGTGGAAAAGTCCCACAGCTCGTGCGTTTCAGACCTCAGGGATGTAGCCTGGACACTCTCACGGGCAGAGCAGAGAACCCGAGGAGAATCACGCACAGGTCTGCTCTGATTTCTTTCTGCATCTACCCCAGCTTGCATCCCACCGGCCGCAGCAAAACATGCAGCCAACCTCAGAAAGGCATGGGTGGGTAGACTGCTACCGAGGGAAAGCAGCAGAACGGCAAAGGGCCTTTCACGCCAGAGGCTGGCCTCGGTCTCCCGAAGGCTCAGCAACTGGACTTCTCTGCTGTAAAGTCACGTAGGAGAAGAACGTATTTGACAAACGAAATGAAGACAGCCTTCTTGTGCATACAACCCCACACGACGTTCACCAGGAGGGGACCCACAGGATCCTGCAGCAGCAGGGGCCTCGCTAATTAGTGACCCCACCCCGTCCCTCTGTGGGGAGGACACTGGGATCCAGAGCCATGCTGGGAACTGGCTGAGTTCCTTCTGGAACCAGGAGGGCAGAGGGAGCCTCGGATCACAGGAGAGAAGCAGCAGAAAGTGCCGGCTCTGCTCAGACCAGCATGAACCTCAGCGGACACCCCGTCTGGGCACCAGGGATGAGGCCCCCCGGCCCTCCGGCCCTCTGCAGCGCACAGGCACAGGCTGTCGGGAGACGCGGGGGGATGGAGGCGTGCACACTCTTCCGGGAAAGGTGACTTCCACAACTCATCAAACCAGGCTTAGGATGTGGAGAACCACGGAAAGGGGAACTCAAGAGAAACCTGAAACTAAAGAGAACTGTCCCCAGGCCACACGGCTCCTCCTCCCTGAGCTCCGGCTCCTCACAGGCAAGGTGTCCCTTCCCCGCCTTGCTGCCTCCCCAGGCCCCTTAACCTGGACCCAGAAACAGAGAGAGGCACTGGGGAGGCTGAGAAAGTTCTCGCTCCAACGTGTCACAGGACAGCCTGTGGCTGAAGGGTGACCACTCGTGTTGCCCCGGCCACGGCGCAAAGCCCAACCGCTGCCCCAGTTCTGGCTTCTAAATACAGCCCCTCGCACACCAGCAACACCACCTAGGATCACAGAGCTCTAGAAACAAAGGAAACTTCAAGGTACACACCCAGTCATTTTATAGATGGGGATTTTACAGATTATACAGTTGGGAAGTTGGGAAGAACCTGTCCCGAGGGAGAGATCCGTGGCCTTGCCAGGTAACGGGCGTGATTTCTAGGCACGGAGTGCTTCCAGTCAAAAGGCAGTGGTGTAGGTGCACACAGAACCCACGTCTATTCACAAGCTACACAGGCAGATGTCCGAGGAGGCAGGACTGCTTCCGTGTCCCAGTGCCTGGCACAGCGCTGCGGGGGACAGGTGCTCGGAAAGTACTTACTCGAAGGAGGACTGATGCCTTAGGAGGGGTTATGTAAAGTGAACCTCACTCCCCTGTCTCCAGTGTCACTGCAAAGGACACTACTGAGGTGGCAAGAGCCGCTGGAGGCTGTGCAGGGACAAAAGGACCCAGGCTGCGAATCCAGAATGGTAGTCCTGCTCTGGGACAGGTCCGCTGTGGCAAGTGCCAGAAGCCTGTGCTCGAGCTGCCGCAAGTCTGGGGTCCAGCTGGGGACCTGGCCCCAGCCCAAGCCGAAGGTGCCCCGGGCCTGCAGGGGGACAATGGGATCGTCCTTCTTGGCAGACACGTTTCCCTGGAGCACATGCACTTTCCTTACTGTGGTGAGGAGACCCCCAACTGCATCTTCCCACGACTCCTTCTCTGGCTCACGGGAGAAGTGAGTGCGAAAGCCCTGTGCCTCGGGTCTGCGGCAGCAGCCAGGCCAGGGCGGTGAGGTGGGGCCGGCTGTGACCGCAGGGCTGGCACGCCTGACAGATGGGAGGGGGCGTCCCTCGCGGCATGGCAGGAGAAGCAGCCCGGGGCCAGGAGCTGTCACTGAGGTGCCGCATTCTGGTGTCGGCCAGCCCCCACCTTCTCCTTGTGTGCACACCGCACCCCGGCTGATCCCGGCAGCCGGACATCTGACACCTTCCCTGCAGGGGAGCTTGGCCCCCTCTCCTGTAAGCCATGGCCACGTCTGCCTGGAGCAGAGCAGAGCCCGTGAGCAGGTGGCCATGCCGGCTCAGAGGCCGTGCTCTTGGCAGAGGCTAACTTAACCAGCTGGCTGTCAGTGGCTTGTGAAGAAGGCTTCCTCAGTATAGGATGGGGGGACAGAGACCTGGCAGGTCAGGGATCCGGGGCCACCACACAGCATGTTCTCAAGAGAGATGGTAGTCACCTCTCGTGACAGACTCTTTTGGGGAAGCCTCTGGCCAACACGGTTAGGGCCTAAGCTTTGATCAGTGTTTACTGTTGTTATTGAACCAGAAGGGTCGGACAGGATGGGAAGTACAGGCGGGACAGTGTCGGCTGCCCCAGCGCCCCCATGAGGAGCTCCCAGCCTCAGTCTCCACGGCAGCTCCTGGGGAAAGCCCGGGAAAAGGGTGAGTAAGCCAGCTCATCAGTTACGGAATGAGTCCCCTCGACGGGCCTCCCTGGTCCCATCCCCAGGCCTCCCTGGACCCATCCCTGGGCTCACCTGGATAATGAAGCCAGTGGAAGAACACTGCCTGACCCAGAGACTGAATTTCCGCTTTTTCCTCTTCCGGAGTTCCCGCTCCGTGCATGTGGCAATGAACACAGGGTCCTCGTCAATCAGGGGTTCGTGTAGCACCTGTCAGGAATGAAACAGCAGAGATGCCCACGGAAGGTGGAGTGAGCTCAGGGGGGTCATCAGATCTGTGTTCAAATCGAGTCTGTGCCTTTGACCAGCTGGGTGACCTAAGTCACCTTACCTCTCTGATCCGGAGTCTCCTTATCGGTAAAAGGGTAACATCTACACCAGTGTTTCGGGGAGGACAAAGTAAGAAACCGTATGCAAGGGACTCAGACGGGCCCTGACTTACAGCAAGCATTTAGTAAATGGAAATTTAAAAAGTAATTTTGTTTTTATTTTACATATTTATAAAACAATACATACTTAATGTATATATTTATATATTTTTAACATATTTATAATTATTGTATTACAATTTATAATAATTATTAGTGGCCTAAGGTCCCCCATGCAAACTCTTACTTGCTAGAGGGATCTCCAGGGGTCCTGACTCCTAGCTGGGCATGCCCCACATAACCTTCCTGCTGGACATCTCCAACTGTTAAAGTCCTTTCCCTCAGAGATTCAAAATTAATCTACATTTAATCTGAGCCTATTGATCTGACTTCTGTCCCTGTAGGAAACAAAGAAAAATACATACTCTTTCTTTAGGTATTCAAGACCGCTCACACACTGGCCCACAACCTTATTTTTTTTTAAATAATATTTTTTATTATATTATGTTAGTCACCATACAGTACATCCCTAGTTTTTTATGTAAAGTTCCACAACCTCTTTTTTCCCCTGGGGCTGAACCATCTCTTCTTAAAACCTGCCCTGAAATGAACTTGGTGTCTTGTGGCCTTGTCTCCATGACCCAGGCTCTGGCTTTCCTCCATCCACACTGTTGTGTCCTTCTGGACACGGCATTTCCAAGACAATTTTTAAACTTATTTCACCTATTTCCATTTCTTTATAACATGGTTATAAGATGTTTTCAGTGGCAAGACTATAAAGTAAAAAGAAATGGCCTAACAAAACCAGGCACCACAGGGTGGTCAAAGTTTTGTTTCTTCAAGCTAAAGCTTTTCTGGGGAGACTTTTGGGTAAATTTAGGAATCTGCTACACTTCTTCCCTCAGTCTTATTTCAAGCTCAATTAGAATTGGCATGTGTGTCTGAATTTCACTGAAATGAAGACCATGGGAAATGATAGGATTCCAAGACCTCTACCCCATACCCTAGATCGGGGGCCAGCAAACTATGGTAGAGTCTAGCTCACCGCCTGCTGTAAATAAAGTTTTATTGGGATCTGACGTATTGTCAATGGCTATTCCTGGACTACAGCAGCAAATTGGACAAGACACAGCAGAGACCATCTGGCCATTGACAGAAAAACTACCAACCCCTGCTCTCCCCCAGTGCTTTTGGAACTTTAATGAACAAACTAGTCACCCAGGGTCTCCCTAAAGGGGGAATTCTGATCTAGTCGGTTTGGGGCAGGGCCCGAGCTTCTGCATTCCCGACAAGCTCCCAGGTGATATCAGAACGCACTCTGACAAGGGCAGACTGGAGGACAATACTTACCAACTGAGACTCGGACAGTACCCTCCCACCCTTCCATTAAGGCTCCCCTGAATTCCTTCCAACAACAGACCTGCTGTGTTCAGTCTGGCCCCAGACTGTTCTGTTGCTGGAAGCATGCAGACGTAAAACCTGGCCTCCCTGTCTTGTGCTCACGAAGGGGAGGGCTGGAGAAGCTCCCCAGCCACAGTGCCTTCCCAGGCCCTCACGCCTTGCCGACTCCATGGGCTCATAAAACATTCAAAGCCCCATCTGGAACCACTGTAGCAAAATGGACAAGTCCCATACACTGTGAGGACACAGAATGGGGGGGGAGGGGCAGGGGAGATGGCAGAAAGAAGTCCTTTGGCTGCCTGCCTGTTCCCTACTCAACTACCCCAGCTCAAGAAGCAGGTCCTACTCATCCCTCCGCGAGGCCACAGTACCTAAAACTGCCCTCACTCCCACCTCTGGTCCGTGTGCATTTACACAAAATCAGCCGCGCATTTATGTCTCATCATATCCCTCAGCAAACACGCTGCATGAAAGATGCACGTGCCAGAAACCACTGCCTCCTCCTCCGGGCTGCTGGCCGGCCTGCAGCTCTGCCACCCAGCTATTGAGTCCCCTGCTCTGTGGGACAAGCTCATTCTGGGGAGTAGAGTGGTTACGGCAGACGAAAGACAAAGCATCCATTTACCTACTTGCATAATTGCTCCCCGAAAATGTTCTTCTAACGAATGTGTCCCCAGTTTTGAGGAAATGCAGCATCTCCCCTGCATCTGTGTATAAACATGCGTGTGGGCACGCGTGCACATGCACACAAACGCACGCACACACACACAACACATGGCCACGTGGGCTCCTGTTAGACCCTGAGAAGCATCGGATTTCTGAAGGCTCCATGAAAGGTCTAAACTCATCCCAGAGGGTCACATTTGCTGGAACAGAAAGGCTGCAGAGATGACAGGACAGAGGCCGTGTGTGGTTTGCGAGGTGAGTGTGCCTTCAAGGGTGGAGTGTGTGTGAGGGAGCGGGATGCGGAGCAATGTCCGGGAGCAGATCGACCCACACGTCTGATGGAGAACCGGGCCAACGGCCCTCGCCAGGCAGCGTGCAGACCCTCCACCGGGGCCCCGAGGCTCCAGGGCGGCAGAAGGCTACTCTCAACCAAACGCACTGCTCGGTCCCCTTCTACCTGAGCAAACGTTCCAGAGCCTAAACAGGCACTTTTCAGGGGAGAAAAAGTGGAAAACCAGGAAACCTTTAGAATTTCCAATCAAGGATCAGAACAGGAACCTTTTCTACGAGGCAGGGGCGTCTCTGAGAAGAGAGTGAGCGCAGGAACCAAGCCCAGTGTGGCCAATGCCAGGGGCTGAAGGAAAGCGCCCCATCCCTGGGGTAGCTCATGGGAGGCTACGGTCCTGTTCCACACAGAGAGGCTAGTGCTTTCAGGTTCACATGGGGTCAAGCTGCTTACCTCCAACGGAAGGGGTACAAGGACTTGTAGGAACCCCCGGCTAACAGGAAGGCCCAATCACGTTCAAACTCCATCACACACCGCAGCTCATGAGTGCATCTCATTGACCCCGCTCCTGCCTGTTCATCCAGGGCTGGCTCAGCGGGCCCACAGTCAGGGGGCAGACGGAAAAGGAGAATTCCACCTGATTATCAGCCCACTAGAAAACTGGTCCAAGGGATCTTTGCCTTTCCTGCTGCCTCGTGTTACTGTCTGTGGGGCGGAGTGTCCCGGGTATTCTATTTGCCCCCAAGATGCACTTTCCATCCTTCCCACCCTGTACTGCAGCCCGGAGGCCAACCTCTTATAAGCCACACCATCCAGGCCCCTGGCCCAGCGCTGGGTTTGTTTGGCCAAGTTGGAGGCAGGAGCAAGACCTAGGCCCCTGCCTGCCGGCGCCGTCACTTCTGTGTTCCTCTCTCCCCACTGGCCCACAGCTGATCTCGGAGTCCCACTGTTGCTACCAGCCTGGTCATGTCCCCGCACCCTGACCACATGGTGTCCATAGTCCCCACATCTAATCCTCTTCAACTGCCTGTCTAGAACACAGGATTTGCTTCCTGCTGAGGTCCTGACCAACAGAGCGCACTGAATACAAAATGGTAGCAAAAAGAAAACATAACTTCACAAATACAAAGGTAAAAATAAAAATCAAATACAAAGTCTATTAAAAAAAAAAAGAAGAAAAGTCTTTAGGAAAAAAAAAACCTAACATGACCAGGGACCACTTCTCCGAACTGAGACTTATCTTAGGACCTTTTCTCAGCCTTGTCAATTGGATGGAAAGAAAAGATGCAAGGGCAAGAATAAAGCAAGTGTGTCTCCAGGCTCTTGGTGGCTGTGGCCTCCTCGCGGTGCATCTGAGCCATCCAAGGGAGAGGGCAGAGCTGCCCATGGGAGCTGCAGTCCAGCTACTGCTGGCTTGGGAACGTGCTGGGCCCCCTGAGGGCTCCCATGTCTGGGGTGGGAAGGGACGGGCCCTTTTTTTTGCTAGCGGGCACTGCCGTGTGCCCACAAGCTACTCCAGGCTCCAGAGACACACACACACGCGTGGTGATCGCCCTGGGTAGGGGTCTCAGGTATCTGACACTGCAGTTTCCAAAGGCAGACAGCACGAGACCAGCTCACAGTAGCACACCACAAACAGGAGTATAACCCTGGATAAGCCTGGCCTAGTCTAGGGGCTAGAAGGGTCCCCAGCAACCTCATCTTTATGCTGTTAAGTATCAATCATCCAAGCAGCTGGTTGGTTGCTTCTTGAGAGATACTCAGCCAGAGCGAGCCCACAGCCTCTTCTAGTAGCTGTTCAAAAGTCTGGCCCCAAGGATGGTCAGAATATTGTCTTTTCCCATTGCATCCAGCACGCATGTCTCTGGTCTGGTTCATTTTCAACCAAGCGAAATAAAAAATAACGTGCCCAGCCCTGTATCTGGTCCTGCGGGGCCCGGGTAAGGCAGGACTTGTGTCCCCGAAAGATCCCACCTCCTGTTTGGAAGGTAAGAGGCACCACTGGGGATAAGAAAGAATGGCACTCAGCTGCCGTATAAATACTGCGGGAATTCAGGAAACCAGCATGGGAAGGTGGGCCTCGCACTGGGTCCTGGAGACTGGGTAAATCTGCTAAGGCAGAGAGAAGAGGGAAAAGCTTCCGGGAGTCAGAAAGAGCAGCGCCAACACCTGGAAATCATAACGAGCCCAGCATATTCACAGAACAGCAGGGGGAGTGCTTCCAGAGACTGTTAAAAGCTCCCACAGACCTGAAATAGGGCGACATCTTCCCCCACAAAAACCCTGTGATTTTCAGCTGTGCAGGGAAAAAGGCAAGATAGTCGGGGAAAGAGAGAAGATCAAAAAGAATTTGAGGTTTATGAAGAAGGCCCTTAAAGGAAAAGCACGAGGAAAAGTAGGTGGACCAATGGCTCTTTAAACGCACAAATAAAAATGATGTCGATTTTTATTTCCGCACTGAAGGGGTCAAATGGAATTGGGCTCCCGTGGGCCAAAAACTTCCCAAAGTTTTGGTTAGAGGCATCCCAGAAATAAGCCACCTCCTCGGTCTGCTAGACCACGACAGCAGTTTTGAGCACGTTTCTGAACCTGGTATCTCCCCGCAGCCAAGGGTAGTGGCCTCACGTCAACACCAGAAGGCAGGGGCTCAGGAGCTGAGAGCAAACAGAGCCTTCTAGAACCAGGGAGGGAAGCTGGGGAGGGGGGCCATAACAGCTAGGTGGGGGGCTCTATCAAACGCTGGCCCAAGGGCTCCGCCTGTGCCACGTGGACCCCAGCACCTGAGACTCCTGGTTACCTGAAGAGGGCGGGACATCCTGGCCTTCCCTTAGCCACCTACAAGGCTTCAGCCCCTTTCACTGCTAACAGGGGGTACGTACTCAGAGAACACAGGACAGTTACAATTAGAGGTTCTTCTCAATAGAAGAAAATTAACATTAGCCTGGAAACACGGAATCTGGAAAGCCAGCATCGTTAAGGGGAGGGAGGAGGATGCGGGGGAGGAGGAGGGAAACCGGGTCAGAGCAAATCCCTGCTTTCTGACCTCTCTGTGCCTCGGAGCTGCGAGTCTGGGGTTTGGGGGGAGAGCAAGGGCGCCCTGCGGCTAAAAGCGGGCTGGGGGGCTACCCTCCAGGAGGCCCAGGGGCAGTGGAGACCGGGCCACCCGCCCGCAGGCCTCACCTGGGTTTGGGAAGGCCTGAAGGCAGAGTCGAAGCCGTTCTGCAGGGAGTCGAGGAAGGGCTGGACCTTGTAGAGGCCGTGCGTGGTCTGGCTGGAGCGGAAGGCCACCACGTGGAAGTACTTGAGGATCTTCTCGAAGCGGGCCTGGCTCATGACGAGGGCGAGACTCCTGTTGCTGTAGAAGCCGCCGCTCCAGATGCTGAGGACCGACTCGCAGTGGGAGATGCTGGTGGAGATCATGTAGCCCAGGAACGCCTTCATCTCCGTCAGCGTCACCTCGGCCCAGGCGCCGTCGCTGCCGAAGCGCTCCTGGAACTTCTTGGCGTACATGTTCGTCTGCACCACCATGTTCTTGAGCACGTTGTCCGGGACAAAGAGCTGGAAGAAGTCCATGGCGCTAGCGCCGGGGGGCATCTTTCGCGTTGGACCTGAAACAGAGGCGGCCGGAGCGGGGGTTGGCGGCGGCAGGCACTGCACGCGGCCGGGCGGGCGCCGGGGCTCCGCGAGGTGCCCTTCCCCGGCCGCGCCCCCCTGCGAGCCCGGGTCCCGGGTCCTCCCCGCACCGCGCCCCCAGCGTTCTCGCCCAGCCCGCACGAACGCCGCCCCGCAGGAAAAGGGACGCGCGCGGCGGAAGGCCACCCACGCAAGACGCACCGAACCAGCCCCGAGGCCTGACCGTGACTTTCAAGCTTCACCTTTCTTGTAAAGGAAGGTGACTTCTCTAAGAATACTTTCACCCCTCGGGGCCCGAAATGCCCACCCAGGGGAGACTGCAATCTTTCTGTCCTGGAACTCCCCACGTGGCAACTTGAAATTTATTGCTGAATCACTCTGAAGGGGCATAAAAACCTCACAATTCTTGAGAATGCAGGGACAGCCACTTGAAATACACACACACACACACCCTTAAGAGATATGGCTTTCAATTCCATATAGTGACTTAAGCCAGGCTAACAGTATGTAGAGATTTGTAAGAAAAAAAATTTTTTTAATGATTTATTATATTATGTTAGTCACCATACAGTACATCCCCGGTTTCCGATGTAAAGTTCGATAATTCATTAGTTGCGTATAACACCCAGTGCACCATGCAATACGTGCCCTCCTTACTACCCATCACCGGTCTATCCCACCCCCCCCCCCAGGCCCTCAGTTTGTTTCTCATAGTCCATAGTCTCTCATGGTTCATTCCCCCTTCTGATTACCCCCCCTTTCTTTATCCCTTTCTTCCCCTACCGATCATCCTAGTTCTTATGTTCCATAGATGAGAGAAATCATATGATAATTGTCTTTCTCTGCTTGACTTATTTCACTTAGCATTATCTCCTCCAGTGCCGTCCATGTTGCAGCAAATGTTGAGAATTCATTCTTTCTGATAGCTGAGTAATTTTCCATTGTATATATGGACCACAACTTCTTAATCCAGTCATCTGTTGAAGGGCATCTCGGCTCCTTCCACGATTTAGCTATTGTGGACAATGCTGCTATGAACATTGGGGTGCATATGGCCCTTCTCTTCACTACGTCTGTATCTTTGGGGTAAACACCCAGTAGTGCAATGGCTGGGTCATGGGGTAGCTCAATTTTTAACTTTTTAAGGGACCTCCACACTGTTTTCCAGAGTGGCTGTACCAACTTGCATTCCTACCAACAATGTAGGAGAGATCCCCTTTCCCCACATCCTCTCCAACAATTGTTTCTTGCCTTGTCAATTTTTGCCATTCTAACTGGCGTAAGGTGGTATCTCAGTGTGGTTTTGATTTGAATTTCCCTGATGGCTAATGATTTTGAACATTTTTTCATGTGTCTGTTAGCCATTTGTATGTCTTCATTGGAAAAGTGTCTGTTCATATCTTCTGCCCATTTTTTGATTTATTTTTTTTTAATCTTTTTTAAGTAATCTCTATACCCAACTTGGGCCTCGAACTCACGACCCGAGACCCAGAGTGGCATGTTCCACCGACTGAGCCAGCCAGAGATAACTCTTCAGGAGACAGGCTTTGCAATTTCTTTCTTTTTTTTTTTTTTTTAATGATTTTTTATTATATTATGTTAGTCACCATACAGTACATCCCCGGTTTCCGATGTAAAGCTCGATGATTCATTAAGGCTTTGCAATTTCAAATAAAAGCTATGCACATTCTTCAAAATTTTAAACCCCCCCCTTTCTCTACTACTGATTTAGGCAGTCTCTGAAAAACAGGTTCACAGCAAAGTAAGACAATGACAAGACAGCCCACGTCTTAAATCAGATAGATTCAGGAGCCGAAACCCTGAATTTACTTGTAGCTAACTGCACAGTCTTAGAGAAGTATCTTCGTCTGCCCCACGTGGAAGATGGAACACCTGCTTTGCAAGGCTGCTGGGGAAATTTGGAAACCTTCACTGAGACATTATCAACAGAAATCCTGTGACTTGGGCTGAGGGCTTTCGATGCTCTGCCCTCATTTTACAGAAGAAAAAACTGAGGCCAGAGAGCCAAGTGGCCACCATAGTCACGGTCACAAACAATTTCCTGGTGCCACTGGCACCTAACTGCTCTTGGCCACGAGCTGCCGTGACACCGAGGCCCAGAGTCAGAGGGGCCCCGGGTAGCAAGGACAGCCTGCAGCCCCACACCCACTCTTAGTGGAAATCACTGTATTTCAGCGAAGACTTACAGACTCTGGTGGGTGAAGCCATAAATTATTCAGGGGTAGCTCTCCAAGAGGAGGAAAACCAGCATTTTAATTGCTCCATCATGCTGAGTAAGCAGAATGAAATTTTCTCTTCCAAAAGTTATCTTTCAAGTAATTTTGCCTCCCAGGCTATTGCAAAACGAATTCTCACAGCAAACTCTGCCCTGGCCAACTGCTCCAGGAAGCAAGTGGGAAGTAGCCGGCTCCCTCTCTTCTGTTTAGTTTGGACTTACAAACATCCTTCGCAGCCTCCTTCAGCTGCGTGATGCTGCATGTCTGAGAAGTGCTGGCACAGGCCAGTCACTGGGAAGGAAGGAGAGAGGAGGAGACGGAGGGGAGAGGGGGAGAAAATGCCATTCAGAAGATTCAATCCATATCACCAACTTTCTAATATGACCATTTCATGATACGGCCCTGGGGGTGGGCAGCACCCCCAGCCAAGATAAGCCTCTCTTACATTTGATTCATTTATAGGAGCTTTTGCAGATATTACCCCATGTGATCCTCCCGACATCCTCGTGAAGCATCATCCCCTTCTGCAGGTGAGGAACGAGATGCTCAGAAGTCTAGGGACACAGCCCCAGGTCACTCACTTCTAAGCGCCTTACAGTTAGGGTGACCTTCGTCCCAGCTGGCCCAGAGCCAGTCCAAGAGCACCAGCTGCCTGCTGTAATTATTCAACAGCGTCCCTTCTGCTCTCACCAGTGGGCAAGGAGGAATGTGGCTGTTCTTTGCACACACAACTTAAGCCAGGTGCGTGGTTTCAAACCCCACCAGCTCCCTCCCCCTCTGCCTTGCACACATTTCACAGTGGGTGATGTAGGTCTACAGTGCACAGCCAGAGGAACTCTGAAGGGAAAGGGGTACCTGCATTGCAAAAAATGCGAAGGCGGCATGGGACCGGGGGTGGGGATGGGGGCAGGGTGGTAGGGAGGACCCGGAGGAGGAAGAGCAGGTGTGCGTGCCCTTGGCGTCTGGGCTGGGGGTACAGGGCTCTGGAAGTTGATGGTGTCGATGATGCATTGCCAGGTCATAAACTCCTGTAATCGTCTCCCTCCTCTCCCCCTCTTCACTCCCCTCCCCACCCCACCACGTCACCTCTCAAAGCCCCATCACCATCGCCCGTCTGGATCCCTCAGCCTACAGGGGATCACCTGTCCCCTCACCCCCAGGATGCCCCAGCAGGCCCGCAGACCCAGAGTAGCATTAAGAATGGCTCAGTAAGGGGCGCCTGGGTGGCTCAGTTGGTTGAGCGTCAGGCTCTTGGTTTCAGCTCAGGTCATGATCTCAGGGTGGTGGGATGGAGCCCTCCATCGGGCTCTGTGCTCAATAGGGAGTCTGCTGGAGATTCTCTTTCTCCCTCTGCCTCCCCAGTCTCTCTCTCTCAAATAAATAAATAAATAAATAAAAACAACAACAACAAAAGAATGGTTCACTTATGCTCAGATCCCCCAAAGAGATTCCCCCATCACCCCAAGCTAGGAACTGACACCTCTTTTCAGGAGTGACTACAAAAGATGTCCTGTTTAGAAAGGGGACTGTAACACAAGGGCAGGTGAACAGTGAACACTCGAGTGTCGTATGATCCTGGGAACAGAAAGCAATAAGACCCGATACTTTCTCCCTGGGAGTTCTCAGTGTAATGACAGCAGCAGACAGCAGAGAGTGACCCAGTGACCACCCCCCCCCAAAAAGGGACCTGAATCCAGATCCTGGGGAGGTGAGGTCTGAGAGGCCCCCTGGAAGAGCCGCATAAGGTGGCTTTAAAGACTGGTGGCTGCACCACTCTGGAAAACCGTGTGGAGGTCCCTTAAAAAGTTAAAAATTGAGCTACCCTATGATCCAGCCATTGCACTACTGGGTGTTTACCCCAAAGATACAGACGTAGTGAAGAGAAGGGCCATATGCACCCCAATGTTCATAGCAGCAATGTCCACAATAGCTAAATCGTGGAAGGAGCCGAGATGCCCTTCAACAGATGACTGGATTAAGAAGTTGTGGTCCATATATACAATGGAATATTACTCAGCAATCAGAAAGAATGAGTTCTCAACATTTGCTACAACATGGACGGCACTGGAGGAGATAATGCTTAGTGAAATAAGTCAAGCAGAGAAAGACAACTATCATATGATTTCTCTCATCTATGGAACATAAGAACTAGAATGATCAGTAGGGGAAGAAAGGGATAAAGAAAGGGGGGGTAATCAGAAGGGGGAATGAAACATGAGAGACTATGGACTATGAGAAACAAACTGAGGGCTACAGAGGGGAGGGGGGTGGGGGAATGGGATAGACCGGTGATGGGTAGTAAGGAGGGCACATATTGCATGGTGCACTGGGTGTTATACACAACTAATGAATCATCGAGCCTTACATCGAAAACCGGGGATGTACTGTATGGTGACTAACATAATATAATAAAAAATCATTATTAATAAAAAAAAAAAAAAAAAAAAAAAAAAATAAAGACTGGTGGCTGCAAAGTCCTCAGCCCCCCCGTGGAGTGGGGGCAGGGAGATTACGGAGTATCTCAGGCAGTGAACATCTCCTGCAAAGGCTGTGTGACCACAGCAAACGTCCCGCATTTAGCGGACCGCACAAAAGAGAAGCCTGGCTGCAGACACGGAGGGGCACAGGACCAGGACCCCCACCCCCTCACAGGAGTGTGCAGGGCTGTAAGTGCCACAGATCACGCTCATGCTTTAGGAGGAACCGCCTGGACTGTTCCCGAAGCCACTGAGCTCAGGCAGGGACCTAACTGAGGGGTGACCACAGCAGCTTTCTCCTCCGGCTCCCTCAATCCCTAGGGCCAGAGCCTCCACCAGCCAGCGGCCTCATCGATGTATCGTTTCCATTTGTACCAGGACATGAGCTAGGCTGGTATCTTAAACCACACATGTCCAGACTGAAACTCCAGATCCCTCACTGTCCTCTCCCTTTTGGCTCCTCTCCACCAACCCCCTCCAGTTACTTCAGCCAAAAACCTGAACCACCATGGATTCCTCTCCTCCCCGCACCCCCACATCCGGCCCGCCAGCACGTCCCACCACCTCCACCTCTACAGTGCGTCATCAGCCACCCACTGCACCGCTCTGGCCCAGGCGGCCACTACCTCTGGCCTAGAAGACAAAAACGGCCTCCCCCAAATGATTCATAGCAACGAGAAAAAATTTTTTTAAAGAATATAAACCAGATCACAACACTCCCTGCTTAATTAAAACCCTCCTGTGACTTCCCACTGCGCTTAAGGCAAAGCACATTCCTTATCAAGGGCTCAGGGCCCTGCGTGCCAGGCCACTCTCCAAGGCCAGGCAAGCAGGTGTGCAGACAGAGCTGGGGGCAGGCCCGGGCCCTGGCAAGCCCCTTCCTCCCCAGGGCCTGCATCCATGCAGACCCATCTGTGGGATGCAAGCCGTCCTGGGGCTCCAGCTTCCCCCAGTGATGAAGCCCACCCAACCACAAGCAGACACCACTGCTGGTTCGTCACTCTCCATCCCAAGTAGGCTTCCTTCCTTGCATTTATCAGAGTCTTGGACAGTTTCATTAGGGACTTAAATACTTGTTCGGGTCTGCCTCCGCTATCCCACCCTCTGACCCAGCTGAAGTGTGATGGCCAAGGTAAAGGCTGTCATGTTGCTCCTAGCCCAGCTCACGGCATGTTGGACACACGCACTGTTAAGGTGAATAGAGAGTGGGTGAGTGGCAAGGGCAGATGCCACAGCCCATTCAGAAGGGCATCTTTGCTGAGCCCCATAGGAAGGATCTGGTTTCTGGGACAGCAGTCCATGTTAATGCCTGGTTAAAAAAAAAAAAAAAAAAAAAAGACAGCTAGAAACATCTGTGTGGAAGAGGAAGCTGATAGGGCTGGGGTGGGTGAGGCCAGAAGGAGTACAATACAGTGCAGCAGGGTTCACCTCTGCTAGCTGGGCAGGGAGCCCGGGCAGGTGCGGCAGGGGAAGGCAGGGGACCTGCCCACGCCCCTCTGAGAACACACGTGAGGTCTAGGGAGCCAAGAAGGGGCAGCACGGTAAGTCCTGGGGAGGGAGCCCACCTGGGAATTTGGAACACTTGATCAGTGGGCAGGACGTGGGAGGGAGAGCATCACAGAGACTTCCAGGTCCCCAGCTCAGGTGGGCTGGCTCTGGGTCTTGTTTTGTTCAATTTCCTCCCTCCCTGAACTGGTGGAAACCACTTCAGGACTTTTTCTGGACCTCCCTCTCTGTCCACAGCTGCTGGTTATGAGATCTTGGGCAGACCACACAACCTCTTTGCACCTTGGTTTCCTTGCCCATCAAATGGCAGTAAGAAGCATCGCGGAGTGAGTGAAAGCCACAGGACCTCAAACACAGGCCACGGCCCGTCCTGGCCGGTCCGCCATGAGTCCCGCTGGGTATGAGTAGGGTCCCGAGGGAGCGGCCCCCAACTGCCCTCCCTGTGCCCACTTCATGACCAAAGCCGCCCAGGGCCCTGATCCCCACCTTCATGCTCTCTGGGAAAAAAAGTGTGTCTTTCTAGAGTCCAACCCTCTAGACACAAAAGCATTCACTTTGAGAGGAGAATGGCATCTTGCATAAAATGGCATCTTAGGCCATCAGTTATCTGCAGTTTTGTGACATAGATAAGGATTGCTTAATATTCTGAATTCGGGATTTAAAATAATGAAATAATTATCTCCAGGCAAAATCAAGCAAATATAAAAATATAAAAGAACATCCCGCATTATCACAAAAATATTCCTCTCAGCTGAGACATACAAAAAAAAATGAGACGTTACATTCTATAAAAGGGTAACACGGAACATAGTCAAGCCATTGTCCTCAGTGCCGGCCGCAGCTGGGCTCTATCTTCCGCTAAATGAATCCTCATTTCTCTCCATTTCTTTCCTTCCCCACCCCACGGCTGACGGACGTGCAGGGTGAGCGGTCTGTCTGACGAACTGCGGAGGCCCTCCCTGGTCTCCGCTGCACAATCCAGCCACACGGCCACCTCAGAACTCCAAGGTTCCTTTCCTCGCTTAACCTCGTGCCCCACAGCTAGGGGACCAGTAACAAGTTCGATTCACAGCCAAATCAAGGAGTCTGCACACAGGGGTGGGAGCCTAGGGCCTGGGTCCTGGCCGTGCTCCTGACCTCCCTAGAGCTCAGCCCCTCATCTGCGTGGCCCGATGGGGCAGCCCACACCTGTCTCACTGGGCAGCTGTGAGCAGCCCAGCGCCCCATGCCCCTTCCTATTTCGGTCTGACCTGCAATGCTTACCAACCAACCAATGTAGGCTCAGATTACGGTCAGTCCTCTACACGGTGCCTTCCCATGGAAGACATATGAAGCTCTGAACCACTCTCGGGAGCCCTTAGAAAATGCGAGAAACTCGGCCAGAGAACCCCAAGGGCAGCACCAGGTGTGTGCCTGGTTGCAGGGCCTCCCTGTCGGGGACACAGAAGAGTACACTCTGTGAGTGCCCCTGTGTGGTCTTCCTCAAGGAACACAGCACAGTCGCTGGCGAGCTGGCAACCCAAAGAAACAATTCTGGAATCAGACCCCCCGAGTTGATGCTGTTCACAGGAAACATGGGCCCTAGAATGGTGGTATGCGGCTCTTCCAGAAGACGGCTATTTTGTTGGCTAATGCAGACAGCAAATCTACAACCTTGACTAGATGTCACGTGAAAAAGAGCTACTTTACAGAGAAGGGGTGACAGACACCTAAGCCTGACACGTGAAAACCTCCCAAGACAGCTCAGCTTCAAAACCATTCCCACACAAGGCACCTATACACGTACCAGAAATAGTCTATAACTTACATGAAACATACAATTCCATTCACGTGCGACAGCCAACTCAAGTACCTGCCACCTGTCGCTGACCACTCTAAAGCGTCTGGGGGGGTGCTCTGCTGGGCAGAGGTGACCCTGAGCACCCCCACATGCCATGAGCTAACGGGGAGCAGCTGAAACAGAAAGGGTGAGCTCTCACCGCCACACTCCTGGGCCCAAGGACCCTCCAGTGTCCTTTCTGTCTGGAGCAGTGGTACTCGACGTTCCAGACCAGGACTTTGTTAGTGAACAGAGATCAGCTCCCACGTGCTTAGACAGAACAAGGAACTTTCACCCCTCCCACCAGATCAGTTTCCATTTAAGTAGCAATCACAGACATAGCTACAGAGCGACAGCTCAGATGTCGAGTGAATGAATGCGGGCAGGTACAGAGCTTCATTGTGACTCTGACCCCCTTAGTGGCAGGAGCCTAAAGGCCAGGTGACAAGGCTATCCCATGAGCATTCATGAGTTTGTGAGTCTTCCCACAGCTAAGTGTGCCATAGTCTTCTTCAGTACTTGTGGCCTGAGAGAATGGCTGGTCTAGGCTCCGGCCTCATGCCCGGGACCACACTCATCCCCTGTGCCCTGGACCAGGCTCAGCCCCTCCACCTAAGACCACACTCACCCCTGTGCCCTGGACCAGCCCCTCTACCTAGAACCACACTCACCCCTGTGCCCTGGACCAGCCCCTCCACCTAGAACCACACTCACCCCTGTGCCCTGGACCAGCCCCTCCACCTAGAACCACACTCACCCCTGTGCCCTGGACCAGGCTCAGCCCCTCCACCTAAGACCACACTCACCCCTGTGCCCTGGACCAGCCCCTCCACCTAGGACCAGGCTTATCCACTGGGACGCTTCCCCCCTCAAATCACAGATTTCACTTTTCCTTAGAGCTAACAAAAACACAGTTGGGAGAGGTATCTATTAAAGATGAGAGGTGGAGTCACCTGCTGCTGGGGGTGAGGGTGGGGAGGGGCCGGAGCTTGTTCTGTTCCTGGTTTGTTCACTGTCTAATTGAACCACTGTGAAATTTAAGTTTCTCTGGGTTTTAGTTTTTCATTGATAACCTGCCTCATCTCCCTCCCAAGACTGATGAAACAGTAAAGACAATGACGAGAGTATTCTGAGGAATGTAAAGAATTATATGCAGGTCTCCTATCACCATGTTGAAATAGTTGCTGTCCAACAAAGTCAAGGACCTGGACTGGGCTCCCACTCCATAACTCATGAGGTGAGGGACCGGGGGCAAATTAATCTCCTAATCTTCATGTGTACGGGATGCCACAACAGAATGGCACAGGCTGGGAAGCTTGAACAACAGAAATTTATTACCCACAGTCCTGGAGATGAAGTCCAAGATCAAGGTGTTGACAGACTTGGTGTCTGGTGAAGGCCACTCTCTGGTTCACAAAGAGCTGTCTTCTTGCTGTGTTTCTACACAGAGGAGGGTCCAGGGAGATTCTGTCTTCTCTAAGACACTAATCCCATCAGGAGACCCCTACCCTCATAATGTAAGCACCTGCCGAAGGCCCAGCTCCTAATACTACCACCTTGGGGATTAGGTTGGAGCACATTAACTCTAGGGGGGACACAAACATTCACTCTCTAGGACTCGCTGAGCCACAGCATCCATGTTGCTAAAGCAAAGCTAACAATACCACAACATTCACAGTCCGGGTGCGGATGAAGTGGGAGGTGCCTCACACAGCGCCTGCTTCCAGGCGGGTGCCCAGTAACGGGGGTGAATCACATGCACACCAGCATCCGCCGGTCCAGTACCCCAGGCTCCTGTCCTACCTCCCAGAGCCGACTTAGCAGATGGCTATTACAGAACAGCAGCCTTAGCAACCACGGTTTATGTTGCATTTAGACACTCTGTCTCTTTCTCACAGGAGGCTGGATTTTTAAAGCCTCTGCTCAGACACAGGAAGGGCAGCAGGAACGTGCTTCCCACTTGGGAAGAAGATGATTGGGAAGGGATGCAGTGCTGAGGGGCTATTGGGCCACTGTCTGGGGCGAACCCACCCAAAGGTCCCATTTCGTGCACAGTGGCCAGTGGGGAGGGGCCACACAGATAATTTGCTCATTTCCCCCATGACTTCATAGCTTTTTCTCGCTTCCTTCTTGCTGCACCAAGCACGCCCACTGCAGCTCTTCATCCCTAACTAAACCAGGTTCATGTGCAGTTTCTATCTGGGGTGCTCCTTCTTCCTCAGGCTCCTCCCCCAGACCTACCTCCTCCTGAGCATTGGGCCTTAGCTGAGCCCACTGACTGAGCCCAACCCCAACTTGCTGCCAGCTCTGGCCAGTTCCACGTGGCATGGTGCTTGTTCCCCAGGACCACCCTACTCCGTCCTCCAAGAAAGGCAATGGAGAAAGGGACCATGTCCCAGGCACGCAGGGAGAGTGTGAACAATGAAAAGGATGGGCCGTCAACCTAGGCTTTAAGAGGTGCATTCCAAATATGCACCTGACCGAATAGAAAACTCTGGTGTGCCTGATGGAGGGTCGTCTTTGCATCAAGCACCACAACCAGCAATTAGCTGACCGCATTTAATTCTCACAGCAGCCAACCGAAGAGGTGCTGGGACACCCGCTTTGCAGCTGTGGAAGCACGTGCTCATGAAAACCTGCTCAAGGTCGCACGAGCTGGTGAATGGAGGAGCTGACATTCTCCTTCCCCCGCCAGGTGCATCCCACGCATGCAGGCATAAAGACTCCCCGGATGGCTGAGTCTTTCTAGCTTTGTGGTTGCTTCAGATTTTCCACGCGTGTGATGAAGGTCTGACCATCAGAACGGCTGTGAAGGAAGGCAGAGGGGAAGCATCAGAAGGAGGAGAGAGGCTTAAGGAGAGAAGACAAAAGTTGAAAACTGACTATTTAAATATATATGGACTTGGGAGTGTTTTCTTGACTGAAATAAATTCTTAGAAAGAATTCGGAGCTGAAGCACAATGGCGCTCCCTGAAAACGAGTCGGGATGGGGACCACGGGGGCCCACCAATAGGTCTGGCTGCTGGAGTGCAAATGGGAAATCCTGGATGATTCTGGAGGAAGTCAGTAGGGGCTTTTACCATTTATGGCGAATCCCTAGGAAGAGGTTACCAGAAGGGGTGCATGTGATTTTGTCTGTTGAGTTCCCTACTGTATCTTTACCACCTAGAACAGTGTCTGGCCCATTGAGGTGCTCGCAGAGGTATCTTGCTGAGTGGGTGAAAAGGGAAATGTATTCAAAGGCTAATGACTCTTCAGATTTCAGGGTCACTGACAGCATCCTGCAGCTCACGGAGGTGAGAGCACTGAGGGGCTCAGAGGAAAACCATGAGGGAGAGACAAAGAGACTGACAGGATCAGGTCCATGACGCCTGCACAGGGTCTGGGTCTAGGGACCCCTGCTGGCAGCCCAAGGCACCAGCAGGACCACACGGTGTGCACGTGCGCATGCATTGGGGGGGGGGGGGCATACGCATGCGCGCATGCGTGTGAGGGAGGGGTGCATGCGTATGCCTGAAGAAGGGACAGGGGTGTGGGTGGGACCCGCGCACCTACACTTCACATTCTTCGAGACCCTGGATTTAGACCTCTGTGTTTATCTACACGAGATTAAACACAGAGTTACAGAGATGCACAGGCAGGGTTGGGCATATAAAATGTGCCATTTTTGTAATCCAGTCTTAGCACTGAAAAAATACTAGCAGCCCAAGGAAGCAGACAGAAGGCAACTGGCACTGGCCCGTCGTGACCTCCACAACGCCTGGGCCCCAGGCCAGAGAGAATGACAGGGTCTGTGGAGAAGCCAGAAGGCTCTATGAGGCCCCAGGAGGAAAGGACTTGGCCCTTTCCAACCTGAAAGAGAATGTACAGGTCACACCGCCACCTGAACCCAGCTGGTGGCATCAGAAGGGCAAGCCTGGACTTCTGCTCCGGGGCCAAAGGCACCCTGCCGGAGAAAGGGCTCCTGTGTAGCGATGGCCAGTGTCTGTGCTGACGTGACGGTGGTTAGCTCAGCGATGCACAGGAGATCAAAGACGACTGCATGGAATTGGGCCTACGGGAGTGCGAGTAGGGACAGCTCCTCCTCCGCCGCCGGCCCCTGCAGTCCAGGGCGGCCGGGCTCCTGGGCTCTCCTCCCCACGCAGACAGCTGGTTCTGCCGGGTCGTGCGTGGAGGCAGGGGGATGGTACCGGACTCCCTCCCCAGAAAAACCTATTAGGACTTGGGTGGTGGCACCTCCCCTCGTGGTTGGCATCACCAGCACAGCCACTCCCGCCTTTCACGGCCCAGCCCTGGTCTGTGGACCCCACACCGTGCTCCTTCCCTCTGTTCATCAGGCCGTCGTATTTGCTGCGCGTCTGTGTGTGTGCTGGGGGCACCGGAAGAAGGGCACTGCAGGATCACCAAGGTCAGCAGGGAGAGCAAAGGGCGTGGCTTCCAGGGGAGTTCCCATTCCCCCTTCTACTGCCCTGAGCCACCCATGGCACCCTGTGCAGGGACAGATGGTACCAGGCCCTGAAGGCAAGCTGGAGGGGCTTTATCCCTGCACGCTAATTATATCCCTCTAATTCCCTGCACAGCCACCCACACCCTGGGAAAGGGAATGCGGAATGAGAGGAGGAGAAGTTAAGACAAAGGGGAGCTGGGATGGAGAAACAGATACCAGGGTGACAGGAAGAAAGAAGCGCATCCCGGTAATGACTGTCCCCAAGTGAGTGAGCAAGAAGCAGCCTAGGCGTTGATGTCATCGTAAAATGAAGGTAGGGCCGATGCCAGATAGGGCAAAGGACGAGGACAGAGCTGGCCAGTTAGCAAGAGAGTCTGCATTCACGCTACAACTCACGGAGTTAAGCCGGTGGGGGGAGCACTGGAGGCTGACCCCGTCCCACCAGTTACCCTGCAGCCTCCAGGACAGGTGGTACCTGCAGCCTCACCTTCCCAGGAGGAAATAAATCGGATGGGAGAGGGTCAATGCTATGGTGACTGAGTGGAGGCAATTCTGGCCTCCAGGCTCCTACCATCCCCTCCTTCCAGGAGCCTTTCCTTTCTCAGGGTCACACGTCCCAAGTCCAGCTCCACACGGGTTGCTGAGGTGGGGATTTCATTTATTTGTCAGTAAATACGGAAAAACGTTTATTTTATTTAGCATACACGTATACATCACTTATGTTTTATGTGTGTGCTGCTTTATAAATGATAACTTGGTTCACTTATTCCTTGATGACAGCTCTGAGAGATCTGTACCATCACTGACCCCCACTAATCCAAAGAGGAAACTGAGTCACCGACAGGTTAAGGGACTTGCCTGAAGTCACACAACTAGCAAGGGGCAGAACCAGAATCCACGCCCGATGGCCCAGCCTGAGTCCACGCCCTTGACCACCACGCTGTGGCCCATTTTCCTGGAAGATTCTCCCAGTTCCAATGCCCCCTACAACACGACCCAACACACATAGCTAACAGCAGTGGAGGCCTCTACAGAAATGAGGTAGAGGAAGCCAAGAGCCTCCCCCCAAACTGCCCATCTGCGATCTGACCCCATGTATTAGCGGGAATGCAAGCCCCACAGACACAGGGGTTCATTTTACTTCTTTTCCAGAATAGGTACTCCATAAATGCGGGCTGGCAGAATAACACTTGCTGGTGTATCACGGGGACCTCCTTTCCCTGTCTGGGTATGGATGGGACCAGGCGCTCAGAGACACTGTCCAGAGTCACAGCCCAGCTCAGATCAGCAAGACCGTCGGCTGTCTCAACAGCACATGCTCTGAGGCTCGCCGGTGTGTCTTCTGAACTGCGGCTGATACTTGGTAACACAAAAGCCATTCTATCTAATTGCCCTATCTCGTGGCAATGTTATTTTTCCTAAACTTCAAAGAATGCAGCTTCAGCATGAGGGTCTTACAAAAATGCAAGCATCAACAGAGAAAAATACCCCTGGATGAGACCCAACTCCAGGCCGAGAGCGGCAGCTTTCATTCGGGCCAATCAGGATGTCACTGAATCAGTCCTGGGGGCCTGCTTCTGGCCACTGGAAAGAACCGACTGGGACTCGAATTCTAAATAATTCAGGGGTGTTTAAGAAACACCTGCTCTTTGAGGATGACAGAGGTGACTGCCACCTAGCCCCGGGCCACTGCATCAAAGAACTTGAGAGCAGAAACCCAGCGTGCGTTGTGCCGTACCCAACAGATTTGTTCGAGCTGGACAAAAGGCAGATTATTCCTTCAGGAAGGAAGCCTCTGAGGTACATTCTTTAATTCCACGAGGTACTGAAGTTTGAGGTGTCCAGTGTGGGGAAAGGACTCTAACCTTAATTCAGAGGGGATGATGTGCCTATAGGGATTTATGTACATTGACACCACATTTCTAAGGGAAGTTTTGCAGATGTGAAAACAGGCACAGAGCTTGGGCCATTCGTTCAAGGTCTGAGCTTGGGTCCGAATCCAAGCTGCTTCCTTCCCCCATGTGGCTGCCTTGCTCTGGACGCACACCACCCAGTGCAGTTCCCCACGTGCCGATCACAGCTCCACACCGGCTGCCGAAGCACGGAGGATGAGGAGGGTGACAGGGTGGGGCAGGGAGGAGAGGTAAACGCTTCCTACTGGGAGGCAACCCTACCCCGCCAAGGCACAGGCACACGGACAGCAAGGAGGAGAACTGCCCACGAAACACAGGCAACTGCATTTCCAAGGTCGTAAGTCAGGAAAGAACAAGCTGAAGGCATTTATGATGGAACGAGCAGGGTCCTCAGCTGCTCAGCGCTCGCCTTCTGACAAATCAGATTACCCACATTAGATCACACTGTGACCGCGGTTAGACAGCAGTTTTGTAGCGCTTGGGTTTCTCCACATTCCCTTCCTGGGCAAGGCGACCCCACACCAGAAAGGTCAATTGCAAAGCACATACACGCCTGTTCCTAATCTTCATGCATAAAGACAAAAAAACTAGAGTGACTAATCAGAAGTGAAAGCTGTAAGGAGACACGGAACACTACACCGTACCTGGCAAATGGCGTAACATCTTCCCCGCCATCAGCCCACAAATGTGCTCTTAGTTGATAAAGAGGTTGCTCCTGGAGAGTAACCCATGGAAACGCTAATACCACCAAATTCTCCTCTCAACTGCAACCCCTCAGATCAGGGTGGATGCGGGAAGGCGGGCATGCTTCCATATAAACCCTAATTTCACATCTTCCCTAAAGAGGGATGCTCTCTGCAACGGACTGTTAGTGAAGTGGTGATGGAGACAAAGTTACCATCCCACCTCCCTCCGCTCGTACCACATTTGCTGGATGGGAGCCGATCAGCACACGTGATATGCGGGTCCCTTCCACAGAGCCTCATTGTGGCCAAACGGGGTGTCAACTGAGGTGGGGGCAAGGAGGTTTCAGGGCCCTGGAGGTGGCTTTGGTCCTCCTGCCACCTCCTGCTGGCCCACGCTTTCTCCAGGGTGCACCCCTGCCCAAGTGCTCCCTATGACCCAAACTGTGCAGCACTGCCAGGATCTTGACTGAGAACTGAAGTACCAGTGGGTCTGCCTTCACGTAGGACCCTTCCCAAGGGAGTTTTCATTTTAATAAAGGCATCAATGAATATCAAAGGCTTCAATTTCCTAAATCACTCCAGTGGTAGAGAGCAGGGTGGCTACCGAATGACAGTGACTGGGGTGAAGACTGGTAGATTTCGGTCTCGTCCAGATGCCTTTGGAAATATCACCCGTGGTGCTTCCCCACCCCCAGCTCCTGCACACACCCATGCACCTCTCCAAGAATGAGTAAAACCCAGGACCATGCACACCTCTTCAGAACAGGTGTCAATCCCTGATTCAGAGATGCCAAATAGGTATTGGCTCTGGTGTCGACTTGAATAGTCAGTAGCCACCTGTATACATGTTAAGGAGGACTGTGAAGTCTGTGGCCAGGGAAAGGATGGTGCTGGGGCTGATGAGCTGGGGCTGTGGGTGGCGGTGACCAGGGTGCAAGGGGCCACGTATCTGCCATGCTTAGTGGGGAAGGGCAAAACAAGATGACACCCTCTCCCCCAAACATTTGAGCATACTTCAAAGACCAGCCCCCAGTATTATTTAGAGCTCACAGAAACATACTGCTTATGCAAGTATAAAAAAGCATAACATTTTATTTATGTATTTATGTATCTGAGAGAGAGCGCATGCACACGCGTGCACACGTGCACAAGCAGGAGGGAGGGGCAGGAGGACAGGGAGAGAATCCTCAAGCAGACTTCCTACGGAGCGTGGAGTCCGACATGGGGCACAATTCCAGGACCCTGAGATCATGACCTGAGCCGAAATCAAGAGTCATCCAGGGCACTTCAAAGGCATAAAATTTCTAAGAAGAAATGTGCCTTTACAAAGCATTCACAAGCTTTGATGTTATTCTAAGGACATATTCAGAGACGTACGTGTGTTTTATAAAGGAAAAACAGTCCAGATAAACTAAATGTCCCCAAACAGGGAACATTCATGATATGCCATTCTCTAGACATTAAAAAAGGAATGTTCTTGAGGAATATTTAAGGGCATAAGAAAACTGTCATGAGACCATCTTTAAAAAGATTAGAAAGCAGTACAAATGGTATAGTCCAAACTCAAAAAAGTGTCTGTAAACTCTAAATGACTGAAAAGATTTCAGTCAAAGGTTCCCATGATCATCTTGGAGTATTAAGATTATAAGTAATTTCCATTTTTTTCTTTACGTTTTCCTGAATATGATTTCTGGAAACAAATGATGTAATTCAACATTATGGCCTTTAGACGTAGAGAAAGAACAGTGGGTGAGATCGTAAAGACGGGTACCCGAGGTCCTGATGTCCTTCTAACCACCCTTTCGACATCAAGGGAGGTTTCATTTGCAAAACTAGAAAGAAGGCCTCTTTCCAGAACCCTTCCTAGCAGTGATATCCTGTGTGCTGTGGCCTCGTTGGCTCAAGCATCACTCTCCAATCCTTACACAGGAGGCCACAAAAGTCCATGAGAAGAAGGAGGGATCTCCAGTCCCAGGTCACTCTTCCAGAGCCTGCAGCCCCAGTCCCATGCTCCCTGTTCAAGCCCCCGTGCTGAGGGGCCTGCAGTGAATTCTCTCCAGACAATTCCAAAGGCTTCCAGCCCCTTTTTCTTCTTTGGGATTTCCTCCTCCCCCTACGTACAATTTTAAGAAGGCCTAAGAGCAAACAGGCAAAAACACCCCAAACTTATGGTGACTGAAAGCAGTACAGACTTGGGGATGAATTTTTAATGAGGCTACAAAAAATAAAAGAATCCCCAAAATGTTAATATGGCAGTCAAATACATGTTTGTGCTTTCCACTGGTTATAAATACTCCTCTTTGTGACCAGGGGTATTGTTTGTCAAGACTCTGGAAGGAAATGCAGCTGTTAGCAGCTGCTGGCAAAAGGCAAGGAGAGGCCTGCCTGGAGGGCTGTGGGTGCTAATGAGCCAGCGGAAGGGAGGAGGGGGCAGCTGAATGCCAAAGAGGCAGAGACGCTCCTCCCACACTCTGTGCCAACTGTGAGTTGGTCCTAAACGCAGAGAGCAGGTGGGCAGGCTGAGATCTCCTCCCCGGATGCTTGAGATGTACCAAGGAAGATAACTCCCCCTCTTCTTAGTCCCTCACATGTGAGATAAATAGATGGCCAGGCCAGACTTCGAGTTTTCAAAGACACAAGCTCATCTGAGCTTTCTCTCTCTCTCTCAATAGAAGGAAGAACCTCACAATGACAGAAAAACATCCAGGAGGACGTGGGCAGATAGCAGGAAGGAGCGTCTCTCTTCCCTCCCCAAACATGTACCCGTGTTGGGAGCTGCTGTGGACACTTTCATATCACGTGTTTTGTTTGTTTGAATCCTGCCATCCTCCCATGACAGCTGGTCGTTGAGAGTGCGGATTCCAGCACCAAGAGCCTGGTTGTGAATCTGCTGCTTGTGAGCTGTGTGACCTTGAGCCTTGGGCTCCCTGCCTGGGAGCGCGGCTGGGAGGGCTGAGCGAGCTAGGGCACATCGGAGCGCACTCGGGGACGACGGGTATCCCTACTGCTTCCGCTCTTACTATTTCGTTGTTATGCACAGCCTTCTGGATTGACGTGGAATCAACGGAGCAGAGCGTGCGCAGAGCGCCACGAGCCGTCCAACCTGAGACGTGCAGATTCCTTCCTTTCTATACAGTCACCGTTCCAGAGGAACTTCAGAGAGGAGCAGCTTTGGGTCATTTTATTAGCACACTTCACTAAGGAGAGAATTCCAACTGCCCAGGAGGCGCTCCCTGTCTCCCACCAAACCTGGAGCGTGTCCAAAGTGTCCCCCTGGACTCTGCTTGCCTTACCTACTCAATCCACACTCTGGGGTTCTTCCAGAGAGGTCCAAAATGACTACAGAACACAGAGGGATCAGAAACCATGGACAAGTGGGCCAGCAGAGGCTCTGCCCCTGGTTTCCCCTGGGTGGCCCCTGCCCCCTGTGGAGCTGCCCCTGGGGCTGGCATGGTCCTCATTTAATCTGTTCACATGACCACGACTCAGATGTTGCATGCCAGCCCCGAGGATCCCTGTGAACACACACCGCAGGGCCAGGACCTGATACCGTGCCTGCAGCCGTGCTGCCCAGGTGGGGGCCAGAGGCGTGTGCGGACACCAGCGGGGCGGGGGAGGGGGGATGGAGACAGAAAGGCACCAGCCGGACTTCACCATGAATGAGCAGCCCAACGCAGGGCAAATGGCTTTCTCCCTGGTGGGCAGAATGAAGGGGGTTGGACTAAGGCCATCTAAGGTTCTTTCTTGCTCTTTAAAATACACAACAGTCCCCAGTCAAGAAACCAGCCCTAAGTTCACTGACTGCCACTGCCCTAAGAAGGGGCTAAAGCTCTCCTGCTCACAGGACGGTCAGATGAGGACTATGATGGCATCTGTGCAGTTCTTGTGAGCACCCTGCCTGGCGCACAGGAAGTGCCCAGTAACAGCAGCTGCAAGGACCAGCAGGTAGGAGGGAGAAGAGCCCTTAGCCGAAGGAAATCTCATTCCTTCGAAGTGAGGCGAAGAGCTGCCCTGCCTTTGGTGTGAAAGGGAAACCCCTTCATGACTCCAAGTGCAACCACCCCACAATGGGACAGAACCCTAAATGCACAGGGGCAAGGGGCTGGGTTTGATCCCCTTGCAGCAAATGCCTTGAGGCAACGGTGGGAATGGTGCTTTATCTGCAAAGGTACAGAGGGACAGAAGTCCCACAGATGACTCAGTCTTGATCCCGATGCTGGGCGCTGCTGGGGCTGCAGAATCAGAGAGGAGGGCGGAGACTGCAACAGGCACAAAGAAGAAACGGCATTCCAGTGGCATGCTGATGCCGCTCACACCAGGCATGTGATAAGAAGCCCAGCGGGGATGACAATGACGCCAACAACACAATGAACAGGACCTGGTTCCTGGACATGCAAGGGCCCCTCCGAGACAGCTCTGCCCAGGAACGCATCACTGGACCACAGAGCCCAGCTGGGCACGAAGCTGAGCCACGGCAAAGTCTCTAGAATGCTCTGCTCGAGGGAGCATGGGGGAGGCAGTCGGGCAGATCTGACCCATCCCACAGGTGCCCTGGACAAGGTCCACAACCCCAGGAAGCCTTGGTTGCCCCATCTGTAAATCAAAGAGCAACCCTGAGGATGAAATGAAACGCTGCACATGAAGCAGCGCGCAGCGCCCGTTCCCATTGTCGAGGCCGCCTGCCAGACGCCCACGCTCGCCATGTGCCGCCCAAAACAAACGCACTGATCAGACTTACAGCCTCTTCCTAAAGCCCGGCGAGGCCACGTCAGGGTGCACCTCTGGCTTGATTCTGAGTCTGAGGAGGGCGGAAGCTACACTGATAGAGACGAATAATAAAAAATGTAGCATCTTCATTCAGATCACTGTCTGGCTACTTCCCAAGTCCAAGTTCAAGGAGCACAGTCGGCTTAGCAAGACAGCACAGCACAGGTTAACAAACACCAAATGCACTTTTACTTTTGGAATTAAGACGGAGAGAATTATTTGGGGGACATGTTGTTCATGCACCTCCCACTTTTTTTTTTTTATTTGCGGGGAGGGGAGAGGGAGAGAGTGGAGGTGAGGGGCGGAGGGAGAAGGACAGAGAGAATCTGAAACAGACTCCCTGCTGAGTGCGGAGCCTGACGGGGCTCGATCTCACAACCCTGAGATCATGACCTGAGTCGAAATCACGAATTGGATGCTTAACCAACTGAACCACCCAGGGGCTCTGCGCCTCCCACTTCTGATTATGACTTCAATCCACCACATGGGACATGGCATTGCCTTCTGCTCCCGCCTTCCATTGCCTCTCTGTAGAGATAGGATCTAACACAGCACTAAGGAAACACATCAACTCCTTTACAGGGATTATAATAAAAGATGGCTCTTTCATTAATAAGATTTGCTGTCAAGTTGATGCTGAGTGCAAAGGAGGTGAAGTGTCCCTTCACTGCCCACCCTCCATGGTCACACCTGCCATTCCTTTTCTCTCTGCAGTCACAAAACTCCCAGCCACCTGGAGCCAAATGGCCAGTTCATACGTGCTCGCCTACATGCCCGCATGCATTCTCTAGAGTCCAGGAAGAGATAGCCCTGGGGATTATCGCTAGATTATCGGTATTTCCCGACTATGAGTGGTTCCCCACATGAAGGAGCTGTCTCTCTCTTTGCCTCCATTTGAACCACCCACCTGCTCCCTGCCTGCTCTGTATAAACCTTGCAGAGACAAATGTCCCCATAAAAGCTCTTCCTGAGCTGCCACACGCCCGGAGGCATCCCCTGCAGCCCGACAGATCTCGGCCTGACCCAGAACTCCGTGTAAACGAGGAGCCCTCTCACAGACCCGCATTCCCTTGGCCTTCTCTGTAACTCTGTGAGTCAGGCTGACTTTAGCCTCCTTTATGGATAAGGAGACTGCTGAGAATCGACCCAAGACAGCTGTTGTCCAGGTTCCTCGGTGACATAGCTAAGATGGGAGGGACCCGGCTGCCAAGCCACCTGGGGGTCCTTTTTCTGGTCCATAAAGCCACCAAAGGAGGAGCAGGACCCTGAAGGGCCCCACGTGCCTCACCACCTACCACAGTCCCCACTCCATGACGTCCACCTCTCGCCGCAGCTCCAGCCGCCCTCTGGACTGACCACCTACAGGTCCACCTCTGGGGAGCGCCTCACAGGCGACACACTCAACACTCGCTGCTCCTGCTCTCCCTGCAGGTGGCTAGCACCCCATCCCAGCCACCACCCCCCCGCGCCCTCCAATCAACCCGCCCGCCCCTCCAGCCCGCATCACCGGAATCCCACTCCCCAGTCCCAGATCGACGGCTCCTGCCACACTTCCCGGTATCTCCCCGGGCAGGCTCCTGAGTGCCATCAATCAGTCTCTCCTGCTCCACCCTCACCGCTGCCAGAGTTCATTTGTTACGACATGACCCTCATCATGCCACAGCCCTCCTGGAAATGCCCCTCAGCCCCACACGGCCTACAGAAGAAAGGTTGCTTTCCCTGGAAAGCTCTGCAGGTCTACTCTGGTCCTTCCTGCCGTCCTCCTACCTTCCCCCTCTGTACCTGTTATTCCAGGAGCCCTCCACACTAGCTGCTCCTGTTCGCCGACCTGCCGTGGCTTCAGGCCTCCTGCTCTTGCACGGCTAGCTTGCCGTCTTCCACGTATTCCTACTGTCCCTCCGTCCTTCAGCCCAGCCAGCCCCTCAGGACCACAGGTCAGTTCCTGCTCCATCTGCATTCCGCTCCTCTCCTGGGATCAAAAGAGCTAGCAGACGAGGTCAAAGGCACAAACCTCCAGTTACAAAATAAGGAGTCCTGGGGATGTAATGGACAGCATGGTGCCTACAGTTAGTAACACTGTATTACATACTACAAAGCTGCTAAGACAGGAGACATTAACAGTTCTCATGACAAGAAAAAAAATTGTAACTCTGTAGGGTGGATGTCAACTACACTTAAGCTGATCATTTCACAATATATGCAAATATCAAATCATTATCTTGTCCACCTGAAACTAATGTTAATGCCAATGACACCTTCATTTTTTAAAAAGCTAGCCGTTCCTTAGCATCTCCTAATAGTAGCTGGTGCTAAGCACTGATACACTTCAGCTCATTTAGTCTTCATCCTGCCCTTTAAGAACTTACTGTCCCCATTTTATAGATGCAAGAAATGCAAGAAAAAGCAGGAGACTCGGTGACTTGTTGAAATGGCTAGATCTGAACCCAGGAAGTCTGGCTCCCGCACACTTGACTGCAATTCCCAATTTCCTGTCCATCTGCTGCCGGTGCTGGCCGGTCCTCCAGGGCCTGGGGCACGTGCTACTGCTGATGCAGACCCAGGAGCCTCTCTCCCAGGGCAGACAGGAGCCCAGTGCCAGACAGGTGTGTGTACTTGATGCCTCCCAAGACAATTAAACCAAAGGGCCCTCCCTTGTAATTCAGGCACAGAAAACAAAGCCCAATGTGGGCGCTTGTGCTGGGTGCAGGAAACGAGCAGTACTTTCAAGCCATTATCCTGTACTTCATTATACAGAGAAATTAACCCCCATGCAAGTTCCTAATTCAGACCAAACCAGTGTCGTGGGCAGAGGCCAGGAGCTGCGCCTCCCTGAGCTGGGCCCTCAGGGCACACGTAGGCCAGGCCTGCACCCCGCAGCACCCCTCCAGGCCAGAGCTCCACCCAGCCCCCAACGCCACCCCTCCCTCTTCCCCTTGTTGCCAAGACTCTGCATCAGCCCTCTGTTTGTGCAAAGGGCTTAGCTGTTAGGAAGCAGAGAGAGTTGACATGGAACAAAGGTCAGAGCACTGAAGTGGCTCAAGAAAGCGATGGGCTGAATCGAGCCAGGACTAGAAGAAAGAAAAGAAAGAAAGAGCACCAGGCCCCAGAGACACAGATGGCTCTGTGCAGAGCTGCAGGTGGGTGGCTCAGGGGCGGGGGGGGGGGGGGTCTTCTGCCGGAACAGCTCCTGTGGGGCTCTCGCACAGAGCAGCAACAATTCCGAAAACACCCTCTGTGCGCACAGTGCTTTACAGTTTATAAACTGCTGCCACACACATTGCTCCCGTTTTCACACCGAACCTCTGAAACAGCTATTCCTCTGCCCACGTCACGGATAAGGAAACCAAAGGCTGAACGACATTGAGGAATTTACATGAACTATGAAGTCAGAACCACAACTAATCCCAAATGTTCTGTCTCCAAGCACCAAGACTGCTTCCCTTCTCAACTCATCCCGGTCGGGCTGTGAACACACTCAGCCACAGTATAATCCTGCCGCTCTCAAGCGCTCCTGAGACACCGCGGGGCCTGCAGGTGCCATTAGCCTCCCCACTGGGTGTCCCTGGGGAAAGGGGCCGATGCTGCCCCAGCCTGGAACCTGGAGCATCTCCCCTCCCTGTGTCTTTCCTGGGGCTGCTGAGGTCACTGCCAGTTTCCTGATGCCCGTTGCAGGGGGGTGGCCCTTCTCGGGCGCACCCAGTCTCTCATCTTAGCCAGGGGGCCGGCAGTGGGTATGGCGGGCACCTCCAGCCCCAAGCAGAGGCTGGCTCCCCGCAGCCTGGGCTCGCCCATCCCTGCGCGAGCACACCGCCTGGCTGGCCTGCACAGAGCCTGCCCTACAGCACTCCACAGAGTGTGGCAGGTGTCTCGACCACCCCTTACTTCTGCATCAGCAGCACCCGGACAGCCAGCCTGGGTGAATCCCTGGCTGTGTGATCCCAGGAGCCCTTCTGCACCAGTCCAAAACCCACCACCCTTCAAGCCCAGGCCCTCCTGGGGCCTCCCCCTCCACAGAGCCCGGCACCCGGTCCGGAGTGCCAGCCTCCCCTTCCTACCTATCTCACTGCCCATCTCTCCTTCACCTTCACCGACCCCAGTGTGAGGACTGACCCAGGTTTCCAGCCCTAAGCCCATGCCATTCCCTCAGGTGAGAGGGCCCTTTATGGCCCCCTCGGGCCCCATACACCATTCTCTACACTGCTTGCAAAATCTAGCTCAGCTGGGACTTTCCTCAGGCCGCTTTCCCTACTGTCTTTGTCTTTAAACAAAATGCACTCCTTCTTCTGGATTCCCAAGCGCTTTATACCTTCTCACACACATTTTAGCTTTTCACTACAGCCTACTCTTATTTACTCAGACAGTATCGGCCTCTGTCCTGCCCACTTCTTCCTTGGGAGTCCTCGGCATGTCACCAGGAAATGCTCAGAGCCAGCCCTGTATGTTTCGGTGCAGAATGACTCTCGGGTTGTTCAAGAAGGTGCTAGAAGCACATCCTGTTCACAGCCTCTGTGAGTTCCAGAGCAGGTGGAAAATACTGCTGAGAGCTCCTTGCCTGCCAAAAAGGTGGGCCTCTTTCTGTCCACCAGCCCCCGCTTCAGCCACCTGACCCAAGGGCCCAGCCGAGCATGCCGGCACAGCCTTCTGGCGGCCCTGCGTGCACCCCGCCAGCCTGCTGGGCTCTGTGAAGTTAGGGGTTCCTCCGCAAGTCCAAGGGCCATCTGGGGCCAGCTTGGATTCTGCTGTCTCGTCCTTTATTCTAATTCTGAATCTAAACCACACCGGCTCCTTAAAAAGCAACTAAATCAGGGTCAAGAGAGAAAGATACTTGCAGTAATTTATTGTTGGCTCAGAAATAATGAATCCTGGAAATGAGGTTATAAGAAAGGTCATTTAGAAACATGAATGTCTTCAGAGCACATTTCTGGTCCATGTCCCTACCTGCACTCTAGTTAGAAATTTTATGATTTTTGTAGAAATGACACTCTATACACAGACATATACTACCACCCGTTTGCTAGGATATAAGGTTTATTTAAAAAATTAAAAGTTCTTCCAGCTCCATGTTCTAAAATAATCTAGCATCAAGAAATAAAAGAAACTGGGAAATGCTCCTTAGCCAAATTCAGTGAGGTTCTCTGAGCCCCTAAGGCAGCAAGGACACACCGTCTTGGCTTAGATTTGTTCAGTGAGAACCCTGAACTCACTTTTTCCATAAACAATGATTTCCATATTGGTTGAAGAGGAAAGTTATATCGCACATACTCTCCCAATTCGGGCTTCCTTTCCCAATATCTCTTCCTACATTTGGAACATAATCAAATGCTGGTACAAAGCACCATGTTGGAAATTCGAACTAAATTTGTAACACATTTCAAAAACATAATATCTAACTATACCAAGAGATCTTACCAAATCAAGTGGAAAAATGACAAACCACCTTAAGGAAAAACAAACGACCTAAACAATTCACATAATCAAAACAAAAGGCTAATAATAAGTAAACGAATTCATGTTTAACCACACAAGCATCAAATTAACCACTGGTGATGAGATTCCATTTATTTTTATCAAACTATCAAACGTTTTTTATAGAGGATACCTGCTAGAATCAGCATGGGAAAATAAATACTCCTACTTCTGATAGGAGGGAAATTTGGCAACTTTCATCAAAGATCTTAAGAGGGGAGTCCTCTTCGACTAAATGTATCCCAGGAAGATAATCAGACAGGGAGACAAGGACATTTGATATAAGGATGTTCACCACAGTACTAATTATAAAAGTGAAAATTTGTATAAAATCTACATGTGCAGATAATAGGACATTAGTTATCTAAATTAGAACACGTTAAAAAGTGGAGTATTAGGCAGCTATTTAAAATGATGTGGTTCAGTATTCCCTAAGCTCAAAAGTACATAAACATCTCTGGGATCCTGTGAAAAATGCTGACTCTGGGGCCTGAGAATCTGCATTTCCAATAAGCTCCCAGGTGATGCTGTTGGGGACCACAGCTTTGAGGCGTGAGGATGGACCTATATATTTACTGAAAAACATTTTGTTACTATATGGTGTTAAATGGGGGGAAAATCAGCTTACAAAAACAGAGTACGAGCTCATCTTTAAATTAAACACACAGGGGCGCCTGGGTGGCACAGCGGTTAAGCGTCTGCCTTCGGCTCAGGGCGTGATCCCGGCGTTATGGGATCGAGCCCCACATCAGGCTCCTCCGCTATGAGCCTGCTTCTTCCTCTCCCACTCCCCCTGCTTGTGTTCCCTCTCTCGCTGGCTGTCTCTATCTCTGTCAAATAAATAAATAAAATCTTTAAAAAAAAATTAATTAATTAATTAATTAATTAAACACACACACAGAGACTCTAGAAAGATATTTACCAAAGTGCAAACAGAGCTTAGCTCAGAGTGGTGGGAAATTTGGATATTTTTCCTTTTGCTTATTTTTCTAACTTTCCCCACACACAAAAAAATGAGTCTTCCTTGTACACCCAGAAAGAGGTGGGGCAGAAGGGCAGGAACGGACTCTGACTCGGCACACTTGCAACACGAGGTGCCCATCCAAGATGGCCCTGAAAGGCGCTCGGGCCTTTCCTGTGCTGCCCTTCGTTTTAATAGAATCTCAGTCAAGCTTCCTTTTCCAAAATCCCTTTTGCCTCAGGAAGGGAGGTGGAAGTATTTCAAGGGCTCACTTCATTTCTCCTGTCATGTGAAAGCTGTGGGTCTGGCTCTTTAAAATGCTGCTTAAATTTCCCCCTTAAAAAACAAAGCAATTACTTGCCAATCCCCTACTGTAGGAAGGAAACCTTGTAATTACCAAGCATCTGTCTCTCTATTCAAAGTCAAGGCCCCACAGCCAGAAGACACTGTGATTCAGCAAACAGGAGGACAGAGTGAGCTATGGGGGAATCTGCAACCAAATCCTAAAGTCCCACGTGCAGGAGACTAAAATTTCCAGCCCAAAGCTGGCCATGAATACATCATGAGAAAAAAGAATTTTTTTCTCTTTTCACTTGCAATGCTAAGCTGATGGGCAAAATAAAACACAGCAATTTTAACTGTCACCTCTGCAAAGAGCAAAATTGAGTTAAGTGACTGAAAATATATTCACTTAACAATAGTCCTTTAACCAGGGTTCTGGCTATGGCTCAGGGAAGAGAACTAAGCCATGAACCTGGAAAGGCTCTGGACCAACACGGGTATTTCTGCAAACAGCTGTTTAAAACATTATTATTGAGGGATAACTGACACATAACATCGGATTCAGGTGTGTAATATAATGATTCTATATTTGTATACACTGTAAAATGATCACCACAATGGATCTAGCTTCCCATTACCATACACCATATAGTCACATAATGTACAATGTAATATCATCGACTATAGTCACCGTGATGGATATTACATCCCCATGACTTATTTATTTTATGACTGGAAGTTTGTACTTCTGGACTCCCTTTTCCCATTTTGCCAGCCCCCCCCATATCCCCTCCCTTTAGGGAACACCAATCACTTGTCTGAGTCTACAAGGCAGATTTTGTTTTGTTTTTTAGAATCCATGTATAAGAGAGATCATACCGTATTTGTCTTTCTGTGTCTGACTTATTTCACTCAGCATAATACCTTAAAGGTCCATCCACGTGGTTGCAAATGGCAAGATCTCATTGTTTCTGATGGCTGAGTGGTATTCCATTGTATATATACATATCTATACCACAACTTTATTCATTCATCCATCAGTGGACGCTTCCGTTGCTTCCCTGTCTTGGCTATTGTAAATAATGCTGCAATGAACATAGGGGTGGCATGTATTATCTCAAATTAGTGTTTTCATTTTCCTCAGAAAAATACCCAGAATTGAAATTGCTGGATCATACAGTAGTTGTATTTTTAGCTGTTTGAGGAACCTCCATACGGTTTCCCACAGTGGCTGCACCAATTTACATTCCCACCAACGGTGCACGAGGGTTCCCTTTGCTCCACACCCTCCCCAACACTTGTTATTTCTTGCTTTTCGATAATAGCCATGCTGGCAAGTGTGAGATGATATCTCACTGTGGTTTTGATTGGCATTTCCCTGATGATTAGAGATGTTGAGCGTCTTGTCTTATGCCTGTTGGTCATTTGTGTCTTTTTTGTGTGCCCGTTCAGATGCTCTGCCAGTTTCTATATGAGATCGGTTTTTGTTATTGATTACTAAGAGTTCTTTATATATTTTGAATGCTAACCCCTTATTGGATACATGATTTGCAAAGATCTTCTCCCATTCAGTAAGTTTTGTTGATGGTTTCCTTTGCTGTGCAGAAGCTTTATAGTTTCATACAGGCCACATGTTGGTGCTTGTCTCTGGAGTCAGACCCTAAAAAATACTGCCAAGGGGCACCTGGGTGGCTCAGATGGTTAAGCGTTTGCCTTCAGCTTAAGGTCCTCGGATTCAGTCCCACATCAGGCTCCCTGCTCAGTGGGAAGTCTGCTTCTCCCTCTCCCGCTGCTCATGTGCACACACTCTCTCTCTAATGAAGAAATAAAATATTTCATTTATTTTTTAAAAGATTTTACTTGTCAAAGACAGAGAGAGAGGGAGCACAAGAAGGGAGAGTGGCAGGGAGAGAGAGAAAGAGGCTCCCTGCTGAGCAAGTAGCCCGATGCGGGGCTCGATCCCAGAATCCTGAGATCATGACCTGAGCCACAGGCAGGTGCTTAAACAACTAAGCCACCCAGGTGCCCCTAAATAAAATCTTTTTAAAAATTTTTTTTAAAAATATTGCCAGGAGCAACATCAAGGAGCTAACTGCCTATGTTTTCTTCTAGGAGTTTTATGGTTTCTGGTACTATATTCAAATCTTTAATCCATTTTGAGTTATTTTTGTGGTTGGAATAAAATAGTGGCCCAGTCTTCCCAAATTCATTTATTGAAGGGACTGGCCTCTCCCCAGTGCATATTCTCAGCTTCTCTGTTGTAAATTAATTGACCATACACGCTTGGATTTATTTCTGGGCTCTCTACTCTGTTCCATTGATCTATGCATCTGATTTTATGTCAAAACCATACTGTTTTGATTACTATAGTTTTGTATTACAGTTGGAAATCAGAGTGTGATGCCTCTAGTTTTGCTGTTGTTTCTTAAAATCGCTTCCATTGTTTGGGATCTTTTGCAGTTCCATACAGATTTTAGATTTGTTCTATTTCTGTGAAACATGCCATTGGAATTTTGATAGGGACTGCATCAAATGTATAGATTGCTTTGGGTAATATGGACATTTTAACAACACGAATCTCCCAAGCCATGAGCATAACGTATCCTTCCATGTATTTGTAGCTTCAAGTTCTTTCATCAATGTCTTGTGGTTTACAAATGTATAGGTCTTTCCTGGTTAAATTTATTCACAGGTATTTTATTCTTTTCGATGCAATTGTAAATGGAATTGTTTTCTTAATTTCCCTTTCTGATAGTTCATTTTTATTGTATAAAAAAGTGCAACAGCTTTTTGTGGATTGATTTTGTATCCTCCAACTTCACTGAATTTATTAGTTCTAATGGTTTGCTGGTGGAGTCTTTAGGGTTTTCTCTATATAAAATCATGTCATCTACAAACACCAACGGTTTTACTTCCTCCTTTCCAATATGGGTGCTTTTCATTCCTTTTCTGACCTAAATGTTGTGGCTAAAACTTCCAATCTGATATTGAATAAAAGTGGCAAGAGTGGGCATCCTTGTCTTGTTCTTGCTCTTAGTGGAAAAGCTTTTAGCTTTTCACCACTGAATATAACGTTAGCTGTGGGCTTGTCACGTTTGGCTGTTGTTACGTTGAGGTACATTCCCTCTATACCTGTTTTGCTGACAGTTTTTATCATAAATGGTTACTGAACTTTGTCAGATGCTCTTTCTCTTTTCTTTTCTTCTCTTTTTTCTTTCTTTTTTGAGAGAGAGCAAGCAAGCATGAGTGGGCAGGCTGCGGAGGGAGGGGCAGAGGAAGAGGAAAAGAATCTTAAGCAGACTCCATGCTGAACATGGAGCCCAACACAGGGCTCACTGTCTCTCCCAGGCTCAAAAGGGTGGTCACAGAAAGACTGGGGTATGTTTCAGCTGGCTGTCTACGCAGTGTGCTGGGGGTGGCACCCTACCAAGAACTGCCTCTCCAATTGTTTCAGTTCTATGGGGCCCAGAAACACGAGCCCCCTGGGCACCAGAGCCACATGTTCAAGGGGGGGGGGGTCCCCTGTGTGGGTTGCATGTGCTCGCTGGCTTGGGCAGGGATGCAGGGAGCACTGGGCTGGGCACCCCTGCCTGACGGGTTTAGCAGCATGGGGCCATAGGGAAACAGTGGGCCAGGACAGGCCGCAGAAGCTAGAGGAAGAGTGCAAAGTGGTATTCACTAGCACCTCCATCCCTGGAGAGACTTACATCAGAGTCCTGCCCCCCCAGCAGATGCTTTAAAGTTAGTCAATGGATTTCCTTCACATATGGTCTAAGCACTTTTCAATGGGCTCCTTTTGCACTGCATCCCAGGGCGAGTGGGTTTGTGCACGGGCCCTTTAAGAGCAGAGTCTCAGTTTCCCACAGCCCTGTGGGTCTCCTGGGTAAGCCCCACTGGTTTTCAAAGCCAGAAGTTCTGGGGGCTCATCTTCCCAGTGCGGGTCCCAAGGGTTGGGGGGCCTGATGTGGGGCTTGAACCCTTCCTTCACTCCCCAGGGAAATGATCTATTGTCTGTGAGATCCCTCCTGCCTATGCGTCACTGTGCATAGGGGGTGAGGTTTTTGGCAAGACTGTGTCTTTGCCTCTCCTAGCCATCTTGATGTGGCCTCTTATCCTCTGTTGTGGGAGACCTGTTCAGCTAGCTTCCAAGCCTTTTTCAGAGGGAATGTTCCATACATAGCTGTAGATTTGGTATACTCATAAGAAGAGGTGGGTTCAGGGTCTTCTTATGCCTCCATTTTGAAATGCCCTCCTGGAAACAGCTTTTCAGAGGACTGATTAAGCACGAAAAGAACAAAGGGAGATGGGGAAGGGAGCCTCAGGGTTCTTCCTCCCCATGAATCACTTCTATTCTGAAGACAAAAATGATAAATGACCAACAGATGTGAGATCCTTGTTCTGCCCTTTACCACCTGTAAAATGCTGGATGAGTCACTTTTATCCTCTAAGTTTCTGTTTCTTTATTTGTAAAATGTACATAAGAGAACTACTTCCTGTACCTGTGAAGTTGAATTGAGGGCACATATGGTGATTTTCCAGCAGAGTGCCTAGCACACGTGGGTTCAGCAGCGGGAAAGCACTAATAGCAGGGGTTATACTTCGCCTGAGGACCCAACATCTGCCTGTCAGAGGCAGGATTTGAACCAGGACCCCTGTACACAATCTCACTGTATGATGCATACAAGCCTGGCCAAGTCTCCAAAACAGAGAGCCCTCAGAACCCCTCTCCTTCCCCCATCTTCCACACATGCAGTCGGAATCCTACATTTCACCCAACTATCCAAAGTCAAAATATCAAAGGTATTGACACACATTCCCTCCCATGACTACTCTGCTTCCTGTTTTTATTAACATGACATTCAGTAATAGCCTTACACTGGACCTAAGTGGTAGAAGTATGTGATCCAATACTTCCCCAGGGGTCATTTCTATTTCTCCCACCCTCTTTCCAAAAAGTATTCCCCAGAGAAATCAGGAATCTTCCTGCCCATAAAGCGAACTGGCTCCTTTTAAGTCAGGAAGCTTTTCAACTGCTGGATTGGACACAAAGGTACTTGTGCCTGGAATGGACAACTTTGCCGCCTTTCCCCGAGGTCTGTCGCCACCACTGCTTATTCCTGACCTCACAGGAGGCTGAGCCTACTCTGCCCATCTCCACCTTGGCTTCTCTCCCCGCTGGGCTTCCCCTCCCATCTCTGCTCACCCTGTCAGCCCACAAAGCCTCTTGTACACAAGGCAGGAGCATCGAGTGCCTCCCCCCAGAATATGTTTTGTCTGAGAAGCCAGGAATGGAAGCAAAAGCCAGGAAAAGCCCGCTGATGGAAGTGCCTGCCCCTTTGCCAGGCTCTGAACAGTGGCGCTCTCAAATACCCACCGAGCTCAGACCTCTTCAAAGGCGCACTGGCTCTGTGTCACTCTCAGGCTCAAACACTAGGAGTCGCCCCAGAGACAATGAGTGAGCCCAGAAGCGCAGGCCAGACAGCGCCCCCCCACACTGCCGTCGACCCAGTTTAAACGGAAGGCCAGCATCCTGGCAGTGAGGCGGTACCCACATCTGACGTTGAAAGGGCCCTTAACACTTTGCACATGTCTTCAAAACAGGCACATCTCTCACTTTCTGGTGACCAGCCATTCCACTCTGTCCACAACTGACCGAGTTTTAGTGCTGCAAGTCCTGCATCCCAGGAAACCCCCTAATCTCATGCGAACCCTCCAGACAACACATGAACGAACCAACTCTGTGAGATCAGGGGTGTCTGGATGACGAAGGCCAGAGCTTCACCTGGCCGTTGTCAGCCTGGCCTGTCCAGGCTTGTTCAGATGCCCACAGGTGGTAAACAATGAGTCTGGCACTCATAGCTCTTCTCTTTACCGTGGAAAGTTTCTCACTAATAGAAGTTCTAGAAATTCCATCATTAGAATTTCACTTCTTTGGGTCAAGACCCTTGTATCTGGTTAAAAATTAAAATACCCCAGAGAGCTCAGGTAGGGAAATAAATCATTAGCAGGAACACCTTGGCGTAATGACTTTATTAGATCTTTCTCTTAAGTATCAAGTTTTCGTAGGGAGAAATGGCTCGTAAGAGGGTGAGGTCAGTACGAGACCTGGGCTCCCAACACAAGCCCTACTTACCTCACAGTAACACAATTTTATGTACCACCGGCTTTAAGAGGAATGGCTAAGACATTCTTCCTTTATTTTTTGTATGCTGTCTTATCTTGAAGTGGCACCAGGAGAAATTTAGGACAGACAGTTCCTCTTTGCCAAGATGACCACCATTCCTCAGATCCACTCCCCTCACAACGCTCAAATGCAGTGTTCCTCAAACCCGTATGTGCCTGGAAACCTCTGTGGGACCTCACCATGCTGCTACTGACCCAGTGGGTGTGCGGTGGGCCCCAATCTGCCCCAGAGCTGGATTTCCAACCAGCCCCGGGGATTCACCCCCACCCGTTATAGAGAAGGGAACTGGTGTCCAGAGGAGGTGGGAGGGTGAGAAAAATTGAGCAGACCCCTGAAACTGCCAACAGCCAGGATGGGATATTCGCCCCTGAACTCAGGATGGCCTGGAATGTAACAAACATCAGATAAGGCCACCCCGTCATGTGCGGGGACGCCAGGCAGAGAGGCACTCTGCCACCATCAGAATAAGCACGCATCTCTCGTTCCGTCCCGCTGCTTTGCCCATGCCATTCCAGCCCCATGCCAATCCTCCACCTTCTAGATGAAATGACTGACGGGTCTGGACACCCCGCAATGCAGCACTGGCCTCGGCTTCCTCAAACCTGAGAATCGGCCAGCAGAAGCCCAATGCCCGTACAGGGCTCCTCTCAACGCCCTCCTCCAAGCCATCCAGTCTGGCGCATGTTCTCACTGCAGCAAACTCCATCACCCCTCATTTATTTGACAACAGTTGCGTTCCTGTCTGTCTTTGCTGCTGGGCTTCGATAAGTGTAAGGGTGAACCAAGTCTAAGGCTGGGGGGTATCTCACCCAGAGCGGGGATCTGGTCTCAGAACTGTCAGAGCATTTCCCAATCCCCCCCCCCCAACTGCCCACTCCAGGGAGCCCGGCTTGCACCTGCCACTCACAGGGCCAGGAAGCTGCTTCAGCGGGTGTGGGTTTTAGCAGGGGCTCGGGGCCAGCTTCCCCACCTCCACTTCCTACTGACTGGCCGGAGTGACCAGCTTAGGAGGCCACCAAGAAAGCAGGGGCTCGTTGCCAAAACAGGGTTTGCCGAAGTGTGTGTGTCGGGGGGGTGGAGTGGGGAGCTGTTGCCAGCCTGTCAGCCACTGACGGCAGACATCTGGAACAAAGCAGATGGGGGTTAATTCACAACAGCGCAAAGTGAGGGTCTCATACAGGGTCCTGACTCACTCTCTTATTTAGTCATCAAAACATTCAGGAAAGATTCAGAAGCTGCATACGGTACTACAATTTAGCAATTTCCCAATTCTGCCCCCTCGTTTTCTCTCCTAAAGAAATGTGCTGGCTCTGTCCTTCCCCCCAGGGATGTAATAGAGGGTTTACACAGCGACTTCTCAAATGGCATCATTATAAAATGGCACATTCGACGGCGCGACCCACATAGGACGCCGGCATCCGCGGAAAGGAGAACACGCTATACAAACGCACCGCCAGCCCCGTCCCCTCCAGGTCAACGCCCCACGCGCCACGTTACCACGTGCTTTTCTCTTTGTACTAGAACAGCTTCTAGGACCAAACCGTGTGCCCCCGTGAGGACGAAGAGCGGTATCCGGGCATCCACAGAGCACAGCCCCTGCAGTAGTGTCGGTGCAGTGAAGAGAGGGCGCTATTTTCAAGAGAAGAAAACCTCACCCTCACCATGTCTCATAGCCAACAAATAAAATGGGCCTCACAGTTATGAAGCAGCACGAAACGCCTGGCACCGACCCTCCTGATGCCATTAGATAAAAACGAAGCCACCAAGTGCACACCTTTCTTCCAGGCTCCGTGGCAGCCAGGGCCCGCCCTAGAGACGGGGCCACAGGGAGCCAGATGCAGGCGGCATGCTGGGCGTTCGCTCATTTAATGATGTGGTTAGAAAAGAGCAGAGATGAAATGAACTTTTTACGGGAAAAGGCAGGACTGATGCTTCCAAGGACTGTGAAGCTTCATACCCAGATCTCAAAACCCAAATGAAAATCTTACTTCCTTTGAATTTTTGCTCTTAAAGTGCCTTGGTGAACTTCCAAGGTGCTGATCCCAGGCGAGGAGCGGGCCCTCTGCAGGCTTCGGAGAAGCTCCCACGTGGGATGAGGCCAGGAGGCACTGAGCCTCCTGGGGACGGTGGGTGAGCACATTCCCGATGCTGGCCGAGAGGGGACCCTTCCCGATCAGCAGGAGGGAGGGGGCTGTTAAGGCATTCGTGTTCATGGGCTTTTCAATGTCACACATTGGTGACAATGTAAAAAACAGAAGGGAACCCAAAGGGCTCTAAAGATTATTTTGCCGTCAGTCCCCTCCCCCACCAAACCTCCATCATGATTTTAATCATTTTAACATTAAAAAAATAAAAAGAATGGAATTGCAATCAAAAACACATTTAGCCTTACGCAGCACCCCGAGGTCCTGACTTTTTCTCTTAACTGTGGACCAACAGTAACTTGACCACAGACCAGCAGCAGTTTGCTTGGGAATCCCCACAGGAAGCACCACGTGCCCCCTTCCCGCTACCCCGAGTGGCCTTCCAGAAAGTGTGTTCACACCCACACACGGATCCTGCAGGGAGCTGTGGCATCGGGCTCGGCTCTTCGCCTAGGGCTTAACCTCTCTGGGCCTCTGCTCCCTTCTATCTGCAAAATGAGGCGCTTCTATCTCTAATACAGTGAATGCTGGACACCTGATTCCAGGCTGAGCACGCAGGCAATAGCTCGTCGTCTTCTTCTTGGCAGTGTCCAAATCCCCCACCTGCTCCCTCACCTGGGAGTGCAGGGCAGCACCCTAGCTGGGGTCAACCAACAGATGACTTTCAGGTGCAGAGGACCACATCTGCATCCACATCGAACACTGTCTCTGCACCTGCCGCCTGCTCCCTTCACGTGCCCTAGGTCCTGAAAGCTGGAGCAGAGAAGGCAATCACCACTTAGATTTCTACCAGGACCTTCCACCGAAGGGCTCACTGAGAAACGTCTACACCCGCAGTGTGTGTTGACTGCAGCAAGACGGAGAGAAGAGACAACTCAGAAAGGAGAGAAGATACAACACTGGACTTGGTCTTGACACCTACTCCAGTTGGCCTCCTGGCCCTCATTCCACACAGGGGCTGCGCTGAGGGGTGTGGAGAGCCCCACATCACAGGGGGCTCGGCCCCGAGGAGGAAGCCCCAGGGTATCAGGATGCCTGGGCCCACGTCTGCTCGGCACTGGAGTCTCAGGCAGGGATGACTTTGCTGTCTGTCCCACCGGGTGGGGACAAGCGGCTGGGGAAGGCCAAAGCCTGGCCATTGAGGCAGAAGGCTTTGACGAAAGGCCACCATCTGAGCCTGTTTTAAGTTGAAGCTTCAAATGTCTTTTACTTCCAGGCAGCTCTTTCCCCATCCAAAGTTCGGTTACAAAGCACCCAGAGTTTTGTCATTGAATCTCTCACTCATAAGAGCCCTGGAGGCCAGTACCACGGCATGGCACGCAGGGCAGCCACCTCAGGACTCTGTCCCACCCTTTATCCTCTTGTCCAGCCTTTCAGAGCTCCTCGGAAACCCACCCTCTACCAGGATTATTACCAATCTACCTCTACTAGATTTCCAGCGCCAACACCACTGCTCTGTGGCCCCTAGGGCTTCACCTCCTACTGGGTCCACATGGCCCCTGCGTCCGTGAATGACCTTTGTTCCCAGCTTCTGTCCCCTGACCATGCTCCCATTCCAGCTTGGGATCTCATTCATGGAAATCCCCAACTGAGCCTTGCCATCCACCCCATGAAGCCTGGGGAGCAACACACCAGACTCCACAGATTTTAACCGAAGAGCCTGGAGCAGCAGGTGGGTGGTGAGACACAGCTGGACCCTCAGTTTGAAGGGGGGTGGCGAGGAGGGGAGGTGTGGCCAGGAGGGAGGTGGCAGGGGAGGAAGGTGGTGTTGGGGGATAAGAGAGGGGCTGGGGAAGAAAAGGGAGAAGGGGTGTATGTGCTCTGGGACAGGTGCAAGGCCAATGCTGTGACAGAGGACACCAGAACTCAGGAGACCGCAGGGTACACAGAAGGAAAGGAGGGACCCACTCTGTGACATCCCACCCAGGCAGGTCTGTCCATCTTACAGCATGGACCACATCAGCTCCGAGAGGCTCTGGCCCAATCCCAGCAACCATGACAGGCCAGGAACAGAGTTCAGAAAAGAGGAGCTATCCCCCTGGGGTCCCGCATAGTCCACACTCTGCTTAGCAACCCAGGCGGCTTTTAAAGAGTCTGCTCTGTCCCCCCCAAGCTCCCGGCTACAGAGCCCACTGCTGCAGCCCCCAGAGCCCACCCATGGCCCCCATCCCCACACCCCTGGCTTCCACCCGCTCCTTCCTCTCTTACTCATTCAGTCTCCCTGGCTGGAATGTAAATCTCCCATAATCCCAGAATTCTCTTATTCAAACCCTACCTGTGGCTCCTCAGAAGAACCAGTCCCATACGCTTTACCCAGGTTTTCAACAAAACATGCTACTCTCTTTTTATCTCCCTGGAGACCACCAACCCCTTGGTCGGGACTATTTCCTCAGCACAACAGGTAAGGTGCCCCCACCATCCCGTACCTGTGACCCGGGACTGCATGCCTGGTGAAGTGTGCCAATGGCCCTCACCACCCCCAACGTACTTTCCCATAACACTTCCACTGGGACTAAGGGACCCCGTCCCTCCACGGCATTCAGGAGTGGTGTTCCTGGGCGCCAGGCGGGCAGGGCTCCATCCTTCAGCTCCCATAGCTGCTTCTTCTCCTCACCTTCCCCCTCCTCCTCCTCCCAACTCCTCTGGTCTCCTCACTCCTCCCCTTCTCTCCCCAAGCTCCTCGTCCACACCCCAAGCTCCTGCCCCCATCAGGGTCTCCAGCCTGGGGCTTGCGGGACTGTTTTTACAATACGGGGTGCTAAGGGGCACCTGCGTGGCTCAGCCGGTTAAGCATTCGACTCTTGGTTTCTGCTCTGGTCATGATCTCAGGGTCATGGATCGAGCCCAAGCCCCACGTTGTCAAGGTCCCCACTCAGTGGGGAGTCTGCTTCCCCTCTCTTTCCGTCTGCCCCTCTCCCTGCTTGTGTACTCTCTCTCTCATAAATAAGTAAATCTTGAATAAAAATAGAGGGTGGTGAGCTGCCACAGCTAAGGCATGCTTGGGACGCGCACAGCGGTACACACCCATCGCACTGAGTTGGCAACCCTCCACGCGTACTCCAAGATGCTCCACGCAGGCGGAGGATGGCATGCACAATGGGCGTCACAGAAGACCCTGGGCTTCCGGGTGGCAAAACCCAGGGTGCACCTGACTTGCCCGTGGCCCGTAGGAGCCTCCACCTTTCAAACCAGGAGTAGAGCCTTCCCACGGCATGGCTGTGAGGATCAGACAGGTGAGTGTAACAAGCCTGTTTATAAGGTACTATGCAAAACAATCACTCAGGTTTCAAAATCAGTACATCAGAAGGGCATCTTGAAACTTCACGCACCTACAGACCATTTCTAAGGGTGTGGAGTCACGCTGCGGGGTCCTTTCTAAGACAATGGCTGGGAGGCCCGCTGGTGCTCCCGGACAGAGTTCCATTTATCCTCAGCTCTCTGTGGCCGAGAGAGGGAATCGAGACTCTACTGAGGTCTACAGCCACCCCCGCACGTGCACACACACGCACGTGCACGCCTGCATGCCCACACGAAACCTTCAACCTAGCCTCTGCGCATGAAAGCCCTCCTATCGTGCCGGCTCAGGCCCCAGTGAGGCCGGGGGTGGGGGGAGAGGACCAGGCTTCAAGCTGCACTGATGTGCTGAGCAGAACTACCATTTGGCTTCGCTAACCTCACCAGCTAACTTCTTCAACTTAAGTTCAGGACACTATTTCCCTAACTACAGAATCGAAAGCAAAAACTCCCCAATACCATTCACATGGAAAAAGTAGAAATTCTATAATCTGAAGTTCTAGAGCATAACAAAACCAATAACCTAGCATCAAGTTTTGCTGTCCCTACCTCCAATTAACCCAAGTCTTCAAATTCCTAGGTTTAAAAAAAAAAAAAAGATCTTATTTATTTATGAGAGAGAGAGAGAGAACGTGCATGAGAGAGGGAGGGGCAGAAGGAGAAGCAAACTCCCCGCTGGGCAAGGAGCCTGGTGTGGGACTCGATCCCAGGACCCTGGGATCACGACCTGAGCCAAAGGCAGATGCTTCACCAACTGAGCCACCCAGGAGCCCCTTAAATTCCTAGTTTTTGGGTGGGATGTATTTATGAATTATAATTCCTCAAAGATGTCACTGCCATAAAAATAGCTCTAGGATAATATTATTTTCAACACCTCCTTCAGGAACACATGGGCATATACATACGCAGAAATCCATCGAGCTGTGACTTAAGATCGTACACCCTTCTGCAGGGATGTTATGGCTGAAACACGTAAAGCACTTAGATCCCCTCAAGGAAGATGAACAGTCTCCTAGCTTCTGGGCTGGCTGGCATTTTCCTTCTGTGACTTGCCTTCTGGGGAGCTCACACGAAGCTGCTGCCAGCAAGAATGCAGCTCTCAAGCTGTGCGCCCGTGAAAACACAGAGCTGGCTCTGCGGGCAGAGTCCCCGGCATGGGCACCAGGCCCCTCCGGTCAGGAACCGCCAGTGCCCAGGCCCGGGGCAGCACTCTGGAGAGGAAGTCCTGCGCTCCCCTGGGTCACCTTCACATCTGACATGGCGCTTCTGGTCCCGGGAACTCTCACAGGCTCCTGTGAGTCCCAAATGGCAAAGGGCTGAATGGCACACAGAACTGAGACCGCCTCCCCTCAACCCCTGGAGTCCAGCCTGCCTGCCCTGATGACTCATGCGTCTGTCACACTTCCCCATAGAATGGTCTATGGTCTGCTGGAGCAGTTCTAACAAAGAGCCACGGGCCAGGGGGCTTAAACAGCAGGAATGTACTGTCCCTTAGTTCTGGAAGCTAGAAGTCTAAGATCAAGGTGTGGGCCAGGGTAGTTTCTCCTGAGGCCTCTTTCCTTGGCTTGTAGGTGGTTATCTTTTCCCTGTGTCTTCACGTAGTCTTCCTTCAGTGTGTCGCTGTGTCCTGATCTCTTCTTATAAAGACACCAGTTGTACTGGATTAGGGCCCACCCTAATGACTTCATTTAAACTTTATCGTCTCTTTAAAGACATCTCTTTAAAGACCCTATCTCCAAATACAGTCACATTCTGAGGTGCTGGGAATCGGGACTTCAACATACAAATTTAGGCGAGGGGGGCATAATCAGCTCATACAGATGGGAGGTGTTATCTAGCAGAGTAGATTCTCGGGATAGGACTAGAAGCAGAGGGCTCCCCAGAACAGACCATAAGCCCTCGGAGGGCAGAGCCAATCCAAGGCGTCCGCACTCCTGGCATCCGATTCCAGCCCTACAGTTCCCAGTCCTGGCTTTGCAGGTGCTGAAGACCTTCCTCGGGGCCAGCACTGTCACATCTGATACAACTTAAAACCCGGAAGTGCGCCCACACTTCATCCCCTGGAGCAACTCATCTGGGAAAAACAGAAGAGGAAGGGCAGGACACACAGGGGGCTCTGATCAGAGCTCAGGCCGAGGCCCTGACTCTCGGCCCAGACAATGGAGACTGACTGAGCCAGGAACCCGGCAGAACCTTTTCCCCACAAGATTAAATGGTTCTTCCAAAGTCAAGTCCTGTTACTTGGCAACCCTGACAGGTTACTAAGGTGGCAGACTCAGCCTCAGGTGCAGCCCATCAATTAGCAAGAACACGTCAAGAGAGGGCAGCCAGATTTCACAGAATGAAATACAGGATGCTTAGCTCAATGTGAATTTCCGATAAACAACAAATAGCTTTTCATATGGATATGCCCACTAAAACATTATTTATTATCTGAAATTCACATTGAATTGGCATCCTCTATTTTGGCAGCCCTAATCCCAAAAAAACATCCCTCCCCGTCTTGCTGATGCCCACTTGGGATCTCCTCAGGGAGCCAACTACTCAATGAGCAGAAGGTTCTGCCCGAGACGCCCAGGGGAGCCCTTCTTCTCAGGAGGGGTCCTTCAGCAGAGCTAACCCCTCTCCTTGGCCTCCCATCCAGAGCCCCTCCCACTGGCGCAGCGACTTCAGCATGTCCTCTCCTTATAGGACAAAGCGGTGAGGCCCAGCTCTTTGACGCCTAGGAACTCAGCCGGAACGGGCAACGTCCACCAGGCCTTCAACGCTGGCGCTCGGACAGCTGTTGTCAGGCCGCTATCACCGTCGCTGGCGATAATCATCTGCCGGAGGCAGAGGGGACGTGACTGCACGGGGTCAGGAAGATGCTGCTGACGGCATCTTCCCTCGATACTAATCTAACTTTCAGATTAATGGTGCCCGTTTCCTCTGTCAACGCTGGTGGAGAGCCCTCCAGCACTCGGCTCCCAAGGTCGCACATCCAATCCCTGGGAGTGCCCAGCTGGACCGGTTTCAACACACACCTGGAATCTGCACAGCTCACGGCGTCCACTGGTCCTCCGCCTCCCGTCAGACTGCGGCGGGGGCTGGGTCCTACGCTCGCCCCGCGTGCTCTGTGCTCCACCCTGCGCGCAGAGGAGCTCTTCCAAAGTTACACCGGGCCACGTCACCCTCTGCTAAAAAACACTCCAAAGGCTGCCATTTCACTCAAAGTAAAAAGCCATGTCCTTAAGATGGCCTAGAAGGGCCCCTGTGATCCACCTCCACCCTTTACCCCTGGGACCTCCTCCTCCTCCTCCTCCCTCCCCTCCTTCTCAGCAACCTGCCCCTCCAGGCACACTTCCACCAGGGGCCTTAGATGCTGGCCACTTGCGCACCTGGACGGGAGGAATACCCACTTCCCAGGTATCCAGTTGGCCAACTCCCTCACGCCCGGAAAGCCCTCACTCAGATCTCATCTTCTCAAAGGGGCCTATCTTGTCTGCCCTTTTGACTTCCATGACTGAGCCCCCTCCCTGCTCCATCATCCCCGAGCCCCCCAGTCCTATCTACTGTTCCCTTCCTCTGAAGCACCGCCATTCTAACAGGCCATCTGTGTGTCCTGGTTACTGCTCGCCGTCTCCTACCCCGTCTGGAAGGCGAGGATCGCTTTGCTCACTGACATGCCCGAACCGAGTACGAGCTCAATAAATAGTTGAGCTCCCCGTCCACCGCGTGGATACAGTACAATAGTAACAGAGAGAGCGTCAGCCCCCACCGAGGACCTCAACCGTGCCAGGCGCTGGGAAAGGGGCTTACAAACGTCAGACACGTTAATTCTCCTAACCGTCCTCTGAGTTCGGTTGATGTTTCTCCACTTTATGAGAAAATGGACTCAGACAGGTCACCCAGCGAGCAGGGCTCAGGGTCAGGATTCTGACACAGCCATTAAAGCCCCGGCGATTTTATCATGACCGAGAAACACATGTACCGTCTATAGTTACCTTGCAAGCGCCACTGTCCCCTTCAGCACTCTGTCCCTCCCATCCAACTCCTGGCATCTAGCAGGAGGGACTGCTCCACACAGACCGTCAGATAGGGACGGGCCGTGCTCACTTTTAGGGAGGTTGTGTGGTCTGAGGAAAGGACGTTGGCCTTGGCCCCTGAGTCACAGGAGCCCCCAGGGTGTGAGCATCCTTGTGGGTCACGGGTGCACATCTTGGCTCCCCCCCGCCCACTGTGGGGTGCACACAAGGCATGTTAGACGTGGCGACGCTCTCAGCCAGCAGGGGGAGGGGGGCGGTGAAGGCACGGGACAGCGCTCAGCCCGCAGACGCGCTTGGTGACTGCTGCTGACAGCGAGGTGGCTCTTCTCACAGGGAACTCCTGACCGCCCTTCGGAGGACCTCAGCACCAAAGGCCCACTGCTGGGCCAAGAGAGAAGGCCGAGCAGCAAAGGGCCCTGAGGAGGGCTCCGAAAAAGCCCCAAGAGCGGACCCCTGTCACCGCTGTCACTTGGCCAGTTCAACGGGCAGGGCGCAGCCGCAGCGCCTGAGGGGCTGGGTCAGAGCCAGCAGGGCCCACCACCGTCAGGGCGGGGAGCGAGCCCACGGCTGCAGCCCCGGACCCTTCCTTCTGAAGGTGGGGTGGCAGCCGGACCCAGAAGGAAAACATTGCATGAGATTTTCACTCTCCTCTCATTTCCAGAGGGTAAAAGAAACAGAAAACTTGCTGGCATTACTAAGTAATAGGGTTTCACACTTCCTCAGTCTTCCGACCTGGGATTTCTGCTGCCCAGCATCTCCCACGCTAGAGACCTCAGGCCTCCGGCCACATTTGCTGCCGCTAGTCACTGGCATTTCACCCTTACGGGCCCCCCCGTGTGTGGGCCTGTGTGGGGCCCACTGGTCGAGTGTGCTTGGGTCACCCCCACTGCACAGTGCTAACACCTGCCAGGCCCCAACAAGACAGGAGGTGACCTGGACAGGAACGTGGAGTAGAGAGAGCTGGGGTGGGGGGCCATGGGCTCCCAAACTGTCTCACATTGTAAGACAGCAGGACCCCAGCCCCAGAAGCCCCTGCCAGGAGCGATGGCCGACTGCTCATGGGGGGATCTGCTTTGGGTCCGGCTAAAATATCTGCTGTCTCAGATTTCCCCAGTCTTTCCTGGAAAAAAGAAATGATTAATGCCAACCATTACTAATCCCATTCTATAACCAAACATCATGAGCAAGACATTCCCTGAGAATTGATTCTAAGTGACACCGACATCCACATCTATCCATGAGTAATCACCTCAAAGGGAGTGAGCCTGGGGCGCTCACTGACCAAGCAGGCCCCGCACAAACTGTTTACATGGCCCAGCATCTCTCCTCTTCACTCTCAAGAAAAGCCCAGAAGGTTTCAAGCGGCAGACAGAGGGGCGGGAAAGGGACTCACATTCACGGAGGATTTGCTATGGGCTTGACATTACACGTGTTTATAAACATGTGATCCCTTCCAAAAAGGCAGTGAGGCAGCTACTTTTCCCCCATTTTACAGATTAGAAAACTGAGGCTCAGCTTAGGTTACTTTGCCAAACCAATCAGTAGAGACTAGGAAGTCAGAGAATCCAAGGATTTGGCTGGACTCAAAGGAGACTCAGGAATTTTGACTCAGAAGTCTACTGTTTTTTATATTCTCAAACTTAACCCTACATTACATCAGACACTGTCCAGGTTCCCTCAGATCTGGCTCTGGCTAAGCTCTTTGGCGGATGCTGCCATGGGCTGGGCAAAAGTTTTGGACCCTGGCTGAGCCCGCACCAGAAAATCGTACCCTCCTCCTCTTGGCTCTGGGGATCTGGTCTTTTAATCTCCAGGTAGAAAGTGAGGAAAATAGGTCAAGCTATCCTAAAAGACTAAACCCAAAGCCTTTTGTGATAGCAATAGCAACATTTTAATATGCCTCAATTATGTAATATTCATCCTAAGCAGAACACATGCAACCCCCTGCCAATGGCAGCTTCGAGCATCTGCTTACATGGTCATCGAATCTGGGATTCGAGAATAAGGTTTTTGGAGCGATTTCTGCCCTCAATGGCCTCTGGTATCCAACCAAGCAACTACCAGACCAAGTCCTTGTTAAAAAGTTCGAATGATGGAAGCTCTGAACACAAGTCCCATTGGAAAGGAATCCATCGCTCCAGCATTTTCCGCAAACCACCCACAGGTCTGTGACCGTGAGGACAGCGGGCGCCGCCCAGCAGCAACAGCTAACCTTAAGGACGTCCTGCAGCTCAAGCGCCTCCTGGTCTCTCCTCTCAGAAAGAGACGTGGGGAGAGCGGAAAACGCCCAGCGGGTTCGCCTCCTGGTTCCACCACTACGGCTTACTGGGTCAATCACTTCATCTCCCAGGCTGCTTCACTGGTATAATGGGGACAACAATACTTATTTACGTGTGAAATAAAGGAATTTCCGCATGTGTTGCCCAATAAACTCTTCTTCTTTTCCTTGAGAGCAACCTTTGACCTTTCTCTTTGAAAGAAGACGGTGACCCTAGCCTTGCCTTCTCCCCCTTGTGCCCCGACTCTGCCGTTGTAGCACCAAGAACCACGGGTGCCTGGGTGCACAGGCTGTGGCTCCAGGAAGGACGGCAGGCTTTTTCTGCCTCGAGCTGGAGGGACCGGCCCTGGAGCACCAGGACCAGGCGGCCCGAAGACACCCGTGGACCTAGCAGGAAGGTCAGCGCTGGCCTGCACGCTGCCTGGATCCCCAGGCTCCCGAGGTTGAGGAAGAGCTCCAAGAAGAGGCAGTGCTTCCTGCCCGAGCCCCAGAAAATGTGCGGGGCCGCCAGGAGGGTCCTGAAGGTGCCGGCTGTGGACACAGGGACAGCTGCCTTCTCTCTCGCCCTCACGTCCTCCACCAGCCCCAGCCCCCTGGGCCCACAAAGAAAGATAAGCCCCCTTCCAAGGGTTTAACGGCAGAGAGTAGGATGGCTCAGAAGAAAGAGAACACACACCCAAGAAGAGAGAGCTATGGACAATTTCAATTTCAATTAAATAAGAGGAATAGTACTCAAAGAGATTCAATTGCAACACTCAGGGAAAAAAAGATTTCCTGTAACTAAAAGAAACAAAAGAAAACCAGAAAAACCATGACTTCCAACAAACCTCTTCACACAAAGAGAAGGTGAAGGGAGTCACACATGATTCTTGAATCACTGACTCAGAAGATCAAGTCCAAGAAAGCACAAAGCAGAGATTACGAGTGTGAAGAGATGGAAATCTTAAAGGAGAAGATGTGAGACTCTAAGGCTGTGTTGAGACTGCGAGAGAAAAGGGACAGCTGAAGGGGGGCCACAAAGGGCACCAGCTCTGGACAGAAGCGGTAAGAACAGACACTCAGAGGCAAATGCCAGTAATGTTTCTGAACCTAAGTAGAAAGGGAGGGGGGGGAAGACAGCTCCTCGGGCAGAATGAACCGGACTCGAGATGGAAATGGACATAGGCTGTGGACGAGCATAGCTCCCCCAGGCAAGGTCTCACCCTGCTACCCAGAAAAAAAGAGAAGGTATTTGAAGAAAAGAATTCAGAGTAGCTACTACTAGGCACCTCACAACACAGCAGAGAAAACTAAGAAAGAAAAGGCTCTACGAAAAGATAGACCAAAACCAAGACCCCAGGGGCGCCTGGGTAGCGCAGTTGTTAAAGCGTCTGCCTTCGGCTCAGGGCGTGATCCCGGCGTTCCGGGATCGAGTCCCACATCGGGCTCCTCTGCTGGGAGCCTGCTTCTTCCTCTCCCACTCCCCCTGCTTGTGTTCCCTCTCTCGCTGGCTGTCTCTACCTCTGTCAAATAAATAAAATCTTTAAAAAAAAAAAAAAAAAAAAAACCAAGACCCCATGGAGAGAAAACAGATGGCCGCTGACCAAACCTTGGCCTTGGCAAGGCTGAGTGGCGGATGCCTACCTCAGCGTCATTCCTGATGCCCCTGAATTGATGGCTGATCACTGGCATCTGAGCGTGTCGATTCCCACCGTGCCTAAAAGCAGCAGCAGCTACCGTCAGTGACAGGCACAAGACCCGTAATTAGATTTGTCACGAATACCTAAGCACTCACTTCCACATTCAATTCTGCATTCTAGGTGTAACTCAGGCTGAAAATACAGCCTCATGCACTTTGCATGTTAACGTTCTAGAAGCTAAAATATAAATGTGTAATTATTATGGGAAGGGTAAAATGTTGCAATAAAGATTGGAAGAGCTGATAATTTTACAAACAGAAAGTAAGATTAAGAGCTTTCAAATACTTAAAACGAGAAAGAGAATGACAGTTAATCCAAATATTACAAATATTAAGAGTATGTTGTCCACAACGTTAGAAAGAATATTTCTCCTTTCAGAACTGACAGTTGCAGGCAGTCCAAGATGGAAGCATAGAAGGACCGTGAACTCAGCTCCTTCCATAGACACTCTGGATCTACAGGTAGGTATAAAAAACTCCCTCTGAGAAAGACTTGAAAACTAGCTCCACCACAGAGGAGAAAAGGCCACAGGGAGGTGGGTAGGAGAGGCAGAGGTGTGGTCTTGCCCAAAACCCCACCCCAGTGCAGTAACCCCCAATCACGAGCTCTCTGACAAAGCGGGAGCTTCTCCCTGGGGGCCAAGGGTGTGACCCCCCCCAGCAAGCACCCTAACCCTTGGGACATGCACCAGAGAGATGAGCCCCCAAAATGTCTGGCTTCGAAAAATAACAGGGCTTAAGTCCAGGACACCCGAAAGGCTGTAGAGAACAGAGACTGCACTTGTGAAGGGCTTATGCACAGACTCGCTCATCCTGGGGACCCGGGCAAAAGCAGCAGTTTGGAAAGTGCCTAGATTATTTGTGAAAAAGATCTGGGTGGTTGTTTTGTTTTTTGGGTTTTTTTTAAGGTTTTATGTATTTATTTGAGAGAGAGAGTGTGTGTGCATGCAAGCCGCCCGGGGAGGAGCAGAGGGGGAGAGACAAGCAGACTCCGTGCTGAGTGCAGAGCCTGATGCAGGGTTCAATCCCACGACCCTGAGATCACAACCTGAGCAGAAATCAAGAGTCAGACACCCAACGAACTGAGCCCCCCAGCACCCCGTGAAAAAGATCTGCTTGCTAAGATTCTGCCAGAGGGGCAGGGGCCTGTTGGGACTCTCTCCTGCACGGAGGCACTGGTGGGCACGGTTTTTGCACACTCCTTCTGCCCTGCGAGGGCTGCGAGTGCAGGCAGGTGTGTAGCACGTGCCATCTCCCGCTGCCCCACCAAAGCTGGGGGGCGTGCCCACCCCTGCACTCTCCAGCGGCTTCACTACAGCCAGTGAGCGAGCACAGGGGACCACACAGGGGACTCTCCCTGATGGCCTGGCTCTAGCAGCCGGTGGGGGCTTATATTCCTAACTCACACCAGACTGAAGCAATCAGAGAGACGGTTCTCAGCGGGCCCCCCACCCCAGGGCACTGCACGGACAGCCAACTGAAACACAGCCCCAGACTTCCTGTGAAAAAAAAGCCCATTTACTTGTCCTAGAGCTTCAGCCCGAGGCAGATTTCAGGTTTGCCACATGTCTAGAGGCTGTGAAGGTGCTTCCAGGGAACACAGGCCAGGAGACACCATCTTTGCACTCCCGCAGGCCTTGCTATGGCTCTCCAGTACCTCCCAGAAAGGAGCTGATACATCACCTGGGGCCCTGATTTTTGCCACTGCCGCCCAGGGTCTGTTTGCAGGTCCCAAGGGATGGGGTGCCTGCTGTGGACACAAACCCCTCACTCCTCAGGGAGAAGCTCCTGCTTTGTAAACCTCCACGTTGTCCAGTCTGGAAGCCAGGAGGGTTCACAACAGCAGTCCCATAGGACTGCTTGTATTTCCATACTTTTGAGCTACGGTCTGAGGTTCTAACGAGCCTGAAACTAGGAGCTGACTGAGCTCACCTCCAGCTTTGGAACACTAGCGGTCCTACCACACGGTCAACAACTGAGACCTATCAAGTACAAAACGGAGTGCTTAAGCAATCACAGAGGTTTGCTAGACAACCAAGAGCTAGGGCAAAGCTGACCCACAAGATTCATCTCCTACACAAGCCCCCCGCCTTCAAGACTAGGAGAGAGCTGTGTTGCCTAAGACATAAAAACAGCCAAGCGAATGAGGAAACAGAGGAATATGTTCCAAACAAAAAACAAGAAAAAAACCCAGAAAAAAAACCATAATAAAACTAAGATGAGTAATTTACCTGATAAAGAGTTCAAAGTCATGGTCATAAAGATGCTCACTGAACTCAGAAGAATGGATGAACATGGGGCCCCTGGGTGGCTCAGTTAAGCATCCACCCCTTGATTTCAGCTCAGGTTGTGATCTCAGGGTCATGAGATCAAGCCCCGAGTTGGGCTCCGTGCTCAGCAGGGAGTCTGCTTCTCTCCCTCTCCCCCTCCCCTGACTCACGCTCACTTGCTCTCTCTCCTCGTCTCTAAAATAAATGTTTAAAAAAAAAAAAAAGGATGAACACAGTCAGAACTTCAATAAGGTAGGAAACATAAATAGTACCAAATAGAAGTCACGAAATGAAGAATACAATAAGTCAACTGAAAAATGCACTAGAATGTTCAACAGCAGACTAGATGAAGCGGAAGGAAGGATCAGTGACCTGGAAGACAGGGCAGTGGAACTCACCCACAGAGCAGCAAGAAAAAGGAAAAATAATCTTAAAAAGTGAAGACAGGTTAATAGACCAATGGGACAACATCAAATGGGATGACGTTCACATTACAGGGTCTTAAAAGGAAAAGAGAGAGAAAAGGAGACAGAAAACTTATCTGAATAAATAATAGCTAAACACTTCCCTACCCTCAGGAACGAAACAGACATCCAGATTCAGGAAGCCTAGAGACTTCCAAAAAAGATGAACCCCAACGAAATCCACACCAAGATGTATTATAATTAAAACGTCAGAAATTAGAACTGACAGAAAACTTAAGTAATGATACAAGGCAGAATAAGAGAGTTTGGGTTATATCATAATTATATCTTTGTAGAATTACTTCACGTATGAGCTTTCATCATACTAAAGCAAATAGCCCTAAAGAATTTAATGTTATAATCACTTAATTCATGCTACGCATATTTTTTTAAAGATTTTAAAAATTTATTTGCTTGAGAGAGAGTGAGGAACAGCAAGAGAGCAGGAGAAGCAAACTCCCCGCTGAGCAGAGAGCGCAACGCGGGGCTTGATCCCAGGACCCTGAGATCATGACCACAGCCAAAGGCAGACACTTAACTGAATGAGCCACCCAGGCACGCCCAGGCTATGAGTATTTCAAGAAAAAGTCCTATTCGGGAATTCTTCCAACTACTGAAAATAAATTAAAATCAGAAAGTCAATTGTGTCACCTTAAAAATCCAGGAACAGAAAAAAAGTCCACAATCATGTATAACACCATCCACAATAAATCACTTTCAATCCAGCCCTGAAAACTAATATATAGAGGAGGAAGAAAGCATTACAGAAAAATTTTGTTTTCATTAATCAAGCTTGAAAATAACAGGCCGTACAAGAAGGTCCTTCAGGAGGACAATCCTTGTAGTTTTAAGTCTACAGAAACTAATGCTACACTCAAAATGCATGTGAAAACGATGATTGTAGACTAACTACCACTTGCAGTCGTCAGAAGATGAAAAGTTGTCAAGAGTCACCCAAACTGTGAATCCTGGTGACAATGTTCCTCCTGGAAAATGTGTTTCTGAAAAATTTTCCCCGTGAACTAGTGTGCTCTTTCTGTATGTTGTACAGCAGACATCTGGATGTACAAACACATCCAGAAGGCCTTTGAGCGCTGACAGCCTGCTGGAGTAATGAGGAATTCATCCGCGTTTCTGCTTTTTTGCTGGGCGCAGAGAATTCTGGGTAACCAAGCTGACGTGTCATGAGAATACAAGTGTTTTTTACACAGTATGTATCGTCTCCTCAGGAGAGACACCAAAATCCATGTTCATATACCAAAATCTGAGATGCATACAGAAATTAAGGAATGATTTTGTTATCTTGAAAGAAAAACACACTGTTCCAATGCCACATTCCTAGTTTTTCCTCAAGTGACTGCAGGAAGTAGCAACTGCAGTCAGAAAAATCAGAAATAAAAATTAAAGTGAGGGCAACATCTGAAGTTTACTCCTGAAAATATTTAGAGAACGTCTGTGAGCAATATACCAGGCTTTAGTTCATGGGACTGTGTCAACGAAATTACCTCATCCCATGTGCTGGTCAAACCCTCAAGTCTGGGAGATGGAGGGAAGTCTTCACCTTCCAAAGCTACTATTAAGGAAAAAGGAGGAGACAACACTGACAGAAGTCCCTACATTGGCAGGAAAGCCAAAAACACCTTGCCCCTCTGTAACCCCAACTGAAAGTAAACATCTCATTTCACAAATGTGCAGCAGAGTCACTCTTACCAATGCTGAAAAGAGAGGCAAACGCCAGGTTCTTATTAGGCCATGCGCCAAAGTCACTGTCCAGTTTCTCCCTGTGATGATGAAACATGATTACACCAGCAAATTTGAAATTACTGACGATCACAGAGCTGGGGAAATTGTGGTGAACCCCCCGGGCAGGTTAAACAAGTGCAGAGTGATCAGCCCCAGATTGGAGGCACAAGTGAAAGATCTAGAAAAATGGCAGAATAACCTGCTCCCGTCCCACCAGTTTGGTTTCACTGTACTGACCACCTCAGCTGGCATCGTGGACCATGAAGAAGCAAGACGAAAACACACAGGAGGGAAAATCCTGGGATTCCTTTTCTAGGAATGTAATACATACGTGAAAATAAAATGCCTCAAAGGACAAAAAAAGGGGGGGGGGGAATTACAGTCAATTGATGTTCGACAAGGGTGCCAAACAATTAAATGGGGAAAGAACAGAATTTTCAACAAGTGATGCTGAAACAACTCAACATCCATATCCAAATGAATGAAATTGGAGCCCTACCTCATACCATATAGAGGAAATAACTCAAAATGCACCAAAGACATAAATGTAAGAATTAAAGTGATAAAGTTCTTAGAAGAAAACACAGAGGTAAATGTTAGTGGTCTTGAACTTGTCAACGGCTCCTCAGCTATGACACCAAAGTACAAGCAATTATAAATAAATAGATAGATAGATAGATGGGACTCCCTCAAAATGTCCAAGTTTTGTGCTTCCAAGGACCCCATCAAAAAAGTCAAAAAACAATCCACTAAATGGGAGAAAATATTTGCAAATCATATATAAGCAACAGATATCCAGGCTGTATAAAGAATTCTTACAACTCAAATAAAAAGACACCACCACTAAGAAATGGGCAAAAGACTTGAATACACATTTCTCCAATATACAAATACATACATGTGGCCAATAAGCACATGAAAACATGCTCAACATCACTAGTCCCTAGGGAAATGCAAATCAAAACCACAATGAGATACCACCTCCCACTCATGGGGCTGGCTACTATCGAAAAACCCCAAAACAAGTATTGGCAGAGATGTGAAGGAATTGGAACTGCTGCACATTGCTGGTGGGCTTGTAAAATGGAGCGACCACACTAGAAACAGTTGAGTCGTTCCTGAAAATGTTGACCACAGCGTTACCATATGACACACCAATATCACTCCCGCGTATATACCCAAGAAAAATGAAAACTCTATCCACCCAAAAACTTCTACATGACGGGCTGGGATTTATTCATAATAGCAAAAAGGGGAGAACAACCCAAATGTTCATCAACTGATGAACAGATAAATAAAATGTGATCTATCCAGTCAATGGAATATTATGCAGCCTTAAAAAGGAACAGAATTTTGATACGTGCAACAACACAGATGAGCCCTGAAAACATTCTGCGAATTGAGAGAAGCTAGTCACAAAAGACCACAGGTTGCATAATTTAATTTATATGGAATTTCCAGAATAGATAAATCTACGGAGACCGAAAGTAGACTAGTGATTGCCTAGGGTGGGGGTGATGGCTAAAGGTTTCTTTTGGGGATGATGAAAATGTGCTAGTAGCTTAGCATAGTATAGTTAACTACACTAAAAGCCATTACACCGTACGCATTAGACGGGTGAGTGGTAGGGCCTGTGGATTATACCTCAATTAAGCTGTTATCCAAAAGATGCAAAGAATTCCTATATTTATCAAGTAGAAAAAGAATGAACTTGATTAAAAACATCAAAAATGGGGAAAAGAATAAAAGCAAAATAAAGTAAGATGGGAGGAATAAAATCATGCCTGTTTGTCACTACTTTAAATGTACAGACTGACTTCTCCAACTAAATTAAAGTGCCTGTCGGGGGTGGGGGGGGTACACACCCATGATGTTGAAGAAACGTACTTAAAATGGCAAAAGGGGTTGAAAAGAATGTACCAGGCGAGGAGATACCAGGCAAGAGAGGAAACAGGAGCAGCAAAATTAGTAGCAGACAAGTTGGATCTAAGATTACAGGTATGAAGATGAAGAGGGACATTATTAAAGGCACAGTTTGGAGAGAAGATATAAAACGTACACGTAGGTATACATAATACCTAGACTCTAAAAATGCAAGAACATGGTAAAATTTTAGTTCTTCCAATGGGACTATCTACTAGAGAGAGGGAAAAACAAGGACACACCGAAAATAGACACCCTTACTTCTCTCAAAAAACATTTTTTTCTTACACCTGTGAAATGCCACATTTGTAAAGATTAACTGCATACTTGGCAACAAAGAAAGCCTTTATAAGCCTTCCAAGTTAAAGATTTAAAGGACAGTTCTTTGATCACAATCCAGTAAAATCAGAATTAAATAACTAGATAACAAAAAATTGTAACTACAAAGAAATTAAGAAATATACTCTTCAAAGAAGAAATCAAAAAAAGGACTGAAGAAAATCTTGAAGGCAAAGGAAAGGAGACTATTTCATACCAAAACATACAGAAGCCACCAGACGTTATACTCTAAGGAGCTTTCAATGTTAAATGCTTTCAATTTCAAACATTTTTTTAAATAAAAGAAACTTTGTACTCATTTAAACCCATAAGAAAATGACAGCTCAATAAATCAAAAGAAAGGAAGTAATTATAATAAAGACAAAACTTTAACCTAATAAAAAATATAAGAGGGGCAAATAAACTCAAAGTTGTTTCTTTGAAAAGACTAATAAGACTTCACAGGCCCTATTAAGGATAAGAGAGAGGGAAGATGCAGGGTGGGGGGAGGTGGGGAGAGAGGGAAGGGGGAAGGGGAGAGGGAGGTTTCAGGAGGAGGGGAGAGAGAAAGAAAGAGAGAGAGATGCAAAACAGATAAGCACTGGGAACAGAAATAAAAAAGCAAATGCATAATATAAAAGCAAATAAAAGAATCATTAAATTGCAAGGCATTTTATGTTAACCAATTTGATAACCTAGGATAAATGATGATTTCCTAGTAAAACAAAATCATCAAAATGATTCAAGAAGTGGAAAATTCAGAAGAAAAGTACCAAGACCAGACGGGTTTGCAGCTGAATAACCCATCATTCTATTGTTAAATGGCAACAGGCAATTAAAAAATTATAAGCCAATTCATTTGATGAAGCTGAGCATAATTTTAATACCCAAACCTGAGAGGATGAGAGGGGAAACTATTAACGAATCTGGCTTATGACAGATTAGTTACAGAAACTGAACTACTGTTAGCAAATAACAGAAGTCAGCCATCTATCAAAGGGATATAACCTGAGACCAACTTGGATTTATTCCAGGAAAATGAAGGGAGCTCAAGACAAGAAAATCAATAAGATTTACCTCGTCACTAAATTAACTGTGAAAAAACTCTAAGACCATAGCAATAAATGCATTTTATAAAAAATAAAGGCATCTGATCAAAGTTTAGCAGCCATTCCTTATAAAAATTAAGAACAGAGGAAGTTATTCATTAAGTATTATTAAACAAGAATGCTTGATCAAGAGGTAGAGAAACGAGCCCATATTCGTTAAACAATGACAAACCCCATGCACGCATGGGTACGTACAGACGTGTTCACGGGTGAGCACCAAGTTGTCAACAGCAATCACAGGGACAAAGGCAACAGTGAGGAGAGGAGAATTTTAACAAACAGGGAAGAAGGTAAAGTAAGGATTGCAGTTAAAAATCGTGTATGATACCAACGCATGCAAATAAGACTGGATACTTTCACGTGTATAATTTTTAAAACACCGCACACATTATTAGAACTACCAAGAAAAAAGGTACTCTTGTTCTCAACTCCACAGCCTTTGTGTGTTTTCCCAGTACCAAGGTGCAGGTGAAGATACTCTGTTGGTGACATTACATTTCGTTATACTCCTTGTTGGAGATGGGAATCCGTGCATGGGCTGCAGGTCAGAATTCAAGCACGGCCATGCCCACCCCCTTCCAGAGCCACTCCGGCTTGCCCAGCTCCCCTTCCGTCTCTGACAGGGGCACTTGGAACTGTCAAGGAGCAGGGATTTGAGCAGTCCTTTGGTTTCCCCTGGAGCCATCTGCATCCATCATATTTACCATGGCTCTACAGAAGTGTTGGTGCTTGGCTCCCCCCACCCCCCAAGTGTTCCCTTAGCTCCTAGGACATCCTTCTTAGGATAGCACCTATTGCTCAGTGTCACGATGATCTGAGGGCCACCTGTGTTCATCACTAGACGCTATGCTGGCTGAGCTGGAACCCTTTCTTGTAAACTTCTCAAGTCAGAGTTTCTAACCCAGCACCAGGCACATCGTAAGCACTCTGTCAGTATCCGCCAAATGAATGAAATGTATTCAAAACATGGTATGCAGTCTGCATTCTGAAACTTCTTTTTGGAGCAATTTGCTTTAGTTTCCCGGGGAATTTAAAAATTTTCCAACCTTGCTGCCAATAACCTGATGGGCTGAAGGAATGTTGGCATACCCCATGAGACATGTGTCTCTGGTTGGTCCTTTGGCAGCAGGGATGTCAGGGACGTTGATACCGCTCGTCCAAACCCAGCAAGATGGTGGAGATGGTGGAAGGGGTACGTTGCTGAGTGGCTCCCATGTCTGACCCTGGGTGACGTCACCCAGTGCCTGCAGCCGCCCTCTGGGATGTGTTGCTTTAGAGGCAGAGCTGGGATGGGCACCAGGTGTCTGTCTCCAAAGCCCTGGGCACCACATCGCAATGCCTTCCGAAAAGCAGAATCAAAGACAGTGGCAGATCTTCATTCCTTCCCACCAAAGTATCTCACACACCAGCTTCAGAAGTTTGGGCCAGGGGGTGCCTGCGTGGCTCAGTCGGTTAAACGTCTGCCTTCGGCTCAGGTCATGATCCCAGGGTCCTGGGATGGAGCCCCGCATCGGACTCTCTGCTAAGCGGGGAGCCTGCTTCTCCTTCTCCCTCTGCCATTCCCCCCACTTGTACTCTCTGGCTCTCTCTGCCAAATAAATGAATAAAATCTTAAAAAAAAAAAAAAAAGGTGGGGCCATACTCTTTCGCCATTCCAGTTTCCCTGGGGTCATTTACCATCTCCCTGAATTTACCAATTTACCCGCATCTTTCCCAGAATCTGTTTATCTGCCAGCCTTCTTGAAGATAATGAGTTTATAAATTTTCGATAGACAGTGTGAACTTTCACTTGCTAATATTTGCATAACATGCACCTCTTTCAATCTTAAAAGCTTCTCACTGCAATGATCTCCAGTCTCCAATTAGGTTCCGTTCCAGGATCTCACTGAAACTCTGCGTGCATGTCCCCTAAGATGCCATAAATTGTGGTCCCGTTTCCCAGCCAGCCAAGGAAAACACATTGGAAATCCTGCTGAAATACTAGTAAGAGCCAACGAATGGCAACATGTTTACCTGCCTGGAATGCTGGGACCCGAGGAAAGCAAGTTTCATTAGAGGCAAAAGAAGGAGGTGAGGATTGTTTTTTACGTGACTCTGGAGTGGAGGTCTGCTCACTCACAGAAGCTCAGAATCTTCACGTAGGACCCCCGCCCCCCCAACTCAGCTGGGGATTCTTAGGAAATCTTAAATTGAAGATGTTACAGGTTCTCTACCTTCCCCAAATGCAGCAGGAACAACTGTAAGCAAGACTCTCACCACTCTTTAGACAATTTCAGTTATTTACATTTTTTCTTCCCAGAAAATCATCTTTTATGCCAATCCCTGATCTTCTCTTTGTAACAGTTTCCTAAACAAGATAACAGGAGTCCTCCCACTCCAATTCCATCCAAAATACTTCAATTTTTAATCGCTTTTGCTATAGACGCTTTTTGGCGGCTTTGAAACATCAGAATTTGATTGACCTATCAGTGTCCTCTCCACCATCTCAGAAAGGATGGGGCACTTCTCAGAGGCCTCGGTCACCTGCTCCCAGGGTCTCTCTCCCTTCTTGACCTGGGTCCCAGCCAAAGGCCCTTGATATTAGAGTGTGAGGTGGATTCTCAGATTGCGTCTGGTGATGCCTCAAAGGGCACCTCAGGAACCAAGGGGCTGCCAAGGGGGTGGAGGCACCCGGAGGTAGGGGTCGGGGGGGGGCTCTGGGACCCTCTCACTCCCAACTTCGAAGACAGTGCCTGCTTTCCACTGGCTCACATATGTACCTTGGGTTTGTCCTCTCTAAGGTTCCTGGTTGCTAAAAAGTTTTGAAAATCTTCTAAGTAGCACAATACCCATCGTGCATGTGCATTTTGGCCACACAGGACAAAGGAGTTTAAAGGAAGAAAGATAGAGCTACCTGTAATGACCACAGCTCTGTGCTTCCCCACACATCGTCACTGATTCCCAGAACTCTGGGCAGGAGCTCCTGCACAGATGACAGACTCTGCTGAGCCACTTGCCCAAAAATCACAGGGTGAGCACACAGCACAGCCCAGGCCTTCTGCCCCGGATCCTCCCCAGCCATAAACGGACCACCAAGCCCCTTTCAAACCATCTACAGCCTCAGAGCATCAAAGTGCAATCAAACACCTGCATGTAGAACCGTCTATGCCCAGTGCCTACCCGCATTCTTACCCGTCCGCTCCCAGAGTTCCCATGGGAACTTCCTTGAGAGAATACAAAGAAGTTATTTTTATTCTCTGGGATGTTTTCCATCATCTCCCCTCATGAATCCTCATGCAGGGATTCGGCATGGGGCCCTCCTGCTCTGAAGCCGCTTTTCCCTATCAATCCTCTTTTCTTCAGCGTCTGTGCCAGTTAAGCAGCTGTTTTAACAAACCCCCACCAAATGTAGGATGAATGGAACAGGAAAGAAGCTCATTCTTTCCTGACATAAATTTAGTCCACGATACATATGACTGAGGCGTGAGTGGCTTTTCTCCAAATGGTGATTTAGACACAAGGTCCTTTTGTCTGCTGGCCCCCAACATCTCTGACATGGGGCTCAGAGGAGCCTCCACGTGGCCAGGCCTAAGAGTGGGGTCCACACTTTGGCTCATATTTCACTGCCCTGAATCCAGGCAGCAGCCCCGCGTCACTGCAAGGGGTGCTGGGAAATGAGGGGCAGCCACTGCCCAGGAAGAGAGGCAACAGGCAAAACAGATTTGGAGAATGACGCTGGTCTTCAAGGGACCCTCGCATAGGTCTTATCATGAACTAGTTGATCCGACCAGCATACACTATGTTCCATACTCACGCTCTAAGTATGATGCTTCCTTGTCCCCTAATCAAAGGGACTAGTTCACCCGAGGCCACTTAACCTCTCTGCGACTCAGTTTCCTTATGTTAAAAATAGGGATAATAATCCCTCACGAGATTGTTTAGAGGATCACACACATTACGAAGTGCTTGGGGCAGCGGGGTGGCTCAGTCGGTGAAGCATCTGACTTCGGCTCAGGTCATGATCTCAGGGTCCTGGGATCGAGACCTGTGTCAGGCTCTGTGCTCAGCGGGGAGTCTGCTTCTCCCTCTCCCTCCTGCCCCTTCCCCTGCTCATGCCCTTTCTCTCCCTCTCCCTCTCTCTCAAATAAATAAATAAAATCTTTTTTAAAAAGTGCTTGGAACATTATCTGGCACATAGTACATGACATATAAGCACTTTTTGAACAAATAAAGGGCTACAAGAAGCTGGGTCTCCTGCAAGTTTCTAACAGACTCCTGTCGGGGGGTCTCTAGCTCTTAGGAGGTGGGCAGGCTGAAGACGCCCAAGGGTTGGAGAGTTCCTCAGAGGCCAAGTTCAGTTTTCTATGCAGGACAGAAAACCCCGTGAAATACATCCCAGACTTGCTTCGGTGCCTTCCTAGTAAGGAATCCGTTCCCTCAAGAGCTGCCCCAACCTCTCTCCCACTATTTGGGATGAAGAAAATGCTTAGCTCCTTGTAGACATTTCTGACTCCCATCCTCACTTCTAACACTCTAGTTCTGTGTCCATCTGTTCTTCTGTTCATTCCTTTATTCAACAAACATTGAGGAATTGTCATGTGCTAACTGTGACCAAGACATCCAAGGTCTCATCCCACATGGGAAATGTATTAGCTTATGTGGCTGCGAAGAGGGACAGGGGAATGTAGTGATTTTATATTCTTGGAGACAGTGACATTTGCACCAAGACCAAACTATCAAGCAAGGGCTGCCATGAAGAACATTCCAGATATAGGCCCCGCAGGCACAAAGGCTCTGAGATGAATAGATTTTGTGTTGATGACAGGACAGGGGACAAAAGGGGACACTGGAAAGGAAGGCTATGGAGCACCTGTGGGCATTGGAGGCCTTGCGAAGGACTCTGGAAATCCTGTTGGAACTGGAATTGGAAGCCACTTGTAGGTTTAAGCAGAAGAGTCAGTGGATGAGCTTGTGTTTGTAAAAGATCGCTCTTCTTTCACAGAAGAAATGGGGACGGGGTGGAGGTGTCAACAAGACTAGAAGCTAGAAATCGAAGCAGATGAAGTTTCCAATACCCTGGCCAAGGAGTGATGCTGTCCCAGTTAGAGTGTAAAGATTTGCAGTTCTAAACTTTTTAGTAAAGTGATTTATTAAACATACAACTAAATATGGCCCACGGTTCCCACTTCTGTAACAGTTCTTTCTGAAAGTCGCAAGGGGGAGACGGGCCCTCTGTGCCATGTGCCGGGCTAGGCAGAGCAGCATCTCCACATCACAGGACGTTTGGGGTAGCCTGTTACTCTTTCAGTACAACATCGCTCCCACCCCGAGGTAACACCGTGCTTCCTCCCGCCAATACAAGCTGAGTTGTCCCTTTCCCTCTTCCTTCCTTCAAGGGAAGACCTCAGACCTCAGATTCCATCCTCTGTAAGCTCGTATTTCTCACCCAACCTGCCAAATCCCCCTGCGTGGGCCGCAGCATTTGCAGGTAACATCTGTATCCACACCTGAACCTGGGAGCTCGTATTCCAGCTACAGTTACTTGCAATATGGTAACAATGACGTCATGTCCATTTCAGGACATTTTCACTGGGAAGGCCTCAGGTCAGGAGGCTCAGGTTAGGAAAAGAGTGGGGCTGCCCATGGGCCAAGCAGCATACCTTCTCCCCTCCCAGCCCTTGCCCAAGTTTGAGATGCCCTGTTTCTTCCTCTTCACCTAATCTTTATTTGTTCTTCAAGATGCAGCTTAGGCGCCGTGTCCATCCAAGGCGCCGCTCCTTCCCCCAGCCAGCTGGACCAGGTGCATCTCCGCAATCCCATATAAATCCATGTTTACCTTGATCGCACTGTTCGCCAGAGACTCTTCCTCCTTTCCTTCACGTTGTCTCTCCTGCTGGACCCCAGGAGACAGGTCTTAGTTATCGTTTTATCCCAGCAGGGTTCAATATGCTTGCTGAATTAATACATGGCACGTCTCGTACATCGCTGGTGGGTGTATAAACTGGAACACTGTTTGGCAGTATATGTACTAAAGCAGTGGTTCTTGGGGCATGGGGGGGGGGGTTCGGTCGGTGAAGCATCTGCCTTCAGCTCAGGTCATGATCCCAGGGTCCTGGGATTGAGTCTTGTGTCGGGCTCCCTGCTCAGCAGGGAGTCTGCTTCTCCCTTTCCCTCTGCCTCTCCCCTCTGCTCCTGCTTGCGCGCTCTCTCTCTCAAATAAATAAAATCTTTTCTAAACAAATAAATAAATAAAAATTAAGCAGTGGTTCTCAACTGCAGGCGATTTTGCTCCCCAGGGGACATATGGCAATGCCTGGAGAAATGTCTGGCTGTCGTAACTACAGGAAAGGGTGTCACTGGGCATCCAGTGGGGAGGGGCCAGGGATGCTGCTAACCATCCGGCAATGCACAACACAGGCCTCCTCAACAAAACACCATCCAACCCACAAGGTCAATACAGCCGAGGGTGAGACCCGCATCCAATCTATGACCCGGCAAACCTACTCCTGGGTTTATGTGCTCGAGGGAAATGACGTATACGTCCATCAAAAACACAAGAATTTGTGAAGCAGCTGTACCCACAGAAGCCCCAACTGGACACAAGGTAAAAGACCATTAATAGGATAACGGATAACCAACTAGAGCACTTATATGACGGAATACTGCACACGATACGAGATTAAAGGCTGCCCCACCCAACAGCGGGAATGAACCGCACAGACATACTGATAAATTGAGCCACCAGACCAAAGTAACAGGCAAACTTAATCGATGGTGATGGAATGGAAGTCGGAATAATGGTCACCCCTGGAGGGAGGGAGTGACTCACGGACTGGGGAGCAGGCGGGAATCTTTGGGGTGCTGGGAACATTCCTGATCTTCATCGGGGTAGTAGCTATCGCACCATGCTGTGTACTACAACTCGTGCGCTGTGGGTTACATCTCAACGAGCTTTATGAAATGCCCCAGTCCTCCAAGAGCGCCCTACCAGAAGGAATCGTGCACTGGAGTTCTGTCTTCTAAGCAAGATTTTCGAAGCCTCTCTGGAATACTGCTGGCAGGAGCGTAGCAGGTGCGCTTCTGGAAGGCTATTTCACCACAGACATCAAAAACCTTACAGTGCGTCCTTAATTCAATTCTGTTTTGATCATTTCATGCTAAGGAATGTGCTAAGGACATGCACAGAAACTTAAGCTTCAAGAATATTTATCGTAGCATAATAAATACAAGGGGGAAGGGGCAATGAACTCAACGCCCACTCAGAAGGAACTGCGTAATATCACGGACTCATTAAAACTGACATTTTAAAATGTAAATGGAAAACGTTTACAATATATTAATTACAATTAAAAAGCAGGTCACCCAACAAGATGCAACCTAAGACATCCGAAGGATATACTCAATATGATTAAGTATGATTATCTAGAGTAATGAGAGTTATGGGATTTCTTAAATGTACATATATTACTTGTTAATAAGAAAAAAATTTTCAATCACACTTCTTAAAAATAAAGGTAAGTTTTCAACTTTAAAACTGAGTACCAGGGGCGCCTGGGTGGCTCAGTTGTTAAGCGTCTGCCTTCGGCTCAGGGCGTGATCCCGGCATTCTGGGATCGAGCCCCATATCGGGCTCCTCCGCTGGGAGCCTGCTTCTTCCTCTCCTACTCCCCCTGCCTGTGTTCCCTCTCTCGCTGGCTGTCTCTCTCTCTCTGTCAAACAAATAAATAAATAAAATCTAAAAAAATAAAATAAATAAAACTGAGTACCAGACCCCACACAACCCCCAGATTGCCAATGTATCCAAAGCCCCATTACCCGCAGAAACACTCTAAACTCCCATCACAGTGGCTGAGGCATAGCAGGGATTACATAAAGAGATAAAATTCTAGATTTTCTGTCTCCTGTCCGACTGTGGGGATTGGTTACACAAATCCATCCACGCATTAAACCGCACAGAACTGCATATCCCCCGAAAAAGTTAAAAGCAATGCCATGTAAAAATATGAAAGTAAATATTTCTGACTGAAAAAGGTTTCAGATGGTGTAAAGAAGAAAAGAAAAAGGCATGACCTTCCTTAATGATCAAGTCTGCCTGGTCAGAAGGCTGCCACTTCACCAGGCGATCTCATCACCCCTGACCATGACTGTGTTTCTCTGCAAAGTGGCAGTGATACCGGCTCTCTCAGAGTATTCTCGAAGGTTCGGCATGCTACGAATGGGGACTGCTGGTTACGATCTGCGTCCTGGCCACCACCTGAACAAATCCTCTCTCCAGCAAGCTCCCTTCTCTGAGCTCTGGGTGGTGGTGGCCCATGCGTCGTTACCACATAGCACCACGTAAGATGTACCTTGGAGCTGCCCAGACTCCCAGGTCCTCCTGGAGCCACAGAATGTGGTACAGAGCTGAAGGTGGGAGCAGCTGCTTATCCTGGACTCCACTGACAGGGCCCCAGGTACCTCAGCAAACAAATCCATTATGAGAGTGTCCTTTGAATTCAGGTTGTAGGAGATTTTTCTCCTCTTTCTTGTTAGTCAAAAAAGACTTTAAGCCAAATCAACCCACAACAAACCCTAAGATAAAACATTGAATGATGTTAATTTTCAAAGCCCTCTGGTCCTCCCCAGCTACTCAAGGTCATATCTCCTCCCTACTGAATGATTACAGAGGGTTGCTGACATGGTACATGGAAAAAACACCCCTATGAAGTCCAACCTCTAACAGAAAGAGCAAAGAGCTCAGATCCCAGCCAGCCACGACAAAGCACCGACAAAGCCGAACACAGGGAGCCCCTGAGCGTCTGTGAATCTGCCTGCTCCTCTGCCTCCTTAGAGAGAAAGAATCACAAGACTGCTCAGAATAAGAAACCAAAAGGGCAGAAGCGCAAAAGCAGGCGGGCCTGGATTTCATGCTGTTTCCCAAGAGTGAGCTGGCATGCTCTGTCAGTTATTTGCACAGTGGGCAGGCGAGGCTGACAGCTTGAGGGGGCTAGTTTAGAGGGAGAGCTGCAAGTGTGATGAGAAGGTTCTGGGCCCTGTGCTCCCAGTAAGCATCTCCAGCTCCCAGGCTGACCCTCCATTCACACAGAGGTTAAGAGTCAGCCCTGCAAGCATGGTCTTTGTATTTAAATCATCTCAAGGGGACCCAAATCTCCAGGCACAACCAGAACCCAGAGAGGAGAGGAGAGGAAACAGGGGTGAGGGAGAGGACCCCTCCACCCGTAACTGCTGGCTGCACTTCTGGAAGACCCGATCCAGGAAGCTAGAAACATGGGCAAAACCGAAGGAAGAGTCTGGGAAGACAAGACCACCCTGAAAAGCAGCCAGCAGAGTCTCAACCTGAACCACAGAAATGGCCTCCCCGCCCCTCCTCCCCTCAGCTGGGCACCAAGTGTCTGCCTGCTGTGTACACGCCAAATGCAGATCAAAGCTCGTGGCGCCCGGTGCCCACACGTCCCTCGCGCACAGGGACTCTAGGTCGTCAGACGGCCCCCAGACAGCAATTGTGAGCTCTAATGTAAAAAAACAAAAAACACCCCAACCAGCCCAAACCAGCACAAGCAATACATATGTACGTACAAGACACAGTCGCACACATGCACACCCACTTATCTACACACATACACCTGTCTTTACAGCAGCAGGCAGGCGGGAAGCCTGGTCCCGAAGTCTAGAATCCTTTGCTTTCCTCATCTGACTCTAGCAGCAACAGCCATTTCTGCTACGGACTTTCTTTTATGAGGGCTGATTACAGATCCAAATGCCAGCCTCCTGCTTGCCTCCCTTTCCTACCCCACTACCCAAGGAGGCCTGTCAACAAACCAGGGGACACACATGGAAGAAAGGCCCAAGCTGCATTCCTTGCAAGTGGGGTTAGATTGTACACTTTGATAAACCCCAGAGCCTGAACCTCTTTGCTCTCAGAGTGGCCAGGGCGCAGCTCTCAGCCTCTTAATAAACATGTCCCTCTCTCGCCCCCCGCCCCCCCACCAGTAGGCACAAGGGTTTTCTCTGCTCAGGATCTATTTCCAGCCCCCATATATCATACCCCATAGTTTCAGGCAAACTGAACTCATGCTTAATAAACCATCAACCTCACCCCTCCACCACCACCCCAAATTTCCCTGAGGGAGAGACTGTTTCAAGGAGGAAAGGAAATTCTTCATTAGGGCTGGATTTTAAAAGCAAGCTTCCACACAGAACCGGAAAACAAAATCGGGTATAAAAACCATCAAATAACCACTAATATCTTTGGTTAAAGCGCTTGCCTGTGGTTCTCAGGTGCAGGTGTGAGCTCAGTGAACATCCGAAGGAAGCAGAATTTGACCCTCATGCTAAATGACACACGATCCTGCACTTCGTGACCGTTTAAGTGCTGCGGTGGCTAGATTAAACTGCTCGGATGCAGAATTTCTCCGAAGTACAGGTTACTAAGAAACATAATATTGCTTGAAAATGTATTTGGGTGTGTTCATCCTTCTCACACCAACACTCATGGATCTTATTCATAACCAGGCTGAAGCTAACACAATTCCCCTGTTTTCCCCGGAGAGGCAGGGAAACAAGAGGACATGTATCTCATGTACCAAGATCAAAACCTAGATCACAGCACTCACAGCAGCAAGTCTGCCAAACCAGAGCTCTGGGTACGTACAATTCTTAAAGAGCTAATTTAATGGAAAACAGCCGTCTGCAGCTGGAAACCCTTATGACATTCCGGAAAATGTAGGGGGTTTAAAAGGATTAGGCAGAGTGACAGGACTTTGAAGATTCCCAAACTCTTAACCAAAGCCTAAATGAGAACATGTGGTTAAATGTACCCATGCCAAACTGCACAGTGAACTTGGACCCTGCGAGCCCACTGTAGCTCAGGGTGTCCACACTGCAGCCTGCCTGTGGGAGGTCTGCAGACCACTCCCTGCTGAGAGAGTCCAGCCAGCCCAAGCAGCCAACCAGCAGGCTGCAGCACTCTGTCCAGATCCAAGCCCAGGCACCAGCCAGGGGTCCCTTGGGCCTGCCCTCCGATGGTTGAACAATAATCAGGGAAAGCCCCAGGAAAAGCCACATCATGCCCAGTACGGCCACTCCCTGGTCCTCAACAACACCGGCTGCACGCTCTTCCACACACGAAAATCGTGTGCAGAAACAAAGGCCTGCCCACAGAAGGCTGCTGAGCAAGGAAAAAGCATCAGGAGACAGGTGGAAACAGCTGGCTGGTCTCCACCTCTCCCAGAGGGCAGAGGCCGGAGAGCTCCTGCAGGATACCACCTCCCAAAAAAGGAGGCAGTAAAAGAGGGCCTGAAGCAGACACAGCTGCCTGCGCTCCTGCGACCTCCAGAAACCAGGGGTTTGACCATGACCATGGCGGTAAGCAGAACACACATGAAATTGCTTCCGGCGTAAGAGCATACACCTTAACGCTGCTAAACTTGTCCTTTCACTCTGCTCTTAGCAAGTGATCCTGAAAGGCACGGACAAAGTTTCTCAGATTAACTGGGGAAAACGAGAGCCAGTGAAGACGCCCCGGGAGGCCTCTCCCGAGGCTCTCATTGGGCCTCCCTCCAACCGCTACCTGCCCCACCCCTGGCACCTGGGTAAGGCTGCTCTGGGGCCATCAATACGAAATGATTTACGCCCCCCCCCCTCCCGGTAACACACACACAAGCCGCGTCAGGATTTTAAGAATCCCTTCAACTAGTAAAGCCTAACTCAAACGCACCCCTATGGGGTGACCCCACAGGTGTGACTGGCTTGGACACTCCCAGCAAGTGAGGGAAGGTTCCCCCCCCCCCCCCCCGCCGTCCAGGTCCTTGACAGCGGCAGGGTGCTGGCCCCGGCCTCCGGCCTCCGCCTCATCCTCTCCACCCGCGGGGAAGTCGGAGCCGCCCCCCCACAACCAGCACGCAATCAGAGCCCCCCACGCAGTCAGACTGATTCTCGCACTTCAAATACCCGCTGCCGCGGCCCCATTTGTGTCCTGCCAGGAACAGCTGCCCTCGCCCAGCCGGCCCACGGAGCGTCTGGAGTTCTCCCGGTCCCGCGCTCACGCCTCCCTGGGCCGCCCCCGCCCCCGGGGGCCGCGCCTTACCGCCGGTGTCCTCGAAGCGCGGGGGCGGGCGGTCCCGCAGCGTGGCACTCCAACCCGCGCCAGCCTCGTCCTCCTCCGACTCCTGCGCGTCGGGGGCGCCGGGCGGCGGCGGGGGCCCGGGGCGCTCGTGCTCGTCGTCCGAGGAGGCGGCCGAAGAGGAGCGCGAGGCGGCAGATGTGCTGTAGAAGGGGTTCCCGCCGCTGTCCGGACCCGACTCGCCGAACACGTCGTCCGAGATGTGCAGGCTCTCGTAGCGCGCGCGGGCCGCCTCGAGCAGCGCCGGCGCCCTCCTCCGCGCGCCCCCGCCGCCCTCGGCCATAGCCCCGGCCGCCGCCCGCGCGCCCGCCCCCCACAGCGCCTCCCAGCCGCACGCGCCGGGCCCCGGGCCCGCGCCGCGGCCCGCCGCCCCCCACCAGCGCAGCCCGCAGCACAGCGCCCGCCGCCCCGCGCCCGGCCGGCCCGCCGTCTTGGCCGCCTCGGGCCCAACGCCCGGGGAAGCGCCCTCGGAGCTCGGGCGCCGCAGGCTGCGGGCCGCGGCGGGACGCAGGGCGCGCGGGCGGGAGGCAGGGGCTGCAGCCGGGCCCAGGCGCCGCCGCTACTGCCACCGCTACGGCCGCCGCTGCGTCTCCTCGGCGCCTGCCGCGTACCCGCGCGCCCTCCCGCTGCACCCCGCGCTCCGCGGCCGACCTTCCCGGGCGCGAGCCGCCAGAGGCGGACCTCGCCTCCTCGCACCTCCGGCCCACCGGCCAATGACGAGCCAGGCCGGGGCGGGGCCGGCGCGAGGCACGCCCCACCTCCATCACCCGGGCGGGGCGAGGAGCGCGGCGGCGGCGGCGGCGGTGAGCGATCGCGAAGGGGGAGGGCGGCCGGTGGCTTCCCGGCCTGCCGGGACGTGCGGCCTGGGACAGCCACCCGCAGGCCCTGCGATGCCCCGCAGGGGGAAGGGAAGAACCGAGTGGGTGTCGGGAGGGGAGGGGACTCAGCAGGTTCTTCCTGCCGCCCGAGCCGGCTCACGGAGAGCGAACCCCGCGCTCACGATCCCCTGCCGCAGTTGGCGCCCAGCACCCGGGAGCTGTCCGCCCCGGTGGTTCTGAACCAGGCGCTGCGGAAACTCCAGGTAGGCCGCGGGCCCGAGGGTCACAATTCCTGCGGCTGTTGCTGCTGTTTTCCCTGGTCCACAGCCGGCTGCGCCGCGAGCTCCTATAAGCACAAGGGCCGTCTGGCTTCTTCTCTAATAAGGATCCGGCGACGCCGGTGCATTTCTGGGGTCAGATGTTAATTCAGTCTCACTTCAATTCCCCTGTAATTTGAGGGGGGCAGCATCTGGTCTTCAGTCATTCCTCTCGTCTTTGACGTTTGACATCTTTTAAACTCAAAATATTCATTACCTCCCAAACATTGATTACTCTAACACCACTATTACAACATCTTCACTCATGCATTTGACACACTCGTCTATGAAAATATATCACAATCACCCAGGCTTCAGTGCTCTGATAAACAATAGAACAGAAAGGTTTCATCCACCCTATTCCTTGGCCAAGAGTGTGTGGCACTCATTCTGTTGATGGCGATACATATGGTAAGTCTGTTTCTTGCTCCTCTCTCCCTCCCACAATAGTGCAATAAGTCACAATGATGGTAATTGGGCCATAAAGTCACTTGCACTCTGAAATAAAATAAATCCACAGAGATGCGAAGGGCTTACAAATCCTACTGGGTATTAACTAAATAATGATTACACGAAAGGGAAAGGCATGTTGCTATTTCTAAGCATGCATAAAGGAGGAAGAAGTTGGGACCACCAACTAAGGTCAGTTCTAACAGCAGGCGGGCAGCTTCTGCTCTTGCTCTCCCCTCTCAAGCCCCTGTTTCCTCCTCCCAAACCAGAGTCTCTGCATAGGCATGAATTCCTGACAATCACTGAAAGACAATATATAAAAAGGAAGGAATTCACATGACATTGCTTTCTGTATGGATTGGCTGATATATGTGAAATTGTTTGCAAAGCATTTCAACTCCGTTGGAAGAATTATGCCACAGAAAAGAACTGGTTTCCAGCATATCTATATACTGTACTAACCAGAGAAAGATTTTGAAGAGTGCATACAGGTAATCAGACTTAAAAAGGTCAATGACACCTAGATTGAAGATGCAAATTCTGCAATTAGGAATTCTGTAATACTCCTGTAAGATTTAATAATATCTATTAAAAAATAATTGAATGGGATCTAGAGAGTGAAATCCACAGGCAGGAATTCCTTCTCTTCTCCAGGTAGCCAATGAAAAAGTCAGCAGCTAAAGTGAGTATGTATTTTAAAAACAATGACTTGCTTTGCTACCCACAGGAAGCACAACGTAGAGCAATAACAGTTACAAGGATGGACACAGTCTTGCATTGTCCCAAATTTGCATTTGTATGATGCTAATCCCAAAGAAACCATAGAGCCTTTGTGCTTATGAGCTCACAAGTGCTTGTAGCTCACACAGCATGCGACATTGGGGAGAGGATTATATGGTCACAAAAGAAACAGACTGGGAAATCAAATTGTTATCCAAACCCTTGTGAAACAAAAATTAGATGGCTCTGTCAGTTTAGAATCAAGCGTTTAGCAACCAAGTGCTACTTTGTTTAAGCAAGTGTTTCCAACCAAGAACAGCAAAAATACTTCAGCCTTTTAAGAACAGGTGGCTGATTCTCCTTGTGGAAGGAGGGAAGGAAAGGGAAGAAAACAAGTGGAAAACAAAAACCAAAAAACTCCCATCTGCTTGGCAGCCTCCTACTTGATGCTACCATTATAGTTCTACGTCATTAACTTTATAACTAATATTATCTGTGAGGATAATTATAGAACCAGTACTATGCTGAGATCTTTTAACTTCGAGTCATTTAAATACATCTTCCAAATAATGTAACTTTGTAATATAATTAAATAATTTTAGATTAATATTGAGCTTTTGGTTCATATTCTGCACAAAAGGCTCCAGGGTAGTAAGAGCAATCCATGTCTATAGTAGATTCCTAGGTTTTGTTAAGCCAGAGGTTCATGCTTTTATGAAACTGGGGCTAATAGCCATATTTCGTTGAGTCTTGGCCTCATTTCCTGGTATGTTTTAATAAGAAAGAAAAAAATGCTACCATTCAAACTGTGATACAGTGTTTTCTTTTAATTAATATTTTAATTTAAATGTATTGAGAAAGCTCTTGGTAAGTATTTAGACAGATTTTTGTCATGTATCCCCTTAATGCATACGTAAAAATAAAAGTTAAAATAGTTGGTTAATGTTTTTCCAGAACTTCACCTTCAGAATCTCGCTATTCTTATTTTCTTTCTAACTGAGAGTTTTCAATGCTCAGATTTTTCCCACAATATGTTCCTCTGAGCCACACAGAACTTCTGTCATGCTACACTTAAAAATTTTTATTATTGACATATAGCTGACATTCAATGTTAAATTAGTTTCAGGTGTACAACATAGTGATTTGACAATTCTATACGTTACTCAGTGCTCACCACGGTAAATGTTTCATCGCATATCACCATACAAACTTATTACAGTATTATTGACTATATTCCCAATGCTGTATTTTTCATCTCCAGATGAGAACAGGAAATTATTTTATTTATTTTGTAACAGGAAATTTGTACCTCTTGATCCCCTTCACCTATTTCACCCATCCCCCTTCCACCTTCCTTCCCATAATCACCAGGGTTTTGTGTTTTTTTTTTTTTGTATTTAAGACTCTGTTCCTGGTTTTTTTTGTTTGTTCATTTGTTTCATTTTTTAGATTCCATATAGAAGTGAAATCATATGGTATTTGCCGTTCTCAGTCTGACTTATTTCACTTAGCATAATATCCTCTAGATCCACCCATGTTGTCACAAATGGCAAGATCTCATTCTTTTTATTAGCTGGGTAATATTCCATTGCATATATATACCATATCTTTACCCATTCATCCATTGATGGACACTTGAATTGCTTCCATATCTTGGCTATTGTAAATAATGCTGCAATAAACCTGGGAGTCCATATATCTTTTTGAATCAAGTGTTCTTATTTCCTTTGGGTAAATACCAAGTAGTAGAATTACTGAAGCATATGGTAATTCTATTTTTAATTTTTTGAGGAACCTCCATCCTGTTTTCCACAATGGTTGCACCAATGTACATTCCCACTAACAGTGCACAAGGGTTCCTTTTTCTCCACATCCTGGCCAACACTTGTTCTTTTTTGTCTTTTTAATACTAGCCATTCTGATAGGTATAAGGTGATAGATCACCCAGTGGTTCTGATTTTATTTTCCTGATAATTAGTGATATTGAGCAGCTTTTCATGTGTCTGTGGACATCTGTATGTTTTTGTGGGTTTTTTTTTGGGGGGGGGGATGTCTGTTTAGGTCTCCTGCCCATTTTTTAATTGGATTATATGTTGGGGGTTTGGGGGGGGTTGGTGTGTGTGTGTGTGTGTGTGTGTGTGTGTTCTTTACATATTTTGGCTATTAATCCTTTGTTAGATTTATCATTCACGGCTATCTTCTCCTATTCCGTAGGTTCCCTTTAGGTTTTGTTGTTGGTTTCCTTTACTGTGCAAAAGCTTTTTATTTTGATGTGGTCCTAATAGTTTATTTTTGCTTTTGTTTCCACGAATATGTTGTAAAGCCAATCTCCAAGAGATTACTATCTGTTCTCTTTTAGGAGTTTTATGGTTTCAGGTCTCACATTTTTTTTTTAAAGTAATCTCTACACTCAACGTGTAAGTTGGACTCACAATCTCAAGATCAAAAATCACATACTCTACGGACTGAGCCAGCCAGGTGCCCCTCAGATCTCATATTTAGATCTTTAATCCATTTTGAGTTGCTTTATGTGTATGGTAAAAGAATGTGGTCTAGTTTCATTCTTTTGCATGTAACTGTCCAGTTTCCCCAACACTGTTCTTGCAGAGACTTTTTCCCATTACATATTCTTGCCTCCTTTGTTGAAGATTAATTGGCCATATAATTGTGGATTTATTTCTGGGCTCTCTATCCTGTTTCCATTGATTTGTGTGTCTATTTTTCTGCCAGCACCCTACTGTTTTCATTACTATAGCTTTGTAGTATATCTTGAAATCTGAGCTAGTGATATCTCCAGCTTTGTTCTTCTTTCTCAAGATTGCTTTGCACACTATACTTCCTATAAAAGTACTCTGAAGTCATCCAAGTTGCTGCCCTTCCATTCCGCATGGTTTGATGCTGGTGGGGTTTTGTTTTTATTTTCTTGCGTTATCCAAGATTTTCATATAATAACCAGTTTATTTTCCTTCTTCAAATGGTTCTCAAAAGGCCTGTGGCCTGGCATGCCAAGGGATATAGACGTTCAGGCGTGCCTTAGGAATAGTAACCAAAAGGCACAGGCTCCAGCTGTGGTAACTTTCCAGGGACGTCCACCTGCTCAATACCAACTATAAGACAATTCCTGATGTTGGAGATGTGAAAGAAAATGGGAGGGGAGGGGCATCTTAGAATCCATAAAATATGGTATATTGCTTCCTGTTTGTACTTTTACAATTTTTGATTTTGTTATTGACCAAGCTACTGCAGGGAACAAAAATGAACAAAAGTCCTAATGTGGCAGAGACCGACCTGGCCAGCCCCACACTGCACAGGCTATGTGTTGCTGGATCACTGTGAATGGGGCAGGCAGGCGTGAGTCAGGACAGCTGCTGCTTCTCTCTACATTGCCTTCATCACCCACAAGGAGGGGGCCAGAGCCAAAGAGAATCTCCTGGAACTGATATGGGGGAAGGGAAAAGAAAGAGCTGAACCATGCAACAGCTGCTGAACCATGACCAACATATGGGGGAGGAGGTTGGAGGCAAACGTGCATGGCACAGTGTGACATTTGGAGTCCTATCTGACATAGAAGCTTAAGGATCCAACCTTGCTCAAACTGATTTTATATGATGAATTTATCTACTAGTCAACCCAGAGATGCAGAGAATGAAATAGGGCAATGCTATTGAAAACTCTTGGAAAAATCTCTCTTAGGCTTGAGATACCCTGATATTTCCATTAATTGACTGATTCATTCATTCATTCAACAATTGTGTACTGAGTACCTATTATGTGTCAAATCCTCTTCCGGGCACTAAGAATAAATCAGGAAAAAAACTCACAAATACCATTTTTATAGCACCTACATTCAAGTAGAGGAGAGAAAATAGACAATAAATAAATAAATATGTAATGTGTCAGCTGTTGATAAGGGGTAAAAAGTAGAGAGGGACAGAAACTATGTTGATTGTGATGGTGCTAGTGTTGTGTGTGCCGTCGGGGAAAGTTACTCTGATAAGAAGACATTGGCAGGGGCGCCTGGGTGGCACAGCGGTTAAGCGTCTGCCTTCAACTCAGGGCGTGATCCCGGCGTTCTGGGATCGAGCCCCACATCAGGCTCCTCCGCTATGAGCCTGCTTCTTCCTCTCCCACTCCCCCTGCTTGTGCTCCCTCTCTCGCTGGCTGTCTCTATCTCTGTCAAATAAATAAATAAAATCTTTAAAAAAAAAAAAAAAGACATTGGCAAATCCTTGAGCGGATTCAGAGTGCAAGACAGGTGCATTTAGGAAGAGCAAACGAGTGCACTCCCCCCCCCCCAGGGGAGGCAGCACTAGCTGTACTCTATTAAACACTGAAGAGACTGGTGAGCGGAAGCAGAGAGAGCCCAGTGAGGTGATAGGAGATGAATTGAGAAGGAAGTTGAGTGTTAAATTCTGTAAGACTGTATTTTATATTGAGTGAAGTGGGGAGCCACTGGAGATCTTAGAGCAGAGAAGTAACAAGATCTGACTTATGTCTTAAATGGATTGCTTTAACTGCTGAGTGGAAAATAAACTAGAACAGAGCAAAGATGGAATCCAGAAGACCAGATACGATACTATTACAATAACCCAGGCTGTAGAAGACGGTGTTTTGGACCAGCGTGGCAGTAACTGAGGTGATGAGAACTGGTCAGATTTAGAACATATTTTGAAGGTAGAATCCACAGCTTTTACCAAAGAATTAAATGTGGGCAGTGAGAAAAAGAGATGAATCAGGAATGATTCTATGGTTTTCTGTTTGAGCTGCCGCAAGAGCAGCAGAGCTGGAGAAGAATAAGACCTTGGTTTTGAATAGGTTGGGTTAACACATCTAAGTGGATCTGGAAAGAAGGCAGTGGAAGAAAGTTCAAGATCCAGGTCTAGATTGGAGGTAGAAATGTGGAGTCATCAGCAGATAGATGGTAGAAAATGGATAGTCACAAGGACTTAGGATAGATAGAGGAGAGGTCTGAGGATGCGTCCTGAAGCACATTCATATTTAGAGATCAGGGAAATGAGAAGAAACCCCAAGTGGAGGGGCTTGTCCTCACTCAGAAAGGATTGGAGTAAGGGGTCCATGCAGGAAAGTTTAGTGGGAGTCTGTGGGTCTTCTTTCCTTACCAATTTGATTTTCTTTCTTCTTTTAAAGATTTATTTGAGAGAGAGAGAGAGAGACAGCACGCCTAGCAGAGGGGAAAGGCAGAAGGAGAAGGAGTGAGAGAATCTCAAGCAGACTCCCCACTGAGCACGGAGCCTGACATAGGGCTCAATCCCATGACCCTGAGCTCATAACCTGAGCCAAGAGTCAGACGCTTAACCACTCAGACACCCAGGCGCCACCCCCCCTCCCACAATTTGCTTTTCTAGGTGAAGTCATCAGAAAGGTTATCAGCTGTATCTAAGGAAGGTATTCAGCTCTCACTCTGAACAAAATGGCTGTCCATTAGAATCACCTGGAGAATTTTAAAAGCACACTCATATCCAGGGCCTGTTCTACACCAATTAAATCAGATTCTCTGGAGGTGGGCCTGGCACTGCTGTGTTTTAAAGGCTTCCAGGTGATTCAGAAGTGTGGCCAGAGCTGAGAATCCCTGGCTTAAGGGTTTGAGGAAAGAAGATGTGAAATAGCCAAAATATTTCACGAGGAGAGTGAAGACTCCGTCCATTCGAGAAACATACTTAGGTTTGTGGTTGAGAATTTAATATGAAACCTGCCAGCATGGTTGCATTTTTCTCCAAGTACGTTCAGCTGCCAGGGGCAGACATGGGGTAGACGGAGGGTTGGGCTCTACCAAGGTGGGGTTTTATCAGGTGTGTATGACGGGGGTGAGAGTACCAGACAGTGATTATCGACAGGACTGGACTCTGTGCCAGCTAAGGAAGCATGTGAGAATTTGGGGGAAGGATTAAGGGCCATTGAAAAGGAAGTAGGTAAATGGCTTCTCCTGAGTGGCTTAGATAATTAATATTTCCTTGAAATAATTTAGTGCAGCCAGACCCTTGCAAAGCAGCACAAACAACTTTGATTAGTGCTTCAACCTTCCTTTTCTTCCCAGGGTTTAAATCAATTGCTTTCAACAAGTGAGATATTTAGAGCAAAGAAAAAAATACATATTGGAAGTTAGCTTTTTACATTCTTAGAAAACGGGATTTCATACATTTGTGTCCTTTTTCTGTCCCCTTGTGGACATTTTCCCTCTTGAAGTACACCCAACCCCCACTCCACTGTTCTCCAATAAAAGGAAGGGGTCTGGGTACCATCCCTAAAGTTCATTCGCATTTAAAGGAGAAACAGCCCAGGGCAGTTGATGTTTTACACTAAAGAATGGATTGTTCAGTGGTAGAAACTCAGGTATTTTAAAAAACTGGGAGAGATAATCCCTGCTAGAAGGGGACCTTCTCAGTGTTTCTAAATTGACATTCCTATAGCCGGCACTGACAGAAGTGAAAGTATCAATCAGACTTTCAGGATTGAAGTCTATGTAGATTATTGAATTGATATACTGTTGTAGGCTTAGTGTTAAAGTCACATCCGTCCCTCAGTTTCTTACAGTGACAATGATGGTTCTTCCAAGATTGTGAAAGGCTGGGCATCTCCAAAGCCATGCAGCATACTGAGCCATCACCTAAGTAGCATATAATCTGCCCCCTAATCGTAGGAGAAAAAAATAGAGAATCACAAAAAGAAACACTCATGTCAGGGCTTTCATCAAATTTAGTGCAACGTTTCACCATTTACCTTCATTTGCAGTAATTTTTTACAAACATTAATATTGAAATGCCCTGGGTTACAATGAGCAACTCAATTATCAGAAAAACATTAGTTTTTAACGTTTGTTCTAATTACTAAAGCAGAAGAGCAGATAGAGTTTAGAAAATTTGCAACAAGGCTTAAACAAGAAAGATTTTCCACTTTATTCTAATCAGGTCAACATAGATACCACTTTCCCATAACACTGTAAGTAGTTGGTATTTTTCAGAGATATCATTTGGTTCTTTAGAGAAGGCTAAAAGTTGGAGGTCCATAAAAATGATAATCAACTTTTATGTGTGGCTTCCCTATGCCAGGAACTGTACTAAATGGACAGTGTCTAATTTAATTCTCAAAACAAGCCCTGTGAGGTCAGTATTATTCATTGTTCTCACTCTAAGAGTGGCAAAGCAGATGCTTCAAGAGGTGAGCTCAGTTTTCCAAGTTCATACAGCTCGTAAATGATGGAATCAAGACTCGAACTCAGTCTAATGCTAGGTTGGTCCCTTAATGGCAGCTACTGTAGTTTTTTGACTATCACCTGCTCCCCCTCCCCTGCCCCCATCCCATACCCATTTAGGGATAATCAGCAATACCTACAGCACAGTGGCTGTGCAGAGGGTTTAATTATTTATATCCAGGGAAGAAGGGCTGCCTCATACATTCTGCTTTCCCCCGCCCAGGAAACTATCCATCCCTCAAACCATCAGTATTAATTGTTGTTCAGGGATGAATTAAGCTGTAGGGGTCACACACAGTTTACGATGTCATCCATATTTCTTTCAGAATACCTACGTACTGTTCACTTGGAGATAAGAAGAAATGATGGGAGGGATGTTAAAAGGGACTCCCATGACTTCAGGACTAGTCAGGATCACTAGCCCTTACGTTACTCTTGGAGTCATTTTATTGGTTCTTGAAATGTATGAATTTGCCCTGGGATGACTTGGCCCCTCGTAATAACCAAAAGCTCCTAGGATGGCTCAACATGTTACTTCATTTGCTGTAATTCTGCAGGTTGAATGTATTTATCAGCCATTTCCAGAGAATGCTATTATGGGGCAGGAGTTGGGGGATGACTAGTGGACAGAAACGTCTCAGGTGAGAGGGAGCCTGTGCCATTTGTATGAAGGAGAAGCCGGTCCTCCTTGCTGATGGGAGTTTTTCTTCTGCTCTCAGACTCCTGCCCAGCCAGGACCAATGGGGTGCTTCCTCCTTTGGGCAACAAGACTCTTTCTAAATCCTCTTTTTTGGGCCAGAAAGAAAGACTTAAAGACTAATCAAGACTTTCTTCAGCTTTCTCTTTTTTTTTTTTTTTGTCTTTCAGCTTTCTCACCCTGGCCAAAGACGCTAACCCCCTCTCCCCCATTTGGGTTGCTAGACTGTGGCAAGAGGCCACATGCTGCGGGTATAACCTCAGGCACGGTGATTGGACTTCACTGAACCTTAACTGTAACATCTGAAAGGGGGGTGGATGTTGTGAGGATTAATTAAGATAATGTTAAATTGTTATCATGGAGACGAGGAAAATCTGTTGATGGAAATGTGTTCCATCTTACCAAAATAGAGGGCAAAACAGCATTTTAAATAATATTTTTATTTTATATGTATATATATAAACATAGAATTCAATGTATACACATAAATATAATATATAAACACCTTTGATATATATTTATATTTATGCTAAGATGCAGCATTACCCTCCTGAGTAGAGCAAGAGGGGTGGGTTTTTACAGAGAATCACCAAACCGCTTGACCCCATTGAAAGGCCAGCCACGCACTGCTTTTTAAGAGAAAGCCTAGAGTTGGAAAGGGTTTGATAAATACTGAGAAAAACCAGTCAATTAATATTGAAAAAACACTATCCAACCACAGCTATAAACCAATTAGACGTACTTCTTTAATTTTGCCTTCAGTCTCCAAAGCCTAAAGGTCCCTGGGGAAAGGGAGCGGAGGGAGACATGGGTACCGCTTCGCTTTGGACCAGCCTTCCAGTCGCGCACAACCCTGGCTGCAGAGGGACCGCCTCCCTCCCGGGCCTTGCTCCCAGAAGGCCCCGCCCCCAGAAGGCCTCATCCCATAAGCCCTCCTTCAAAAGCCCCGCCCCCAGAAGCCTCCACCCTGAAGAAGAGCCCCCAGGTGAATTTAATGCTTTGCTGTTAATGTCTGGTAATTCTTCAATTTTAGTTTTGAACTTGTGTTTTGTGAGTGAAGTGGATGGAACAGTGAAGCACGTGCATGAGCAGAGGAGACAGCCTGCTGTGGGCCCACCATTCCTTGCCTCATTTTCATATACTCTTCATCCTGCCTGGTGAACACAGCGTTAAAGTGGACACCCCGTGTGTGCGTGGCGTTCAGCAAGACCAGCTGAACACGTGACATCTATGACTGAGTCATCAAGAGCACACTTTCCCTACGGACCAGAGCTTGCTTTGAGCACAGGCAGAAGGCAGTGGCCCCTTGTGAACAGCCCAGAACCCTGTCCTGTCCTTTCTCACTCATGTTACCTCCCTGGGTCAGCCAAGCCTTATAAGCGGTGACTTAGAAGGGAAGGGAAAGAAAAGCAGCCCGCTGCTCCTGGTCCTTTCAAGTTCCTTACTCATCAGTAAGCCGAGGACAGGAGTGTCGGTGGAACATGCGTGTGTCGCCAGTGAGGTAAAAACAGCGGAGCTGGTTTTGTGCAGGATTTCCACAGTTCTGATAAGAATGGGGCACATAGGCAGGCACCAGCTGGAGAGTCCATGTGTGAATTATTTCAAACTGGCATTGCACCATACAAAGATGAATGGCAAAATTCATGCTCATAATTACATTTACAAAGTTTTATTTGCTTAGAATGACATTAAATGCAAACAGAGTACAGCAGCCATGACACATCAAAAGAAAGACCATGGAGGAAATGAGCTTTCTAGTTCAGTATCTTTGACAATGCTTTGTCCATACTTTTGAACAAACGACTCTATATCTTCATTTTGCGCTGAGCAGGCAAATTATATAGGCAGCCCTGGGAACAGCTGTGTGGTGTCTCAGTGACCCAGTGGGGTGGATGCCATGAGCCTCCTGCCCTGACACAGTAGCATCACAGAAGCCCCTCAAGCTGAAACAGAACATTAGGATAAAGTTCGGGGGAGGTCCTCAAATTTCTGAATCATAAGTAGTCTGCTTGGGCTGCCATAAACAAAATATCAAATGCCGGGTGGCTTAGGCAACATAAATTTTATTGTCTCACAGATCTGGAGGCTGAAAGTCCAAGGTTAGGTTGTCATCAGGATTGGTTTCCTTCTAGGGCCTCTCTCCTTGGCTTGCAGGTGGCCGTCCTCTCCCTGTGTCCTCACATGGTCTTCCCTCTGTGTGCATCTGTGTCCTAATCTCTTCTTGTAAGCATACCAGTCATATTGGATTAGGGCCCACCCCCAAGGACCTCATTTTGTGTGTGTGATCACCTCTCTAAAAATCCTCTCTCTGAGTACTGTCACATTCTGAGGTGCTGGGTGTTAGGACTTCAACATAGGAATTTGGGGGCAGCCAACTGAGCCCATAACAATAGCCAAAACTGGATCCGAGACTGAAATTTAGACACATTTCAAAACACTAAAAGTGTATTTTTTTGTGGTAGCCTGAGATGTATTTGCCACCTTTGAGGGAAATATCTTTTGGAATGATCAAAGAGAGCTTCCATGTAATTCCACAAATCCACAATTAAACCCCAGAGCTTTCCAATTTGGAATTTGACCGTTTTGTGCTCAGTGGCAACCAAAACCTGCCTCGGGCTTTTCTTTTATTTTGGCAGAAAAGTACCAGGCAGAGGACTTGATCATTTAGACATCTTGCTGATGTTTGTTTTACTCATACTCTACTGAGTTGTCCAAACCTAATTAAGCTCTTCGCGCTGTAGAGGAGAGATGATGTTCATTACACGTCATTGGCCACAATGTGCCTTTTTATTATTGTTAGCATTTGTGTTACTTTTTAGTGTAAGAGATAAGCTTCATCTTAGTTTGGGCTGCTGTAACAAAAGCACTATAGACTGGATGCTTTAAACAAGAGATATTTATTTCTCATAGTTCTGGAGGCTGGGAAGTCTAAGATCAAGGCACTGGCAGATTCCGGGTCTGTTCCAGGGCCCACTTCCTGGGTCACAGGGGACCATCTTCTCCCTGTAACCTCACAAGGAGGCGAAGGATCTCTGTGGGGTCTTTTTTATGAAGACACTAATCTCACCCATGAGGGCTCCACCCTCATGACCTAAGCATCATCTCCCAAAGACCCCATCTCCTAGTAATGTCACTGTGGGCATTAGGTTTTCAACATATGACTTCTGGAGGGATACATTCTGTCTACAGCAGGCTTCACTGAGCATCTTCTGTGTCCAAGGCACTATTTTTTGGCAAAATTAATCATTTCCTACACATCCTTTGAAGCGAGAGTATTTCTGCACTTTGTCTTCCTTTAGAACTTTTCTCCAGGGAGGATCCAAAAACGTTCAGAAAAGATTCAGAAGAAACCCACTGGTTAATTCATTCTTCACAGTAGAGCAGAATTCATTTTGAAATAGGTCAATCTTGGAAATCCAAGCAAAGAGACCTTGCTTGAAAGTCATCTCAAATTATCAGTTTTGTTAGCATGAGTAATGGTAACTATAATATCAATAAAACAACTTTTTATGAAGGACCCACTATGTGCCGGTACCGCGGAGCATCTGAGTCAAATGATCTCGTGATCCTTACAACAGCCCGCTGAGGGTCACGCTATTTTCTCCTCCATGTTATGGATGAGCACTAAGTCTTGGTGAGAAGTCACACAACTCTCCCAAAGACATATTGCTACTGAGGGACCAGCTGGGATGTACGCCCACTTTGGTTCCAGAGCCTGTGATGGCAAACGGGGGCCACACTAGCTGTTCAGTACCAAGGACCGCTCATGACCGTGACACAGCAAACCCATGAGACTTACCTTTTAACCAAAGGTATTCCCAGTAGAGCCTGCAGTGACAGCCCGAGTTAAAGATGTGAGTTAAAGATGTGCACAGGGCGTATTTCAAGGAGCAGATGTGGTGGTAAAGGGGTCTAATGATGCCCAGAATGGACGGAAGGAAACAGGACTTGGGGGAAATATCTGGGTCCCTGGAGCAGCAATCGCCAAACATTTATTATTATGCGCCTGTCGCAAAAAAAAAAAAAAAAAAGTTTTGAGGACATACCACCAATGTAAGCAAATTTTTGATAAATTATACTCTACTACTCTACTAAGCTATTATGTGCATTATAAGTGATATACAAAAGGTAAACATTTAAATGGATGGCATGAAATACAAATAAAACTTCCAGTATTTTCTTCCTGACCCTTACTGGACTATTTCTCAAACTCACTTTGGAGAAGACTTTTTAAAGATTTATTTATTTGAGAGAGAGAGAGTTTGTGCGCATGCGTGAGCGGTCTGTCACTCAGAGGGCTTAAGGTAGAGAAAAAAACAAAAGGATGTAGTGACGCAAAATTGTCCGAATTGTGTGATTTGACCCAGGAGCTTCTGGGTGGAGAGGAAAGCATTGTGTGGGGGCAGAGAAGAGGGATTGAGAAGTCCATGCAAGTATGTGAGCAGCTCTTCTTCCATCTCCTGTGCGGGAGGAAAAGAGATCGGATTTACTCCAGTAAGCATGGCAGTGACTTGGTGAGGTCGGTTAAGTACCTGTCTGGACACCTGAAAAAGCCAGGGAAGGGGGCTTCCCAGCCATCTTGTCCGTGTCTTACTGAAAACTCGTCATGCGCAGGGCTCTCTTTTAATAGGCTGCCAAGTAAATTGACGTACAAATCAGACTACCAGTCGCCACTTGTCACTGTTCAGGTGGTCCATGCCACAATGCCCTTAAGGGGATGCCCTTAGCATTACAGACGTTTTTATATCTTTATGATTTTGAAAGGGCACATTGCATGGTGCACTGGGTGTTATACACAAGTAATGAATCATGGAACTTTACATCAAAATCTAGGGATGTACTGTATGGTGACTAACATTATATAATAAAAAATTATTATAAAAAAAACAAAAAAACCCCAAAAAACAAAAAAAAGAAAAAACATATATATTATTAATTTGTTGATTCCAAAGAGGCAACTTACTGCTTCTGAGGACAATTTTTTGATAGATGACATAAAACTGCCTTCTGTGTTATGAAAATCAGTATGTTATCCCAATTTTCTGAAAGATGGAAATGAAGTGCCTCCTCCGGCAGGGTCAGCACACGAGCAGACCCTAGGTATTGGGTCTGCAGTAGAGTCCAACTTTTATAGAGTGTACACGTTTCTCAATATATAAGACAGTCGCTCACGTTCACGTGGAGAACATTCCCCAACCTGGTCCAGGTTGAGGATGAAACTTTCCGCAAGGCATAGGAAAGAGTTTTTCTACACATGGTGTGTGGTCATGGAAGGAATCCGCACTGCAGTTTGTGGCTGACTTCAAAGGCTCTGAGAGCTGGTGGGTGCCCAGGCAAGGCTATGAGTCTTGCAGAGGAAGCAGGCTTGGAAGAGACAGCAAAGAAGTTAGAGAGCTCCCCAAAAATCTCCTGCTGTGCGATTATTGGCCCCTGAGCTTGAGAAAGACTGCGGTGAAGAACTGAAAGAGCATCAGACCAAACCCCTGGACGCTGGAGGGTGAAGGTGACATAAGCAGCACTATCCCTGTTCTTGGCCCGAGGCCAGAGCTTTGCTTTTTGAAAATGGCCTCATGTCTCTGTAGCGCCCTATAAAGAAATGCAGACAAATAAATGCTGAGAGTGTAAGCAGAGCTCTCCTCGGCAATTTTCTCAGCCTGCGGTGTCATCTACCTTCTCTGAAGACTTATCAGGAGCCAGGCGTGTCTACAGCAGAAGCTTGGTAAGTTTTGTCCCCTCCCAGTGTCCCCCTCCCTCCGTGAGTAGCACTGCAGGAAATTGCCCTAATTTATTGCCAACTTCTGTCTGCATTTTCTCTATTAGATTCATTTGTCGATGTCTGTTATTTGCTGTGTCGTACTGCAAATGTACTATTGCACGCAAAGTCTGCAAGCTGTTGAATCCAGAGCAGGCATGTTAATTGTTAGGTGATCAGGAAACAATGTTGTAAGCAATTTATATCCCCTCATGAGTTTGTTACTTACATGTGGGCATTTCACTGGGTTCTAGTTATGTCTTAGTAAGTTGTTTCTGTTGACATATAATATATAATAAGTTTTCCCATTGAAAATAATGGGACAAAAGACTATTTTTGTTGTTATTCAGAGCATCTGAGTTTCAAGAATGGATTAACTAATGTTAAGTGGGAGATGTCTGTGTATCGTTCTGCTTTGATTATGAAACAAACATACTTTGGATAAAGGAAAGACCTTTTTCCCAAACAATTTCTAAAATAAACTGCTTCTAGACAAAGAGCTGCTTTTCTGATTCATATACCAATTGTATCTTAAAATGAAAAATAAGACACCATTGATATTAGAGACTAGCTAAAATTGATTTCTTAACGTTGATTTGTTGATCATATCTTCTGAGAGTTGTTTGCTGAAAATAGAATGGCGTTTTGAGTTTCCAATTTATATGTGCTTTCCTAGTGTCACAATCATTTTTAAAGGCTGATAATTCATTAATCATTAATAAGCCACAAAATATCATCCAGAAATAAGTCAGGAATTACAGCAAGATGGTCCACTATTTGTACTGTAGCAGTTACTTTCAATGATATGGGGATTTAGTTGTTGTATAAATTACCTACCTGTTATGTACATATTACTTTACATGATATTTACTTATTACTTTAAAATTTTATTACATATTACTTTGCAAGTTTCCAAATTCTAAGTTAAAACACTTACAAAGTGTGCAAAACACAAATACTAAATTTAGTAAAAAATAATTTGGGCCAGGAATACAACTGTGCTGCAAATGTGCATAGAAAACACAGTAGATTAAAGGAAGTTACTTAAAACATATTTAGGACATTATATATTTCTCCTTATGCACATTATTATTTTTTATTTTGAAACAATCAAAAACTTAGATAACGAGGAGCTTCCCCCCCCAAACCATTTGAGAGTTCATTGATAACCTGAGTGCTCTATGACTCCTGCACACTTTACTGTGGATTTCCTACAAATGAGAATATTCTCCAAACATAACCACATTGCAAGCATCAAAATCAGGAAATTTACATGGATATATAACTATCATCACAGTCTGGCAATTGTCCCAATAACCCACGATGGATTCATGCATTAGTCGATCTTAGTCTCCTTCAGTCTGAAACAATTTTTCAATCATTTTTTGACCTTTGTAAACTTGACACTTTGGAAGATTACAGGTCATTCATGTTCTGGAGTTTGTCTTTTTGGGTTTGTCTGATGTTTCCTCATGATTAGATCCAAGTTATGTATCTTGACAGAAATAACACAGAAGTGACTGTTCTCATTGCATCCTACGTGGCATAGGATTTTGGTTTCTCCTATCACTCATAATGTTAATTTTGATCACCTGGTTAAGGTATACTGTTCCAGTCTTCACTATGAAGTCGTACTTTTTTTTTTAAAGATTTTATTTATTTATGTGACAGAGAGACAGCCAGCGAGAGAGGGAACACAGCAGGGGAGTGGGAGAGGAAGAAGCAGGCTCCCAGCGGAGGAGCCCGATGTGGGACTCGATCCCAGAATGCCAGGATCACGCCCTGAGCCGAAGGCAGATGCTTAATGACTGCACTACCCAGGCGCCCCTGAAGTCGTACTTTTTAACACTATTTAAATAGACCATTCCTCATCAAACTGTTGATTTATTACTTATTTTAATATTTGTATGGGCATACATTTTCCTATTTTTAAATGAATTATAATCTGTTACCATCATTACTTATTGTGATGATTATATTGTCTCCAGTCTGACCAGTAGGGACCCCTTCAAACTGACTTCTGTGTCCTTTTGACAAGTACTCATCACTCTTTGAGTACTTCAATATAACTAGATGTTCCAAGTTTAGTTTGTACCTTTCCTACCCAGCCCTAGAATCAGTTAACCAGAATCTCCTGGTTCTTTCAAGTGGGAAAAGGGAATTTAGAAGCCAAGATCTGAACCCTAGGTGTGCTCATTGCCATTGAGATGTCATTGTTTCCAAGCAAGTCAATGAACAGTATTAAATATGTGTGTGTGTGTGTGTGTGTGTGTGTACGTGTACACATACGTTTGTGAGCATACTTATACACATTTCCGTCTGTGTTTACTTCTATGTATCTGTATATTTTGGGCTTGAGTTCATACAATTATTTTCAATCCTAATCCAATATATAGGTCTAATTATAGCTCTTTTCCCCCTTCCATATTTGTAACTTACTCCAAATATAAGAAACCAGGATCCCATTAACCTTACTATACTTACACAATTTGATCAGTTCCCCTGTGTGTTCTCAAACTTGCACCTTCCCCACTGGATTCCCCCACTACCTCACACTGGCTCAGATTCTTTGTACTGCACTGCCCCTACTCATGTGGACACCCTTCTGCTCAGACTCTGATGACCAGCTGGGCTTCCCCTCTGTGGGGATTCCCTCTTTATCCCATGCAGGCTCTCACTCCCAACACTGGGCTGCTTCTCCTACCCCACCCCATGTGGGTACCCTCCTCATCTCTCTCCAGTCAGAGATTCCATGCCAGGCTGAGGTGACATAGGAACACTCTTTTCACTCTACTTGGGCTCTGATGCTTCATGTCAGGTTCTGCACATTCTTTAAACTTGGTGAGAAATGCAGAAAAAAAAAGTCTTTTGAACTACGAGTATTTTGTGTACTATCCAAAAACTATATAACTATTTTCAACTTCAATGAAATGTTGGAATGTATTGAAAACACGTTTACCAAACATAAATTTGAAATATTATTGGATACACAGTGGAAAGGTTGAATTGATATCCTCATGTTATGAAGAGTCAATTACATAATTTTGCTTTAGAAATTCTTAATGTTTAATAAAGATATAAATTCTAGATTTCAGCCAAAGATATACTTTTTTAAAATCCACTTTTAGACAACACAAACAAATGGAAAAACATTCCATGCTCATGGCTTGGAAGAAAAATATGGTTAAAATTTCCATACATCCAAAGCAATACACAGATTTAATGCAATCCCTATCAAAATGCCAACAGCATTTTCCACAGAACTACAACAAACGATCCTAAAAGTTTGTAGGGAACCACAAAAGCCCCTGAATAGCCAAAGCAATCTTGAAAAGAGAAAAATATCACAATTCCAGACTTCAAGTTATATTACAAAGCTGTACTTATAAAAACAGTATGGTACCAGTACAAAATAGACACATAGATCAATGGGATAGAATAGAGAGCCCAGAAATAAACCCATGATTATATGGTCAATCAATCTTCAACAAAGGAGGTAAGAATATGCAATGGGGAGAAGACAATCTCTTCAACAAAGGGTGTTGGGAAAACTGGACAGTTACATACCATAAACAAAAATAAACTCAAAATGGATTAAAGACCTAAATGAGAGACCTGAAACCACAAAAATCATAGAAGAGAGCACAGGCAGTAATGTCTCTGACATTGGCTGTAACAACATTTTTCTAGATATGTCTCCTAAGGCAAGGAAAACAAAAGCAAAAATAAACTACTGGGACTATATTGAAATAAAGAGCACCACACATCAGAGGAAATGATCAACAAAACTACAAGACAACTTACTGGAATGGGAGAAGATATTTGCAAATGACATATCTGATAAAGGGTTAGTATCCAAATTATATAAAAACGTATACAACTCAGCACACACAAAAAAACAAATAATCCAATTAAAAATGGGCAGAAGGCATGAACAGACATTTCTCCAAAGAAGATACACAGATGGCCAACAGACACATGAAAAGATGCTCAACATCACATTCCCATCATCAGGGAAATGCAAATCAAACCCACAGTGAGATATCACTCACACCTGTCAGAATGGCTAAAATTGAAAACACAAGAAATAACAAATATTGGTGAGGATGTGGAGGAAAAGGAACCCTCATGCACTGTTGGTGAGAATGTAAACTTGTGCAGCCACTGTGGAAAACAGCGTGGAGGTTCCTCAAAAATTAAAGATAGAACTACCCTACAATCTAGCAATCACACTATTGGATATTTACCCAAAGAAAACAAAAACACTAATTTGAAGGGATACATGCACCCCTATGTTTATAGCAGCATTATTCACAATAGCTAAACTAGAGAAGCAGTCCAAGTGTCCATCAACTGATAAATGGATAAAGAAGATGTGGTATATATATAGAGGTAGATATATAGATATAGATACAGATGACAGATGTAAATATAGATACATACCATGTGGTGTGTGTGTGTGTGTATGTATATATATATAGGTGTATGTATATGTGTGTGTGTATGTGTATATATGTGTATGTACCCACACACACACACATATAAAATGGAATATTACTCAGCCATAAAAAAGAATGAAATCTTGCCATTTGCAACAACATGGGTGGAACTAGAGAGTTTAATGCTAAGTGAAATACATCAATCAGGGAACGACAAATACAATATGATTTCATTCATATGTGGAATTTAAAAAACAGAACAATGAATAAAAGGGGGGGAATAAAAGAGAGACAACCCCCTCCCCCAAAAACCACAAAAAAACAAAACCCAGACTCTTAAATATAGAGAACAATCTAATGGTTACCAGATTGGGGAGGGATGTGGGGGGCGGGGAGTGGATGAGATAGGTGGAGGGGATTAAGAGTACATTCATCGTGATGAGCACTGGGTAACGCACGGAGGGGCTGAATTACTCTATCGTACACCTGGAACTAATATAACACTCCATGTTGACTACACTGGAATTAAAATAAAGTTTTTTAAAAATTAAAAAATCAAAAAACCCACTTTTAAATTTATTTGCTCAGGACTACTTTGGCATAGCATTTTAAGTAAAATTAATATCATTAGCAAAGAGTTATAAGAACCAAAATTCAATGTACATAATGATTACAAAAGCATTGAAGAGATTCAGAAATGTTTTGAAGAAAAACGAAGAGGCAATATTTATAAAATAAGTATTATTGGTGCTAAACAAATTACAGAGTCTCTTACACTGATGGCAATTTCTCCCATGTAGGAAAAAGGAGAGCAAGGATAATGAAAACCCATATAGTCTCTGAATCCCATGATCATCCTAACTATGATACAAAAATTCATTTTAAAAAGTTTTAAATTAAAATTTTTTATAAAAGATTATATTTACCATTTTTGAGAGAAAGAGAGAGAGAGCACAAGCAGGGGGGTGGGGAGGGGCAGAGGGAGAAGCAGACTCCCCGCTGACCAGGGAGTCCGACTTGGGATTCCATCCCAGGACCTTGGGATCATGACCTGAGCTGAAGACAGAGGCTTAACTGACTGAGCCACGCAGGTGCCCTGAAAATTTCTTTTTTTTTTTTTTAAGAATTTACATTCAATTAATTAACATATAATGTATTATTGGTTTCAGAGGTACAAGTCTGTGATTCATCAGTCTTATATTATACCCAGTGCTCATTACATCACATGCCCTCCTTAATATCCATCACCCAGTTACCCCATCCCTCCACTCCCTCCCCTCCAGCAACCCTCCATTTCTTTTCTATGATTAACAGTCTCTTATGGTTTGTCTCCCTCTCTGGTTTCATCTTGTTTTATTTTTTCCTCTCTTCCCCTATGATCCTCTGTTTTGTTTCTTAAATTCCACATATCAGTGAGATCATATGATAACTGTCTTTCTCTGATGGACTTACTTTGCTTAGCATAATACCCTCTAGTTCCATCCATGTCATTGCAAATGGCAAGATTTCATATTTTTGATGGTTGCATAATATTCCGTATGTATGTATATATATATATATATATATATATACCACATTTTCTTTATCCATTCATCTGTCGATGGATATCTGGGCTCTTTCCATAGTTTGTCTATTGTGGACATTGCTGCTATGAACATTGGGATGCAGGTGCCCCTTCGGATCATTACATCTGTATCTTTGGGGTAAATACCCAGTAGTGCAATTGCTGGGTCGTAGGATAGCTCTATTTTCAACTTTTTGAGGAATGTCCATACTGTTTCCCAGAGTGGCTGCACCAGCTTGCGTTCCCACCAACAGTGTAAGAGAGATCCCCTTTCTCCGAATCCTTGCCAACATCTGTCATTTCCTGGCTTGTTAAACTTTTAGCCATTCTGACTGGTGTGAGGTGGAATCTCATTGTGGTTGTGATCTGTGTTTCCCTGATGCCGAGTGATGTGGAGCATTTTTTCATGTGTCTCTTGTCCACCTGGATGTCTTCTTTGCCAAAAATTTCTTTTTAAAATATTTCTTATAACAATATCATTTTTCAGAGGCAGGTTTAGGGGTACCTGGGGGCTCAGTCGGTTAAGCGTCTGACTCTTGATTTTGGCTCAGGTCATGATCTCAGAGTCTTGAGTCTGAGCCCTGCCTCGGGCTCCGGGCTCAGCTCAGGGTCTGCTTGTCCTCTCCCTCTGCTCCTGCCCCTGCTCCTGTATGTGCCCTCTCTCTCTAAACTGAAAAAAAAGAGAGAGAGAGAGAGAAAGGTTTGATACTTGGCATCATGACCTTCTCAGTGATTTAGACGCCATGTATCTGAGAATTAGAATGACCGTGTAGTACTTTACAGGGGAATTTATGAAAGAGCTAGAGCGGACCTGTATAACAATGTGACACCACTGGTATAACACCAACATATGAGCTACAAGCCTCAGGCTACTTTCTGAAATCCAGTGTGTCATCTGTTAGTGTCTTTTAACGTATTTGCAACTATCCTTATCAGACGCCTTTCTGCATACTTCTGTAGTTCTCAGGATATATTTAACTTCGCCAGTGTAGTTTCTCAGGATTCAAACTTATTTTGAAAGACGTAAGGCCTAAAATACCACAAGTAAGGCTGTCAAATCTAGCAACGACTTTTACAGAAAGCAAGATATTGGGACAGCTAAGCCACGGAACTAGTGTGGCAATGTCGCCACGAAAGCAAAGGGTTCAGGTGCAATTGTTTTATAGTCTGGTGACCTTGAGCTTCTAATTATTTGTGATTAAGTTTTCCATTTCCTATACTTTTATATTTAATAAATGATTTATAAAATGTCTACAGGTTGGTGTTATTTTGGTAATTATTATTATTATCGAGAAACAGTATCTTAGTAATTCTGGCTTTTTCCTTATGGAAGGGACATTCTCCTTATTCCCTGCAAGCTGTCATGGGAGTCTATACTAGCCTTGTGTCCTGGGCGAGCCCTGCCAGCTATCCTTCACAGCAGAGGGGGAGCCCCTGCCAAACCTCTTACAGCCTTTTGGTCAGGAGGGGACTGTTTTTGACCCCTAGTCTCAGCCCTAGAGAGGCTTCCCTCACCCCATTAGCCTAGGAAAATACTACCTATTCCTGGGTCATGAATTTATGCCCTTCCCTTGGGCTCCTTCCAGGTTTTTCGGCCATTTCGGGGGACCCTGGTCTCTGCCCCCGATGACCTTATTCTTAGTTAGCAATTACACGAGAACATTCCTTACATGTGCTACAGGTCAGGGCTACGGCCTACGTGGCTGTCTCATCTCCAAGGAGGTTGCCTGGTTAAAAGTCAGTTTCAGATACGGGACCTACTTTACTAGAACATTATCTGTGGTTTATGTGGAATTCAAATTTAACGAGTCATCCTTTTTTTGCTACTGCCGGTTTGTTGAGAAATCTGGCAACCCTCTCTCCAGGGCAGAGCAGAGTATATGGATAGCAGGGAGGCTTTGGAAATTCTGGGTAAGCCTGCTAGATTCTGAGAGAGGCGATCTGGCACCTGGGCTGAAAAGATATGGGGAAACAATAAAGCAGTTGCCCACGGCTCTTAACAGTAGTCTTTCTTTAGGCATAACCATGTTTAAAGTAGTTTGGAAGAAACCCACCTGTTCTCTAAGGCCTCGGCTTCTTCATATGTAAACTCAGGAGGCTGGGACACGGATTCCTTGAGAAGCCATGAAAGTGGTAAACCGCTCTCCGAAAACACGCCTGTGTTTAAAGATTAGGTGCAGTTTCAGAGAGGCACAGCCCCTGCTCGAAGGCCTTCCTTGGCCCTCACAGGCCTCCAAAGACCAGATCTCTATGGACTCTTCCAGCAAAAAAAGGTCACCATTCCGTGGCGCTCATCCTACTTAAGGAATAAGAAAACAATGAGCAAAAGTAGAGAACCATGGAACACCTCACATGTACTATCTTGGAACATTTATGTCAGATGACTTCAAAAGATTTTACGAACGTTAACCTGTTGGTTCCCACATCTCTGCTCACCTGGTGGGTCCTAAGTGGTTCTGTATTTGCTGTTTATAAGGGGAAAGCACATCATAGGAGAAAAAGCTTTTCAGGATGGCAGAAGAATTCTCTAGGTGTCCTATCTTCTTGGTCCCCTCTTTCCCATCTCTATGGAAGGGAGAGGAGACCTGAGAAAAGATGAGATTCTCTGATATATCAGGTGCAGGAGTGTGTGGGCCAAACAAGCTGGGAGGGGTACCAACATGACCAACATGAGCTACCCAAGGCAGTAGTGAAGGCTGGAGATAATAGTAACTGGGGATTATCAGAAGGAGAGGGCAAGGTTTGAGGAGGTTGTTATAAAATTAATTATACTGAGCAATAGCTGCCATCAGTTGAGTGCTTCCCCTGTAGACACTGGGCCAGGAACTTTATTCTTTCTTCGTTCGATCCCCAGGACAGCCCTGTGAAGTGGCATCCCCACTTTAGAGAAAAGGAAATCAGGTTAGAAAGAAAAACTTGCCCAGGGCCACAGAGGCTTCGTACTATTCATCTCAATCCATAAAATACCCCATGTGGCACTGATGGGACGGGGAGAGGGTAGGGTCCCACGTTTCTGTTCCTTCTTCCAATGAAGTCCCATGATGCTGGTCTACAAGGAAAACCTGAAGGTAGAAGGCAGATCTTGGGGCTCTGGTTGGCAGATCTTGGGACTGCTGATTAGGTGGAAGGGGACACCAGCAGTCAAACTGGGAAGTGGTGGAGTTTAGCATTAGCTGTTTCCCGCTGGTTCCAGATGTGTGCAATGGCTCCCAGCCTCTGATCAAGTCTAATGGTGGAGAAAAACTAAAGCAGACAGTGTTGCTGTTCCAGGTGGACAGAAACCCTCCGGGAGATGGACAGGGATTTCCCGGCACAGGGAGGGTCAAAGTCTTGGAGGGTGGAGCTGTTTTGGTTTGTCACTTTCATATGCCCTCAAAAGCCAGGTTGTCAGGACACCTCGGGTCAGCCTGGGGGCCCCCAGATTCTGAACCTTCCCAGGGCCTCCCACCTCATAGATTCTGCAGGTTCTCAGATGTGGGCTTGAAGTCCTCAGATCTGCCTGCCCCCCTCCCCCGCCAGCCTCCCAGAGCCCTGCGGCTCATTGCAGGTCCTGCAGGGGGGAGGGGCCGTTCTCACCGCCAATGAATGAAGGAAACCCCATCAAAGATGTACCGATCACACAGGACCCCCGGAGCACGACTTCACAGTGACAGAAATCATTACACAGTCAATAATGCAAAATCAACCAACCATTACTTTTATTTTCCATGATAATAAGATGACAGCACCACCAAATTCATAACCTTTAGTAGACATTCACTTTGAGAATCAAAATGACCATTGTGAAAGGCTTTTGTCAACGAGCCCCTGCTATCGCTCACTGCCTTAAAAAAAAATCTGAAGTTTAGGGCATACTCTTCAGAAGTGACATTTAACCTTGCCATTATCTAAATTGATTGAATTTGACCCACTTTTGCTTTGTGTCAAGGTCAAAAGCACTTGTGGTCTTATGGACTGAATTTTTCAATTTCCAAAAGACAGAGGCATGCTCAGAAAATTGCCAGTGGGCTTAAAAGCTAGCCAAAACCTGGAACTGGTTGGAGCACAGCAATCAGGGTAAAGAATTGTCTTTTGTTTTTAATAGCAAGACGGAGGACTAAGATTTTTGGAGCGCTTACTTTGTGCCAGTTACTAAGATGCTGAGGGTACTATATATACCTTGTCTTGCTTCATCCTGACAAAAACTCTATCAGGCAAGCACTGTATTCGTCATATTACATGTGAGTGAACAGAGGCTAAGAAATCTCCCAGCTAGTAAATGCGATTCTATTTCACCAGATCCCACTGCTTTGCAAGAGGAGGGAAAAAACCTTTTTCGACTAATATTTTTTTTAAAAGTTTTTAAAAACTTGAAGTATAATTTACACCCATTAAATGCACATATGCATCTTAAGAGATCATTTGATACATTTTGGCACTTGGTTACATCTCTGTAACCAGAACTAAATTGAGAAAACCACTTTGGTAACTCCAGAAAGTTCCCTCTGACCCCTGCCAGTCAATGCCAGTACTTCCCATCTACTATCAGATTAGCTTTGCCTGCTCTTTAAAGTCATATAAAATGAAATAATACAGTCCATTACCTTTCTGTGTCTTTTTGTGTCTGGCATCTTTCACATAACATAAGTATTTAGAGATTTTGAGATTCACGCATATTGTTTTTTTTTTAAAAAAAGATTTTATTTATTTATTTGACAGAGAGAAAGAAAACACACAAGTGGGGGGAGGGGTAGAGGAAGAGGGAGAAGCAGGCTCCCCGCTGAGCAGGTAGCCCAATGTGATGCGGCTCGGTTCCAGGACCCTGAGATCATGACCTGAGCTGAAGGCAGACACATAAACGACTGATCCACCCAGGCCCCACATATTGCTTTTTATATCGGTGGTTTGTTTCTCTTCATTGCCGAGTGGTAGCTAGGTCACTTAAGGGCTATATCATAGTTTATCCATTCTTCTGTTGATGGACATTTGGGCTGTTCCCAGTTTCTGGCTGTTAGGAACAAGGTTGTTATGCACACTTTTTTGTTTCTAATATATTTATTTATTTTTTACTGAAGTATAATTAACGTACAAGGTTATATTAGTTTCAAGGGCACAGCAGAGTGATTCGACAACGCTCTACGTTTCTCGGTGCTCATTCTGATAAGTGTGGTCACCATCTGTCACCACACAACATTATTGCGGTATTACCGATTCTATTTCCTAGGCTTTACTTTTCATCTCTGTGACTCATTTATTTTATAAGTGAAAGTTTGTACCTCTTAATCCTCTTTATTTCTCCCATCCCCTCATCTACGTCTCCCTGGCAATCGCCAGTTCGTTCTCTGTAAGAGTGTGTTTCTGTTTGTTTGTTGAGTCCACATACAAGTGACATCATCTGATATTTGTCTTTCTCTGTCTGACTTGTTATGAACACTCTTACACAGGACTTCTTGGGGGGGGAGGGTCGGGGACACATATTTTCATTCCTTTTAGGTAAATGCCTAGGAGTAGAATTGCCAGGACATAGGGTAGATGCTTGTTTAACTTTTCAAAGAACTGCCAACACATCTCCGAAATGTGCTCTTGGTTCAATACTAAGGCTCATTGAACAAATATTGACTGAGTGCTAATAAAATGGAACAGAAGCATCTGCTGTTGGGACAGCTAGTTGAGGAGAACACAATGGACAAAGAAGTTAAATATAAAATGTCAAATACGGATGAGTGCTGTAGAGAAAAATAAAGATCCAAGGAGGGAGGAAGAAGCATCTGGTTTGGGCAAGATTCACATTAGCTGTTGTCATTGGGCGGGGGGGGGGGGGGGGGGGGGGGCAAAAACTGGATTCTGTTTCTTTTGTGACCCAGAAGTCAGCTCATTGGACTTAGTAACCGGAGGTGGTTTGGCGATCTTGATAAGAAGAGGTTGAGTGGATCACCAGGCCTCGTAGTTAACTGTGGATCATTCTTGTCCGTGGACCAGAAAAACAGCTTTAAACCATCGTAGGTGAGCTTTGGGCTCTGGAGTTGGGCAATCTGGGCTCAACTCCTGGCTTGGTCACTTGCTGAGTGCCCTTGGGCAAGTTATTACTTTCTCTAAGTCCCACTTTTCTTATTTGCAAATAAAGACAATGATAAGAGCCCTAACTTCATAGGGCTATAAGGTCAAAGGAGATAATGCTTGTAAATTGCAAAGACAGAAACAGGAGAAACAGGCAATTAATGTTGGTTGTTGTCATTTTTAAAGAGGAGACTTTTTTCTTTCTTACGTGACCTAGTTGAGCATTTGATCCTCATGTCCTATTTTTCTCCAAGATGTCTGCATATTCCCTGAAATTTGTATTCTTGTGGTCACGTCTGGCTTTGAATTGCTGCTTTGAGATCACTTGTGTTCTCCCTCCTAGAACTCTCTTCTCCGTGCTGACCCGGTGTGGAATTCAGCCTGCTTTCCTTGATTTCCACCCCCACCCCCAAACCTTCATTTCACAAAAGCAATGGAGTATAGCAGACACACTGATGAACGGGAAGATGAGGAAAGGTCAGTCTATGTGAGAGCACTCAAAACTCCTTGAAATGGCCCCAAACACCATGAAATCGGATATTCCATACCAGAGTCAAGTCCTTCTGACACCAAACCATACTGCTCAGTCATCCTCTCGTGTTTTCCTCACTATTGCTCTTCTCCTCTCTGTTCTCAGCTTTCCCTACACCCTAAAATTCCTGTTCATTTCTCCCGAGAACAGTTCAATTGTCTCCTTTGTTTTCTTGCTTTCTGAAAGCCCTTCTCTCACAGTCCAATCTCTGCCTCCGAGCTTCTTATCAAAAGACTCCTTCCTTTTCAGGAGAAAATCTTATAGCAGTCATACTTGATAAACAACATTTGACAAATGATATCTCTTTTGTCCTCGTTATCCTCACGTGTGAGAGGAGATGTCTAATTTTGGATAGGGATTGGCATTTCCCCATAGTCTGTCTGCGAGCCTGTGCTTTCTCCGAAGAGGTGATATCTCAGAAGCTTGACTTGGATTTCTGACCAGTGGAAGAGAGATTTGGGGGTCTGTTGGGCCCTGCTTGTGACTTTTTCTCTCTTCTTGTCTGGGTGAGATGAACTTCAGGTGTGGTGCAGGGCAGGGGCCGCTAAGAGCCTTGCTGGCTGGGGGTCATTTTCTCTGACCTGCAGAAAGCTGGCTTCATCCCCAAACTGTGTTCTTGGGTTCTCAGCTTGTTTTTTGCATCTTTGTTTCAGTAAAGAAGGCTTCAGGGCTTTCTTTATGCCTTTTAGCAAACTATGTTCTCTCCCTTTGGTATTTTGCATTTGGAATTATGCCCTGGATTGCAGCTTAATTGTTCTTCTTTTACTTTACTTCTCTGTAATTGCCAAGCTTTCTAATTTTATTTTCTTTTAAAAATACTTTTAAGGATCATCTTTCCTTACCACACACACACACACACACACACACACACACACACACACAAAATTAAGGTGTAAATCTAACAGACCATGTACAGGATAGATATGAGGAAAACTACAAAGCTCTGATGGAAGAAATCAAAGAAGAACTAAATCAATGGAGAGAGACTCCATGTACATAGATTGGAAGACTCCAACAGTGTCAAAATGTCAGTTCTTCCCAAGTTAATCAATAAATTCAATATAATCCCAATCAAAATCCCAGCAAGTTATTTTGTGGATATTGACAAACTAACTCTAAAGTTTCCAATTGATATGGGAGGGCAAAGACCCAGAATAGCAAGCACAATATTGAACCAAGTTGGAGAACTGACACTATCAGACTTTAAGACTTAATATAAGCTAAAGCAATCAAGACAGTATGGTACTGGCAAAAGAATAGACAAATAGATCCACGGATGAGAATAAAAAGCCCAGAGATAGAGCCACACAGAGTCAACTGATCTTTGACAAAGGAACAGAGACTATCCAGTGGAGAAAGGATAATCTTTTCAATGAATACTGCTAGAACAGCTAGACATGTCTATGCAAGTAGATGAATATAGACACAAATCTCACACTTCTCACAGAACTTAACTCAAAATGGATTTTAGACCTAAGTGTAAAATGCAAAACTATTCAAATCACAAAAGATAACACGAGAAAATCTAGTTGACCTTGGGGTTGGCAATGGCTTTTTAGATTCAAAAGCACAGTGAAAGAAAAAATTGATAAGTTGTGCTTCATTAAAATTAAAAGCTTCTGCTCTGCGAAAGACACTGTTTAACAAATGAAAGACAAGCTACAGAGTAGGAGAAAATATTTGCAAAACACATATCTGAAAAGGAATGGTATCCAAAACATACCAACTTAACAACAAGAAAACAAACAACCCAGCTTAAAAATAAGCAGAACATCAGAACTTCAAAAGATCTGAGCTTCATAGAGATGGCAGATAAGCGTATGAAAAGATGCGCCACATCCTATGACATCAGGGAATTGTGAATTAAAATGGCAACGACACACCGCTACATACCTACATACCAAGTTCTGGCAAGGATGCCGAGCAACAGAATTTCTCATTCACGCCGGTAGGAATTCAAAATGGTACAGCCACTTTGGAAGATGGCAGTTTCTCACAAACGAAACATAGTCTTACCATATGATCCAGCAATTACGCTCCTTGGCATTTGCCCCGCGAAGCTTAAAACTTATGTCCAAACAAAAAGCATAGCAGGTACTACGCAGGGAGTGAACCCTCGTGGATTTCAGTTCATAATAATGTATCAATGTTGGCTCATCAACTGTAACAAATGTATCAAGAGGTTAGTGATAGGGGAAACCCATGTTGGGAGAGGGCATGTTATGAGGGAACATATGGGATTTTCCGCTTTCTGATCCATTTTTCTGTAAACCTCAAATTGTCCTGTATCTAGTAGTTTCTTAGGGCAGTTGCGACCAAGGACCACAAACTGGGTGGCTCAAAGCAACAGATATTTATTGTGTCACTATTCTGAAGGCTGGAAGTCCAAAGTGAGGGTGTTGGTAGGGCCATGCTCCCTCTAAGACTCTGGGCGGACTCTTTCCTTGCCTTGTGCTAGCTTCTAGGAAGTCCTACTAGAGAGCTAGCTGTTCTTAGTGTTCTTAGCTTACACCTGCATCCGTACTACCTCTGCCTCCACCATCACATCCCTGGTCCCTATCGTCTTCTCTCTGTGCATGGGATGTTTGGGTCCCAAGTTCCCCTTTTTATAAGGACACCAGTCACATTGGATTCAGGCCCACCCTAAAGCCCTCATCTTATTTCTATTTCCAAATAAGTTCACATTCACAGATACGGGGGACTTCCACATATCTTTTTGGGGGACACAATGCAAAATGTAACGTGCCCTAAAAAATAAAGTGTGTTAATTTTTAAAAATCCTCTTTCCTTCTCTGGATAGAAGGAAGATAGGGAGAGAAAGGGAGAAGGAAGTTTCCTGGCTTTGGCTTAATTCTCTGGCATAGAAATTTGACTAGTAATGCCTACAGATTCCAAGACTTGATGGTATTAATACAATGATTTTATATCATCCTCAGTATTCTATTGAAGGAGAGGGAAAATAACTAAGTCAAAAGAAAAATGATCTAATTCTTCTTTTATGTAATGTATCTAAATATGAAAAATGCCCCCAAATATGAGCTATAATGGGTATCAATGTCTAGAAAGCAGCAAATAAAACTTGTAGTTTTTTAAAAAGATTTTATTTGTTTGAGAGAGAGAGAGAACATAAGGCAACAGGGGCAGAGCGAAAGGAAGAAGCAGTCTCCCCACTGAGCAGGGAGCCCCATGTGGGGCTCGATCCCAGGACTCCGGGGTCATGACCTGAGCCAAAGGCAGATGCTTAACCAACTGAGCCACCCAGGCATCCCCGGAACTTATAGAGTTTTTAAGATGATTCTTTATGTTTATGGCATTTGGGCAAAGAAGTCAGGATTGGGGGAAGAGAGGAGTCCAGTTTGTGATTGTGTACATTACTGCACAGTACATGGGCTGGTTAGCATTCGTAAGAACACATGTCACAAGTCAGAAGTGTCCCTCTGTTCCAAGCAGTGAGCTGGGATCTGGGCCCCCGCCATCTCTCTAATCTCATCAGATGAAGCAGTGTCTCCAGGACAACGCGAATCTATCTGTGCTAGGGACAAGTGGCCACCTTCTGCTCAGTACCCACTCCCCACCTCTTCCTAACTAGCCTAACCCCACTTTGCTTTGACACAATGCACCTAGTTAAAGCCAGTCATCTCTCCTAACTCCCTTGTAGCTGGGGATTCCAGGAGACCTAATTCTGCTTGAGTCCAGGTTGGACGTCCCTGAAAAGGGCTGCCCTTCCCAAATCAAAGAACGGCTCTCCAGAATTCTTCCTCCCTGCTTGTGGACACACTATCTGGAGGTTTGGCAATCATCTCTTGACCATGACCACGCAGCTGTCACTTGCAGGAGAGCAGAGCAGAGAGAAGAAATCCTGGACACGATAGATTGGTGGGGCTGCTGCTGCCCACCCCCTTTTTCTCCTCCCGGCTTTCTCTCGCAGTTTTATTTCTTGAAGAAACTAGATCGTTTGGCCTTTAGGATTGCCACATTTGAGATTTTGCTAATTGCATCTCTGTGCTAACAGTATGTTCTTCTCTCCCTGTTTCCTATAAATTGACAGCTCTAACGGCCTGCTCTGATTCTACTTTGATTCTTGGGCAGGGTGGGAGGAATTACTCCACAGTGAGTGGTGTTAACACTTCCATCATGAGACACACAGTATCCACATATCTGTCTCTGGGTGCTGTTAACAACCACTGATGATCATTACAGGTTCCAAACATATGATATTCTAATTTTATTATTCCTTCATTTATAAGTAGTGATAAAGGGAAAGTTTTTCTCATCAGCTATTTGTTTAGCCTGAGGAATAGTCCATACAAAAAAGATAATGTAAATTCTTGATTCTTTTTCATTATTCATTACTTTTAAAAAAAGAAGATTTTATTTATTTGAGAGAGAGAGCATTAGCAGGGGCCGGGGGAGGGAAAGGGGGGAAGGGGGTAGACTCCCTGTTGAGTGGTAAGCCCAACTGGGGCTTGATCCCAGGACTCTGGGATCACGACCTGAGCCGAACACAGACTCTTTTTTTTTTTTTTTTAAGATTTTATTTATTTATTTGACATAGAGAGACAGCCAGCGAGAGAGGGAACACAAGCAGGGGAAGTGGGAGAGGAAGAAGCAGGCTCCCAGTGGAGGAGCCTGATGTGGGGCTTGATCCCAGAATGCTGGGATCATGCCCTGAGCCAAAGGCAGACGCGTAACGACTGAGCCACCCAGGCGCCCCTATTCATTACTTTTCAAACTGAGGGGTTGGTTTCCTACTATATTTAAAGGCAACCAATTAAAAGATTTTTAAAGAAGATTTATTTATTTTAGGGAAAGAGACAGAGAGAAAATGCATGTGAGCAAGGGGAGGGGCAGAGGGAAAGGGAGAATCTCAAGCAGACTCCCTGCTGAGCATGGAGGCCCAGGACCTCAGGACCCGGAGATCATGAACTGAGCTGAAATCAAGAGTCAGCTGCTTCATCGACGGAGCCACCCAGGTGCCCCCAATTAAGAGATTTTTAAATATGTTCATTTGTTTGTTTTTATCGTGAATAACTCCTGGACTTACATATATATGATGTGTTTACATCCACAGCCAGTGTTATTTTTAGTAATATTCGAACCGTCCTAAACTTTGGCCCCTGGGAATCTCTTCCAGTGGCTTCTGACTCAACCCCATTAAGCATAGTGTTTGTTGTACATTTTCTTACGCCCTTCATTAGGCTGTGGAAGTTCCTTCCTCATTAGTTTGCTAAGAGATTTTGTTATGACTAGAAGTGAAATTTTATCAAATGTTCTTTCTGCATCTATGGAGACAATCACATGGTTTTTAATCCTTTATTATTGTGGTGAATTTCATAAATCACTTTCCTAATGTTAAACCAGCCTTTCTATAAATTCAAGGATAATTGATACATAATGTTCTATTAGTTTCAGGTGTACAATGTAGTGACTCAACAACTCCACTGTTGCCCACGCTCACCGCAGCTTGGTGTACTCTTAATCCCCTTTATCTATTTCACACAACCCCTCCTCCCCTCTGGAAACCACCGGTTTGTTCTCTGTATTTTAAGAGCCTTCTTTTTGTTTGCCTCTTTTTTCTTTGTTCATTTGTTTTGTTTCTTACATTACACACGTATATGTGTAAATGATATGGTATTTGCCTTTCTCTGTCTGACTTCATTCACTTAGCATTATATCCTCTAGGTCCATCCATGTCATTGTGAATGGCAAGATCTCATTCTTTTTTATGGCTGAGTAATATTCTAGACTGTATACATACTGCATCGTCTTTATCCATTCATCCGTTGATGGACACTTGGGTTGCTTCTGTATCTTGGCTGTAGTCAATAATGCTACAGTAAACATAAGGGTGCATGTATCTTTTCCAATTAGTGTTTTCATTTTCTTTGGGTAAATACCCAGTGGTGGAATTACTGTATTTTAGGATGATTCTATTTTTAATTTTTTGAGGAACCTCCATACTGTCTTCCCCAGTGGCTGCACCAATATTGCATTTCCACCAACAGGGCATGAGGGTTCCTTTCTAACCCTGACCCTTGTCAACACTTGTTGTTTCTTGTGGTTTTTTACTGTAGCCATTCTGACAGGTGTAAAGTGATATTTCACTGGGGTCTTAATTTGCCTTTCAATCTCAGGGCTAGACCTTCTTGGTCACGATACGTTAATCTTTTTATGTATTGCTGGCTTTCATTGTTCTGCTGAAGTGTTTTGCATTTATACTCACGAATGAGATTGACTTACAATTTTACTTTTTCATATTGTTCTTATCAGGTTTTTGGTATGCTAGTCATGCCAACCTCAAAAAGTGAATTGGGGATGTTTTTCCTTTTTTAAATATTATCTGGCAGTTATATTACTTATTTTTCCCTGAATGTTTGGTAAAACTGGTGGTAAAGCTAATTGGGACTCAATATTTCTTTGAGACAATATTTTGAAACTATTGAGTCAAACTCCCTAGTCATTTTAAGGCAGTTCCTCTTTTCTATGTTTTCTTGATAAATGGCATTTTAAAGGAATTTTTCCAATCTGTTAATTTTTCAAATGTGTTGGCATAAAGGTGTGTATCATATATTCTTACCCATTTGTCTCAGCAGGCATGTATTCTTTGCTTTTCCACTAGAATTCACTGGGGCCTTGTTCTGTTTTTCTTTCTTTCTTTTTTAAAGGATTTATTTGTTTGTTTGGGGGGGGGGAGAGGACAGGTGGGGGGAGGGGCAGAGGGAGAGGGAGAGAGAAAATCCCAAGTAGGCTCCACACTGATCACAGAGCCTGATGCAGGGCTTGATCTCATGACCCAGAGATCATGACCTGAACTGAAACCAAGAGTCTGATGCTCATCCCACAGCACCACCAAGGTGCCCCTGTCTTCTCTTTTTCTTCATCAATTTCAGCAAAGGTTTTCCATTCATTTAACTTTTTCAAAGAACCAACTTTGGTTTTGTTGATCTTTCTCTTTCTAAGGCAACTTTGTTTCCTTTATCATTAACACCTACTGCATCATTCCATCCTTCTACTTTTTCTGCATTAATTCTGCTGTGTTCTTTTTTTTTTTTTTTAAGATTTTATTTATTTATTCGACAGAGATAGAGACAGCCAGCGAGAGAGGGAACACAAGCAGGGGGAGTGGGAGAGGAAGAAGCAGGCTCATAGCGGAGCAGCCTGATGTGGGGCTCGATCCCGTAACGCCGGGATCACGCCCTGAGCCGAAGGCAGACGCTTAACCGCTGTGCCACCCAGGTGCCCCGATTCTGCTGTGTTCTTGAAGTGAAGTTGGTGCTTACCTCATTATTGCAGAGGTAATATTAATGCCTAACCTAATAGAGAATACTCTTTTGGCTGTCCTGTAAGTTTGGTATCTAATATTTTTATTATTTTTTATGTCCAACTCTTTTCCCATTTCCATTTTAATTCTTTCTGGACCAATGAGCAGTTTAAGAGTCTGTTTTTAATGTCTAGCTGTATGGTTTTCTCCAGGTTTTTGTAGTTGCTATTGTTTATGTGCTCCAGCATTATCGCGTTGTGGTTCGATATGTATGTGATGCCGATACTCCTAAATTTGATGTGGGAAGATTTATAACCTGGAAGATGGTCGATTTTTATGGGCATTCCATATGTGCCGGAAAAGGATGTGTTTTCTCTAATTTTGAGGTGTATCGTCTATATACTTATTAATATTTGACTTGCTTGATTTATCAATTATAGCTTGTCCACTGTGATTATCTATGGAGAAATATATTAAAATCTCCCACTAGTAACATGAATTTTTTTGTTTCTTCTTTCAATAGTCAATTTTTGATTAATGTATTTTGAAAGTAAATATGAATTTCCTACACATTCATTCTTTTTCTTTTTTTAAAGATTTATATTGTTTTTAGAGAGAGAGCAAGACAGAGAGCACCTGGGAGGAGGGGCAGAGGGAGAGAATCTTCAAGCAGATTCCCTGGCGAATGCAGAGCCCAACGTGGGGCTCCATCTCACAATCTCTGAGATCATGACCTGAGCTGAAACCAAGAGTCAGACACTTAACCCACTGAGCCACCTAGGAACCCACACATTCATTCTTATGCATTGAACCTTTCCTCATTATCTTTATCTTTAGTGAATCTCCAGTGAAACTTATTTTCTTTAAGTTCTTTATGTCAGCTTTTGGGGCAGGTTAATATTCGGCTGGTACATATTTTCCCATTCATTGACTTTTAATCACTTGAGATAGTATCTTATAGGTATACCTCTTGTAATCAGCCTATGCATAGGATTATATTAATTCAGTCTTGCACTTTCTGCTTCTAACTGTAGAGATTAGTCATTTTACATTTATTATAGTTACTGATATGCCAGATTTCTATTCATTACTATATTATATGCTTACATTTGTCCACTTTTTCTACTTATATTTTCTTCCCCTTTTTCTGCCTTTGTTTGGAGTGATTGGGAGTTTCCTACCCACTCATTTCATTTTTTTCTGTATGCTTTGTTTGGAAATTGTATTTTCATTCTTTTCATAGAACTCCCCTGCATGGATATATCATAGTTTATTCAACCAGTCCCCTACTGATGAACGTATGGGTTGTTTTCAGTCTTTTGCTATTATGCATAGCACTGCAATAAATAGCCTTTTACCATTTCTACATTTTTAGAGTAGTTTCTAGTATTATGAAAGCTACCTTAGATCTTTAAGTACATGTATGTTGCTTAGAAAGACTAAAAGTAGAAAACATCTTTAACCTCCTCTTGAAATATACAAGGGTTTTCAAAAACTTTAATGACCAATACCCTTTCAGCGTACATTTAATGTTGTCTAGAATTTTAATATTACACTGCTTTTTGACCTATAAGTCTAATATTATTAACGTTCTTTGTATTACAACTGTACATTAGATTTACCGACATATTCATCAATTTCTTTTCTTATATAACAGGTCTTCCACCTGCTAGAACTTTGGAATTCACCTAATTCCTTGGATCTGAAAATTGGTGTCCTTCCACTACTCTGGATAAATTTCCATCTGTAATTTTAAAAAATATGATCTATTCTCCCTACCTCATGCTGATAGTCTGTTAAGACATACATTACACCCTATCATTATAGCCTCCCTGTTTCCCATCTCCTTTTTCATGTTTTGTTTCCCTGTGTGTCACTAAGCTGCATTCTAGAACATGTTTTTGACCTATCTTCAAGTTTACTGAACTTCTCTTTAACTATCTCTAATCTGCTGGCTAATCCATCTATTGAATTTTCATTTCACCTATTGCTTTTTATTTTACTTGTTCTTTTTTTAAAAAATGCCTTCATAGTCATTTTGTGTGATCTGCTGTTCCTAGCTCATATTTTCAAGTTCTCTTTGAGAACTCATGTTTTGTTGTTGTTGTTGTTGTTGTTGTTTGTTTTGTTTTGTTTTTTCTGTCTGTTGATTGTGCTGGTTCTCACACATAGTGCTTTATTTCCTTATGGGTTTTGTGATTTGTGCCATGAGCAGCTTATTTCCTTGGACCGTTACCTCCGGAAATTCTTTGAGTGCTGGGCTAATGCTGCGTTCTTTCAAAGAGGATTCACATTTGCTTTTCACAGTAGCCTGGAGGTGCTACCAATTTATTTTACTTTAAATAAAATAATCTACTGGTGGTTTTTAGAGGCTACAGAGATTTTCTGAATTTAGTCTGAAAACTAGTACAATATCTTATTTATAGCTATGCATTCTCAGGGGAATGGTTTTCTTTTCCCAAGCAGTAAGTCTAGACAGGCAATCTCCTTGCTTTAATCATCCACAATTAGGGTTTATTTCTGGTTCACCCTAACGCCAGAAATTACAGCCCTTTGGCTTCCCAGTCTTATGCAGGTATCTTGCATCAGCTTCCTTACTTGAGGTGGTCTCTAAGATTTTCATCTGGCCTCTCACACTCACCTACTCATCAAGGCAGATGCTCAAGTTTTCCATTGTTCAACAGAAATCTTCTAAAGGAAAGCTAGCTTTCCACTTGCTTAACTCCCAAGGTTTGTGATTTTGCTTTGAGTCTATGGATTGCTTACTTTGATGCTATCCAACAGTGCATTTAAAAGGAACAACTTGAGATAGTCATTTCCATCTGAAGGGTTGGACAGGGTGCCCAAAGTGCCTGACTGCCAGCAGCAGAAGTTTGGCTTTTGGTTTTGACAGAAACTGTTTGGTGACCCAGTGACTAAACACCAACAATCCTGTAATGACCCATAGGAAACTGCATACGCTCCGTCTGTCCTCCATGACAGGTCCTTTAGATGAAAGTCAAAACAATAAATCACCAATGGTGGCATTTCTGGAATGTTCCCTGTCACAAGCAAAGGATATATTTTTCTAAGTGAGGAAAGAGTGGATCGCTCTTGTGTGAAGGTTAAGATAACCTGATACAACCCCTCTAGGTCAATGATGAACTTTTCAGGACCATTCAAAATGTTCCAAAGAGAATAATAGCCGGGTTTAGAATGAGTCCTCAAAGCAACACCTCAGCTGCCTAGAATAGCTCAGAGCATCTGGGAGCCTCCAGTGGCTCTCTCTCCTGAGACTCAGTTTTACCACCATTCACAACTTGGAGAGCATGATTTATTCACCCCTCAATATTATCAGAACCAAAATGGATTGAGTTCATTTGAAATGCAGATGTGACTGCACTTTAATTACAATTACCCCTGTGATTTTTACGGTGAAGCACAAGCTCTCAAGTGGAAATTAGAAAGATCTGGGCTCCCACAGCAACGAAACATTTTGGCCCAAGACCGAAGTGAGTTTTAAAATACACACAAAGAAAAGGGGGAAACATGCCTGGAGCAAACTTGGCTAACATAATTTTTTTCCCTCCCCTTTGATAAATACCTTGCTTCAGACCCCAGGAAGCTGCATTTCTCAGGACCACAGCTAGAGAAGGTAAAGGGGATGTAATAATTATCCTGCGGACAGTGTCTTGTTCAAGAAACTGGAGGAAGCTGGTGAATATTTCTGAAGGTGTCTCAGAGGCACAAAACTAGCTACGATTCATGGAAAATGGCATTTGCTTTAGTGATAATGCCACATCTCCTTTTTGGGAAACATGAGCTATTTCAATAAGATACCAAAGATGCGATTGCTTCCTGTGGCATTCTCAGTCCCCACATCCCCGTTCAGATCACATCTCACATTGCACACTTGTCAGAGATCATTTCTGAGACACACACAGGCCCCCACAGAAAACCAACACCCAAACCAAAGACACCAATTGCTAGCAGTACCTAGCAGGAGGCCATGATAGCACCACTTTTCCCTGGGACCTCCATAGCATGGTGGTTTAAATTTTGGTTTCACCTACCAGCTGTGACATCTTGCTCAAACTACTGAATTTTTCTCCTCGTTAGTTCACTCCTCTACACAATGGACATGTGATATCATAAGGTTGAGTGCATGTGAAAATAAAGCCTATACAAATGTCGGTTGAGATTATCATTAGGCATAAAGCTATATACACAGGAGAAGAGCGGAAATCCCGTGCACAGAGTGAATGGGCCCACAGTATACCCCTCCTCCTCTTTACTCTTGACCTCGCTGACAAGTTCTTTTGCAAGTTACAGTGTCCATGCTCCATCATGACCGAGAGTGGGAGGGCGGCAGTTGCATTATTGGATTCTGGGGTGGACTGTTGCCTTATGGCAGGGCCAGGTCCCCAGAGCAGAAGTTTATTCAGATTCAGGCGGCCTCCTTTAAGAACAACTTTAATTCAAATGTTTATGCGTTGGGGGAGGGGTGGGCATTTGTCAGCAGGGATGATGAGGAGGAGAGGTTGCCATCGGAGAGAATCTTATTACCAACTTTGCCCAAGAAAACCTGAATTAGATTGCATAAGCCCTGCCCCCTCCTTTCCTGAGAGTCAGGGAGCCCCCACTCTTATGTGTCCGTGTCTGATACATGTGATCCCAGAACCTCATTACAGGTAATTAGCCTGGGATGGGGCTGGGGTGGGGTGGATGGTGCCTTTCCCAAAGCCAATGTATAAGCTAGCCTGTGACCTATGAGATCAGGGGTATTAGCTCGATCCGCCTTGGACGATGGGCACTAACTGAATGAATCGTATCTTCTCTCAGGGCTTCTGAATGTGAGACAGACAGGAATAGCCCACTGTGGGCAGCAGCAGGAGAAGGAGAAGCGACGGAGAGGAGGTGATTCACAACCTGGAGGGAGAGAGGAAGGGAACAGTGGAAGCCTACGGGATCCCCAGGGCTGCTGGCAGCCTGCGGACGCCACTGCGGACTTGGAATAGCACATCAGTCTCGAACATTTGAAACCACTCTTCGATTCCTATGTTGTTTTCAGGAGAATTGCTTCTTCAGGGGAACTGCTGCCTGATGTTGGTTTTCCGTGGCTCTCAGACTGTGTGTGTCCTTTACGACCTTTGGTCATGGATGTCCGGTTTTCCTAATAACTTTGTCACTGTGCTGTGGAAGATTGAAACTTGGAGTATGTAGGATACATGGTAGTGAAATGTGAATTACCGAGACTTACGATGTAACAGCTTATCAGCCTCTGAAGATACTGTTACCTACTAACTTCTTAGGAAAAACTTGCCTGGAAATGTGAAGTGGGAGTGTCGCTAGAATACCTGTTCAGAAAAAAAACGACTCGGCTTCTTATATTTTTGGTACATGCGGTAAGAATCGTGCACAAATTATTCATAATATCTGTGTATTGATCCTCAGAACAACCAATAAAATCCCAATCACGAAAGAAAAAAAAGAGAGTTCTGAACAGACACTTCACCGAAGAAGATACACAGATGACAAAAGAGCACATGAAAAGATTCTCAGCATCGTTTGTTGTTAAGGTGCCGCAAATTCAAACAATGAGATACCTCGACCTACCAAGTAGAAGAGCTAAAAATCCAGAAAACCAACAGGACCAAATTCTAGCGAGGATGAGGAACTCTCACTCATTGCTGGTGGTGATGTTAAACATACTTTTATCATGCAATCCAGCAACCTCACTGCCAATTTATCCAACCGAGTTGACAACTTATGTCCACACAAAAACCTGCCCATGAATGTTTTCTAGCATCTTTATTCATAAACACTAAAAACTGGAAGCAACCAAGATATCCTATAAGATGAATAAACAAACCATGTCGTATCCAGACAATGCTGTATTATTCAAAGATAAAAAATGAGCTACGAAGCCCTGAAAAGACACAGAGGAAACTTAAATGCATATTACTGACAGGAGTCAGTCTGAAAAGGCTACGCACAGGCCTACCTCGAACCAAGCCCCTGTGAGATGGCGAACTTCATTGATAAATGGCATGTGTGTTCTGACTCCTCCAGCAACTGGCCGTGCGCTCTCTCCCTCTGAGACACAATACTGAAATCAGGCCAGTTAATAACCCTGCGATGGCCTCAGAGTGTTCAAGTGAAAGGAAGAGTCGCACGTGTCTCATTTTAAATCAAAAGCTACAGACAATTAAGCTTAGTGAAGAAGGCCCGTCTAAAGCCAGGCTAGGCCTGAAGCTAGGCCTCTTATGCCAAACCATTAGTCGAGGTGTCAGTGCAAAGGAAAAGTTCTTAAAGGAAATTCAAAGTGCTACTCTAGTGAACACACAACATAAGAAAGCAAAACAGCCTTATTGTCGATGTGAAGAAAGTTCTAGTGGTCTGGATAGAAGATCAAACCAGCCACACCATTCCCTTAAACCAAAGCCTAATCCAGAGCAAAGCCCCGAGTCTCTTCAATTCCAGGCAGGCTGAGAGAGGTGGGGAAGCTGCAGAAGAAAAGTCTGAAGCCAGCAGAGGTGGGTTCCTGAGGTTAAGGGAAGAAGCGTCTTCACAACAGAAAAGCGTGAGCTGAAGCAGCAGGTGCTGGTGTAGAAGCTGCAGCAAATTATCCACAAGATCCAGCTGAGATCGTTAACGAAGGAGGCTACATCAAGCAACAGATTTTCAGTGTAGACGAAACAGCCTTACCTGGAAGAAGAATTCATCGAAGACTTTCACAGCTACAGAGAAGACAACGCTTGGCTTCAAAGCTTCAAAGGGTAGACGGACTCTCTTGTTGGGAGCTGATGCAGCTGGTGGCTTGAAGTAGAAAGCAATGCTTATTACCATTCTTGAAAATCCCAAGGCCCTTAGGAATTATGCTAAATCTACTCTGCCTGTGCTCTGGAAATGGAACAACGAAGCCTGGATGACAGCACATCTGTTTACAACATGGTTTACTGAATATTTTAAGCCCACTGTTGAGAACTACTGCTCAGAAAAAGAGATTCATTTAAAAATACGACTGCTCACAGACAATGCACCTGGTCACCCAAGAGCTCTGATGGACGTGGACAGCGAGACTCATGCTGTTTTCATGCCTGTTAACACAGCATTCATTTTGCAACCCATGGATCAAGGAGTCATTTTGACTTTCAAGTCCGGTTATTTAAGAAATACATCTCACAAGGCTATAGTTGCCATGAACAGTGATTCCTCTGATGGATCTGGGCCGAGTAAATTGAAAACCTTCTGGAAAGGATTCACCATTCTAGATGCCCTTAAGGACATTCAGGACTCACGGGAAGAGGCGAAAACATCAACATTAACAGGATTCGGAAGAAGTTGATTCCAACCCTCATGGAGGACTATGAAGGGTTCAAGGCTTCAGTGGAGGCAGTCACCGCGGATGTGGTGACTGGAGAACTGGAATTAGGAGTGGGGCACGACGATGTGGCTGAATGGCTGCGATCTCACGATTAAACTTGAATGGATGAGGAGTTGCTTCTTATGGATGAGCAGAGAAAGTGGCTTCGTGAGCTGGAATCGCCTCCTGGCGAAGACGCTGTGAAGATTGTTGAAATGACAACAAAGGAGTTCGAATAGTCTATACACTTGGTTAATAAAGCAGCAGCAGGGTTTGAGGGGACTGACTTCAACTTTGAAAGAAGTTCTCCTGTGGGTGAAATGCTATCAAACAGCATCGCGTGCTACAGAGAAATGGTTCATGAAAGGAAGAGTCGAGCAACGCGGCAAACCTCATTGTTGTCTTAAGAAATGGCCACAGCGACCCCAGCCCTCGGCAACCGCCACCCTGATCAGTCAGTGGCCATCAACTTCGATGCAAGACCCTCCACCAGCAAAAAGATTACAACTCCCTGAAAGCTCAGGTGATGGTTAGCATTTTTCAGCAATAAAGTATTTTTTAAAGGAGCATGAGATGTGGATGTCAGTGGCACGGAGAGGTTCACATCCCCATGCAGACAGAGGGCATCTCAGGCCAGACTACACCCCTAATTCGGCTTGGCAGAGAACTTGCTCCCTGACCGTGTGGCTGACGGACGCTTCGGATTCCAGGTGAGCTGAAGGGCAGCTCTGAAGGGCCGCTCTGGCTGGCACTTGTCCTGCACATGTGGGAACGTGTTTCTCTCTGCGTTTGAAGAAGCTATGCAGAAACAAGGGTCTCCTAATCCTTGTGCTTTAGAGCATGTGCTCTTCCTTCCTGCAGAAACTTTGTGTCCACGATGTTAGCTTTGTGTCCAGTGTGTACTTAGGAAACTTGGCAAGTGATACACTGAATGACTGATGTATTCAGTGAGTGCCCAGGACAACTGACACCCCCTGGGGGGTGCAGGGTATGAATGCATGAATGTGCAAGATGGATTCCATACTGGAGGAACCCTCAGCTGATACCCAGGAGAAGAAAAAGAAGTATCTGATGGACAATTCAGCATTCAGATGACCCCTCTCCCAGTTACTGATATTTTCTATTTGCTTACCAGCATTCACTGGAATGTCTTTTTGAGAATGAGATGTCATATGTATTTTTTTTTTTTTAACATGGGTCTGGAATTCAAGACCTGAGCCAAAATCAAGAGTTGGACCCTTAACAGGCTAAGCCACCCAGGTGCCCTGTTTTTTTTTTTTTTTTAAGATTTTATTTATTTATTTGAGAGAAAGAGAGTGTACACATGAATGGGGGCGGGGAGACAGGAGGAGAGGGAGAAGCTGACTCCCCACTGAGCAGTGATCCTGACACAGGGCTCCATCCCAGGACCCTGGGATCATCACCTGAGCTAAAGGCAGACGCTTCCGCAACTGAGCCACCCAGGCGCCCCAAGTCCCCCTGATTATTGATTCTAGAATTTTAAAGAAGGTGTCTTCCATGAAAAATAATAGTGAATCATCATGTGGCCAGGTGTGAGGGGCTACCCCTGCAGGAAGGGTGCAAAGAAGGAACTAACATTTACAAAGTGTTTGGAAGGTGAGAGGCAATGGCTTGGGTCCCAGTGACAACTTTTTGCACTGGATGCCATTTGGGGGTAAGGTGGGGTGGGTGAGCTACCTTAGAAAGAAAACCGAGAACAGAAGTTTATGCACCCAGTCTGATTTTTGAAGGAGCTTGGCATTGAGCTTTATCCCAGAGGCCAGCTGTGGCCCTGCCTCAGGGTGAGTGTGGCCAGGGCAGGTGCGCGTGGTTGTGGGGGGTGTGGAGCTCAACAGACTTGGCATGTCCCTTGGTGTGGCTCTGTAGGTGAGTGACAAACAGATTGCAGAGCATGTGCTCTCTCCTCCTGGCAGGCAGGTGTGTAGCCTGTGGACTGGACCAGTATGGTTGAGAAAGTTCTGGAAATGGGCAGGCAGAGGCTATGGTGCCTCAGGACCTATTGGCAGACTCTAAGATTAGTTGATGAATAGGATGAATTTGCATATCAACAAGGCCAGGACCATCCCCAACTAGTTTGAAAGTATACATTTGGAACAAAACGTTTATAAAGCCCAAATCCTTCCAGTTGTCAAGTAGTGGGATAGTATCAGGGGAGATGGAGGAATGGCCTTTGCTCCCAGTTTGTTGAGAGATGTCATCTCATTGTCAGCCTTGGGCATCTTATGATCCAGAAGTCCCTCCCATAAGCATCAACATTATTCCAGAGAGATTCAGACTTTTCTTGATATCTAGGAATCAACCATATTGAATACGGTCTTATATATATGGTTCAGACATGATAATAATTCCAGCCACTAGTTACTCTCTGCTTCTCTCTATCCCCTCACCACTAGCTCAGTGCCACATACACTAAAAACTAACGCCTGAATAATCTTCTTAAAAAGAATATCTGGGGGCGTCTGGGTGGCTCAGTTGGTTAAGCATCTGATCTTGATTTTGGCTCAGGTCATGATCTCAGAGTCCTGAGATGGAGCCCCATGTTGGGCTCTGTGCTGGGTGTAAAGCCTGATTAAGATTTTCTCTCCCTCTCCTTCTGCCCCTCCCACCTCTAAAAATAAATAAAATAAATAAATAAATAAATAAATATAAAAAAGAATATCTGATTGTGTTTGTATCTGTCTGCTCTTAAAGCCTTTCATCAGCTTTCCACTGTTCAGAAGATAAAGACAAGTCCCTTGGAGTGATTGGTGAGGCCTCGCATGGTCTGGTCCTACCTCCTTCTCCAGCCTCACCGCCCAGCTGGGTCCCCTCACCCTGTCTTTCAGGCTCATGTATTTGCCAAGCTCTCATCTGCCACAGGGACATTGCACGTGCTATATTTCCTGTCTGGAGCGATCATCCTCTTTCTATCTAGTTGTCTCTGTTATAGACTCTGATAGAACCATGAGCACTTGCACTTAGAAGCGGTTACAACTCTGTAGTTATTTATATATGTTTTTATTGGTGTCTGTCTGTCTTCCAAAGTGTTAGCTCCATCAGGGCAGAAACAATATTGCTTTTGCTCATCATTGAATCTCAATGCCTGGTATTCACCCACGCACCTATAACATGCCAGGATCTGGTGCTAGAGATGCCGGACTAAGCAAAAAGAAAGTCCCTTCCCCCTGGAGAGTGCTCTGTAGCACGTATTAGTCTACTAATGATAGTTTAATAAGATTAGTAAATATTTACTATGTTCTAGGTACTTACTAAGTGTTTTTCATGAATTACCTCATTTAATCCCCTCAAAATCTGGTTTTTACCTTATTATTTCTCTTCTCTTAGATCTTGTAAATGGAAGCTTGAATTTCTCAAGCTCCTCATTTCACAGCATATTATCTCTAGCAATCTGCTGGAACCCTTCGTTGGTTCCCTCTTATCCCTTGTTCTCTACTCTCATAATGCACCCTTCCACCCCGAAAGAATTCTGGTGTATCTTTTTGTCTGAATGTATTTTTCAAGAATGAGGTTTGCTGTTTGATGCATTGTTGCTGATGTTTGATGAGTTTTTAATTTACACAAATGTTTTTGTGTTACATATTTCTTACCTTTTCCCCAGTGGCACAGCTCTTAAGATCCATCTATATTGTTAGGTATGCATTGTTCATCACTTCTAATTGTGGTGTGGTACACCATAAAATGCATTTAATACACTATACCTTTCTAGTTTCCTAGAGATGAACAACCACATTTCCATCAACATAATAAATGTGTGATTTGCACAATGAACACACTCATACAGTTCTCCTTATATATGTAGAGACAAAATTATACACCTACTGGGTGGCAGAACAAAAAGTTTCATGCAGCTACAATTCCTCACTTTGTAATACTGACTAGAATTGGCGAGAATACCAAAAGTCATGCAACTATGACATACTAATTGGGGAAATGTAAAGATAAAACTTCCTAAACCATAAAATGGTACCAGTTGGACATGTTTAGTAGATAAGGAATTAGAATTTTTTTAACGTGCCTAAAACCAAAGAACAAAGGGGAGGAAATATTATCCGAGTAGATTCGGCACTAGATCTTTACTACTCAAGTGAGGATTCCAGAACGTTTTTCAGTTCCAATGGAAGCTTCCATGAGTCTACTGTTAATGGACACAAAGAGCAGCATAAAGGGCGTCGTATCTGGCCATAACCCAAACTAGACAGGTTGGCTGCACTCTGGACATGTGCAGATGTTGTAGAGTTTCATGCAGAGAACTGAACATGATGACATCTGAGATTTTTCACAACTTTAAGATGTCTTTGTTTGACTTGTGAGTCTATATGCTGACTGCTTGACTCAATATTGTGAACAGAGACTGAAGACGCAGCTGCTACTCTCAAAAGAACTCAGGGTCTAGTTAGGAGACAGACAATAAACACATAGTTAAATATGGTGGGATCTTGGCATTGTCATGAACCCACACAGAGCTTTATTATAACACAGAAATGAGATTACTAATTCAAGACAGGAAAACAGAGAGGGGCTTCCTACAGAGGGTGATGCTTGGTAGGAGGGGTAGCAGGAGAAAGACATGCCTTGTGTCTGAAACGGTGCATGCCAAAGTATGCAGGTAAAGTAATAAATGATTTTATTTTATTGGAAAATAAAACAATATTCTTTACAATAGTATTAACAAATCAAATATCTAGGAGTGAATTTAATGAAAGATGTTCAAGAATTTTACCCTGGAAACTGTAAGCACTTTTGAGAAGAATTAAAAAAGATATAAACATGTGGAGAGATATACCATAGTCATGGATTGGAAGGATCAATGTCTTAAAATGTTTATTTGCTCTAAATCGATCTATAATTCCAGTGGAATGCCTACCAAAATTAGAGCAGGTTTTGGGGGAAGAAATAGGAAATCTAATTCTAACATTTTTACAGAAATTCGAGGACCTAGAAGTGCCAAAATTATCTTGAAGTAGACGAGTGTTGAGGAACTTACACTACATCATTGCAAGACTTGCTATAAACACAATAATCAAGTCAGTGTGGTATTGTGTAGGGAAAAACACACAGGTCAATGGAAGAAAAGGGAGTCCAGAAATAGACCCCTACTTTTACAGTAGACTTATTTTAGATAATTCAATGGTGACAGGAAATTCTTTCCACAAATAGTGCTGGAAATACTGAATATTCTTATGGGGAAAAGAAGCAAAGTCAACTCCTGTCTCACTGCAAAAATAAAAAACTAATTTGAGATGAATCAAAGTCTATATGAAAAAAAAAAAAAAAACAGAACCATAAAGCTTCCAGAAGAAAATAAAAGAGAAATTCTTTGCGGTCTTCAGATAGATATAGATTGTTGAGAGAAGGCACAAAAAGAACAAATCACAACATAAAATAACTGATAAATTGAACTTCATCACAATTAAAAATTTCTGCTCTTCAACGTTACCATTAAGAAAATGAGCAGACAAACCACAAACAGGGGAAAACTATTTGCAGAACATATATCTGATAAATGCTTATATTCAGACTATATTATTAATGAACTAATAAGAAGATAGAGAATTCAATTTTTAAAATGGACAAAATACTTGGACAGGCACTTCACAAAAGACGATATGCAAATGGCCAGTAAGTACATGAAAATATACTCACATCATTAATTGTTAGAAAAATGCAAATTAGGGGTGCCTGGGTAGCGCAGTCATTAAGCGTCTGCCTTCGGCTCAGGGCGTGATTCTGGCGTTCTGGGATCGAGCCCCATGTCAGGCTCCTCCGCTGGAAGCCTGCTTCTTCCTCTCCCACTCCCCCTGCTTGTGTTCCCTCTCTCGCTGGCTGCCTCTATGTCAAATAAATAAATAAAATCTTTAAAAAAATGCAAATTAAAACCGCAATGAATTATTATTACACACTCACCCAGAAGGGTAAAATAGAAAAACAATGACAATACCAAATGTTACTGGGGATGTAGAATGATTAGACTCTCATATCGGATGATGGAAGAGTCAAAAGGTACAACCAGTTTGGAGAACCATCTGGCAGGCTCTAGTAAAGTTAAGCATACAGCTACCCTGTGACCCAGCAGTTCCACTTCTAGGCATTTGCCCAAGAGAAATAAATGACCACCCACAAAAAGACTAGTATAAAAATATCCCTAAGAGCCTGATTCATGATAATCTCAAACTGAAAACAGCTCAAATGTCCATCAAAAGAAAAGTAGATTGTAAAATTATGGCTCAGTGCTCACTTCAGCAACACTTATGCTACAGTCGGAACAAGAACGATACAGAGATGGTGAGTATGGTCCCTGTGCAAGGATGACACGCAAATTTGCGAAGCATTACATATTTTTTGGATAAAGAAGATGTGATACACACACACACACACACACACACACACACACACACACTGGAATATTATTCAGTCATCAAAAAGAATGAACTCTTGCCATTTGTAATGATGTGGGTGGAACTAGAAGGTAAGCAAAATGAGTCAGTCAGAGAAACACAAATAGCATATGATCTCACTCATATTTGGACTTTAAGAAACAAAGCAGATGAACATAGGGGAATGGAAGGAAAAAAATAAAATAAGATGAAAACAGAGAGGGAGGAAACCATAAGAGATGTTGAACTCTAGGAAACAAACTGAGAGTTGCTGGAGGGGAGGTGGGGGGTAGATGGGGTAAATGGGTGATGAGCATTAAGGAGGGCCCTTGATGTAATGAGCACTGGGTGTTGTATGCAACTGAGGAATCACTAAATTCTACCTCTGAAACTAATTTAAGAAATTGTGGCATATTCACCCAATGGAATGCATAAAACAGTATTTTCTATATGATTTCATTTATGAAGTTCCACAACAGACAGAACTAATCATGGCAATAGAGGTCAGAAAATGCCTCTGGGTAGGGGGATGATAGATTGACTGAAAAAGGACAGGGGAGAACTTTCTAGAGCATTGGAAATGTTTGGTATCTTGCCCTGCAGATACAGTTGTCAAAACTCATGGTACTGATCCCTTAGGTTCTTTTTTATATTATTGTGTGTTTATTATATCAAAAGGAAGGGAGGGAGGAAGGGGGGAAGGGGAGAGGGCTGGCAGCCAGGCAGGCAGACACACGGTCTGCTCAGAGAATCTTGGGTGATTGCTTATGCCCAGAACATTGGTGCCAAGCTGGAAAGGGGTAGGAAGGGAGCCCTGCCCTGCTCACAAGCTGACTCCGACCTTTCCCCTCCCTTGGCAAAAGGGAAGCCTGAGTGATTCTATGCAGGAAGGACATGTGTGCCTTAGAAATGTCACCTTGATGATAGGTGAGACAGGGAGTTAGGCATCTGCTATGACCAGGGGATGTTACAGGAGATGATTTGGAGATTCCAGCTGGTTACAGGGGCACAAGCAATGTTATTTTTAGCCTCACCAACAGGAGGGAAGAGCATTTCTCTGGTTGCTAGGGAAATCATGCTCTTAGCAGTTACATCTTGGTTCCTAATTTAAGTCTTGGGGGAGAGAAAAGTCTTGGGGAAAACCAGAGAACTTTACAAGCCAGTGCTGGTATGCCTTGCCAGGACTGTATACCTGCCCGAAAGTGGCTGTTTTTCTCCTAATGTATTCGTGACTGTCACCATAGCAACCATGAAGCTGGACAATGCTGGGCCATCAGTGGAGAACTCCTGCTGGTTGCGGGATGAAGGTCAGTCCCGGAAGCCCTGTTCAGGACCAAAGGCAAGGGTTGGAACAGATGAGATACGCTGGTAGCCAGTGCAAGCGCCGACAGGTGGAAAGGTTGTAGGCAGAGGGTAATTTGATGGGTGCATAGGTTTGCTACCAGCCCTTCAGGGTCTTATTTCCTGTGGGGTAAAATCTCAAATCCTCTTGGCATTCGGCTAAAGCTTAGCATAGTTTCTTGGGCATTGTGCATTTAAAGTATACATTTGTCAAGACACTCAACTATAGAGGAACAAACTGATGGTCCCCAGAGGGGATGGGAGGGGGGAATGGGGAAAATAGGTGACAGGGATTAAGGAGTGCACTTGTCCTGGTGAGCACTGGGTGATGTATGGAAGTGTCGAATCATTGTCTGGAAAACTGTGGAAGCCAGGATTATGTGGAGAATGTCAACCAGGATAGTGCCTAGCACAGGGCTCTTCTCCAAAGAAGTTCAAGAGGGCGAGACATCCGGGGGGAGGCAGAGAGAATCCGGCACCCCAGCTGAGATGACAGGTGTGAGCCGTGACCTTGCAGAGATGGTTTCAACAGCGCGCATGAGACTAGAGAGGCACCATCCCCACCTCCCTCCCCATCTCTCCGTGGGAAGACGGTCCCAACAATCCCGTGAGGTGTCAGTGAGGACCCCTGGGAGAGGCCAGCAGCAGTGTAGACTTAACTTGAGTTCCATGCATTGAACATGGTTTTTCCCTCATGCCCGTGAAGGAAACAAGCCTCTGTTGGTTCTATTGTGCCTGGTTTTGTTTTCCTCCTCTTTTCGGGGTTATAATATCCTGGGTATCCTCTTCCCAGGAGAGAAAGGAGGGATGTTTGAAAGATGGCAAAAACGAGCCTGGGGGCCTTCCAGACTTGGTGCTCCTCTACACTGGATGCCTGAAGAGACAGACAAGTCTAGTTTGGAAGCTAAATTAAATGGAGAGGAGATTTAGGATGGCAGCTGGGCAGAGGAATAAATCAAATCAAATAATAAGACAAGCAGTTATCCAAGTGAAATGGGCTTACAACCCTGGATATTAATGAAGCTTTTACTTTAAACGGAGATGTTTAATCAAGCAACACTGATCCATATTGGGAGCTGGAGAAATTGTGGTGATTGTGTTGGGATTGTGCCAAAAACTGTTTGGCCGTGTTATCCTGTGTAAACAGGAGCGGCCGAGGAAGCCCCAGGCAGGGCGAGGGCTGCTGCGGGTGGCGGGGAAATCAACATGCTCCCTCCCCTCTTCTCGGGGCTGGTGAGAGCCCAGGTCCTAGGAACTGTGTGGAGCAGGAGGCTGGGCTGGGAAAGCCTCAAGGAAGGAGAGAGAGGTAGAGTGACAAGGGACACAGGCCACCGAGGAGGGAGATGCCACAGCATCACCCAATGCACATTTTTTTTCTCTCCTCTTATAAACACGATGCTAATGGTGGGGTGTGGATGGGGTCCCTGAGAGGGAAGGAAGAGGGGAGGGAAAGGCTGTGTAAGTCATGGTGCTTGGCCCTCCCGCCTCCCCCACCCCTACCCCCTGGGGGAAGTGGCCTGTAAATGACAGTACTCCTACTGGACCGTGGAGGTACTGGTGGCGTTAGTGAGGTAGACAGTAGGTGCTTCCAGGCAATGCTGCTTCTGGAGGGAAACATGCCCAAGTGAGCAACTTTCTGGAATCTCCTTCTCAGAAAAAGTTAGCCAGAGTGACAGCTTAGAATCTTGCATTTGAGAGTATGACCCAGACCCACAAAATAGAATGTTCAAATCAAATAATAAAATATGGTATGCTGTGTTATGCATTTTATAGGTCGCCTATGTATAAAAGAAAACGTATTTCCCCAGGTTCTTTTTAACCAAAGCCTTCCACTTCTCCAGGTGTGCACCTCCTAGGTCAGCACCAGCCCGGAAATCCGGGAGGAGTGTTGGGGGTGGGGGCGGGATCCTGGTGATGGTCCTTTCTGACGCCAGGTAGCTCACCTGCCTGGGGGTTGGGGAGCGTGCCTCTACATTCCTCCCCTCTTTGTCACCAAAGCTCTTTTAGACACTTCCAGGAGGGCTGGTCCCGGGAGACAAGAGAACGGGGAGCCTTTCGGCTGGAGAACCTCAGAAAGGCACAGGGGGACACACAGACATGGAGGTTTAACTGTGACTGAATTGAGGGAGACTGTGGTAAGGGCAGGAACTGTAGAAGGGATCGCTGGGGTATGTGGCCCTGAAAGGAATCCCAGAGACGGAGGGCCCCATGTTGCTTCTCCAGGTCAGCTAGTCTTGAAGAACAATCAGTAGAGAGTTCCATGGGTGGGATCACAGGGGTGGAGTCGAGACAGAGTCTTAGATTTTTAAAGTCAGAGTAGACATTTCAACCCTTTGATTTTACAGATGGGGAGACTGAGGCCCAGCATGGTAGAGGGTCCTGCATGTCTTTGGAAGGAATAAAATAATGCATTTAGTTTCCAGTAGAGCAGGGCAAAACTCGTTATCATTGGAGTGTTCTCCCCACCTCTGCCCCAAGCCAAAGTGAGGGCAGCTTTCCTCTCGGGGCTTCCTGGTCCCCGTCTCCCTCCTTCTGCCCAAGAGTCTTGTGGGGCTTTATTAAATATTGCTGCAAACACTCCCCCCATGGGCACTTGGGGTCTTTGTCCCCTTCTCTTGAATTGGAGTGGGTGACGACTCTTTTTTTCAACCTACAGAATGGCAGGAGTGGCTGGATGGTGAGGAGCGATGCTGTTTCCACGTCATTCGCTGGGACACTGGTTTTTGGAGCCCAGAGCCCACCATGCTGTGGGAAGCCCAGGCCCCACGGGGAGTCCGTGTCAGCAACCCCCATTGAGCCGAACTTTCCAGTCTACCCAGTCTAGGTATGGATGTGTGGGAAGTTTCCAGCAGGGAAACTTTCAGTAAGAGAAGACACCTGTGGACATTTCCAGTCGCAGCCATGGAAGTCTCTCCAGCTGTGGCCCCGATGTCAGGGAGCAGAGACAAGTCATCCCCGCTGTGCCCTGACACACAGCGTCAGTAGCACCAAGAATGGGTGTTTGACACCCTTATGTTTGAGGATGGCCTGCTAAGCAGCAGTCACAGCTGGACAGGTGTCAAGGTAAGACTGCCTGGGCAGTGACAGGAGAGCTTGGCTTAGCATTTGCGGAGGCGGAGGGAATTTTGGCAGTACTTTGAAGAATCACAGAAAAATGAGAGATGTTACTCTCACCTCTTAGGCTTTAATTGCTTTACAATATCGCATTCGGTCTTCTTACAGATCTCAAAGGGCAGGGTGATTCTGAAGAAGGGGAACCGACTCCTGGGGAGATCAAGTCCCAGTTGCCCGGGCTTGTACAGGAACACCTGGCGGAGCCCCTGGGCACGGGGTCTGGGAACCGCAATGCTCATGCCCTCCTGCCCTGCCAGACTGCCTGTCTGTTTGGTGGGGCTCTACTTCTGTGTGTCATGTATTTAAGCTTGAGGAATTGGAAAAGCCCGAGGGCCAAGAGTATGTTATGGTCTACTACCTTTATAGATTAAAAAAAAAAAAAATCACGGCCCCTGGGTGGCTCAGTTGGTTAAGCGACTGCCTTTAGCTCAGGTCTTGATCCTGGAGTCTCAGGATTGAGCCTCGCGTCAGGCTCCCTGCTCGGGGGGAGTCTGCTTCTCTCTCTGATCCTCCCCTCTCTTGTGCTCTCTCTTTCACTCTCTCTCTCTCAAATAAATAAATAAAATCTTAAAAAAAACAAAATAAAAAAATTCAGTAAGTTGCCAAAGATAAACTTGCAGTCTGTGTAGACACAAATAATACTCATGATGGTAATACAAAGGAATGTTGTTGAAAAAAGGGAACAGAAGAATTCTATGTAGGCCCTACAGGTGTTTGGAGGAAGAAGCATATAAAATGTGTCCCTTCCCCAGATAAATATGCTGATGTTCTAATCCCCAGGACCTCAGAATGTGACCGTATTTGGACATAAGCTCTTTAAAGAGGTGATTAAGTTAAAATGAGGTCATTAGAGTGGGCCCTCGTCCAACAAGATCTGTGTCCTTCTAAGAAGAAGAGATTAGGACCCAACACACACAGAGGGAGACCACGTGAAGACACGGGGAGAAGACGGCCATCTGCAAGCCAAGGAGGGCTCGGAACGAACCAACACCTTGATCTTGGACTTCAGCCTCCAGACCTGGGAGACAGTAACATGCTGATGTTCAAGCTGCCCGGGCTATGGTACTTTGTATGGCCGCCCCAAGAAACTAGATGGCTGCAACTGTACAGTTGCTCTAACTGTTTACAGTTCAATTGAACCAGGAGTCGCTAAAGCCCTCAACTTCCCGAAGAGTCTTTTTCCTAACCTTACTGCAAAGATGGTCAATGGCCTCTTAAGGGCAGAATAATGGCATGGCTTATGAATTCATGCCAGCAGCCCAGAAGCCACAGGGGGTTAAATCCTGTGGGCTTTGAGAAATAGTACAAGGAAGGCTACTTGCTATCACAAGTACTTTATTATTTCTTCTTTTGAAAATCTGCCGAGCGTATGTGTGAATTTTTCTCTCTATTTAGAGCCTTGTTGCGTCCAGAGGCTCAGCTGCTCTCCCGTGGCTGGTGGGGAGGGAAGGCAGGGAGGGAACTCAGCAACCTTGGCTGTGTATTTTCTCCGTTTTAACCACCCTGCCCACAGGGCCTCAGGCTGTGTGTGATGCGTGAAATCAGCCCTGTTAAAAAAAAAAAATCCCCAATTATATGTTCCCTTCTCCCTGGGGGAATGTGAATTTGGGGTTGATTTTTACCCTTGGGTTCAGTCTGGCCTCAATCTCTCTAAGCTCCCAGATCCCAGTGTAGCCACAGATGCAGAGGGCCATGGACATGGCCTATGGTATGGAGAGAACAAATATTAAGGTCCAGACATCTTCAGGCCCACCTACCTATTGTAATGCTCTGAACACGTAATGCAATTGTCCGCTAAAATAAGCCAAAGCACACGCTCTTTCCCAACGCTGACCCTGGAGCTATTCTGGGAGGAAAAGGCGAGCAGGCCTCCAGGGAGTGACTGTAGCCCCAAGCCTTTCCCTTTGCTCCTACCCCTGTGAGCCCCTTTCTTTCGGGGGCAGAAGAGTCAAGACAGGTGTGTGTCTTCCCTCCAGGGCTCACTGTGGGGTCTGCCACCCCCACTCACAGTGACTGCAGGGAGGGCGTGTTCCCTCGTGACTCTTCAGCATGATGGTGGTGATGCGAAAGGGCAGGATGCTTTGAGTAGCTCTGTCCCCAAAGCCCTTAGCCAGGCTAACGGCATCGTGCTCTCAGCACAGCCCACGGAGTGAAACTTGGCTTGTTCTCTCATTCAGCTGTATTGGAAGCTTGGGTTTGTTTTCTGTATCGTCTGTGTGGTTCCCCCCAAAAGCTGCATTTCGCACTTCGTGGATGGTTCCCCTGCTGCTGGAGCCACATCCCCGGACCCCGGGCACTACATCTTCTGCGCCCCTTCCATCCAGGGTCATGTCTCCATCTTCTCAGACCGAGGGTCCCAAGACTGTGCCTGGGCCCCTGCAGTGGGGAAGGCTACCCAGGGACAGAATCACCAGTCAGAGGAGTGATGAAGAACAGGAAGCCACAGTGGAACTTCGTCATGAGGCCACAAATGAGCTGGCTTTTCCATTTCAACATTTCATTTCAACACTTTATAACAGTTGCCTTAATTAAACCGGTAGAGAGTGCTCAGCTGAGAATGCTGACTCCCAGACTCTCAATTTCCTCATTCATAAAATGGGGATAAAGCGCGGATCTTGCATTAGGTTTTTGTTTTGTTTTGTTTTTTTGGCAAGAATTAAATAAGACAATGTACTTGGAAATACTTTGTAAGCTATAAATCATTATGCAAATATAAACATAAGTCATGATTATTAAAGAACTCTTTTGATCTTGAGAAACACTTGGGGTGCATAAGAAGAAAGCCACCTTCATATTACAAATTGATTTTTTAAGTAGGGTCCTTGCCCAGCGTGGAGCCCAATGCGGGGCTTAAACTCATGACCCTGAGATCAAGACCTGAGCTGAGATCAAAAGTCGGACGTGTAACCCACTGAGCCATCCAGGCGCCCCTGCATGAATAGATATTTTAAAAATGAAATAAAGTCTTTCTCTTCCTTAATATTTTGCCCAACTCATCAGAAAACTTAACTTTTATAGTAGTGCCATGTACCTTTGCTTCGTGTTTCTGCATGATTGTTTTCTAGCTGTCTCTATGGATGAAATGAGACGGCAAATAGAAATCAGCAAACGGTAAGGGCTATACACATTGAGGTGGACATTTAGTGCCTCAGTGCACTGACCACCCCCTCCACCCCCCCCAGGAGGGGCAAAGGTTGTCTTAAAACTCAAGTGGGTGTGAGTTCCTTTGGCCATAGAAATGGAGAGTGAGTCCCCCGACTGCTGGGTGTCAAGTAGCCAGTGTTTCTAGGATCTGTGCTTGGTGCTCTGAGTTTCTGTGATGGCTTCTGACTCACTGATGTCCTAACAAATCAAGTTCTCAGTCCTGCTGGCAACCTGGAGGTCTTGAGATGCATGGAGAAGCTGATCCCACCCGTGGGGCCTCCCCGCCTTACCATGTTGGGTGTTGGGTGCTATTTGTCTGGCCATGGAGCACATGCTGGGACTCGCGAGGAGGCATCATGTGGGCCCGCTAGAGGGGCTGGGTAGGGATTTGCCGCTCAGATGGAGGGTCCAGACCTACAAATCCAAGAGGCCAAGTGCAGAAGGAAGGGGGGTGAAGGCGTTGCCTCATAATTCCACACGGTAAACAGTGGGCAGGCAAAGTCCTCCGTCAGCTTGAGAAGGGGCTCTGGTCTTACCACAGATGCAGGAGGAGACCCACGGAGCTCTCCCATGGCCACTAACAGGTGTAGCCAGGCCAAGTTCGCCGCCTTGGCAGCCCCGGCCAACACCGCGACAGGTGTAGGCTGCAGTGTCAAAAGCCCTTTCAGGGATGTGGGGACAGAGCATGTCTTTGGCATCCATCTCAAGGAGGCCCCTCGAGGAACAGGAAGGAAGTAGGGTGTTTTCGTTGGGTTTTATTATTCTCTGGGTATTGGAAGGCCAATGGACTGACTTCAGCTCGTGGCCTGGTAGCAGGCCCTGGATGGTTAGGACAGAGGGACGGTGAGAGCCCCGCGGAGAACGCTCTGGGGTGTGGCCTCCGGATTGCTTAGCTTGCTCCCAGACTACCGTCTCTGGGAAGTAATAAGCCCTGCAGGGACAGTCCCTCCAGCGTCAGCAGGACCCCAGGTGTCAAGGCGTCAGAAAACAGAAAATAAAGGACAATGTTAATATGGTGGGAGTGTAGAACAGAACATTTTTTTAGGGAGGGTAAGGAGGAATCCTAGAGAATGTTGGCAGAGGGGAAATGACAGAGGGAGCGTGTCCAGGATGAAGGCACGGCTCGGCCGCTGTATCTGCTGCTGGGCGGCAGGCCCGGCCACATCTCCGGCGAGTCCCGCTGTCATTTGCTGACTGCTTTTCGGAAGCAGAATAGATGCAGGCAGGACATTTTCACACACCCATTTTGATTAAATGGCCATTATAGAATAGAAAACACGTTTTTTGTGGTGGGTAGTAAGATTTCAAACTCCAGCTAAGGCATATTTTGTGTGGGTTTCATCATTTTGTGTGTTAGTGAATAAATCAGCGGCTGCAACAGCTTTTATATTTTTTAAACTAGAATCGGAATATAGTTATGGAATTTTAAAGCTAGAAGTGCCCTAAGCATTACATTATCCAAGCCTGTCTTTTTTTTTTACACAAGGAAACTAAAGGTCAGAGATACTATGTGGAACACATTTAAAAATTTAGTATTGTAATTAGTATTAATTGCAACAGACAACCTTGACACTCACCCCAGCCCAGCGTCCTCTCCTCTGACACAGCTTGTTTGGCAGGGAGCATCAGGGGATGGATGAGGGTGACTATTCCACCCATCATTTAGTAAAAATAATCCTGAAAGAGTTCTTTTTTTTTTTTTTTTAAGATTTTATGTATTTATTTGTGTGAGAGAGACAGAAAGCATGCACAAGCAGAGGGAGGGGCAGAGGGAGAGGGAGAAGCAGAGCCCCTGCTGAGCTGGGAGCCCAACACGGAGCTTTATCCCAGGACCCTGAGATCATGACCTGAGCCGAAGGCAGACGCTTAACCATCTGAGCCCCTCAGACGCCCCCATGCTTTTTTTTTTTTTAATCGGAAATCTACTTTTTAAAATTGAAGTTCGGTTGACATACAATGTTATGTTAGTTTCAGGTGTACGACAGTGATTCTGCGATTGCTCAGTGCTCACCGTGATGAGTGTGGTTACCATCTGTCACATCTCATGCAATTACAATATCATTGGCTAGATTCCTTCTGCTGTTCTTTTCATCCCTGTGACTTACCATTTTACAACTGAAAGTTGGTGCCTCCTAATCCCCTTCCTTTATCTCACCCATCCCTCTCCGCTCTCCTCCCCGGCAATCCCCAGTCTGTTCTCTGTGGTTATGAGGCCATTTCCATTTTCGGTTGTTTATTTGTTTTGTTTTTTTAGCTTCTACGTGTAAGTGAGGTCTGTCTTATTTCACTTAGCGTGATACCGCCTAGGTCAGAGTAGTGCTGTTTAAACATTATGTAACAACTCATTTAGATGAATTATAGAACAAATGTAGGATGAGGAATAGCTTTCTAAGTATGTCAGCAAAGGTTAGGGGAAAAAAGCCACTGCTATAAAGATACAGATTTATTTTATTTTATTTTTAAAGATTTTATTTATTTATTCGACAGAGATAGAGACAGCCAGCGAGAGAGGGAACACAAGCAGGGGGAGTGGGAGAGGGAGAAGCAGGCTCATAGCGGAAGAGCCTGATGTGGGGCTCGATCCCATAACGCCGGGATCACGCCCTGAGCCGAAGGCAGACGCTTAACCGCTGTGCCACCCAGGCGCCCCAAAGATACAGATTTAAGTACAGCACGGGGAATAGATTCAATGTTACGATAGCGTTATAGAATGACAGATGGTGACTACATTTATCGTGCTGAGCGCTGAGTAATGCAGAGCATTGCCGAATCGCCATGCTATACACCTGAAACTGATATAACATTGTACGTTAACTCTACCTCAATAATGAAAATTTGAAAACAAAATTATCCGAGTCCAAAGAGTCCAAAGTGTGGTTTTTCTGAAAAAGAAAATGAATATAATTAAGAAACACATTTTTGTCTTCCATGAATAATCAATGCAGTTGTTCAAGGTATTAATTAAGAGGAAAATTAATTTATTCAGTATCAAATACGTACAACTAACCTCGATATTGAAATACTGAATGTGCCCCTCTGGCAGTCAAATACAGAACAAGAGTGTTTGCTCTCAGCACTGTTAATCAAAATAATACCGGAAGTGCCAGTCAAAATAATAAGGATGAAAAGAAAAGCCATACATATTGGAAAGGAAGGACTAAACCTGTCATACGTGCAGATGATATGACAGTCTCCTTAAACCATTCCAAAATATTTCTTTAAAAAAATCTTAAAAAAAATATGAAGTGAGTTTAGTAAGGCCACAGGAAGCAAGATAATCACATAAAAATCAGTTGTATTTTTACATACTTGCAATGAAACTGTGATTCATTAAAATTACATTTTTTTAAGATTTTACTTATTTATTTGACAGAGAGAGAGAGGGAAAGAGGGAACACAAGCAGGCGGAGTGGGAGAGGAAGAAGCAGGCTCCCAGCGGAGCAGGGAGCCCGATGCGGGGCTCGATCCCAGGACCCTGGGATCACGCCCTGGGCCGAGGGCAGATGCTTAATGACTGAGCCACCCAGGCACCCCTAAAATCACATTTTCAATATCATTTAGAACTTCTCAAAAAGTGGACTTAGGTGTAAATCTAAGGAAACAGGCCTACAGTTTATATGCCGAAAACCATGTAATACTAATAGAAGAAACGAGATAAATAAACGGAGGAAAAAAAAATATGTTTCTGAAGAAATTTTTTTAAAAGAAGCATAATGCAGAATTACACTGCCCCATATTAAGGACTACCATACAGCCACAGGGACAGGTACTCAGTGGTGATGGTGGAGGGATAGTTACATACATTAATGGAACAAAACAGAGAAGTCAGAAACGGATCTGTGCAAGTACAGTGAACTGATTTTGGCAAAGGTTCAAAAGAATACAATGAAAGAAAGATCGCTTTTCAACAAATGGTATTGGAGCAATTGGATAGCCATAGGCCCCATATAAAACACCCTCAAACTAATCCTCATAACTTGTGCAAAAATTAATTTTAAATGGATTCAATGAAAAACGTAAAATTACAAGACTTTAAGAAGATAATGAGAAAAATCTTCCGGACTTGGGAACCAGGGAGGGATCATGTCTACACATGGCAGAAAGCATGATTCATAAGAGAAAAAAATCTATAAATTAGACTTCATCAACATTAAAAACTTGATGTTTCCCCAAAGACTGTTAAGAGGATGAAAAGGCAAATTAGGAACTGGGAGAAAATATTTGCAAACCAGGTATCTAAAATGAGCATGTTTCCCTAATATACAATGAATAGTAAAAATCCAACAATCCAGTCTGAAACTGGGCAAAAGACATGAAGAGACATTTCCGTGAAACAAGTAGAAGTTCCCCCAACAAGTGATGACTAAGAAAACACGGGACATTCACATCATGGAATACTACTCAGCAATAACAAAGAATAAGCTATTGATTCAACAACTTGGATGAATCTCAAGGTCATTCTGTCAAGTGAATAAAATATCAAGAGATCAAATACTGTACAATCTGATTTTTAGAACATTCTCAGAATGTCAAAATTATTGACATGGAGCTCAGACTGCTGGTTGTTACTAGATAGGGATGGTGGAGTTGAAGGGGTTTGTATGACTAAAAAGGAATAGCACATGGCAGATCTTTCTGGTAATGGAATAGTTCTGTATCTTGATTGTGATGGTTATTACACAAATCCACACGCACACATTGTGAAAACATCAGTTTCCTATTGCACTATTGCAATGTAAGGTGTAAGCATTGAGGGAAACTGAGTCAAGGAACAAGACCACTTTGTATTAAAAAAAGGGGGGGCACCTGGGTGGCTCAGACTGTTAGGCGTCCAACTCTTGGTTTCAGCTCAGGTCATGATCTCACGGTCATGGGATAGAGCCCTGCATCGGGCTCCATGCTCAGCACAGAGTCCGCTTGTCCCTCTCCCTCTGCTCCTACCCCTACTTGCGAACATTCTATCTGTAATGAACTTTTTTTAATGAATAAAAAAAATCTCTAAAAAAAGTAAGTAAATAAAAAACTTTAAGATAGAAATTTGACCATGTGAAGTAGGAAGTTGTCAGTTTTTAGCTGCTCTGCAGCATCCAAAGCCCCTTCTTTTGTGGTGGGGCAGGGGGGGTGGAGAATCCTTTGTTACGGGTGCCTCAGCAGGGAGCAGAGCTCTGGTTTCCCACTATGGAAGCCAAGGCAAGGTTCATCCTTTTCCCCATACCTTTGGAACCCAGTGTGGACATGTCTCCCAGGCTTTTTTGTCCTTGGATGCTTCCACTGGGGCTTCTTGGATGAGTAGTGCAAAGACGAAGGGTCTACTTACCCCTGAGTCAAAGTGGAGCATCTCCCAGGAACAGCTCAGGTTTACTTAACAGTGGCCTCATGATACAGTCAACCTCATATATGACAAGAGTCTCCCACCATGGCAGGGAGTCTATGTCTCACCTCAGTTGGGCACCTGTGCAACTGGATTGATTTAGGCTATAACTTGCTGGAAGAAGCCGACCAACTTCTGAAGTCAAGATGGTCCCAGTTGAAAGGACGTTCAGTGCTTTACGAGGGGCCCTCTTCCTTGTTGACTCGGCCCCATGCCCTCCATGCTCAGGGCCTGATGCAGAGCCTCCACTGGCAGACACGGCTCCCATTAGAAGTCTCAGGGACCTCCTGTTGTCTCCAGGGAGGACTCAGCTCACAGCGCAAGGAACAAAATGCAGGGGCGCCTGGGTGGCGCAGTCGTTAAGCGTCTGCCTTCGGCTCAGGGCGTGATCCCAGAGTCCTGGGATCGAGCCCCGCATCGGGCTCCCTGCTCCGCTGGGAGCCTGCTTCTTCCTCTCCCACTCCCCCTGCTTGTGTTCCCTCTCTCACTGGCTGTCTCTATCTCTGTCACATAAATAAATAAAATCTTTAAAAAAAAAAAAAAGAAACAAAATGCAAAGTGCCAGAGCCACAAAATAGCACATAGAGTATGACAATATTTTGGTCTTAAAAAAACCATAAATATACATATGTGTGTATATATATACATAACACACAAACACATGTATATGCGTATATGATGGATATGTACATACACACACGTATGTATTTAGGAAAATAGAAAAACATCTGGAAGAAAATATGAAACATATCTATTAAAGAAACTATCTTTTTTGATGGGATTATAAATGATTTAAACCTTCTTTATTAATTTTTTTGTTTTGTTTCAAAATGTAAAATTGCAGGTATTACTTTTTTTTTAAAGATCTTATTTATTTATTTATTTGACACACAAACACACACACACACACACACACACACACACACCTACACACACCACACCAGCAGAGTGGAGAGGCAGACAGAGAGGGAGAAGCAGACTCCCCCTGCGCGGGGAGCCTGATGCGGGACTTGATCCCACACCCTGGGATCATGACCTGAGCCCAAGGCAGACGCTTCACAGACTGAGTCACCCAGGTGCCCTGCCGGTATTACCTTTATAGTCTGAAGATCTAGAAATCTATTCTCATGAGGGTAAAACACAGAAGTTACACTGTAACTTTGTCAGACCTCATCAGGATTTCCTTATGTCCAAGTGGCAACAGTAGGACTCCCTGTGTCTGCTCCGGCCAATGTGGGGTTCCCTGTTCTCTTCCCTGCCCACCTGGAGGCGGTGTCACTGGGTTGCAGTCTGGGGACTGGTCCCCCTTTACACCCTTGGCTTGTCCTCTCAGGGCAAATTTTCTCCTGTGGTTCAGGCGCTTGAACACAAGTTATGTGAAAAGCCAGAAACCCTAGAACACCTGACTCCAGCCCCATAATTGCAGGTATGACTCTAGATATTCTCCTGAAGAGCGTGCAGCTGGCCACAGGCATTGGCCTTGGCCTTCTGTGCACCCGAGACGAAAGCAGTGCATGCAAGACTGCAAGGGCCAGGGGATCAGCCAGCACTGCTCAAATGCTGGTCACATGCGCGCGGGATTTGAAAACTTCCCTGTACACCTGTGAAAATGAGGGCTTCATAGCACTGTTGCAAAATTAAATGACCGTGCATGGGAATGCTTAGTATAGTTCCTAGCACATAGTAAGTGATCAATAAAAGTCAGCTGTCCTTGGCAACATTGAGAGGTGGGAAACACAGAGCATTGGCAAGGAGGCCGGTTAGCAGGTACTCACACCTCGCTGGGCGGAGCGTCACTTGGTGCCGCCGCTTTGGAACCCAGTCGGTAGTTACTAAAGCTGAACCGATCGATCCCCACTACCCCACAATTCCACGTATAGGCTGCAGACCCAACAGAAATGCACATGTACCAAGATGCACGGATAAGCGTCTCTGAAGCAACATTACTCATAATAACCCAGACCTGAGAACAACTTAAATGTCCTCCAACAATAGATAAATCAACTGTGGTGTGTCCTCACGGCGGACCACCACACAGTGTTGAGGATGAACAAACCACACTTGCAGACGCAGAGGATGCTCACAGACACGATGAGAGTGAAAAAGGCAGACGTGACAGAGTCCTATCGGGTGCACACGTCGCTGAGGCTGTTAGAAGGCAGGCCACCCTTGCTGGGAGAGGGGCCAGCGACAGGTGGGAGCCCAGGTGGGCTGCTATTTCTTGCTGTGGGTGCTGGTGGGTGGCTCTGTTGGTAAAATCTATCAAGCTGTGCACTTAACAATTATGTGCATTTCTATATGTATATTAAAATTCAATACAAAATCTTTCAAAAGAAAATATGGTTTAAAAGTTGTGAAAAGTCATGTAGCTATTATACTCTACTGGCATCAGTCTGTTTGGGGTAGGACAGCTGGCTTGTTAGGGGGCATACATTTTTTTCTTTTTTTATTGATTTTTCTTATTTTTAAAGTTTTTATATTTTTAAAAAAGATTTTATTTATTTATTTGACAGAGAGACAGCCAGCGAGAGAGGGAACACAAGCAGGGGCAGTGGGAGAGGGAGAAGCAGGCTTCCCACCAAGCAGGGAGCCCGATGCGGGGCTCAATCTCAGGACCCTGGGATCATGACCTGAGCCGAAGGCAGACACTTAACGACTGAGCCACCCAGGCGGCCCTAAAGTTTTTATTTTAATTCCAGTTAGTTATCATACAGTGTTGTATTAGGTTCGGGTGTACAATACAGTGATTCAACACTTGCCTACATCACCCGGTGCTCATCACAGCAAGTGCACTGCTTAATTCCCATCACCTGTTTCACCCATTCTCTCCCCACCCGCCCTCTGGTGACCATCAGTTTGTTCTCTGTAGGTAAGAGTCTGTTTCTTGGTTTCTCTCTTTCTCCATTTTCCCTTTGTTTCTTAAATTTCACATCTGAGTGAAATCATATGGTATTTGTCTTTCTCTGACTGACTTATTTCACTTAGCATAATACACTGTAGCTCCATCTGACGTGGGGTCATTGAGCCTAATGGTCAAGAAAGAATTCTTGAGACGTCTTTGGTGCAAAAAGGTGATTATATTATCGCATGGGAACAGGACCCGTGGGCAGAAAGAGCTGCACTGGGATTCTGAGGAGTGACTGATTATATACTTTTTAATTAGTGCGGTTAGGGATAGTATAAGTCTCTAAGGAATTTGGAAGGAAGGCTTTCAGGACCTTGAGGGACTAGTTGTTGTTAAGATAAGGTTACTTTTAGTCTCTAGCAAAACATCAGCATTCAGGCGGCTGGGAGTTCCTTGAGGATGGTCACACTGCATGTTTCAGGGATCAGTGGGCTAAGCTGTATAAGGAGATTTAATTTTGGCTACATTTCTCTTGTCTTTGTTCTCCTCATCATACCCATGTTGCTGCAAAAAGATTTTATTCTTTTTTATGGCTGAATAATATTCATATATATGTACACACACACTGCATCTTTATCCATTCATCAATTGGTGGGTACTTGGGCTGCTTCCATACCTTGGCTATTATAGATAATGCTGCTATAAACATAGGGGTGCATGTATCCCTTTGAATTAGTGCTTTTGTTTTCTTTGGGTAAATACACAAGTGTGATTGCCGGATTGTAGGGTGGTCCTATTTTTAACTTTTTGAGGAATCTCCATGCTGTTTTCCACAGTGACTGCCCCAGTTTGCATTCCCACCAAGAGTGCACGAGGGTTCCCCTTTCTCCACATCCTTGCCAACACTTGTCGTTTCTTGTGTTTTTTATTTTAGCCATTCTGCCAGGTGTGAGCTGATACCTCATTGTGATTTTGATTTGCATTTCCCTGATGATGAGTGATGTCGAGCGTCTTTGCCTGTGTCTGTTGGCCATCTGGATGTCTTCTTTGGAGAAATGTCTGTCCATGTCTTCTGCTCATATTTTCTTTGGATTATTTGTTTTTTGAGTGTTGGGTTTTATAAGTTCTTTATATATTTTGGATACTAATCCTTTATTAGATATGTCATTTGCAAATATCTTCTCCCATTCCATAGGTCGCCTCTTAGCTTTGTTGATTATTTCCTTCACTGCACAGAAGCTATTTATTTTGATGAAGTCCCAATAGTTTATTTTTGCTTTTTTTCCCTTGCCTTGGGAGACATATCAAGAAAAGAATTACTATGGCCAATGTCAAAGAAATTACCGCCTGTGTTCTCTTCTAGGTTTTTTATGGTTTCAGGTCTCACATTTTGGTCTTTATTTCATTTTGATTTTATTTTTGTGTGTGGTGTCAGAAAGTGGTTCCATTTCATTCTTTTCCATGTTGCAGTCCAGTTTTACCAACACCATTTGTTGAACAGACTGTCCTTGTCCCCATTGTATATTCTTTCCTGCCTTGTCAAAGATTAATTGACCATATAATTGTGGGTTTATTTCTGGGTTTTCTATTCTGTTCTATTGATCTATGTGTCTATTTTCGTGCCAGTACCATACTGTTTTGATCACTACAGCTTTGTAATATAACTTGAAGTCTGGAATTGTGATGCCTCCAGCTTTGCTTTGCTTTTTCAAGGTTGCTTTGGCTATTCGGGGTCTTTTAAAGTGGTTCTATACAGATTTTAGAATTGTTTGTTCTAGATTTGTGAAAAATGTTGTTGGTGTTTTGATAGGGATTGCATTCAATGTGTAGATTGCTTTGGGTAGTATAGACATTTTAACAATATTTGTTCTTTCAGTCCATGAGCGTGGAGTATCTTTCCATTTCTTTGTGCCATCTTCAATCTCTCTCATGCATCTATACATTTTCTTAGTAGATTCATTCAGTTCATTACACAGAACTTGGAACATTCCTAAGGGGACTAGCTGCTTTGGGGTTATAAATACAGGTTGTTTGGGAGAGACAGGAAGATATCACACTTGAGCTTCTCACACCTGTGTCCCCACGAATGCAGAATCCCAGGTCTAGAGAGGAGAAAAAGCTGTGTGGCCTGGGTGCTCGCCCCACCCGCCCCTCCCCCAAGCCCAGGCTCCTTCCCCAGGAACCACCCTTCAGAGCTCCATGATGGATCTGCAAAATGCAAGATTTGGCCAAGTTTAAGGGAAAACAGGAATTTCAGAGACTGACAGGACAGAGGAATGCACCTCTGAAGTGAATCATCGCCAGAAATCCAGCATAAACTTGGTGAGGTGTTGTCCCAATATCGTGACAGAGACGCTTCTCCTTTACAGAAGAATTCACTGAAGGTTGGCTTTTCTCCCTTCCTCCTTCTCCTCCTTCCCTCACTCCCCTCCCCTTTGTTCTCCCTCCCTTCCTCCCCCTCTTTCCCTCTTTTTCCCTCCCCTCCCTTCCCCTGGCAGACTCAATGAATGGGCAAGAGACCCCCAAACTGTGCTAAAAGCCATATCATTCTAAATAAACCTGGGGTTGTTTTCCCTTCTAAATTTTCTTTGCTGATATTTGTTTAGTGATTGTCCTTAGTGAAGTTTTTTTGGAAATTTCAGGAGTTTTCAATTTACTAATGGAAAAAAGAAGTGATTACCCCATGGCTTGATGATAATAAGATTCAAAGTATGAGAAATGGTGGCTTGGAAAGTCAAATGGAAAATGTTGGAGACATTTTCTTTTCTTTTAGAGAGAGAGAGTGTGAGAGAGTGTGTGTGCATGAGGAGTAGGAAGGGGGTAGGGGAAGAAGGAGAGAGAATCTTAAGTAGGCTCCACACTCAGGATGCGGGGCTCCATCTCAAGACCCTGAGATCATGACCAGAGACAAAACCAAGACTTGGATGCTTAACCGACTGAGCACCCAGGCTCCTCTGAGTTACTTTTTTATATACACTTTCTAACAAGAAAAACACGCAGACCGCAAAGTGCACTGGTCAGAAGTATGTGTTTTGAGAAGTTGTCATGTAATCACAGTCCAAATAAATTGCCACCATGACCCCCCCTTGACCTTCCTCACAGTTACGTCCATACCCTTCAATCTCATAGATTAGTTATGCACTGTTTTAGAAATAGCAACTAAAAATGGAATCATACAGAACGTATTATTGTGTGACTGGCTTGTTTTTGCTCAACATTATGCTGGAGAGGCTCATCCGTATTGCTAAGTATGGCAATCCTTTGTTCACTTTTATTGCTGGAAAAAGAACGCATGTGTAACTAGCATCTCTGGTGATCCCAAGGCAAGCAGCCCCAGGCCTCATTTTGAGAAATATTGCCCCAGACCCAGTCAACACAATTTCACAGCCACCCTGCTCCATTCCCACCGTCTTAGAACCACAAGTGCAGAAAAATAAAAAATAAAAGTCCCTTAAAAACCAGAGCCAGGTTCAGCTTTGAAGTTAACTGAGGTGAGGAACAATTTTGTGACCCCCTCGGTGTAGCTTCTAAAGTGCCCAGACAGACTTCAGTTCAAAAATCATATTGCCCCGCATGAATTCAGCAATATCAAAATCCTTGAAGAAAGAAACGCTACGTGTGTGTGTGTGTGTGTGTGTGTGTGTGTGTGTGTGTGTGTCTGTATGAACCTGAGTGTGATATGGGCTGAATTATGTTCTCCCAAAATTTGTAAGCTGAAGCCCTAATCCCCGTGCTTCCAAATGTGGCTGTATCTGGAGATAGGTCCTTGAAAGAGGTAAAAAAGGTAAAATGGGGTCACAAGGGGGGACCCTCGTCCAGCATGGCTGGTGTCCTTATCGGAAGAGATGAGGACACAGATATGTACAGAGGGAAGACAAGGTGAAAACACAGGGAGAAGGCCGCCATTTGCAAGCCAAGAACAGAGACCTCAGGAAAAGCCAGTCCTGCTGACACCTGGATTCTGGACTTCTGGCCCCCAGGACGAGGAGGAAATGCCTGTCTATTGTGTAAGCCCCCCGGTCTGTGGTACTTTGTTACGGCAGTATGGGCAGACTCACATACTGTGTGTGTGTGTGACAGAGAGAGAGAGTTTATGTTTAATCTTTCCTTCCTAAGGACCTAAAACATGTCTTGCAGGGAGCTGGTGCTCGGCAAGCCTGCAGAACTGAAGGGCTGTGCGCAGGAACGGGCATGGACAGGGTGACATACTCCCACATTCCCAGCCCGCCCTGGCCACCTCCGTTTGGACACCCCCCCACACACACACACCACCCCCACGAGCCCACCTCCCCCTCTCCGTCCCCAGCCTGGCCTGGCTGGCTGAGTTGTGCCACACTGAGTGGCAGCTGGAAACAGACGCTGGCCAAGTGCAGCCTCCCTGGGGGAGTCGGGAGGGGGAGGAGAATAATCGTGAAATGGCAGGAAAACACTTCTCTCTGGCAGCTCAGTGCAGGTGGGGGTGGGGCGATTAAAAAATAAGCTTCGGGGAAACAAAAGATGCTTCGTGCAATGTGACTTGATTCAAATAAAGGAAGCAAAACTGGTGCGTTTTTCTCACCATCAAAAATCCTTTGACAAATTGAGTCAACTAATATAATTTGTATCCTAATTTTGAGTCTATACAGGATAAGGGGTGAGAAGGGCAAGTGACCCACGTTAGATGTGGCCAACATTTGGGAGCTTGATTCACAGGAGAGAGAAGCCAGAAGCAAGGAGAAAGCTTGTCTTTCCTCTTCAGGCGTCTTAGGTCCATAGATTGTGATCAACCACTCAGGTGCTTAAGCATGAATTTGTGGCTCTGCAGGAGATTTGGTGAAGTAGTCCTCTTAGCTGATGGCTGTCCCCTTAGCTGCTGGCCTGAGGTCCCAACATCAGCACACTCTTCTAAGAAGTAGAAGAACCCCCTCAATGGGCTCAGCCACTGGGGTTTGGGAAGCACGAAATCACTGTCTTCGTTTCCTGCTTGAGGGCTGGCTTTGGGTGATAGAAATCCCCGCAAACAGGAATTTCTGCCTGGGAGTTGGCCCCAGGATGTTGGTGCCACTATCCCGCGCGCCCCCACAGCCTCAGAATAACCTGCATTGCACGTCCAACACACAGGACAATTTCTGTACTGTGTGTGTGTGTGTTCTGTGTGGGTTCAAGGAACAGAAAGGTCTTTTGAAAGTAGTTCTGTGTTTTGAATTGGTGCCCGGTCCCAAATGCCGACAACAGCAGATGCTGGTGAGGATGTGGAGCAACAGGAATTCTGCAAGACGAAACAAACATCTACCCTACGATCCATCTGTCATGCTCGCCGGTATTTATCTAAATGAGTTGAAAACTTTCATCCGCACAAAAACCTGCACACAGATGTGTATAATAGCTTTATTCGTCACAGCCCGCACTCAGAAGCCATCAAGACATCCTTCAGTAGGTGAATGGATAAATAAACTGGTCCATCCAGACAATGGGATAGTACTCAGCACTGAAAGAAATGAAATGAGCTGTCAAGCTATGAAAAGACATGGAGGAAACTTAAATTCATATTACAAAGTAAAAGCAGCCAGTCTGAAAAAACTACAGACTGTATGATTCCAACTATATGACATTCTGGCAGAACTATGGAGACAGTAGAAAGATCAGTGGTTGCCAGGGGCTGAAAGGGGGAGAAGGATAAATAGGCAGAGCACAGAGGATTTTTAGGTCAGCGAAACTAGTCCGTACGATACTATAATGATGGCTACATGTCCTTAGACATTTATCAAACCCATAGAACATATAACACAAAGACTGAACCCTAATGTAACCTGTGGGCTTGGCTGATGACGATGTGTCAATGTAACAGGTGTACCATTCTGGGTGCTGATGATGGGCAAGGCTGAGCGTGTGTTGGGGTAGGGACCTTTGGGACCTCTCTGTACTTTCTGCTCAATTTTACTGCTAACTTAAAACTATTATGAAAATAAGGTCTATTTAAAATTAATGGAAGGGGCAGGAGAAACCATAGGTGTGGAAAGAAATGACAGTCTCATTTTCGTTGGGCTGGGGAATAAGCAAAGTAGTTGTGAGCTGGAGCAGCAGGGGTCCAGCAGGCGCTTGCCCCATGGTGAGGGCCGAGAGGGTCCAGGCTGGTGGCACTGGCAGGTCGCTGTCATTAGCAGGACAGGGTCCCTGGCGGTAGAGATGGTGTTAAGGTGATTTGATACGGAAATCACAAAGGGAGAATGTAGGGAACCCATTCCTAAGTGAAGGAAACACCCTGAAGACTCATGAAGGAGGTCGAAGATCCCAAGTGTACAAGGTAGTGCAAAACCTGTCAAATTTGGTATGTGGCCTTATTCTGAAGTCACAGACTGCTGGAGCCTGACAGATGGTTGCATTTTCATCAAGAGAGGGAAAAGAGACACAGTGAGACGAAAAGGAAACAGAGAGACAGAAACCTGAAAGGAATTGGGCCCCTAGAGAGAGAATCACAGCGGGGAGCAGAGAAGAGAGGTACACAAAAAGCGAGGACAAAAGCAGAATAACATGGAGGAAATCTATTGTAAGCTTATATTCCTCCTCTTAGAAATTCTGAAAATAATAATAGATTTTATTAGTAGAAATATTTGATTATCAAAGTAACCCCCTGAAACAAGTGAGAAAGTTATTACTGCATTTCATCACATGTGAGATGCCAATAATTCTAAATGCACATTATTTTTAGTATTAAAAAAAGGAAAAAATTGCCAATTAAACTTTGACACTGTTCTGCTTATCTATTGCTGCAAAGCAAATCAGCAAACTACCCCAAGTTAGTGGCTTAATCCAATCCCCGTTTGATGATATCTCACAGTTCTGTGAGTTAACTAGACTCATCTGGGTTTCTCCCTCAGGGTGTCTCATGTGGTGCAGCTGGGATCAGGGGTTAACTGGAGCTGTAGCTGTTGGACATTTGATGGGCTGGACATCCAAGATGGCTCCCTCACATGCCTGGAAGGCGATGTGGGCCGTTGGCAGGGAGCTCAGCTGGACCATTGGCTGGACTGCTGCACATGGCCTCCACACGTGACTTGGACTTTGTAACTGCATGGTGGCTGTTTCCAGGAGTGTCCCAAGAGTGAGTATTTGGAAAGACCCAGGAAGAAGTTGTAGGCTTCTTATAATGTAGCCTCAGGAATCCCAGAACATTTCTGCTCCCTTCTATTGGTCAAGCCCAGACTCAAGTGGAGAGAAATTAGACTCCCCTCTTTTTTTTAGAAAGAGAGGAGGGGTGGGGCAGAGGGTGGAAGAATCTTATGCAGGCTCCATGCCCAGCAAGGAGCCCATCCTGGGGCTCAATCCCACAGCCCCAAGATCATGACCTGAGCCAAAATCAAGGGGCCCTCGACTCCCCACTTGATGTGAGGAGCAGTGCGCCCACACAAGGACAAAGGATGTGGCCATCTCTAACTACCATAGTCACGACCTTGAAGGTTGAACCATGGGATACACACATGAGTCATTGCAGCAACTCACTGCTCATATCGTTCATCTATTCAAAAATTTGGTTAATTTCTCCCATTTTTCACTGTATCACTTGGTGAGTCAAAGGCAAAGCTTTTGCACAAATCTCAGTACAAAATGTAACACAGCTTCATCTACTGTAGGCATCTTCATTTCTTAGAATCTGTAAAGCACTTGGTTGTTGCTTTGCAAAAAAATATAGAATTCTAAACACTCATGCAATGATGGCATTGCTACATAGTACCAGTCAGGGTTCAATCAGGGGAGCAAAACCAGTAAGAAGCATGGAATATGACCTTGCACGGCTCTGGAAGACATTAGGGAAGTAAGGATCCACAAACAGGTACCATAGTCAGAGAAGATTCAGTAACCAGCCCACCTGAAATGCTGGCACAGAGGGACAGGTCCAAGCTTTTAGGTGACCACAGATGGGAGCTGGCGGAGAAGTCTGCGGGAAGCTGTCGCTCTGCTTACTTACCGCTTCTGCAGCCAAGTGTCTGGTGGTGGACTGAGGCCATAGTTGGTCAGCAAGGTCAGCAGCAGCGATAAAAAACATGAATGGAGCAGAGGAAACAAAGAAAGAGCTGGAATCTGTGGACCCTTCTGCATCTACCTTTTACCGCATCTGATCACAAGGGCCATCAGTAATGGCAGCTGCTTGATTTCCATCTTTTAAATGTCAGGCAGAGGGGCGCCTGGGTGGCTCAGTCATTAAGCATCTGCCTTCGGCTCAGGGCCTGCTCCACTGGGAACCTGCTTCTTCCTCTCCCACTCCCCCTGCTTGTGCTCCCTCTCTCGCTGGCTATCTCTCTGTCAAATAAATAAAGTCTTTAAAAATAAATAAATAAATAAATAAATGTCATGCAGATTCCTCCTTTTGTCATTTCTAGCCTGAAACCTCACAGGACCAGAGATTCTAAGAAACACGCTTCCAGCTTAACTTGATTCAGCAACTGCTGTATATACTAATATCTGATTTACAATCCGCTGCTCTTTTCTGGGCCTTTCTCCATTCATGAGGACTTTTAATTGCAATGCGGAAACAGATTGTTATCTTTCTGAGGAGTTTTTAAATGGCAACTACATTCAATATGCTAGTGCTGACAATGGACCCAGTTAACCAAGGTGACGAGTGTGCGTGGCTGCAACCAAGTATCGCACTCACAGGTCTTGACCGCGGAGTCACGACTGGCTGGCAGTGTTTATAAGATGCTATCAACCGTAAGGCACATCGACTACAGGGACAGCAAAATGTGAGAAATGTGCATTTTTATGAGCTATTATTATTTCCATCACTTCCATGTGCAAGTGGGAAAAGTGAGAAGCAGAGAGTCTAAGCAACTTTTGAATTAGAAAAGGTGAGAAGAAAACAATGGTAAGGATATCACAGAGCATTTTACCCAAATTCTTCAGTTTGCAGGTAAACAGAGGCCAGAGAGCGTAAGCGTCTTGCCTATTAACCCAACTCAGTAAAGATGGAGTCAGGCTATGAACCCGAGTCTTTTATTCCAAGGCCAGTGTGTTTTCCTGTGTATCACACTGACTATAAAGCACAGAGCCTAAATTAGGGTGCAGCTTAAAACAGTACGTTTCAGTTTGTCTCGATGACCTACAATAAGAATTATATTTTCATCTCCACCTGATATATGATAAATAAATGAAACTATAACTGAAACAAAAGCTTTATAGAGCAAGGCTAACACCTCTACACACGACACACCGTAATATATTCAGATTCTTTTTGGTATTCTGCTTAATGTTAAAAATATGCTGGGCTGGCGCCTGGGTGGCTCAGTTGTTGAGCGTCTGCCTTCGGCTCAGGGCATGATCCCGGCGTTATGGGATCGAGCCCCACATCAGGCTCCTCTGCTATGAGCCTGCTTCTTCCTCTCCCACTCCCCCTGCTTGTGTTCTCTCTCTCGCTGGCCGTCTCTATCTCTGTCAAATGAATAAATAAAATCTTTTTTAAAAAAAATAAATAAAAATAAAAATATGCTGGTGAGAGGGCACCTGAGTGGCTCAGTCAGTTGAGCGTCTGACTCTTGGTTTGGGCTGGGATCATGATCTTGGGGTCCCGGGATCAAGCCCTGCCTCGGACTCTACGCCCAGTAAAGAATCTGCTGGAGAGTCTCCCTCTCCCTCTTCCCCTCCCCCTGCTCTCTAAATAAATAAATAGATAGATAGATAGATAGATAGAGAAATAAAATCTTTTAAAAATATATGCTGAGGACTTCCACTTCCGGTAAAGGTAGAAAAGCTAGTTTCAAACCTACCTCCTTGCTGAGAAAGAACAGAAAAGCCAAAAGAAAATGTTTTTAAGAAACTGGTTTGCTGGGGCACCTGGGTGGGTCAGATGGTTAAGTGTCTGCCTTCGGCTCAGGTCATGATCTCAGGGTCTTGGGATCGAGCCCTAAGTTGGGCTCCCGGCTCAGCGGAGAGTCTGCTTCTCCCTTTACCTCTGCCCCTACTCCTGCTTGTGCTCTCTCTCTCTCTCGCAAATGAATAAATAAAATCTTTAAAAAAAAAAAAGAAAGAAAGAAACTGGTTTGCCAACATTAGAGATACGGAAGCAGTGAGGACTCGAGAGTCAAAATTCCAGAGAGAAAGGAAATCCAGAAAGATGAGCCCTGTTCAGTGCCGCACTTTCTAATGAGACAATTATTACAAAAGTGAAAGCAGTGACTTAGAGCCTGGGAAGCTAAGCAGAACTTTTGTCATACACATGAGGCTGGGGGCAAAAGTTGATATGCCATCACCACCAAGAAAGAGAGACCACAGCAAACGCCCTAAATTTTCACATGAGACCCTGAAGGACTATACTTAGAAGTAAGAGTGAATCAGAAATAGACCAGCTCTCAAGGTGCTAAAGTTCAACTTCAGATCAGCTCAGGCCCAAGTTGTTTTCAAGTCATCTGCCCCTCACCCAACTGCTTGCCCCAAGCATAAGTAAATGGAAGGTAACATACTGAGTCTCAAAACATTCGTCATACAAAATGTGGACATTCGGTTAAAAATGACCAGACATGCAAAAATGCAATAGATCAGAAACCAAGAGAAAAAAAAATCACATAAGAGAAATATTTCCATAGGCAATCCAAATATTGAAATGATTAGAATCATACTTTAACTATGATTTATATGCTCAAAAGTTTAAAAACAATATGGAAAATTTAGTCCAGAGAAATGCAAGCTACAAGGATAATTTATATCTGGAAATTTTATAACTAAAAATCATGGTAACTAAAATTAAGGACTCAATGAATAAGCTTAATAGAAGATCAGACAAAACTGAAAAGAGAAATAGTGAATTGGAAGTCAAACCAGAAGAAAGAAACCAGATAGAAGTATGAAAAGACAAGTGGATTTTATTTTAATTTATTTTTAATAAAGATTTATTTATTTATTTGAGAGAGAGAGGGAAAGACCAAGAAAGCCGGGGGTGGGAGGTGTGGGCAGAGTCAGAAGGAGAGAGAGAATCTCAAGCCGACTCCACCCTGAGCACAGAGCCCAACTCGGGGCTCGATCTCATGACCCTGAGATCACGACCTGAGCTGGAACCAAGCATTGGCCGCTTCACTGATTGTGCCACCCAGGTGCCCCAAAACAAGTGGATTTAAAAAAATACAAGAAAGGACACAAAGTCATATGGTTCACAGTACATACATAAACTCAACCACTGAAGAAGAGGAGGGAATGGACCTACAAAAAATATTTGAAGAGATAATGACCAAGGGTTTTTCAAACTGATGAATAACATCAGATGTCAGAGTTAAGGAGCTCTGTGTATCCCGAGCAGGATGAATACAAAGAAAGCCATACACAGGGAAATCATACTGCTGAAACTGCTGGGGGCAAAAAAAAGGCCAAGCCCTAAAGCGTATAAAAAAAAGACAGATTTTCCTGAAAAAAGTAAGAGTAAGACTGACAGCTTTTTTAAAAAAATTATTTATTTATTTATTTGACAGAGAGAGAGAGAGCACAAGCAGGGTGAGCGTCAGGCAGAGGGAGAGGGAGAAGCAGGCTCCCTGCTGAGCAAGGAGCCTCATGTGGGGCTCGATCCCAGGACACTGAGATTATGACCTGAGCCAAAGGCAGACGCTTAACTGGCTGAGCCACCCAGGCGCCCCAGACTGACAGCTTTTTTGCCACATAATAAATGGAAGTGGAAGACCGTGTCATTCTCAAATTGCTGAAAGAAAACATTGCCAAGCTAGAAGCCTAGGCCCAGTGAAGTTAACCTAAAAAAATAAAGGTAAAATAAAGACATTTTAAGACACACATTCACATATGCACACGTACTGAGAGAATTTGTCACCAACTGACCTACACTGAAGGATACACTACACTATCGGGGGTCTTTGGGCAAAACACAGGTGGTCCCAGGTAGAGGCTAACAATGGGAAAAGAATGTAGATAAACAAAAATGAACACTAACTCTGACAATAATAATAATAATGTCTTGTGGGATTTAAATATATACAGGTAGAAATCAAATACTCAATAACAATAGCATAAAAGCAGAAGAGGGATAAATGTAGCTAAAATACTTTAAGATCTTTGTATTCCAGGAAGTGGCAAAATTAATAATTTATAGTAGATTTTAATAAATTAAGGTTGTGTATTAATTTAGGATAACCATTAAAAAATAGTAAAAGAATGTATACCCAGCATGCTATTAGAAGAGAATGAATGGAATTATAAAAGTACTTAATCAAAAAGAAGGAAAGAAATATAATACAAATCAAGAACCATGAACAGCAAATACAAACTGCCTGGGGATTCACTTAACAAGGACCTGGCAAAATCACAAGAGAGGAAACTCTGAAACTGCTAAAAGACGGAAAGGATTACACGACTACACAGAGAGACATCCTGTGCTCTTGTGAATACATGGAAGTTCAATCCTAGCTCCAAAATCAGTAAATTGTTTGCAACTCTAAGCAGAATTTAAGCCTATTTTTTTCAGATTCAATGAGTTTATCCTAAAATTTACATGGAGGAATAAAGGACCACGAATAGCACGGTTGATTTTGAAAAGGAAAAGAAGGGAGACTTGTCTTGCTAGATATTAATGCCCCCTAAAAAGTCATGGTAATAGAAATAGACTGTTACTGGCCTAGAGCAAAAACAATAAATCAATGGGGCAGAAGGCTGCACTCAGACATCTTTGTGAACGTCCTACCTTTCAAGAAAACTGTCACAAACCAGTGGGAAAAGGACAGACTAACTCACTAGCGATGTGGGGGGAAAAAAATCCTGGACTCTACTTGCTATTATAAAGAGGGTCTTCCCGATGAACAAAATTAATGGAAGACCACGTTAGCAGTCTAAGAGTGAGAAAGGTCAAAAGCAGAAAAAATGGGTGGATATGATTACACCAAAAAAGAAAGGATTCTTAGTCAACAAAGGATGCTGTGGACAAAGTTAACAGATTAGGAGAAGACACATGCGGTATCTAAAACCAACAAGTGATGGATGTCTGGCTTAAACCAGAGGCTCCAGCAAATCAGCAGAGAGGAAGAGCCTGGTTGAAAGCTCAACAGAGAAACTGAACGGGCAGGGGGCACCTGGGTGGCTCAGTGGTAAGTGTCCGACTCTTGATTTCAGCTCAGGTCATGATCTCAGAGTCGTGAGACTGAGCCCCACGTTGGGCTCTGCGTTCAATGGGGAGTGTGCTTGAGATTCTCTCTCTCTGCACCCCCCACTCACGCTCTCTCCCTCTCTCTCTCAAGTAAATAAATAAACCTTAAAAAAATGTGACCAGGCAGTTCATTGGAGGAAACCTGAAAGTCCAGGAATCATATCAAGAGATGCTCAAACCATAATACCTAGAGAAATGTAAAGTAAAACAGCCATAGACCTCACATTACACTTGGCACATTAATAAAAATTAGAAAGCTGGAAGAAAAAGAAGGTATGAGAGTAGAGAAAAACAATTATTAAAAAGTGAAACAAAAATTGTAATGTAGTAAGTTGAATCCCAAACATATCAGCAATTAGGTTAAATATAAAAACACTAGATACTTCAATTAAAAAAATATTGGATCAACTCGGGTTTAAAAAAACAAAACTAAACTAAACTATGCACTGCTTATAATGAATCTTACTTTAAATAGCAGCCTGGATACTCCAGTTTTAGCTGAGCAGGGGTTCCGGCTGCTGGGCCCCAGAGCTCTCTTTTTCCCGGCCCTTTTCCAAGCCTTGCCCTGTGGCCTCCCATGGACTCTGTGCTCCCTTATTATATTTCCAATAAATCCCCCTTTTCACTTAAGGTAGCCAGACTTGTTTTCTGTCGGTTGCAGTAAAGAACTCTGATTAATGCATTTCCAGAACTCTGGCCTTTGAGTCCTACGCTGCTGGATACACACCCCTCCCCCCATCCAGAGAGCAAGGACAATGTGCTGTTTCCAATTCTCATTCTGATAGCAGAAAATGGTAGAGGCAGTCAGCGGATCCCCGTAATTGGAGAACCTTTATTAGTAATCATTGAGACCTCTCAGGTCTGAGGTTCAGATTTTTAAAAATAAAGACGTGCTCATCATTTTATTCCCCGGAGGGTTTTGCTTTGCTTCGATGGCCTCAACAGTGCGCCTGCCGCTCCCGCACCTGTATCCAGGAAAGCGCTTTCCTCTGATTGAGGCGTTCCGCTCGCAGTGTCCCTGCTCCGAACACTTTGCTCTGCAGCGTCTTTCTCCTGTTTGACTTTTTTCTCACTTACTTGGTTTTGAACTGAAGAAAACACTTCCAGCTCCGGTTCCAAACCAAGAGAACGCCCCTCCCGAGCGGCACCACGAATTCCCCTCTCCTTCTCTGAGCAAGTCCCTGAATGTCGCTGGGGGGCCGTGGGGGGGGGGGGTGACCATTGAATTGACAAATTGCAAACGGATGGTCTGCCGGCGGAAAACAACAGCCAGCAGTGACATTTTGCTTGGACTGAACCATTCTTTCTTTTCTTTTTCAACAACTTGGCAAGCAATGAAAAAGCAGGAGATTTCACATGAAAGAAAATCCAGTTTTTTGACATTGTCGAGAACCACAGGAAACAGCAGCACAGGGCACCGTGGAGCATGACGTCCCCAGGTTGCCTCAGTCCTCAGCTCTCCCTGTTGTCACCCTGGCGCTGAGGCTGAACGGCACTGGTGTTGACCTGCTGCTTCTGCTGTTCTCTCTGAAGAAAGGGTAGAAAAGTCCCCTGTTTGAAGAAGAATGGAACAGGCCCTATTAGCGGGGCTGCCTGACAGGTGTGGAGTCGGCCCTGCACAGCGGAGTGAAACAGAGCTGCTAAGCCCCCACCCGGCTTGTGAGCCTTGCTCCCGGCATCGGGCTGCGTCAGCCCACGGGGGCTGCCGTGTGCTCGTCCGCTCCAAGTCTTCACACAGGCTCGCAGGGGCAGGGCAGAGTTTAGGCGCCGCATGTGTCTGTGTTGAGAGAGTGAAATTCAGCCTGCTGTACTTATTTACGTTGCCAGGCCAGCTCCGGTAGACATTTCAATTTGCAATCCTTGTTTTAGTCCTTTTTTTGAGAGGAGCGGGGAGGGACAGAGGAAGAGGGAGAGGGAGAGAATCTTAAGCAGGTTCGTACCCAGCGTGGAGCCTGTCATGGGGCTCTATCCCATGACCCTGAGATCATGACCTGAGCTGAAATGAAGAGTTGGACGCTTGACTAACAGAGGCACCCAGGCGCCCCTTGCTTTATGCCTTTTATTGCTATAGTTTCATAAGCTACAATTTCACTGAATCTTCAGAACAATCTAGATATGAGGAAAACTTTCCCAACCGGGGACTGACAAGATGATGCCTTTTGTCTTATCACAGATACTCTAAGCTCTAACCCCTGTTCCCTCTCCCCCCTGGGTTAGTCACACAGCAGAATGTTCTGTGCTCATTCTCACGTCTAGGCCTCTTTCCCATCTGCTACACCTAGCCAGACCCTATCTACATTTTTGGTTTACAGTGAATGTCTATTTGTTTTCTATGCCAAACACCTTTTCTTTCTTTCTTTTTTTTTTTTAAAGATTTTATTTATTTATTTATTTATTTATTTATTTATTTATTTGACAGAGAGACAGCCAGCGAGAGAGGGAACACAAGCAGGAGGAGTGGGAGAGGAAGAAGCAGGGTTCTCAGCGGAGGAGCCTGATGGGGGGCTCTATCCCAGAACGCCGGGATCACGCCCTGAGCCAAAGGCAGACGCTTAACGACTGAGCCACCCAGGTGCCCCTGTGCCAAACACCTTCTCATGGAACAGCAGTACGGGTGATACTGTGCTTTCCACCCCAGATCCCCAGGTCAGGGCTCATGCATTGATCTCTAAGAGTCCGGGAATGTCAGCTGCTGACAGCTGACAGCTGCATCCCTCCCAGCTACAGGGAATAGCTTCCGCCAGGGTTCTGCCCCCTCCCAGGGATACCCGGCAGCGGATGACTGCTGACTCAGAATTCCTTAAAGGATCTCCTGAAGTGTTAGTTGCAACTTCAGGGTGGGGTGGCTTCTCCCTCTGCCAATCCTGCTATCTTTATTCGGGGAGAGAGGGAGAGATTTTAAGGAATTTACTCATGCAATTGTGGTGGCTGGCAAGTCTGAAATCCATAGGGCAGACCAGCACCCTGAGGATTCAGGGAAGAGTTGATATTTGAAGTCTTAAGGAGAATTTCTTCCTCTTTGGGAAAACCTGTTTTAGCTCTCAGTCTTAGTCTTCAACTGATTGGCTGAGGCCCACCCAGATTAGTTATGGAAACTAATCTGCTTTACTCAGAGTCTACTGAATTAAATGTTAATCATATCTAAAAAATACCTTCACAGTAACATTTAGACTGGTGGTTGACCAAACATCTGGGTGCCATAGTCTGGGCAAGGTGACACATGAAATTGACCATCATACCAGACTTTTCCCAGTGGAATCTGCTGCTATTTACTGAGGTAACCGCTCACTGAGGGAAAAGGAGTTCCAGTCCTTTCAAGGATGTTGGGCACAGGGTCTGTATTGACACTGATATCTGGGGTCCTTGGTAGGTGGCAAAATCCTCAGATTGGTTCTTTGACCTGCAGGGTAAAAGTATTGGTGTAGGAAATACCAAGGAGCTCTAAACTACTCCCACCCCATGCCAAGACAGGAAGTAGGAAACAATGCCCCATTCCACGGAGAATCCCAGAGACTAGAGCAAACTTTAAACACATAAGGAATGAGGGCGTGATGGTTCTGTGACAATACAATTGGCCAGTCTGGCCTCTGCAAAAAATCAGTGGATCTTGGCCAAACAACAGTAGATAACCACAAGCCTAACCACGTAGCAGCACCAAGCACAGCTGCCATGTTGAATGTGGTATCTTCGACTAGATTAACGTCCAGCACATAGAATGTGGCCGTTGACCTAATGAGTCAGTTCTCATCCACTCCAATTAGGGAAAAGGATCAGAAATGCCTCACATTCACATGGGATAGACAACAGTTTATATGTACGGTCTTACCCCAGGGTTGTGTTAACTTCTTTGCTCTCGGTCAGAATGTAGTTCAAAGGAATCTGGACTGTCTGGATAGTCCACAAAATAGCTCATTAGCCCACTATACTGGAGGCATAATGTTAATTAGACCAGATGAGCAAAAGGGGCGGGTGAAGACTCAGCAGCACATTCATTCCAAAAAATGGGAGAAGGATTATATGGAGATTCAGTCCTCTCCCACCTATGGGTGCCCTCCAACGTAAAGAATGATTTATTGCATTTCATACCTCCCACTATTAAAGAAGTACAATGCCTGGTAGGCCTTTTGGAGTTCTTTTGGCAGCATACCCTACACTCGAGAAAATTCCACACTCTGACCCATTTACTGGGTGACATGGAAGGCCATGGATCTGAGTGGGGCCCAGGCAGAAATGGGCTCTGTAGCAGGTCCATCAACGATGAATGTAGCTCTGCTCCTTGAACCATGTGATTCAAAGACCCAGATGCTGAAGTTATTCACAGTGGGAATGGAATGGTGGCTTTGTGGAGCTTATGCTGATCCTTAGTAGGACAATCACAAGTAGACCTCTAAGATTCAGGAATAAGGCCATGCCACATGTAGCAGAGAATGTTACACCACTTGAAAAACAAACAAACATATTTAGGCGCACTGTTGGGTCTTGGCAAGCGGAACATCTGGTCATGGAGAGCAAGTGACCACATGGTCAGAGCTGCCCATCCTGAACTGGATTCTGTAGACTCATCAAGTCATAAGGTCAGGTGGCCCAGCAGCAATCCATCAAAAGGTGGAAACTCTACATCTAGATTAAGCACAAGTAGGGTCAGAAGGTAGACCCCCTGGGATCCATCACTTTTGCACTAGCTTTCCTCCATCTCACAGTAATGGCTGTTGGGGAGGTTCCCTTAACCAGGGGAAAGGAAAGGGCCAAGCTTGGTTCATGGACGCCTCAGCTTGTGTCAGTTTGTCAAAAACAGATGGCAGGTGCACTCTTTGGGAGTGGCCCTGAAAAGGCAAGGAAGGAAAATTCTCTCAGAGGCAGAGATCCAGGCAGCATAGTTGGTCACCCAATTATGGAAAAAGAAGAGGCCCAAGGCAAGAATATACAGGGATCCATGGGTAATCAGGAGTGGCCCAGCTGGTTTGTCAGGGCCTGGAAGGAAGATTGGAAAGGCAAGGACCAGGTGATCTGGATGGAACCACAAAAGAATACCACACCTTGATGCCCACCAAAGAGTGTCCACTGTGGAAGAGGCTTTGAACAACAAGCTGGACAGAATGACTCAGCAAGTTCAAGTCAGCCACTCCAGAGCTGGTAGAAGGGCTATATGAACAGAGGAGCTCCATGGCAGAGATGGAGGTCATGCATTGGCCCAAGAGCAAGAGCTTCCTCTCACCAGTTCTCATGTAGATACTGCTGCTGCCAAATGTCCAAAGAGCCAGCAGCAGACCATCACTGGGCCCTGACGTGGCACCATCCCTTGCGGAGACCACTGTTCCTTGGTACAACTGATTTGACTGGGACAACACACGTTCTCAGAATGGGCTTGCCTGTCTTGTCCCCAGGCCTTGGCCATTATCTGAGGACGCATAAAGTATGTATTTCATCCATCTACCAAGAATCCTATCAATACTATTGCAGGCCGAGGGACTTACTTTATAGAAAAGGAAGTAAGGCTGCGTGATCACAATAACCCACCTGTCCTGTTATATATTGCACCCCCTAGAAGCCGACAGTCTGAGAAAGAATGCCTCTCAAAGACACTGCTTGTAGGTGATCCCGTGAGGATGGGTTGTCATTCTCCAGGGAGCATATACAGGCGAAATCAATCACTATTACATGCTGTTGTGTCCCACTTACCAATACTCTCAATGGCCCACTTTGGGAGTTTGGGGCTCCCATCTCCATTACTTCAGGGTGTGAAGGCAAGGAAAAGGGTCACCATCCCTGCAGGGATTATTGATCTGGTCATCAGGAAGGGGGAGGACTAATGTTGCACGGGAGAGCAGGCAAAAATATAGTTAGCATCGGAGCGATCCACAGGGAGTCTCCTGGTGCTTCTATGTCCATTTTTAATGGTAAATGAACATCAGCAGTGATGGCCTGTGAAGTCATGGTACCCAAGGTCTCACAACCCTCAGGAATAAGGGTTGGGTCATCCCAATGGCCCCAGCCAAAGTGGGTTGAATTTAGAATTGTTGGGGAGGAGGGGTTGATGACTCTCAGTTGTAACCTCAAGAGCAACCTACAACCATCTCATGTACATTTCCCTCAAAACCAGACCAACCAGAATTCTAGAGCAGCTGTTCGCATGTGAGACAAACTTATAATAAGAAGCAAGTAGATCTGAGCGGTATAAGAGGTGGACTGTCATGAGTGCTGTGGTGCACTGACCCCAGTGCCCTTTTTAGTGACAGTGTACCCATTCCCCAGCGTCTAGGCTTAGCAGGTGCTAATGGCTCCCAGCTGTGACACATTACCCTCAATGTGTCCTCAACTTCAGAGATCTGCCTCACCCAAGGTTACACCCCTTCCTAGGAAAATGGCTCAGAACAATGACTGGCTGAAGGGAGAACACAGGGCCCCAGCACTCTTGTCTCAGCTGGGGAAAACTCTCAGCTCCAAAGATCTCTGTTGGACCAGCTGCGACCAGTGTTACAATAACACTGCAGGTTAGCTTCTCCCACTGGCCAGGCCTGCCTTCCTTTCTTCCTTACAGGTGTGTCCCGAGAGCACGCTCCAATAAACCTGCACACAGCCTCCCATCTCAGAGTCTGTCTGCAGGGAACCTAAGCTATGGCAAGCAGTCACCTTCTTTGAAGGAATTTCTCCCCCACCTCCAGTCACAGTGCCCTAGCATGAGCAAAGTCATGGCATCCTGACCCCCGTTGGCCCAGAGGGAAGTTGCTGTCTCCCACTTGTGGGGAAAGCCAGTCCTCAATAAATGAGAATAAAGGCAAGACAGAGACAGGAGTCCTAACTGAAGTCACTCTTGGGGGTATCCTAGATGCCTTGGTTCCTTCCTTCCTTGGATTTAGTTGTTAGTTTTCTTTTGAGTCTTGTAGGGGGTTTGTAGGGGATTTGGGGCTGATCAAGACGAACGGTATGAGCGGGAGAGACAGAAACACACAGCTTTATTGAGTGATGCTTGGACAGGGGGAGTGGCATGAGAGTGGCAGTCCCTCCCTGCACGAGACCATCCAGAGCCACAATAAGGGGGCCCCATCCAGGAGGGGAGAAGGGCAACGGAATTTTGGCGGACGGTAGGATCAAAGAGGAGGCTCTCGCGTCTAGGTATGGCACTGAGCGGCTCCGCAGGTAGTCTCTGGATCAGAGAGCTCCAAAGGGCCTTAGCGACTTGGGGTCTTAGAACCATGGGTTCTAGCTGACCAGTGGCCAACAGATGTGGGATGAAATTTCATGGGGAAGGCAGAGCAGGCAGTCTTGAAATGGCTAAAAATGCATTCGTTTGGACAATTTTAAAGATACATTGGCTGCATGAAAATTTGAGTTTGGTGCCCATGGACTTTGAGCTAATGAATCTCAGCCTGCAGGGAAGCAAGAACCTACAGGCCAATACACAGACCCATCTTTGGTTCACTTAGATAACGAGTCTGGAAGGGACTACTCCATCCTTCTAACAAATGCCCCTTTAGTGCTTAAGCTGGTTTGAGATGAGGCTCTAAGAGTCGCAATCAAGAGATCTGTCTAATACAGAAGCCGAGCATAAGCCTTACTGTCTTTATGAAGCCAGATGTAATGACTGATGCTCCTCTCTGGCTGCCTGGGGCCGTGGGTCCGGGTCATATTCTCAGTGCGTGGCTCTATTTTGCATTATTCTCTTGCAGTTTTGTGTTTTGTCCCGTGTGACTTCTCTAGCACATTAGCTCCCTGAGAGCAAGGCCTTCGTGTTGCTTCACCTTTGTCAGGGGCTCTGTGCCTGGAGCTGGCTGGCAGGAGTGACTCCTTCCTTCTCTCTGCAGTTAAGAGTGCTCCCTTCCACCTCCCTGCAGGCCTCGGATTAGCCAGCCTGGGGACTGGCTTCCTCAGTGATCAGAAAGACCTCAGAGCTCCCATGCTTATGCAAAATGCTGCTTGAGTTGCCAAGGCCCTTCTTGGTTCTTGCTCTTTTATATAATTTTTCTTATCACTTCCATTCCTTAGTGCTCACTGATACCTGGGACTTTGGACCACATGCCTTATTTCCCCCTCTCACAGGAGATGCTTGGTACCTCAATCAATCAATCAATAGCAAAAAATAAAGCCCAGGCAGTGACTCAGGGGTCCCAGCTCTGGTCCTGGGCGCGTGTGGCCTCGGACAAGCTCTCAGCTCCTCAGTGGTTCTGTTTGCTCATCTGTGATGACATGACACACGCTTCCCGTGTGTCAGGCCCAGCGCCTGGATCACCTGTGTACCCGACAATGTGATGTGTGTGCAGCAAGGACCCTTGGGCATCCAGAACATCCTGCCCCACGATCTCCAGTTAGACTCACAGCTGCACCCCCATCTCTAAACTCGGCACTCTTTCCCGGCTCGCCCCTAGCAGCCCCAAGCCGGCTGTGCTGCCTGGCTCTCGGCTGTGCTGCCTGGCTCTCGGCTGTGCTGCCTGGCTCTCAGCTGTGCTACCTGGCTCTGGGCTGTGCTGCCTGGCTCTCGCTTGAGAACCCGTCTGGACTCCCGGCGTTCTGATTTAGCATCACACAAATCTCGCAAATCTGCGAGACTTCAGGCGAGTCATTGTGTCTGGGCTTCCTCCCAGAAGACTGAAAACATTACAGAGGTGATATTTAAAATGGGTTCTGCTACTTGCTATGTTGAGAACCGTGTTATTTCGGGGGATGGAGAGGATAGCCATTTTGTAACGCAGATAGAGAAGGATCTAAAACTTGCATAATAAAGACGGTTATAAGAGTGATCCCCATTTTAAAAAATAAATAAATGAAATGGGTTTGTGCTCCTCTGGAGAGCAGAGCCCCAGAGCCTCTAAAATCATGGGCCCCTTGCAGTGGGAGGGACATTTGCCACTTACTTTTCTTGGCCCCATCTATTTCCATCAGATGGCCATCAACGCAGGGAAGAATGCTGGGCTTTTCTGGGTTTGGAGGAGAGCTGGAACATTGGAACTGACCATTTTGGAAGAGCAGCAAAGTGGCTCGTACATTTCTCGCTTTCTGCCTGGTGCCGGCCACTCAGCTATGCAGAGGGAAGAACTGGCACCCGGGAGGCCTATTTTTGGAGGAGGCATGGGGACAGCAACCTCAGGAGTCCAGGCGAGGATGTTTTTCGCTTTTGAAAATACTCTTTAATGTCTCAATGTTCCACTTTCCCAGGAACTGAGTGGCTGCTGCTTTCAGAGGAGTTATAAATAGTCCTCACCAGTTTGGATAAATGATGCAGCAGAGTGAGGGTGAGGAGGGCCAGGTGCGCTGGGAAACCTGACTTGCCGGCAGCTGGAGCAGGGCGTAGGGAGAGCAGGGGGCATCCGAGGCCCAGCTCCTGGAAGGCAGGGGGATGGAGGGGAGGAGTGGTACTCCTTGGGGAAACTTCAGGATGGATCCTGGGACTCTGGCGTTCGCCTGGCCCCCCTGCTTGAGGGAACAGCGCCAAGCACAGAAGGGCATCACGGCAGCGCTGTGCACAGGCTGGCGAGGAGATGCGCCCACGGAGCTGCCTTAGCTGCGGTTGGGGAGCTCTGATCTGAGCCGGGGTGAGCGCCGTGCGTGCGGGCCCAGCACAGTCCCCTCGGGATGCGCCTTCACGTTGGCCTCTCTCAAAAGCAGCCCTTACCCATCAAGTGGCTCATCCAGACTTGTGTTTCTGAGAGCTCTGAATGACAGTGAATGAGTCCCTCTTGGCAAAGATAAACAGAATGCAAGAAACTGTTGACCACGTGCCCAGCATCATCAGGGCCCAGCGATCAGGGACACTGGCTTGGAAGGAGTCAACAACTCAGCAGTGGCCTTTCTCCTCCCATACTGCAGAGCCTCTGTTCCTATGATTATGGGGACATAAATATTCAAGGCTCACCAGTTTTCTTCTTCATGATTTGAGATGCTAACAGCTTGCTTTGGAGAGCTGCACTTCCAAACTGAGGTGACCTCCACCCAGGAGAGGGGGAGCAATGTGCCCCGGGGCCGGGGTTTGGCCAAGCCCTTAAGGGAAGTCAACCACTCCCATGCCAGAGTCCCCTCTGCCTGCTGGGAGTCCCGGGATGGCCTGCCCGGGTGCAGAGGTGGGGCGCAGAGCTCCTCGTCACTCAAGCCCACAAGAGAAAAAACACGCTAGCTGTAGGGCCGCCGGCAGCATTCTCCAGGGCACGTCTTCTATTTCCACAGAACTCCTTGATGTTCCGCCACCCATGCGGGAAAAGACATTTGAGTCCCAGAAGACCTGGACTCCTGTCAATGCCTCTGTCTTGTAGCCTCTCACAGGGCAGCCACACATACCCACCCAGCTCCAGTCCCATTTAGAATCAGAAAACCAGAAGTGGGTGCAGGAGCGAGGTCAGGCATGAAACATCTGTATGGCCCATGCTTGGTATAGATTTCCAAACGAAACTTTGGGGGCATCCATGGTGACAGTTAGAGGTCAGGGGGAAATCAGCTGCGTCTGTCCCCTGACTTTATGCCCTTGTCCACACAGGCGCACACCAGCGACTGGTGCTGCTGAATCTGGCTTTACGGCAACAAGTCGGGGAGGAGGGAAACCACAGCCTCTGTGTTTTAATGCGTCATCCTACTTATTGTTGGTCTTCTCATAGCCATTTTCAGCAGGGTCTGGGAAAGCTGCACATCAGATCACGAGGGTTTCCTTCATGGAGTAAATATCATTTGGTTGTTATTGGAAGAATGGCTTAGGGGTGAAGATATACCTAGAAATAGCGGGCTCACTGGCCTAAATTCATACTGAGGCCTCATACCAGATCCTTCCAGCAGGATTTGGTGAGTCACGTTCCCGAGAGGAGGGAAACTGGTAAAGGATATAGAAGGGGTGACTGTGTCTGTCAAACACGCATCCAGCCAGGGCCAGCCGGCAGATCGCCTTCTGTGCAGCACCCTTGGTTAAAGCCTCAAGTTGCTTCTCCTCACTGGTCTCCTGCCAGGGGTTGAAGGAGGCTCCTACAAACCTCTTCTGACCTGAGGGAGGACGTGTGAGAACTTTCTGCCCATGGCCCTGAGGGAGTTCGGTCAACTCTCAGGTGTCAGTTAAACACATACTGCAAAGCGTTGCCCTAGACGAGCCAGCATGGAGACATTAGGAGGTAGGACTAACCAGGACAATCCGAGCAATGCCAACGCTAACAAGATCTCCATGGCCCCGAGCAGGTGGCAACACCGTCTTTCCCACAGTGTCCAGACAAGCACAGCACAGCACACACTGGAACCAAACAAGGCACACCCTTGTGTCCTGCCCCGTTGCCCTCCATGCCTTCCTCTGCGCCCCCAGACAGATGCATTGCATGAACTCCTTGCACACATCCACTGTATGTGGCCTTCTCCCTTTGTTCACACTTGCTCTAGTTCAATCTCCTTTCTTTTTTTTAAATTTTAATTTTTTAAAATTATTTTTAATTTTTTATGCTTTCTTTTTCTTATTATGTTCAATTAAACATCATATAGTGCATTGTTAGTTTTTGATGTAGTGTTCGATGATTCATTGGTTGCGTATAACACTCAGTGCTAATCATAACATGTGCCCTCCTTAATACCCATCACCCGGTTACCCCATTCCCCCTAGCCCCAGCCTTCTGTAACCCTCAATTTGGTTCCCAGAGTCCAGAGTCTTTCATGGTTTGTCTCCTTCTCTGATTTCTTCCCATTCAGTTTTCCCTTTCTTCCCCTATGGTCCTCTGTGCTATTTCTTATGTTTCACATATGAGTGAAACTATATGATAACTGTCTTTCTCTGCTTAACTTATTTCATTCAGTATAATTCCCTCCAGTTCCAACCATGTCGATGCAAATGGTAGGTAGTCACCCTTTCTGATGACTGAGTAATATTCTATTGTATATATGAACCATATATTCTTTATCTGTTCGTCTGTTGAAGGACATCTTGGCTCCTTCCACAGTTTGGCCATCGTGGGCATTGCTGCTATGAACATTGGGGCCCCTTTTCACTACGTCTATATTTTTGGGTTAAATACCTAGTAGTGCAATTGCTGGGTCATAGGGTAGCTCTATTTTTAACATCTTGAGAAACCTCCATATGGCTTTCCAAAGTGGCTGCACCAGCTTGCATTCCCACCAACAGTGTAGGAGGGTTCCCCTTTCTCCACATCCTCGCCAACACTTGTTGTTTCCTGTCTCGTTAATTTTTGCCATTCTCACTGGTATAAGGTGGTATCTCAAAGTGGTTTTGATTTGTATTTCCCTGATGGCTAGTGATGTTGAACATTTTTTCATGTGTCTGTTTGCCATTTGTATGTCTTCTTTGGAAAAGTGTCTGTTCATGTCTTCTGCCCATTTGTTGACTGGATTATTTGTTTTTTGGGTGTTGAGTTTGAGAAGTTCTTTATAGATCTTGGATACTAGCCCTTTATCTGTAGTGTCATTTGCAAATATCTTCTTCCATTCCGTGGGTGGCCTCTTAGTTTCATTGACTGTTTCCTTTGCTGTGCAGAAGCTTTTTATCTTGATGAAGTCCCAAAAGTTCATTATTGTTTTTGTTTCCCTTGCCTTTAGAGACATGTCTTGAAAGAGGGCACTGTCGAAGAGGTTACCACCTATGTTCTCCTCTAGGGTTTTGATGGATTCCTATCTCACATTTAGGTCTTTGATCCATTTTGAGTTTATCTTTGTGTATGATGTAAGAGAATGGTCCGGTTTCATTCTTCTGCATGTGGCTGTCCAATTTTCCCAGCACCATTTATTGAAGAGACTGTTTTTTTTCCATTGGATATTCTTTCCTGATTAGTAATCTTATTACTTGACCATAGAGTTGAGGGTCCATTTCTGGGGTCTCTATTCTGTTCCATTGATCTATGTGTCTGTTTTTGTGCCAGTACCATGCTGTCTTTGTGATCACAGTTTTTATAGCTTGAAGTTGGGTATTATGATGCCCCCAGCTTTGGTTTTCTTTTTCAATAATCTGGCGATTCAGGGTCTTTTCTGGTTCTATACAAATTTTAGGATTTTTCTTCTAGCTCTGTGAAAAATGTTGATGGTATTTTGACAGGGATTGCATTGAAAGTGTAGATTCCTCTGGACAGCATAGACATTTTCACAGTGAATCTCCTTTCTTCCCACCTCTACCTAGTCAAATACTATTTCCCTTCCAAGACCCAGATCAAATGCCCTTGAACTTACTAATGGTAAGGACAGATGTTTGTTTTGTCTTCATTAGTTCTTACTTTGTGCCAAGAACTTTGCATATATTAGTTCTGTTCTTTTCAACAAAGCTGTGACAGAGATTATGATCTCCACTCTATAGATTACTGAGTTCAGAAAACCTAAGAAACTTTTCTAAGATCACACAGAAGTGGCAGAGCTGGGACTCAAATATATGAATGAATTACTGAATTAATAAGAGTCTGTGCTATCGATAAGCAAATGAGAACGTATTCAGCATTATTAGTCATTAGAAATTTGCAACACACCCGCTAGAATGGCTACAAGACAAAGCACAGACAGTGACAAGTGTCACATGGAGAAATGAGGACGCTCCAGCATTGCTAGGGAGATACAACATGATGCAGCCACTTTGGGACATTCCCTCAAAAAAATAAACATAAAGTTAACCTCTGACCCAGCAATTCCACTCCTAGGTATATGCCCAAGAATTGACAGCAGATGTCCACACAAAAACCTTTTCCTGAATGTATATTACGTCGTTATTCATAATTGCCAACAAGTCAAAACAACCCAAATATCCATCAGCTGCTAAATGGGTAAATGGAAGTGGTGCATCAGTCATAAAAAGGAAGAAATCCTGACAGAGGCAGTGACATGAATGAACCTTTGGGAAACAGTTTGCCAAGCGAAAGGAGCAGTCACATAGGACCAGCTACTGTAATAATGTCACTTACGTGAAATGTCTGGAAGAAGCCCATCTACATAGAAGGCAAATTAGTGATTGCCAGGCGCTGAGCAATGCGGAATGACCGCAGATGGATTTGGGGTTTTTTGGGGGCAGGGGGTGCTGTGAGGAAATGTTCTGGAATTTGATAGTGGTGATGGTTGCACATGTTTGTAAATGAACTAAAAACCACTGAATTTTACACTTTAAAAAGATTAATTTATGGTATGTGAACTATATCTCAGTGAAAAAAAGAGTGTGGTCTACCCAGATTCGCAGAATCAGTCATCAAACATCTATGGAATGCCTATTACGTGCCTAGAATTCTGTGGCCAAAGCCTAGCACGTAGTAGGTACTCTGAAATGTCTGTTGACTCACTGATGGGGTGACAGTGCTCAGCCCTGGGGATGAAAAGATGATTAAGATATGATTTCCCAGGAAGCCAGACAAAAACAAAAACAAAAACAAAGAAAGTACATATCACTTTATTCCATTTATATAAAATTCTATAAAACACAAACTAAAACATAGTGATATAAGGCAGATCAGTAGCTGCTTGGGGATGGGGAGGGAGAAAATAGGAATGTAGATACGTTCACATATCTTGATTGTGCAATGTTTTTGTGTGTGTGTGGTGAGAACACTTTCAGCGCATGCCCTAAGTTTGGGTACATGTGTTCTCATTTTCCTTTGTCTCAAGATACTTCTAAGTTCCCTTTTGATTTCATCTTTGACCCAATGATTGTTCAAGAGTTACTTAGTCTCCCCATGTATTTGTGAATTTTCCCACTTGACTTCTGGTTTCATTCCACTGTGGTCCAAAAACATACTTGGAATGATTTAGATCTTCTTAACTTTGTCAAGATTGGTTTTGAGATCAGCCATGTGATCTATCCTGAAGAATGTTCCATGTGTGTTTGAGAAGAATGTGCATTCCTCTGCTGTTGGGTGGAAAATTCTGTACATGCCTGTTCAATCCGTTTGCACCAGTTCTGGGGGGGGAGGGGCGGGTGGTGGCTCCTATCGCAGAGGGGTTCAGCAGTGTAGACTTTGGGTACCTCCATCCTTTGAAAACGGCATCCTGGTCCTCAGTGGCCTGCAGGGGTCCTCAGTGGCCAAGGCTGTGGGTGTCTGCGGTGGTGGCAAGGGCTCCTAGGGTCCTCCTGCCCCCCTTTTCCTCTGCAAGGGGTAGTCACGGCCAAGGAGATCCCTCTTGGTGTTGGGGTCCAGGGCAAAGGTGTGGGCAGAGTAGTTCCAGAGTCAAGGTCTGGGGCGTGGGTACGTGCGCACTGGCAGTGGCCCCAGGTTCTCTATTCCAAACTTTTTTGTGTGTGAATTTTCTTTTCAGTTTCCCTGTCACCCTGCAGAGCATGGGCTTGAGAAATGACGGTATAGGGAATGATTCACTCACAGATGGGGACATAGCCACAGCCTTCTGCCCTTGACAACTTAAAGCCCTGGTTAGCAATGTGCCTTGGAGGAAACTGGCATCCTCGTCACACGATATATCCTGTGGATATGTACATTTTTGTGAGCAGTGAACAAAGTTTCTAAAACAAAGCTGAAATAAGTAGGCCACCAACAATACCAAGATTCACTTCACGAGGCTCTTGGAATTGTTAACTGTTATAAGATCTGCGGACGGTATCCAGAGTTAAGCCTTTTGTTCGCTCAATTTTGGTTAAGAAAATCGTGTTATCCGTTTATAATATGCTCCGCTGAATAGGGTATGACTGAGGGCCACCGCCCCTTCCCCCGCGCTCACACGTCCCACGTGGAACTTGACATGACATTCAGAGTATTTAACAATCAGCAGGCATGAGCAGTAACCAAGCCCACCGACCCTGACCGGCGTGCCACCCCAGTGAGCCCCTGCTTCTTCATATCATCTCCACTTAGCACTGACCCGTGGCCCCACGTTTAGATGGAAAAGGTAAAACGATTTGATAAATACCAAAAGGACTTAGCCCCGAAACTCCTGTAAATGCAGTTGTTCGTGTGGATTATGGCACTGCCTTTCTAGAAAGCTCCACCTAAGAGAAAGGCAAAGCCACGGGCGTTTTTGTTACTGAAGATGACCTCACGGTAAAGTGGCTTCCTGTGATGATGAGATACGTGGCGGGAAAGCTTATGGGTAAAATTACTTTCTTTTTTGGCAAAATTACTTTTTATTCTGCCTAAACCCCGTTTCGTTTTTTTCAAATATATTTAAAACATTCACAGGGAAAATAATTTGTCTCTTTGGTTAGTTGCCTTTAAGAAGTTGCAAGGAGAAGCAGTTTGGTAAAATGCTGAGGTCTGTAACTTAATGAAGGAGTCTATCTCAATGCTAAAATAAGCCTTATTTGGCGCGGGGGCTGGGGGGTGGGAGGGAGGGAGATGGGAGGGTATGCTGGGAGAGGTGGCCAGACAGTGAGTATCCTAGCTTCACAGTGATTACAGGGTGGGGGCTAAAATATCTCGCACACACCATCTGTGTGCTGTGTACGGCCAATGCTGGAAAGAGCCCTGGACGCATCCCACAGATTTCCACATGCATCATTGCAAAGCCAGGCTAGCTTCATAGTGACTTCAAAGTGGGGAATAAAATACCTGATTATAGCCAATTTGATGCCTCCCTGCCCCACTCCAACTTGGCCCAATTCCAGGAAAGGGGAGGGCATGGGGGGTGGCGAGGGGACCTGGCAAAAGTCACAGGAAGATTGGGATTGGCACTCTGGAGGCACAAAAGAGTCAAGATTCAATGGTGAGACAAAGCAAAATTTTGAAAGGGTGATAATTGTCCAGGGCATATTTCTTCCTTTTCTGATGGAGGTTTCTCTTCATTCTCTTGACACTGGCCATTCATGTTCGTGCAGTGAATGGTTAACTCAGCAGCCTGGGGTCTTCAAACCTCACACATTCTGAAAAAACTAGCCCTTGAGTGGCTGCTGAGAGATGGGCTCTGAGCCCTTCGAATACGCTGCCTGGTAAGTGTACTTTTATAGACCTGGAGCTCTGGCCACACCAGCATGTCTGTGGTGGGGACCGTGGGTCATGCCTTACCGCTGTGACTCCTGGAGTAGCTGGAGACTGACAACTGAGGTCAGCTGTGTGGGTGTTCGCCGCCTATGTGACCCACTGCCAGTAGAAACCCTGCGCAGTGAGGCTTGGGGGGGCGTCCCGGTGGTCAGGACCCCCCCTCCCCCGTGCTGGTGAAGTAGCCCGTGTCTGCACGACTCAGCGCAGAGCACACCCGGGAGCCTAAGCTACCTCCCCCTGGACTTCAGCCCCTCACCCTTTTCCCCTTTGCTGGTTTTAACCCGCCTCTTTTCATGGTGACAAACCATAACCCCGATCTCACCGCTTTTCCGAGTTCTGTCGGTCCTCCTAATGGATCATTGGCAAACCCTCCATCTAACATGGTCTTTCCATTTACCTAGACGGTGGTCTCAGAGAGCCCTGACCACAGCCTTGTTTTCTTGCCAGCACACACCGTCTCCCTCGACATCGCCCCAGATGGCTTGAACTATGTTGCCCTCTCTTCCCTTTCATGAGACTTCCATGCTTTCCAACAGGCCTCTGAATCCTGAAAAATCAGAGATGAGCCCCCTCCAGGCCTGGGTCATCCTGGAGCAAGCAGCAGGGGTGGCTGTGTGCACTTCGGTGAGTGAACCTACTCTCACCCGTGAGAAGAATATTGGGAGGCCAGGGCGTCGGTGTCCCAGTGACAGCCAGTCTGTGGGGGCGGGGGGGGTGGTGGCTGCCACTTCGATTTTATAGCTCTGCTCAAGTCCCCCCGCCCCTCGACCTCCAGCCAATGGTTAAGCCTCAGACTGTGTTCTGACTTCGTGGTTCCCATCCCCCCCCCAGAGCCGGCCCTTCCTCTCCACGTCCCCAGGGGCCTCCTGGCAGGTACATGCATCCCAGACAGACCACCCCTGATCCGGGTGCTGGCCTAGTGCCCTGTGTGCCCCCAGCTCACTGCCAGGACTGAAACCAGCCCGGAGACCTTCCTCCGAAACACCCAGAACCTGGGTGGGACCAATGAAGCGCAAACCTCAAGAAGATCTTTTCCAGCCAAGTGTTATGCCTACCTTGGCCTCCACCTGCCCAGGACAAGGTAACGTGGCCTCTGTTCCTGGAGGACTTGGGATGGTCCAACTGATCTAAGAAGTAGAGGAGTGTTCTCTGGTCATCACAGGGCTGGCCCCTTCCCCAAACTGCGGCCTGCTATTTTAGGCCTCTGTCTCTGTGTTAATTCCTCAGGGAAAGCTTTCCAGCGTCCCCATGTAGGCCAGGCCCCTTTGATCTATGCTTTTGTGCAAACATGCTCTTTTCCCTCCCAGCGTTCAGCCGTGTTTGTAATTGTTGGGTCCATGTCTATCCCCTGTTGATTGCAGGCGCCAAGGGTGCTGCCTCCGAGCCTGCTCGCCACTGTATCCCGCCACCTAGCACGGTGCCTGGCGCGTAGTAGGGCGCTCAGCCGTCTTTCTTGGATTCGGTACCAAGTGTGTGAACCATGTCACAATCACTTTGTGTTTTTTGATAAAACTAATTCAATGTTCCCTTCCAGATACGAATGCTCAGCCTTCCTAATCTTTTGCTCTCATCATTTGGTCATCTATTCACAACCTTAAAAAAATTAGAGAAGTGATGAGTTGCCAGGGTAACCCTTTCACAACTGGACAAAGAGCAGAGCCCTGCGGGAAACATGTGCAGGCATGTGCAGGGCCCTCACGCTCCTTCGCCCGGCCTCTGCCCCCACCGCGCCAGGGAACAGAGAGCTGATGGTGAGGAACAGCGTGGACAACCTCACGGAGAGGGAGTTTCTCCCTCCCGAAGTGGCTGGAGAAAATTCTGGCACATGGAACAGCACGGATGAACCTGGAGGACACAACAGTAAGTGAAATAAGCCAGTGACAAAAGGGCAAACACTCTGATTCCACCTACACGAAGTTCCAAGACCAGCCGATTCACAGACACGGAGTTGAATGGTGGTGGCCAGGGGCTGAGAGGGGCCAAGGGAGTTGTTTCTAGTTGGTGCCTAATCTTGGCACAGTTTGCAAAGAACTTCTGGAGGAGGATGGCGGTAACTGTAAATGGACCTCATGTCACCGAACCCTGTACAGAAAGGCTCACGTTGGGTAATCTTATGTCGTATATATTTACCACAGTAGAACAAGAGGAAAAACGAAAGATGGAAGGTGAGATCCTTCCAGCTAACCAGGAATTTGAAGGAAACAATTGGTGCTTTCTTGTTTAAATACCACAAAGACGTACATACTCCACAAAGACACAAAGTGGGAAAACGTGGCCCCTGACAAGCGTTAGGGTGGCTCCCTGCAACCAGGCGGAGGACAGCCTGGCCAAACCCAGCGGTGGCTGGCGGTGCTGGATGTCTTTATATTGATTCACTCTTGTCCCATAAAATCATGCAGGGAAATTCCCTTGTCTTGGCGCTTCTCTGTCAGCTCCATGTCTTACGTTGGGAAAACATGACCAACAGTTTGAAGACCCTCCCCCAGACACTGGCGGGAGGGAAGCGGTGTGTGTGGAGTTCTTGCCATGTACCAGCGGGCCCTTCACCGTTGACTTCAGAATGCCTCCTCAGTACCCCAGGCCTAGGTCCAGGGATGTCCCCCCAACCAGTGATACCATACAATCCCCTCGGAGCCAGACTGGTTGTCGCCTCCCTTAAGGGTCTCCAAGCCCCCATAGGGCCCTGACTTCTGCTCAGAAGGGGCACATGCTCTGTTTTTCCCACTATTGCTTTCCAGAAACTTCTATGCAGATGATGTTTCCCCCAAGCTGGACAAAGAGCTGTTAACTTGTCTGACGAGACCCAGGGGGAGAGGCTGCCAGAGCAAGTCAAGCAACTTTCTGTAGCACGGAGTGGACCGTGCCTCCCGGAGGCTGGCAGGTGCCGAGTGGTGGGGGCTGCAGTTGGCGCGGTCGTGGCGGGAGCAGGCACAGAAAGCTGCTGAGGGAAGTGGACCAGAACCCCCCCCCCGGCCCGAAGAGACATGTGGGTCCCCAGAGAAGAACTGCAATGAATCGGGAGTCGGGGACCAGAGAACCAGGGTCAGGAGCGTCTGTAGGACCAGGCAGCACGTTCGTGGTGAGGCGGGGTAACCTGGGATCGTGCAGACGTGAAAATTCTTTCAATCTTTAAAAAAAAAAAATTGCAAAAGCAATAGATGATCACTGTCAAAAATTCAAATAGAGAAGTGTGAGAGTAAAACTAAAAGTCCCTGCCTTCCTCTTCAAGCAATTTCTCTCCTCTCCCCAGGACAACCACTAGGAGCTATCGCCTGGACACGTAGACCCCTCTAGTCTTTTCTCCAGGTATCCGGAAACATGCAGACCTCCTTCTCCCAAATCAGATGTCACTTGAGATGTTCCATTCCTTTATTTTCTTTTAAATCAAATTAAATCTGAATGCAAGCCCCCATCCTCTATCCCTGAGGCCTCCTCACCCCCAGAGTGACACAAAGATTCCAGGGTCCCGTGCCAGCCAAGGAGGACGTCACCCGTTGTGTGAGCCCGGGGCTCCTTTCAGATCCAGTGACCCTGCCGACTCTGTGCCTCATTGGAGGCAGGAGCATTGGCATCTTTGACAAACTGAGGTTCCCATTCCCTGGGTCCAGCCCTGAGGGGCCCATGGGCTCCATCCTTGCTGACGCTTGCTACCCCTGGGGCAATATCCGGTTTTTCTCTGGATCCAAACCCTTACCTTCTGCTTCTTTTTAAACAGCAGGAAATCTCATGCTTGCTCTTGCTTCTTGTTATTGGAAAGGCATTCCTTCTGTTTCGTCTCACCTTCAAAGCCCTAGTGTAATCTCTTCAGTGAGTTTATTGACTTCTCCCAACTTGTGTTTCTGCTTGCAGAAATCACTAAAGCAAGAAATCACCAGGAATCCGAATGCCTCGAGGTGGAGAGAAACAGAGAACAATGCACAAAGTACTGGGACACACACAGACGTAACGGATCACATAAATGGGTCCTGTACGTTATATTTTCCAGCTCACTTTCTTCACTGGAGAATATACGAAACATATTTCTTTGCCAGTATATTTACATCAATCTCCTTTTTTAAGCAAAATGAAGTTTTTACTCCATAATTCATCCAGCCATTTCTCTCTTAATGGAGATGTTAGTTTCCTTCAAAAAAAAAAAAAGCCTACTATCAATGCCACATTTGTACACGTATCTTCATGCACACACATTTCTGTAGAAGAGAAACTCGGAGTGGAATTACTAGATTGTTCGATTGGTGGCAGATGCTCTCTATTATAAAATAAACATTGCCAACTCTTTTAAAATGCTGAACCGCTTTACGCTTCCACAGCGTCTAAGCATACCAGTTCCCATGCCTCCTTAGCAATTGTGACCACTCATTTCCAGTTTAAAAATCCATCTTGTGGGGGAAAAAAAGCATCTCATTACAATTTTGTTTTGCATTTCCCTAATTGCTGGAGAGGTTGTGTGTCTTTGGAAGCTTACTGGCCGGGTCTATTTCTTCTTTATGAGTGATCTCCTGGCTTTATCTATTAGTTTTTTAAAACCCTGTTCTTATTGATTCTAAAGAGAATGCACTTTTAAAAAAACAGATTTATTTATTTATTTATTGGAGACAGAGAGAGGAGGGAGAGAGACAATGATTGAGAGAGGCAGAGGGTGAAGGAGAGAGAAACTCAAACAGACTCCATCCTGAGCATTGAATCCAACATGGGGCTGATCCCATGACCCTGAGATCATGACCTGAGCAGAAATCAGGAGTCAGACGCTTAACTGAGCCACCCAGGCGCCCTGAGAACGCACTTTTCTGTTTCATAGGTACTAAACCTTTGTCTTCCCTAAGTGACAATGTGTTTTTCCAGTTTGTCATTTATCTGTCAACTGTGATTGGGATTCTGACTTAATTGGTAAAGGGTGGGCAAAATCAGTAAATTTTTTAAAGCTCCACCGGGTAATTCTAATCAGCCAGCATTGAGAGCCACCTGGGCAAAGAATAAAATAGGGACCAGGAACCAGACAAAGTGAGCGGTCTCTCAAGCCATTGAAATATAAACATGAGGCCATTTGTATACTAGCCCTACAGTCCCCCTAGTTTTTTCTTACTTTCTGTTTCATTCACGATAAGGAGGCCGGAGGGAGTGATATATTTCTCTCCAGCCTGACACCTTTCAATAGCATCCCATTGCCCTTACAATGGAATCCAAACTTCCTATCCTGGCTCTAAGGTCCTGTGTGACCTGGCCTCTATCTATCCAACTTCATATATATATATATATACATATATATATACACACATATATATATATACATACATATATATGTATATATATATATATATTTGTGTGTGTGTGTGTGTGTAAGTATGCTCCATACTCAGCATGCAGCCCAGTGCAGGGCTCGAACGTATGACCCTGAGATCAAGACCTGAGCTGAGATCAAGTGTCAGACGAGTAACCAACTGAGCCACATAGGTGCCCCTATCCAGCCTCATCTTAAGCCACTCCCACCCCTGCTCCCTACACATCAGTCACTGCTCTCTGCTCTCCTGGCTCACCAAAGGCCCTGTTCTCACTCCAGGACTTGCACCTGCTGCCCCCTCCCTCCCCAGACCATTCCCCACTCACTTGCACAATGTGGTCCTTCTCAGTCTCTCTCCACAGCCCTTTGGAGATGTCTAAGAGACACCCCTCCCATTATTCTCCACTCCACACCCTATTTATTTCCTTCCTAACTTACTGTGATTTGTGATTATTTAACGTACTTATTTATTTCAGTTTTGGGAGCAAACATTCCCATTGACATGTAAACTCCACGGGAATGGCTACCATGACTTTCCATGGCCTGGTTCGTTACTTGGCACATTCTTGATCACAATGTATTAAATGATTGAATCACATAGCTTGGCCCCCCAGTGTTCCCTCCAAGCCCAGCCCTCCCCATGGTGGGAGTGATGGCTGAAAAGAGGAGGACCTGGCCCTCGGGCCCCATGGTGTAACGTGCCTGACATTGCCCTCCCTTATGGCCCATGTGTCTCTTGGTTTCCTGGGTGACCGATGTGCTGGTGAATGTCAACCCTGAGCGGGTGCCAGGGCTTCTGCCAAAGCTCGGGCGTATCTGGGGACACTGGCCTCAGCTGGCGCCACTGCTCTCTCTGGTGCCCTTAACGCCCAGTCTGCGGTACCTGGACTTCCCTGTCTTGGAAAATGAGTTCCTCTTCCAGCTCAAGAAGGTCTCCTTCACCTTCTGCACATTGAAATTGAGAGGTGAAGGGAGGGTGAGAACATTCCTCAGAAGCATTTCGTCTTTTTTCTGAAGTGGACTTAAAGCTCCCAGTAGAGGTCATGCATGGCTTCCCCCCTCAATGTTTCCATGTTCACAGCCATGTATGCGGGAAAACTCTGCTTCACTCCCGACTTTCAAGAAGCCCTTAGTAACCAGCAGGGGATGGGCGGGGCTGCCGCTCCCTGCTGTCCCCGGGGGAGGGGACCTTCTCAGAGTGAGCACCCCAAGGCGCTCAGTTATGAGCAAAACGTCTGCCCAGTGTCTGAGTGCAACCAGCCTGTCACTCTGGGCTGTTTAACACGCCAGTCTTACCCGCGACAAGTTGTCACGTCTCTTAACGGTGACAGCATGCAACCCATCGGTCTGGAAAATAGGAATTTTACCTCTGAAACTTGACCACCAAATACTGCTGGCTACACCCAGTCTGATGGGAGTTCTTGACTGGGACGTGGCATTGGTGAGCAGATCTACACCCTGCTTCCAGGGGACCGTGGACAAAGCTGTGGGTATGAGGACAGGGCGTTTGTCCCTCAACCTGAGGCTATTTTCTGTTCAATCTCAGGGCCTCTGAGAAGGGGTTCTACGTGAGAGAACCAAGGTCTGCCCTTTGGGATATAGCCTCTGAAACGTCCATCGTTCCCCTTATACTGAAGCCCAGTATATTTCCCGAGGTAATCCGCAAGGCTCCTGGGGGCAAAGCGTTAATTACACGGAGTGGCCCTTGGGATCGGAGGGTTTGTACAGTAGTGATTCATATCAGTCAGTTCAGCTTATTTCCATTTCTGAGCAGGGCCACACAGTCTTAGGGGAGCACAAAAGAAGTGTCACTGGCACACCCTGTCCCTCCCACATTCCTACACCCACCCGTTTTCTTTAAATCCTCATTTGATTAGCTCCCCCACAGCCCTTCAGTGCTGGCTCCCCTCGGCTCCTCCTCCGGAGAGGGTCTTAGCAGGACCTCAGTTTATGTTGTGCTCCGCTGCAGATAAGATCATCACCCCCCCCCCCGCCCCCGCCCCACAGTTCCTGGGCCCCAAGGGAGCATGGAAGTTACCTCCTTAGCCTAGATTCTGGTTTAAGGCTAAATTTTTTTTTTTCCTCCAAAACAAAAATAACTTCACTGAACCTCATAAAAGTGCATATTTTTTTCAATTGAATTACTTACGTTATTGAATAAAGGGATTTAAGGAGAACTCTGGGAATGCTTATTAGCCACGAAAATGTCAAAGTTCTGCTTTCCGTGAAAAGTAATAATGAGGAGGCAGTTTTAGAGGGTTTCATACGAAATTAGATCTGGGTTCTCCCAACACTAGGCTGACTGGTAATAGCTCCTCACCGCTTCCTCTGCTCTCTTGCTAATTTCATCACCCCCCTGGAGTCAGCTAGTATCTGAAGATGATGGCTTTGATCACTCCAGGTCCTTATCTTCAGCCCAAACCTCCCCCAATCCTCACATGGATGTCCCTCAGAAATGCCAGCTCAGTTGCCGAACGAACGACCTTAGCACTTCTTCTCAATCCCCCAGGATTCTCCCCTGGTTTCAGCTCCTGGTCTCTGGTCCCCTCCAGCCACCCAGTGGTCTGGCCCCACAGCGAATTAACCACCAAGTGTGGCCCCAAATGGGGTCACATAAGGAGGGATGATTTCTGGTAGAGGAACGAGTAAGATGAAACTCTAGAGTCTGGCTGCCATGTGGGGAAAAGGAAGCCAACATGCAGAGAAAGGAGGTAGAAAATCATGTTGGGGGTATTTGCATTCTTGCGGCTCAGATAACCTGTATTTCCTGTTCTTTGCTTGCTGAGCCTTTCCCTGGAATCTGGGAGCCCAAGCTAGTTGAAGGTGGTTTTTGTGGGTTTGTTTGCTTGCTTTTGGGAGGAGGGTTTATTGTTCCTAAACAGACAAGGACAGAAATGTTTTATTTGTCCCCTATCTTCCCCCTCCCCCATCCCAGCATCTAACTCAGTGCCTGGCACATATCCTTGAGTAATGTTTTGGAGTACTTTTCTCGTTTCCCCTCTAGAATTAATCTTTGAAGGCATAAAGCCGTGTCTTATTTCTCTTTGTGCGCCCTGCACCAAGCATGGGGCTTGATATATAGACAACGCTCAAGAATGTTTACTGCCCTTGTCTTAAAGAAAGAGAGAAAAGAGCCTGAAGTAAAGAGGTAGGGGCAGACATGTAACAGGGGTGAATTGGAGCATATTCGATGGTAGACTCAATCAACCCCAGTGATCAATACTCGTGGTGTGGATGGAGAAGGATCAGGGATTCATTCTGCAAATACTCTGATATCTGGCTGTCTGGCTTTGTTAACTGGGTAAATGTTGGTGCCCTCTACCATGTAGACCAAACAGGAGAGAAACTCATTTCTTCTTTGTTCTCTCAAGGTCCTGCATGTCTTTCTTTGGGCAGAGGAAGTTTCTAACACCTCCCCAGAAACTGTGCCCCAGAAACACGACTGCAATCATCCTCCCTAGTAAGCATCTATGAATACCTGCTCTGTTTAGAACAGGAGTGGCTATTTTGGGATGACTGTCAGTTAAAAAAAAATAGCCCACAAATTCCAAAATATCAGAATTCTGAAAATGAGTAAGGGCTCCTTATTTAACTAGAGTTTCACTGGGAAATGATGATTTTTAATTTGCAAGTATAAAAATTTATCACATGAATAAAGATAAATTCAATTAATTTCATGCACTTAAGATGCAGATTCAGTCCCTGTGAGAGAAGGGGCTGGAAACGGGGCTGCAGGCAAGTCAGGGTGCAGACACGCACCTACTATCCGTAGGGCTACAGCTGAAACCCATCATTTTCCTGATTTTAGAGAATACGAGTCTCTCTGGGTGTGTTATCTGTCTTCGTTTCCATCTGTCATTTTGGGTTCTTTGGGGATAAGTCAAGTTACTGTCTCATAGGAACACTATTAATGTTAAATTGAAAAATAACCATAGGCTAAAAGGAAATTGAGGTTGTGTCTAGGGGTGTTTGTGTGTGTGTGTGTGTGTGTGTGTGTGTGTGTGTGTGTGAGAGAGAGAGAGAGAGAGAGAGAGAGTGAGAGGGAGACAGAGACAGAGAGACAGGGAGACAGAGATTCAGCTAGTCTGCTGGGTTACTCTTGGATTCTACCACCATCTCACCTTTTTGGATGGAAGTTAATGTTTTCTTAACATTGTGCTAAGATTTCTTGCTGTTTTGGTCCTCTGAATTTATTTTGTGTGTGACCATGGATGAATGTAGATTTCAGGTAGATAATCCTGGTATCCTAAGCCAAGACACTAAAACCTTGTTGCAAAAATCTACAGCTTGAACCCATCACTCCATAATTTTCTGAAAGAATAAATTCGTTGAGTAGTGGTTATTTTTATCAGTGGTTCTCAGCTATAGCTGTGTACCATGATCACCCAAGCAGTATTTTCTAAATTTAGGTACAAAGTCTCAGCCCAGACCAATAAATCAGAATCTACAGGATGGAAACCAATCTTTCTAACCTCTAAAGGTGATTCTAATAAGCATTGATGGAATTAAGAACTGATCAATACCAGTCCTCTCGGGGTGCATGTTTGTTCTTTGTGCCCTGAAGACCTTCGGTGTCAATTTCTGCAGGCAGAACTGTATACCCTAGAGCTTCGCTGTGCATAGCATGGCCCCCTGACCAGATCAACATCACCTGGAATTTGTTGGAAAGGCCCCATCCTAGACTTGTTGAATCAAAGCCTGAATTTTCACAAGACCCCCCTGGTGAATTATAGGTACATTTAAGTTTAAGAAGCATGGCGTAGGGTCAGCAAAGCTCGGTCTTGGTTGCACACTGAAATTGTGTAGGAAATTAAAAAAAAAATACTGATGCCTGAACTCAAACCCCAGAGATTCATGTGGGCACTGGGGATTTTTACAGTCTCCCCAGGTGAATTCAAATGAGCAAATAAAGTTGAGAGCTACCACCCCAGATGGCTTTGGGGATCATCCAGGGGATTTGTGACCCACCTTAAGGCAGAATCCAAACCCTACAAAAGCAATCCCAACCTCCTCTTCCCCAGAGCAGAAAGCAAGACAACTTTAAGCCTGAGTTTTCCCTCCCTTTTGGGGGTTTGGGATCACAGGACTCATAAAAGGTTATATAGGAGACAGTTGCTTCCCAGGGGATGAACATTTAAGGTATGGATGTTTTGTATATTTCACATCTAGGAGAAACAATCGGCCACATTAGCTCTATGAGTAACAATCCCCAGAGTGGCAAATGAACAGATAGCCTCATGGAAGGGGGAAGAAAAGGGAGGGGCATAAAAGTGAGCTGTGTGGCTTCCGGTGCTGAGCCAGAACTCTCAAGGTAAAGCAATGCCTTGGCCCTGACAACAAGGTGTCCGTTTTATGAGCATTACCTCCTTGCCCAAAAGAAAGTGCCCCAAGCTGCAGTATTTGTGAGAAACCGGACCACTGAAAAGTAATCCTATGTGATTTTTAAAGCAAACAGGTCCCTCAAAAAAGGTTTTCTGCTGGATTTGCAGCTTTTCACCTTGGTTTCATCTGACCTTGTCAGGAGCGTTTAAGAACTGTTGAGGAAGAAGTGGAGTTGAATTTTATGGGGCAAGCATGGAGGAAAATACTGTCTCAAAACCTTGTGTGATAGTAGATGAGGACGATGTGGTGGAAGGGGGGGCATTGCTGTCGGCCCAGCCAAGATCGATCCAGCTATGAAGGCTGAGCTGGCTGGAGCAGAGGGTGTGTTACAAGACCAGATACAAGCATGTAACCAGCAACCGCAAAAGCAGCAACTAACATTCTCCGAGTGTTTACTATGTGTCAGACATCCTGCTAAATGCTTTACAAATACCTCCTAGAACACTAGAGGACTATCAGGTTAAAAGCACGAGGCCCGCCTCTGTCTGAGTTTTAAGTCTTGGTCTACCCTCTCTTTCTCTGATGGAGAAAATGCCTTCCAGAATCTGTGTCTTCATCTGAAAATAAGGGTAATAGGAATATCTATCTCATAGGTAAACAGAATGCATGTTTATTTCTTTTTTTTTAAAAGATTTTATTTATTTATTCAACAGAGATAGAGACAGCCAGTGACAGAGGGAACACAAGCAGGGGGAGCGGGAGAGGAAGAAGCAGGCTCATAGCAGAGGAGCCTGATGTGGGGCTCGATCCCATAACGCCGGGATCACGCCCTGAGCCGAAGGCAGACGCTTAAACCGCTGTGCCACCCAGGCGCCCCAGAATGCATGTTTAAAGAGTTCTATGTGATACCTGGTATATTACATGCCCTCAATAAATTTTCGCGATGACCAAAGATCCAACCCTTACACCCATTTTATGGACGAGACACCAGAGACTAAGAACAGTGAAGTGTAATTAGCCTAAGATTGCAGTACCCGATGTTGAGCCAGGGTTTGAGCCCAGGCATTCTGACTTCAGCACCCTGGGGTTCTTCCTACACTGGGGCCCTCTGACATCTTGAAGACTGTATATCCCTGTTTTAAGACACCATCCAGACTCTTCTACAACTTTTTTCATAGAAAAAAGTTTTTCCTGGCATTCTTGCCGAGTGGATCTGATTTCTTTTTCTTTTCTAACCCGACTGTACCTATATATTCTTCTACAGCACCCAGATCATTCACCCCGTGCTGGTTATCTGTAGAGAGCTGGGGCCAGTCTGAGAACCAGAGTTCCCAAGCTGCCTAGAACCTACCTCAGCCCTGGACTTCAAAATTAATAAGCCAAATATCACCTCACACCTGTCAGAATGGCCAAAATAAAAACCACAAGAATCAACCAGTTTTGGCGAAAATGTGGAGAAAAAGAAACTCCCTCCCACTGTTGGTGGAAAGGCAAGCTGGAAAACAGCATGGAGGTTCCTCGAGACGTTAACAATAAACTATCCTACCACCCAGTAATCACACTACTGGTTATGTGCCCCCCAAATACAGAAACACTAATTCAAAGGGATATGTGCACCCCTATGTTTATAGCAGCATTATTTGCAATAGCCAACTATGAAAGCAGCCCAAGTGTCCATTGATTGATGAATGAATAAAGAAGTGGTACACACACACACACACACACACACACAAATGCACACTGGAATACTATTCAATCATAAAAAAGAACACAATCTTGCCATGTGCAACAGCATGGATAGAGCTAGAGAGTATAATGCTAAGCGAAGTAAAGTCAGAGGAAGACAAATATCATCTGATTTCTCTCTTAGGTGGAATTTAAAAAACAAAACAAACGAGCAAAGGAAAAAAAAAAGAGACAAACCAAGAAACAGACTCTTAACTATAGAGAAAAAAAATGATGGTTATGGGGGGGAGGGCAGGGGGTGGGTGAAAGAAGGTGATGGGGATTAAAGAGTACATTTACTGTGATATAATAATAATAATAATAATAATAATAATAATAATAATAAACCGAGTAGGGAATAGTCTGGGAAGATGTTGGGAGTAAAAAGTACCAGACATCTGTCTCCCCATCAAGACTATTGCACTAGCAGAATCTGCCAGATACAACTATTTTGGAGCTCTGCAGTCTATTGAAAGCTTGCAACTTTCAGGGGAAGACTAGGACGGTAAATTGCAGTTAATTTCAGTCAATTGCAGCTCTTAGCACAGTAGACTTACCCATCCCCCACCTCCACCCTGCAGAAAGCAGTCGTGCTTGTTTCTGGAGCAACCTGCCCAGACCCCGTGGGAGCCAGGGGGACAAAAATATCAGGGATCTGTGCTGCAAGCGACTCTCCTCACCCCACCCTCCCCAATCCCGCTGACGTGACTTCTAGAGATTCAAAATGCTGGTGTTTTTCCTACCCTCCCCTTCATTGTTTTCTATTTCTCCTTTTGGGAGATAGACATTAAACACAAGAACATTGAGAAATGACTCCATGTACGGGAAGATTAGAAAGTGACTGTGCTGCCCAGGGAACGGCCAGAAGAAGATCTCCAAAGACCCTAAGTTTACATTTCAGTCTGATCCTCAGCGCAGAGACAACCCGCAACAATAACAGAAATATCAAAAACAATAAGTAAAAACAATAAAAAAAAAAAGCCAGAAAACCCTGGAGAAGGGAGAGAATCTGATTTCTAGAGTTATCACATTATTAGATTCCACAGGATGGAGCCACTGGGTACCCAGAGACCATACTCAAAAAATTAAAAATAGAACTATGATACGATCCAGCAATTCCACTTCTGGGTATATGCCCACAAGAATTGAAGCAGGGTCTCCAAGAGATATTTGTACGCCCCTGTTCGCAGCAGCATGATTCACAATGGCCAAACATGGAAGAAGTGCTGCTGGTAGGAGAGTCCGAGAAGTCTCATCCTTGGATTCCCCTTGAAAGATCTATGTGAGGACCTGTGCTGGAGTAACGACGGCCGGAAGGAAGGTGGCGAGCACAGAGCAGTTTACTAAGGACAGTGCGCTCTCAAGGTGGGAGAGCAGGCAGGCCCAGAGGTGGTTAGGGGGTATGGGTCATAGCTAGGGCAGTCTCCCACTGAGGCTGTTTCCAGTCTTCTAAGGGACTCCTCCTACCCGTTGGCTCTTGCTGAACCTGATATGGCCATCTTCCCCCATGCAGGCCGGGGTGGGGACGGGGGTTGAAATCACAATATGAATGTATTATAATGAAGCTGTAGGTTACCCTGGGGCAGAGGTAAGCCCAGGGAGCTTCCCCAGGGGAAGAGGAGGGCCTGTGGCTCTTGGTCGGTTAGAATGTTAAAAGCCACAAAGTTAGGATGCTGTGCCCCTGGGCTTCGAATGGGTCAACTATTTATCACCGCCTTTCCCTCCAGTTCCTGTCTAACTGACGGCCTACTCTGTCAGAAGCAACCCAGGTGTTCAGTGACGGGTAAAGCACATGTGGACTGTATGTCCAGTGGGATCTTGTCCAGCCTGGAGAAGAGAGGAAATCCTCACGCAGACTACAGCATGGACGAGCCTTGAGGACACCATGCGGAGGGAGACGAGCAGTTAGTACCGTATGATTCACTGACCTGAGACACTTAGAGTCGTCAAAATCATAAAGACAGAAAGTAAGGTGGTGGTTTCCAGGGTCTTGGGAGAGAGGAAGGAATGGGGGGTTACTGTTGAATGAGTATGGAGTTTCAGTTTTACAAGATGAAAGGAGTTCTGGGGATGGATGGTTGGTGATGGTTACACAACATTAGGAATGGATTAAATACCATTGATGTAGACACTTAGAAATGATTAAGGGGCGCCTGGGTGGCTCCATCTGTCACGCATCCAACTCTTGGTTTCGGCTCAGGTCGTGATCTCAGAGTCGTGAGATCGAGTCCCGCATTGGGCACCACACTCAGCAGGGAGTCTGCTTGAGAGTCTCTCTCTCTCTCTCCCCCTCTGCCCCTCCCCCTGCTCTCTCTCTCCTCTCTCTCAAAAAAAAATAATTAAAAAAATAAATGGTTAAGATAGTAAATTTTACATTACGTATATTTCACCATAATAAAAAAATTGAAAAAACTAATGAGCCAATACATACATATAATGAGCCAATATATACAATACAGTCCCTTTTTTGCTAGGCCTGTGTGACCTGTTCTTTGTGTCCCTTGCAGAAGTGTCCTGCCATATACTTCTTACCTCCCGTTTCACATCGATCGTGACTAATGCCATTGAACACGAAAGAGCTGCCCACAGCTCCTTTAAGACCTCCCTTTCAGTTGACATCAGCCAATTAATCAATACACTTGGGTATGGTTATTAAACCAGTGACTCCCCCACTTAATTATAAATAGCGTATAATCCATATTTCTTTACACAGTCCATAAGCATATCATGAAAAATCGTCAAGTTCCTGGTGCACTTTCCAGACCTACCTGTCTGGCAATGCCAATGAGGAGGAGGAGAAACTTCCAAGTGACTGGCTCTTGCCACCCCACGCCGTTGACAACACTGCCCGCGCTGGTGGTCTTCTCAGCCATGTGCTCTGCCCACGCCTCTCCTTCCTTGATGTGAAGGGGTTCCTAAAGACCCCTGGTGGAGCTCCTCAGCTCTCTCAGGTGCCTCCTCCCCTGACAACACTGGGTTCTTGCGAGTCGGGTGCATACAGGATGACCTTCCTCGCAGCGCTCAGACGGAACCAGCCTGTGTGACGTGTACATGTGTGTTTCCCGGACTCGGCACCTTCCCAATCAGTGCATCGTGCATGGCTTTTCTCAGCGATTGGCCAACTTGGAGTGACTTAGACTCTTGATATTCAAAGAGAAGCACCGTCGGGAACTTGCTAGAAATTCAGAATCTCGAATTCCATCCCAGACTCTCTGAATACAAATCTGCATTTAACAGGATCCCGGGTGATCTGCACATTAAAGTTTCAGATACATAGACTTGACCTTACCGCAGCAACAGGCCCCTTTGCCTGGCTCTCTCCCAACACTGGGGTGAGTAGTGTTCTGTGTGGTCTTCGTTTCATGTTTTCTGTGATCTCCCTGCATATGTCCTCCTCAGTGGCAGCTCTCAGTTGAAAAAATTGATCTTGCAATGCCTGGGTTGTTAAACAAAACAAAACAAGCTTTAAAAGTCCCTTGAGCTTGTGTCTGCTTTTTTTTTCTTTTCTTAACCAGCCCTCACTCGCTGTGACCTTCTGCATCCTGCTCTTTTTCTCATGTGTCTGGACTGTTCTCTTCCCTTTGCGCCTGGTACCAGCCACGTTTCCATTGTCCACATGCCGTCTTTAGAACTGTTGGCTCTCTGCTACGCTTTCTGGGCACGTGTGCCTCTTCTTTTGGTATCATCCCCTTTTCTTCCAAGATCAATTGCAAATGTATTGTTAGAATTATATTTGGGGAGCTTTCAAACCCGTAAGATTACCTTTTCTTCACTGTCTTCTGACCCATGAACTTTCTTAGCTTTCTTCTGAAATCAGGATTTCCCTGAAATAAGTTTGTGTAATACACGCACATAGTTAAAATGTCAAGTAATGCTGGATTGTTTGCAACAAACAGTATTATAGGTGCACTAAGTATTCTCTGCCTATGATTCGTATCCTCTTACTTAGTTCTCTAATGCTTAGCTTTATGTTTCTATTTTTTATGCTTAGACTGAAATTTCGCTTATCAATCATAGGTATGATTTGTTTTTTGTATTAAATGGAAGATTGAGCTTCTTACATCACTTACCACCACTTTGCTTCCTATCCCCTCCCTTTGAACCACAGGTTTATCACAATTTCGATTGAATCATTAGAATTATTGCTTCATAAATATTGTCAACTCCACATGCAAGTAGCATATTATGATTGTTATTTCCTTCCCTTTATAATTAATTGTTAATTCTGGATTTAACAATGACATGATTTTCATTTTCTCTTATACTTGTAGGCAGTTCTCACTTTTCCCACAGCTACACAATGAAGTTTTCCACATGATCAAATCAATTATAATATTCTTATGATTCTATGTGTGTATAGATCATTTTCCCCCATGCCCTCCCCAGCCTTTCAGTTCAACTTTCCACGTGGTGAGGAAATCTCTCAGTTCTAGCCACATCCCTTCTAGAGCCCACGGACTTCCTGATCCAGTCTGAACTGATTGATGGATAGGCCAGCTGCCTGCTAACATCTTGGGGCTTCCCTTCATTATCACCCTGCACATCAGTTTGGGGCCAGTCGGAAAACAGAAACCACCCAGTAATTTAAAACCAGGGAGTTTAATATAAAACATTCTCAAATTATTCCAGGAGAATAACTACAGTGATGTAAAGAAAATGAAAGAGCGTGCCCTAGGGCTGAGGGAGAGTCCCCGGGGTGGGGAGGCAAACTTGGAAGGCGACCTCCTCATTGGAGAAGGTGTGGTAACAGTGCTCCCCTCCCCGGATGGCGGACTAGTCTGCTGGGCTGCTGGGCGAGAACTAGCCCACAGTCACCAGGTTAAACAAAAAACAGGCCTCTGGGTGCAAGTCAGCCAAGGCTGGAGGTGAGCACACAGAGGGCCTGGGGGCCCCACTGCGGTCTGCAGGCCTAAAGTACAGTGTGTATGTCAGGAGGGCCACAGAGATGGTCCCTGGGCCCCAACCAGAACAGCAAGGGGCTCATGCTCTGGGCATGTGGCTGGGGCAGAGCACCAAGATGCTTCCACCCAAACGCCCTGATGGGCAGTGCAGCAGGAGCCAGCAAAAGCAAATCACATCAGCTGGAACCAGGAAGGAAAGCTTTCCTCCAGTGCCCTCTACTGACAAAGCGTATCATCATGTTCACAGTGAAAAGAGGAAAGCTTCAAGAGCGGTGTCCATTATTGCAGGGCAGGCACTGAAGGGTGAATGTGGAGCTGAGAGGCCGCGAGTGGATGCCTGGTGGCCTAACCCTCGCGCGACTCAGCATCCTCACGCACCCTTGTGCACACGTGTGACGTTCATACAAAACCAAAACCACTCAATAGTTCCACATAGGGAGATAGGATACTCCTCCTTGCAAGAGAAGAAGTTCCCACCTTTCCCCCAAGTGAGAAGACACAGAATCCCAAGAGTTATTGTAACACTGGCTGTATTAATCTTCCAATTTAGTCATCATCCCATGGAACGTTCTGTTATCTAAAGACTAAATTAAAATTTTTTAAAAAGACTAAAAAAAATTAAAATGGGGGAACACCTGGGTGGCTCAGTCGGTGACGTGTCCAACTCTTGGTTTTGGCATGGGTCATGACCTCAGAGTCAGGAATGAGTGGTACGTCTGGCTCCACGCTCAGTGGGAGTCTGCTCGAAGAGCCTCTCCCTCTGCCCCTCCCCCCACTCTCTCTCTCTCTCTCTGTGTTCTCTCTCTTTCTCTAAAATAAATAAATAGTTTTTAAAAAATTAAAATGGGAAGGAGATAAGAAACGAAAATGGCTGGTATATGCCAGAAAACATAGGCATATAACAAGCATAGGAGAAATATGCAAAGCTTCCACAGAACTCATTTCTGTAAGGGGCCACAGTGTCGTGGTATCTTTGGCTGTCTTTTTCCACTGCCCAGTTCATACGTCTCTTGCCCTCCCAGCTAGAGCCTCAGATGCACAGGGGTCCTTTACCTGGTGTCGTGACCCAAACCTTCATTCTCAAAGGGCCTGAGTCCCCAGTTGTCCTGCCATTGTTGTTGCTACATCGTCTTCCATTAATCTTTACTATTGGTCATGCAGTATTAAGAGATGACTTAGTGAATCCCCTTGGCTCCCAGACAGAGTCCTGTGCGCCTCTGTTGAGCAGCAAGCAGCCCGGTTTACCCTGCTCATCGGGGTCGAGCACTTCAGCCCATCGGCATACTGTCATCAGCATGGCGGGCCCCTGGGATGCTGCCAAGATGACCAGGATCCCTGCAGACTGTATTCTGGCAGAGAGCAGGGCAGCCGATTGGCCCTGAGACAGCGCTGTGAAGTTACACCACAGGCCCAATAGCGGCAGACCAAGAGCCAGGTGCCATGTTGATTTGCTCCACTAACGATGTTTCACGGGGGACAGCCCCTGCGTCTTACCACTTGATTTAGTTTAGGATGCTCCCCAGTCATGCACCAGCCTCCCTGTGGCTTTGCACAGGCCAAATCGGTGAGTTAACAGGGGTGTGATAGCTATCGCTCCCCTCAAGTCTTTGATGGTGGTATTAGTGTCTGCAATTCCACCAGGGGTGCAGTATTGCTTCTGGATTGCTACTGTGGTAAGGAGGGAAAATTCCAGGGATTTCTACTTAGCATTTCCTACCGTAATGTCCCTGGTTGCCAAGTATTCAACAACTGGAGAAATAGGCACAGAGAGTGGACTCATGGTGAGTTAGACTCCAGTTATCACCATAAACCTCTACTTTGGTGGGGTACAGTCTCATTCTGAGTGAGCTGATATAAGGCCATACTTTTCTTCTCGAGTCCTTTGTGGGTTCTAAAGCTGCACTTAAGGGGCTGAGAAGCTACAAGAAAAAACAGCTAGAAGAGAAGCTAAGAAGCTGAGCAGAGCTTTCAGCGCTTCCATGGGGCAGGAGAGACATATATTATGCCCCACCAAAGAGGAGAGGGCCTGGTAAACCCCAAGGCTTGCAGTCGGGACCCCAGGGGGCCATACCATGGAAGGAGGGAAACCTGCTTCCCCAAGTTTGAAGGTCTAGCTTCCAATCAGCTCAACCCTTGATTAGATTGGGATCATCTGCCCCAGCCTGTCTGCAAAATAAAAGCTAATCCTCTCTGGAGAAAGAGCAAATCATTCAAAGCCTCAAATTATCCCTCAGAATTTTTATGCTCAATGTCCAGTACTGAATTAAAAATAAACACATAGACAATAATGGAAGAAGAAGGGAAAGAATTTTTTTTTTCAATAGATGATGCTGAGTCAATTGTGTATCCACATGGGGAAAAAAAAAAACCACACCATACACAAAAAACAGTTCTATATAGATTGTGGATATAAATATGACAAGTAGGGGTGCCTGGGTGGCTCAGTTGGTTAAGCGTTTGCCTCCGGCTCGGGTCATGATCTCAGGGTCCTGGGATCAAGCCCCAAGTTGGGGGGGAGGGGGGGGGTGTCCCTGCTCAGCAGGGAGTCTGCTTCTCCTTCTCCCTCTGACCCTCCCCCTGCTTGTGATTTCTCTGTCTCTCTCTCAAATAAATAAATAAATAAATAAATATCTTTAAAAAATTAATGTGACAAGTAAAACAAGACTTCTAGAGGATAATGCAGGAGGATAACTTCAGGACACTGAGTAGGCAAAGTAGACAAAACAATTTTTTAAAAATATTTTTTTATTATATTATGTTAGTCACCATACAGTACATCCCTGGCTTTTGATGTAAAGTTCGATAATTCATTAGTTGCGTATAACACCCAGTGCACCATGCAATACATTTTCTTCAACGGAACCCAGAAAACATTATCCCTGAAGAAAAAGGTTGATAAAATATATCACATTGAAATGGGAACTTCTGTTCATCAAATAACATGATAAAGGGAATAAAAAATGAAAGACACAGAATGGGAGAAAATATTTGTAATAATCATAATGATAAAAGTCTTGATTCCAGAATACATATTTTTTAAAATTCTGATACTTCTCAAGGAAAAGATGAGTGGGGGATGGGTGAAACAGGTGAAGGGGATTAAGAGCGCACATATTGTGATGAGCGCTGGGTAATGTATAGAAATGTTGAATCACTATATTGTACACCTGAAACTAATATAATACCATATGTTAATTATACTTGAGTTTAAAAAATAAATAAGAAAAAAGAATGATTAAATTAGTTATATCTTTATATAAAAAATATTTGAGATGATGACAAAAAAGAAAAATGACCAAACAACCCAATATCAAAATCAGTGGAGGGAGGACTCAACCAAGTAATTCACAATAGAGGATGTTCAAATAGTCAATAAGCCTATGAAAATCTGCTTTAGTCATCAGGAAAATGCGAGTTAAAATTGCAGTGAGATTCTAATACTAATCCACTGAAATGATCCAAAGAGAGAAGCCCGACCCTATCAAGCAAAAATAGGGAGTAACTGAAATCCTCAGATATTGTTCCGGAGGGTAAATTGGGACAACTTGGGGAAGCTATATGGTAAGGAAATCATTTGAATTATTTGCAAAGATTTAGTTGTTAGCATGTTGATCACAGTGTTGCTTTTGATAGAGAAAAGTCTGAACAAATTAAATGTCATTAAATTGTGATTCATTAATAAAGAAGGTACAGTCCTGCAAGGGTACCAGCTTTAATACGATGGGAAACATAGTTAATTCTACAAAATGTTGTTCATGACCTGCCACTTAATGGAAAAGGAAGACGTTTATAGAAGAGTATGTATAGTATAGTCTCGCCTTTGTAAAAAGAGCTGTATTTATATAGCTAGGTTTACACATCAGGTGTTAAAGATAATGGATGGTGGGCAAGGGAGTAGGTAGATATGTAGATAAGCAGATCGGTAGAAAACCAACAGTGTGGCAGGAGACACACCAAAACACAGGTAGTTTTTATAACTGGATAATTTTCATTTTCTACTCTTATCTCTATTTCCTAATTTCTTCTCCGAAATGTGTATGTTTTGTTTAACTAAAAGTGACTAACGTGAGCACTGCCACCAACAAAGGAGTATAAATAGCTTCATGTCAGGTCAAGCTTTGCTGCCAAATGAGCTTTGCAGAGCTTTGTGGATCGTGCAGTTTCTGCTAAGGATCCTGGACTGTAACATGTTTGCATTAGAACTTTATTACCCATATCCTTTCCCTGATCAGGTGGCTGTAGAACACACGCACTGGGACATTGCTTTTATAATTTCTTTTCTCCAATCCTCACCCCTATGCTCCGCGAAGATCCTACCTCCAGGTCTGGGTTTCTGGACATAGAAATCCACATCGTTGTTCAACTGCTTCTGCCTAGGACAAGTGCCCGCATCCCTGGGTTCCATTTTAAACAGTATCTTCCAAATCTCTGTGACAGATTTACCAGTCGGTGTTATAACTCAATATACTTTATTTACCCTGCATATTCTAGGTAATAAACATCTGAGGTCATAAATCTTACCTCTCGCTCCCTTCCTTACTGTTTTCTCATGTGAATCACCAGATATTCATTTCCTTGCCATAACGGCTGTTTTCCATAATAATTCTATCCATGTCGGTGTTTCTCCTCTTAATCATATTCAGTTTAAATCACTCTTGAACTGATTAGCTAGCCTTTAGGCAAATAATAATACAAGAGCTATTATAATGGATATCATATGTTTATATCACACCATGTTTTTTATTTTTATTTTTTAAAACCTAACAATTTTTTAAAGTGTAGTTATTTATTTAAGTCATCTCTACACCCAACGTGGGGCTCAAACTCATGACCCGGAGATCAAGAGTCGCACGGTCCTCTGACTGAGCCAGTCAGGCGCCCTGTACCATGTTTTTTAATAAAAGAACTCCTTTATTACTCTCAAGGATTTTAATTATTAATAAAATTGGGAACCAGGATCATTTGGTTTCAAAGCATCTGTTCAAATATAGGGGAGTGTTGTCACTCTTCCTGAATGTTAACATTGGCGCAGGGGAGTCTGGGTGTCCAGGATTGAGAAGAAGGCTGGCAGACGAGTTCATTGTCCTCAGACCCCAGCAGTGCGGCTGCATTGGAACCTTCCCCAGGCTCAGTTCTGCATCACGGTACTTTTTGTTACAAAGCCACCCACCTGTATCTTTTAAATCTTGTACAAATTATACAATTTGCCTATGTAATAATGTTATTTATGGCATGCCTTTCACCTAAGAGTACGCAAGAGCTTTAAAAACCATAGTTACACAGAATTACGGATGCTTCAGATTTGACCCTGAGATCATTAAGCCTGTAAATGAAAGGACCTGAGCGTACTTTATATCATAATACGAACTGTCATAAACTCTTTCTCCAGATCACACATCTGATTCTTTAAATACGGCTTAACCCACTTCTGATCTGGGTGACTCGGGAAGCTTCGGAAGTAATGCCAGGATGACATTTCAAATGATTTTGTGTGAGGACTTTTCTGTGAACTGAAGATGTGTGGGTTAGAGAGAAAGCTAAGAGAGATTTGGGTGCATTCCTAATATTTAGTTTTAACTCATAAACCTCTCCAAGAAATTAACAACTTTTAGGCATGTTTGGTAGTCCTTTTAAGCTTCATATTTTCTCAAAGGCAGCCTCATAATCTTCAAAAGACCTGTGTTTTGAAGATATTAGCTACTGCATACTATGGTTTGGTGGAAGAAGATGGATGGGGGTGAGGGACTGGAGTGGACAGAGCAGAAGTGACTTGCCCAGGGCTTTAAACATTACAATCCCATGTGGACTGTCCTACCTTAGAACACAGAGGGCAGAGAATGGGAAGTAAATGTACAAATAAATAGCATAGCGACATTAAACTTTAAAAATAACATTTACAGGTCAAGTTAAGAATTCAAGAGAGTGACCAAGAATTCTCCACCATAATCATCGTGAGCCTACTTTTCATCCTCTAATCCCCCCTGGTGGGCTTCAGTTTTCTAGTGCTTTCCAACACTCGTTCCAGGGATTTGCAGAAAGTCATAACAGAAAGGAGATGGAAGCCAGCTATGTTGTCCCTCCAAGCTTCCCCAGGCTGACCCTAACCTTATGCCGCAGCCAGGCATTCTGAGAAGGGATGCCCTTCCCCCCTTGGAACAACAGCTGACCATCTGGAGCCAATTAGCTCAGTGTCTTGGCAATAAATTAGCCCAAGTCAGGGTCTGCGTCTGGCCTCCATGTTGATGGGCCTATCACTTCTGCTCAAGTGGAAGCATCTAAGAATCCCACCATCTGTTCCTGGAGAGGCCTGTCCCAGGATTGGCAGAGAACCCAAAGCCTGGGGGAAACGACGCTGATGCAACCTTGGGCCCTTGCTATATTAACGTTAGATACTAGTGACTGTGTGTGTGCCCTCCTTCCTGCTTTGAACCTGCAGACAAAGCTACAGTAGGCCCAGGTAGAAAGGTTTATTACCTCTTGCTCCTCTGAAGGAGATCACCGGGAAGAACCAGGCCCCCAGTCTCAACCCTCCCAGTCCCCTGCCTCTCAGCGTGAACTTAAACATCAGGCAGCTTGGGTGTACATCTTCCTTGTACTGTCAGCTAATGATCTAACTCAACCAAACCTTAGTTTCCTCATCAGGGAAAGGAAATAGTAATAGGAACTCTTTCATAAGGGCGTGCAGAAGATTGAACAAGATGATAGATGGAAAGGGTAGAGTGCTCTATCTCATTAGTTAGTGCTGGCCATTATTATAGGGGCAAGGTCAGGGTACGTGCCTTCCCCAGTAGATAGACCAACAAAGAGACCTCCTTAGGGGGTGCACAGCCAATGTTCAGCAGGATTTTCCTCTCTCTGGGAACCAGGATGGTAGCCCTGCTCAGTACTTGTGTACACAGGCATTGGAATCGGGACGGAATTCTGGCTTCTCTGCCTACAGCCTCGTGACCTTGGGCAAAAGGCCTATCATTTTGGAGCCTTATTTTTCTTGCCTGTGAAATGAGGATAACAATACCTGTGCCTCATAGGTTTGGGGCCTAAGCTGGTGCATGGACAAATGGTATGTGTCCCCAAACTATAGCTACTCCTACTGTCGTATTGTTTTTCTAATTATCATTTTCTCTAGTTCCAGTATAGTAGGTCAGGAAGATAAATTAAGATTATGGGACAGAGACTTTTGTTAGGTGTGAATCCTTTCTGATAAAAAGACGGAGAAAAATCTGGAAAAGATGATCCAGGAAAAGAGGTAAATGGAAACAGGAAAATCCAGTTTTTTGGTGTCTGTCCTTCCTTCCTTCCTTCCTTCCTTCCTTCCTTCCTTCCTTCCTTCCTTCCTTCCTTCTTTTCTTTCTCTCTCCCTCTTTCTTAAATACATTAGGCTTTCAATGGAAACAATTTGAGTGAAGAATTTTAGTTGAATGGTATTACATTTCAAAGCATTTTGGTTTTTGTTTCTTGTAAAAAAGAAATCTGTCAAATACTTGCAAGTCATCTATCCGATAAGAGATTAATATCCAGCATAGACGAGGAACTCCTTTAGCTCAGTGAGAACAGTAACACAAACAACCCAATTTAAAAATAGGCAAAGGATTTGAATAGACATTTTTACAAAGATATAAAAATGGTCAATAATATATATATGCATATATTTCCATATACTAATCATTTGTTGACTACATGTAAACAAAGGTTGTCTGTCCTTTTAGTCTGAGTTTTTGTTTTGAAAAAATTTTAATTTTAAAATTGTTGTTGAATTTGTTAATCTTTAAGTTATGGTTTCTGCTTTTTCTTTAATAAACTCTTGTCTTTCCTTGAGTCATAAAGGTATTTTTCTATATTGTTTTTGAAACATTTTCTAGATTTTGCCTTTCACAGTTAGGACTTAAATTGTCTCGGAGTTCTGGGGTGCTTTTGGTGTGAGTTTGGTTTTTTTCCCCATAGATAACCAATTTTTCTCATGCTATTTTTTGAAATGCCAGTTCTGTCCCCAATGACCTAACATGTCAGTAGCATTGCCTATGAACTACGTCTATGTGTGGGTTTCTATTACATTCTAATGGCCTATCTACACCTCTAACCTGAATGAATACCATGCTGTCCTAAGTATGAGAGCCTTATCATAAGCTCCTTCACCTTTTTAAAGAATGTCTTGGCTGTTACTGACTCTTTCTAATCCTTTTCTTTTTTTTTTTTTTTAAGATTTTATTTATTTATTTGACACAGAGAGAGACAGGCAGCGAGAGAGGGAACACAAGCAGGGGGAGTGGGAGAAGAAGAAGCAGGCTCCTAGGGGAAGAGCACTATTCGGGGCTCGATTCCAGGACTCTGGGATCACTCCCTGAGCCAAAGGCAGACGCTTAACGACTGAGCCACCCAGGTGCCCCTTCATACTTCTTTTCTTAAAAGAGATTCGATTTATTTATTTAGATAGAGAGCGCACATGCATGAGCATTGGTGGGGGAAGGGCAGAGGGAGAGGGTGAGAGAGAATCTCAAGCCGACTCTGTGGAGCATGGAGCCCACATGAGGGGCCCTAAGCGGAGTGAAGAATCCTACACAGGGCTCATCTGGTGACCCTGAGATCATGACCTGAGCTGAAATCAAGAGTCAGCCACTTAAGCCACCCAGGTGCCTTGGCTTTTTGTACTTCTATTTGCATTTTAGAATCAAAGCATCAAGAATCTCCACCCTAACAACCATGTAGTTAAATTATTTTTAACTTCCGTCTCTGATGATCTTTGTCTTTTTTTTAAAGATTTATTTGCTTGAGAGAGAGAGAGAGAGAGAGAGAGTGTGTGCACATGTGAGTGGGGGGAGGGGCAGAGGGAGAGGGAGAAAGAGAGTCTCAAGCAGACTCCCCTCTGAGGACAGAGGCCAACATGGGGCTGGATTCCAGGACCCCGAGATCATGATCTAAGCCAAAATCAAGAGTCAGATGCTTAACCAACTGAGCCACCCGGGCACCCCAATCTTGTCTTTTAATTTATTGTAATTACTTATATATTTGGGTTTATGTCATTGCACTTACAGCCACTGTCTTATTCCATACTTCCCCCCACTTAGTTTCATTCTTTTCTGTCCCATTTTCTTTCTTTTGGGCTAACTTTTTAAAGATTTTATTTGTAAGTGATCTCTACACCCACCATGGGGCTCAAACTCACAACCCCTAGATCAAGAAACCCATGCTCTACTGCTGAGCCAGCCAGGTGCTCCTAACTTTGTTTTTCTACGAATTTTTTCCTCTAAGTTTTCCTTTGACTGTAGAAGTAATACATTCTTTTTATTCCTTTGTTGTTTTATTAATGCTCATTTAATTTATCAAAGCCCAGAGTTAATAAATATTTTTATCTCCTCCTAATCATTTCAAGGATTTAAAAATACTTAGACTCCACTTGTCACAAACTGAATTTTATGCTGTTTTTATGTATTTTAATTCTATGTCATATTTAGACCTATAAAACATTACTGTTATTGTTTATACTGTCATTTAAAAATACGTTTTCCCATATAGTTATCACTTCCCTTGCTTTTTATCCCTTGTATCTGGTATCACCTTCCTCCTACTTCAAGAATATCCTTTAAATTTCCCTAAACTTTCCAATGTCTGGGGCACCCGGCTTGCTCAGTTGGTTAAGTGTCCAACTCTTGATTTCAGCTCAGGTCATGATCTCGGGGTCGTGGGATCGAGCTCCATGTCAGGCTCCATGCTCACTGGGGAGTCTGCTCAAGATTCTCTCTCTCCTTCTCCCTTTGCCCCCTCACCCCACTGGCATGCTCGTGCACTCTCTCTCATTCTCTCTCTCTCAAATCAATCAATCAATTAATCAATTAATCAATCTTAAGAAAAAAACCTCTCCGATGTCTGCTGGTGACAAACTCAGTTTGTATTAGCCTAAAAATGGCTTCATTTAGCCTTCACCTTTGAAACAGACTTTGGCTGGAGGTGTGTGTCTGTGTGTGTGCACACTGATCTTCTCTTAGCACATTGAAATATTTTGTTTTTGTCTGACTTCTACAGTTGTTATTGAGATTTATTGAGCTAATCATTGCTCCTTTGAAGGTACCCTCTCTCTGCTCTCCGATTCCTTGTAAGATCTCCTCCCTGTCACTGTTTTCCCGCAGTTTCATTATGTGAAGTATTGGTTGGACCTCTGTATGTGGATTTGTGTCTTTTGAAAGTTCTTGAAAATTTTTATCCATTACATCATTAAATATTGTCTCCACCTCATCTCTTTTGTCTTATCTTTTTTCTTTCCTTCTGAACGTCTTATTACACTCATGTTAGAGTTTCTCACTTTACATTTCTTGCCTCATAACTATGCTTTCAAATGCCCCATCTCTTCCTCTTTCTATGGGACATTTAGTCAGTTCTTAAGATCCATATTCTATCTTAAGATCTAATTCTCTCTTTAGTCATGTCTAATGTGGTGTTAAACTCATCCATTCAGATATTTATTTCACTTACTACATTTCTTTCTAGACATTCTACTTCATTCTTTTTTGAATCTCCTTGGCCATTGAAGTTTGTTTCATTTTAACATAGAAAACATGGTCATTTTAATTCTGTGTTTCATAACTCCAGTATCTGAGATCTTTGCAAGTCTGTTTCTATTGTTTGTCGTTTGCAATGGTTCTCACTCATGCTACCTTGTTTCCTGGAATATTTATGATATTTTTCTGTGAGCTGCTTGTTTTCATTGTAAATGTATTTGAGGAAGTTCTTCGAGGATTAAGGATTCCGAATTCCGGAGAGAGTAGGAGGATCCTGAACTCGTTTTGTCCCTCGAACGCAGCTAGATAGTTATCAAATTATTCTGAACACTGACGAAGTCAATCAGAGGTCTGAGAGAACAAAAACTGCAAGTCTACAAGTAGAAATGCAACCACCTTTTGGGAGATAGGAGATTCCCTTGGGGGAGACATAGCTGTGGATGCAGCAGTGGGGAGGGAATCAGCTTACAGGGGTTACCACAAAGTATTAGAGGCAGAGCGCAAATCTGAACTTTTAAGTTTGCTACCGTGGGGGACGTGCCTGGATTAAAGGTGCTCAGATGGTGAAGAGGGGCAGAATCCCAGGAGTGACAGGATGGTCTAAGGATCCCCTGGGTCACAGGAAGAATGGATGGTGCCAAGGTGCTACACTGTTTCCAGGCATAGGAGCTGGGCAGCCAGCAGAGAGCAGTGGGTCTTGGTGCTGGCTTTCTGCTATAAACTGCGAACTGCCGTTTGGTTGTGGGATTGCCTTCCAGGGATGGGCTCCAAACGGTGGGGAGACCCTTCCCCAGAGGAACAGTGCTGGTTCCAGTGTGGGTGTCCCTGAAATTTGGAGTTTTGAAACTCAATCCTGCAGCTGAGATAAGAAGGCTCGGACACAGGGAGGTTGAATGCAGGGTTCAGACAGAAACCAGTGAAACAAATAGGGTGATTGCTTTTCTTGAGGGCTCACTGAAGAGTAGGGGGTGCAAACTTTCAGCTCAAGGCTACAGAGCACGGAGCAGCCATATTCATCCTGCCCATTAGTGCTGAAAGCCTTCAGGGAGCAAAACAGCACCACCTGGTGAAGGCATATACACCTAGTCCTGCCCCCCTGCACCCCGGAGGTGCATTTCCAGCTAAACAAGTCTCCCTGAGAATCAGCACAGCAGTCCCCTCTCCAAAAGACCAGCACAAACAACTCGCTCACACCAAGTTTACTGATCATAGAGTGCTGCAAAGCTTCAGATCTAAGGGAAATAAGATAGAGCTTCCTTTTTACTTTTAGTCTTTATTTCTTTTATTCTTATTATTTTTTCATTTATTTTCTTATATTTTCCGATTCCTTTTTAAATTTTTTATTATTAATTTTTAAAATTTGTGTACATACTTTTCATATGTATTTTTTATTTTTTTCTACTTTTATTTCATTTTATTTTTATTTTTGGGATGTAGATTCTTTTAACAAGCAGACCAAAACACACCTCAGATCTAGTTGGGTTTTTTTAAAGCTTTATTTATTTATTTATTTGAGGGGGCGCCGAGAGAGAGAGAGAGAGCAGAGGGAGAAAGACAAGCAGACTCCCTGCTGAGCAGGGACCCTGCCTCTGGGCTCAATCCCAGGACCCCAGGATTGTGACCTGAGCTGAAGGCAGACGCTTAACCAACTGAACCACCCAGGTTTCCCGGATCTAGGTTTTTTTTTAGGGGGGGGCTTGTTTTGTGTTTTGGCTTTTTTTTTTCCTCTTTCTTTGTTTTTGTTTTTTGTTTGTTATTTTTCTTTTTTTTCTCTCTTCTTCCCTTTTCTGGACAAAATGACGAGATGGAGGAATTCACCCCAAAAGAAAGAACATGAGGTAAAACTCACAGCCAGGGATTTAATCAATACAGACATAAGTAAGATGTCTGAACCAGAATTTAAAACAATTATGAGGATACTAGCTGGTCTTAAAAAAAGCATAGAAGACACTAGAGAATCCTTTAGTATAGAGATAAGAGAAATAAAATCTAGTCATGCCAAAATTAAAAATGCTATACCCGAGATGCAAACTCAAATGGATGCCATAACAATGAGGATGGATGAAGCAGTTGTATAGAAGATAAAATTATGGAAAATAATAAAGCCAAAAAGAAGAGGGAAAGAAAGGTAATGGACCACAAAGGTAGATTTAGAGAACTCAGCAACTTAGTAAAACATAATAACATTCGTATCATAGGAGTCCCAGAAGATGAAGAGAGAAATAAAGGGACAGAAGGTTTATTTGAACAAATTATAGCTGAAAACTTCCCTAACCTGGGGAAGGATGCAGACGTCAAAATCCAAGAAGCACAGAGACTCTCATTAATTGAACTATTGCCAAAGCATATCAGAGTCAAATTCACAAAATACACAGCCAAGGAAAGAATCCTGAAAACAGCAAGGGAAAAAAGTCCTTAACCTACAAGGGAAGATAGATTGGGTTCACAGCAGATCTGTCCACAGAGACCTGGCAGGCCAGAAAAAAAGTGGCAGGAAATATTCAATGTGCTGAATGGGAAAAATCTGCAGCCAATAATACTTTATCCAACAAGGCTGTCATTCAGAATAGAAGGAGAAGTAAAGAGTTTCCCAGAGAAACAAAAATGAAAGGAGTTCATGACCACTAAACCACCCTGCAAGAAATATTAAGGGGAACTCTTTGAGTGAAGAAAAAAAGACCAAAGGCAACAAAGACTAGAAAGGGACAGAGAATATCATCAGAAACACCACCTCTACAAGTAACACAATGGCACTAGATTCATCTCTCTCAATAATTATTCTGAACATAAATGGACTAAATGCTCCGATCAAAAGACATAGGGTATTAGAATGGATTAAAAAAACAATATCCGTCTATATGCTGCCTACGAGAGACTCATTTTACACCTAAAGACCCCCACAGATTGAAAGTGAGGTGATGGAGAACCATCTGTTGTGCTAATGTATGTCAAAAGAAAGCCAGAGTAGCCATACTTATATCAGACAAATTGGATTTTAAACCAAAGACTGTAACAAGAGATGAAGAAGGGCATTGTGTCATAATTAAGTGGTCTAACCATCAAGAAGATCTAACAATTGGGGGTGCCTGGGTGGCTCAGGCACTTAAGCATCTGCCTTCGGCTCAGGTCATGATCCCAGGACTCTGGGATCAAGCCCTGCATTGGGCTCCCTGCTCAGTGGGGAGTCTGATTCTCCTTCTCCCACTGCCGCTCCCCCTCCCCCTCAGCCCACCTATCCTCCTGCTCATGCTCCTCTCTCTCTCTCAAGTAAATGAATTGTCTTTAAAAAAAAAAAAAAAGAAAAGAAAAGAGAAAGAGAGAAGATATAACAGTGGTAAATATTTATGCTCCCAACTTGGGAGCACCCGAAAATATACATCAGTTAATAACAAACATAAAGAAACTCATGGGTAATAATACAATAATAGTAGGGGACTTTAACACCCCACTTACAGCAATGGACAGATCATCTAAGCAGAAAATCAACAAGGAAACAATGGCTTTGAAGGACACACTGGAAAGGTCGGACTTAACAGATATATTCAGAACATTATCCTAAAGCAGCAGAATACACATTCTTCTCAAGTACACATGGGACATTCTCCAGAATAGATCACAAATAAGCCCTCAACAAGTACAGAAAGATCGAGATCATACCGTGCATATTTTCAGACCACAACACTATGAAACTGGAAGTCAACCATATGAAAAAATTGGGGAAGACCTCAAATGGAGGTTAAAGAACATCCTACTAAAGAATGAATGGGTTAACCAGGAAATTAAAGAAGAATTTTTAAAATACATGGAAGCAAATGAAAATGAAACACAACAGCCCAAAACCTTGGATGCAGCAAAGGCAGTCCTAAGAGGGAAGCATATTGAAGTACAGGCCTACCTCAAGGAGCAAGAAAAGTCTCAAATACACGACCTAACCTTACACCTGAAGGAGCTAGAAAAGGAACAGCAAATTAAGCCTAAAGCCAACAGAAGAAGGGATATAATAAGGATTAGAGCAGAAATAAATTATATAGAAACAAACAAGAAGAAAACCAGTAGAATAGATTAATGAAATGAAGATCTGGTTCTTCAAAAGAATTAATAAAATTGACAAATCCCTAGTCAGACTTATCAAAAAGAAAAAAGAAAGGACCCAAATAGATAAAATCATGAATGATAGAGGAGAAATCACAACCAATACTACAGAAATGCAAACAATTATAAGAGAATACGATGAAAAATCATATGCCAACAAACTGGGCAACCTGGAAGAAATGGACAAATTCCTAGAAACTTACAAACTACCAAAACTGAAACAGGAAGAAATAGAAAATATGAACAGACCCAAAACCAGCAAAGAAATTGAATCAGAAATAAAAAATCTCCCAACAAACAAAAGTCCTGGGCCAGGTGGCTTCCCAGGGGAATTTTACCAGACATTTTAAGAAGAGTTAATACCTATTCTTCTTAAACTGTTCCAAAAAAATAGAAATGGAAGGAAATCTTCCAAACTCATTCCATGAAACCAACATTACTTTGATTCCAAAACCAGGTGAAGAACCCACTAAAAAGGAGAATTATAAGCCAATATCCCTGATGGATGCAAAAAAATTCTCAACAAAATACTAGCAAATCTAATTCGATAGTGCATTTAAAGAATTATTCACCATGATCAAGAGGGATTTATTCCTGGGCACAGGGGTGGTTCAGTATTCACAAATCAATCAATGTGTTATGCCATATTAATAAAAGAAAGGATAAGAATCATATGATCTTGTAAATAGAGGCAGAAAAAGCATCTGACAAAATACAGCATCCTTTCTTGATAAAAAATGCTCAACAAAGTAGGGATAGATGGAACATACCTCAACATCATGAAGGCCATATATGAAAGACCCATAGCTAATATCATTCTCAGTGGGGAAAAACTGAGAGCCTTTCCCCTACAGTCAGGAACAAGACAAGAATGTCCACTTTCACCATTACTATTTAACATGGTCCTGGAAGTCTTAGCCTCAGCAATCAGACAACAAAAAGAAATAAAAGGCCTATAAATTGGCAAGGAAGAAGTCAAACTTACACTATTTGCAGATGACATGATACTCTGTAGAAAACCTGAAAGACTCCACCAAAAAATTGCTAGAACTCATACAGTTGCAGGTTATAAAATCAACGTGCAGAAATCTGTTACATTTCTATACACCAATAACAAAGCAGCAGAAAAAGAAATCAAGGAATGGATCCCATTTGCAATTGCACCAAAAACAATAGGATACTTAGTAGTAAGTCTAACTAAAGAGGTAAAAGATCTATACTCTGAAAACTATAGAACACTTATGAAAGAAATTGAAGAGGACACAAAGAAATGGAAAAGCATTCTATACTTACAGATTGGAAGAATAAACATTGTTAAAATGTCTCTACTACCTAAAGCAATCTACACATTTATTAATGTATTTTAATACCACCAGCATTTTTCACAGAGCTAGAATAAATAATCCTAAAATTTGTATGGAAACACACACACAAAAAACCAAATAGCTAAAGCAATTCTGAGAAAGGAAAACAAAATCAGAGGCATCATGATTCTGGATTTCAAACTATATCACAAAGCTATAATCATCAAGGCAACATGGTACTGTGGTGCCTGGGTGGCTCAGTCAATTTAGCATCTGACTCTTGATTTTGGCTCAGGTCATGATCTCAGGGTCGTGGGTTCAAACTCCACATCAAGCTGCATGCTCACTGGGGAGTCTGCTTGGACTCTCTCTTCCCACCCCACCCCCCCGATAAAGAAATAAATCTTAAAGAAAAAAAAGACAGTATGGTATTGGCAAGAAAAGAGAAACATAGATCAATGGAACAAAATAAAGAACCCAGGAATGGACCCACAACTATATGGTCAACTGATCTTCGACAAAGCAGGAAAGACTATCCACTGGAAAAAACACAGTCTCTTCAACCAGTAGTACTGGGAAAGCTGGACAGCAACATGCAGAAGAATGAAACTAGACCACTTTCTTATGCCACACACAAAAATAAATTCAAAATGGATGAAAGACCTTAATGTGAAACAGGAAATTATCAAAATCCTAGAAGAGAACACAGGCAGAAACCTCTTTGACCTCAGCCACAGCAACTTCTTACTAGACAGGTCACCACAGGCAAGGGAAACAAAAGCAAAAATGAACTATTGGGACTTCATCAAAAAGCTTCTGCATAACAAAGAAAACAATCAACAAAACTAAAAGGCAGTCTATGGAATTGGAGAAGATATTTGCAAGCAACATATCTGATAGAGGGTTAGTACCCCAAATCTACAAAGAACTTATCAAAATCAACACCCAAAAAACAAATAACCCAGTTAAGAAATGGGCAGAAGACATGAATACGCACTTTTCCAAAAAGACATCCAGATGGCTGATAGACACATGAGAAGGTGCTCAAATACAATCATCCTCAGGGGAACACAAATCAAAACCACGATGAGATACTATCTCAAGCCTGTCAGGATGGCTAAAATAAACAACACAAGATACAACAGGTGTTGGCAAGGATATGGTGAAAGGGGAACCCCCTTACACTGTTGGTGGGAACGCAAACTTGTACAGCCACTCCGAAGAACAGTATGGAGTTTCCTCAAAGTGTTAACAGTAGAAATACCCTACAATCCAGCAATTGCACTAATAGGTATTTACCCAAAGGATACAAAAATACAGGTTTGAAGGAATACATGCACCCCGATGTTTATAGCAGCATTATCAGCAACAGCTAAAGTATGGAGAGAGCCCAAAAGTCCATTGAATGATGAATGGATCAAGAAGATGTGGTATATATCTACAATGGAATATTACCCAGCCCTCAGAAAGAATGAAATCTGGCCACTTGCAATGACGTGGATGGAGCTGGAGTATATTATGCTAAGTGAAATAAGTCAGACAGAGAAAGACAAATACCATATGATCTCACTCGTATTGGAATTTAAGAAAGAGAACAGATGAACATATGTGAAGGGGAAAAGAAAAAGGAGAGAGGGAAACAAGTCATATGACACCCTTAACGATAGAGAACAAACTGAGGGTTGATGGAGGGAGGTGGGTGGAGGATGGGCTAGATGGGGGATGGGCATTAAAGAGGGCACTCATTGTGATGAGCACTGGGTGTTGTATGTAAGTGATGAATCATTGAATTCTACTCCAGAAACCAGTATTGCACTGTATGTTAACTACCTAAAGTTTAAATTAAAAAAAAAAGAATTCCTAATTCTTCCGGAATTAAAGCAGAGCTCTCTGTAGAGGAGTTGCGTTATTTTGCCAGATGCCTTAGGAGACCGCTAGCGCAGTGTCCCTCCAAGCTACATTGTACCTTGAGTGTTGTTGTTTTACCCAGGCAGTGAGAGTCTGTGCTGCAAAGTGTGTAAGGTCTAGCTTGTGGCCTCAACGTCCCATGGGTGTGGTTTCCCCTTCTACCGTGCACCAAGGAGCTGGGTGATCTTCCTTGCAGTGCAGTGGTGTGCTGAGGGCAGAGCTGGGTATATTTCCAGATCAAGCTGACACTGAAAGGTGTGGTTCTCTGGGGTCCCAGCTTTGGGGGAAGAGGGTCTTCTGGGATGTGCCACTTGGGCTGTCCCGTGCTGTGTCTCTGTCTCCTCGGCTCCATGAGGCAGTGAAAACTGGAGCTCAGGGTCAGCAAGGTTGGCAAATGCCCCAGGCTGAGAGCTGACTCTGCCACTTCCCTCTGTTTCCATGTTCCCTTGGATTCTGCCCTGTGTATGTCTGGATTTCTTGCCAGCTCATCAGCGCTTTGAAGAAGGCTTTGATTTTCAACCTTTTTAGTTATTTTCAGCAAGAGGGATGATTTGGGTAATTAGGTTGCCATATTGCCAGAAAGAGAACCCTGCAGGGCTTGTTTGTATGAAACATAAAGCAAGAAAACATTACTTAATAAAATGCACAGATTGGTAAATAGAACTCTGCTACTAATTTTGTAAGCAGGTGTTTCAATCCTCTTGTGGGACTAACACACATCATGATTTTTGCTTCTGTCCTGGGTGGTATGAAGTACTGCAAGTCAACTGGGTGACTTTCTCAGGAAGAGAGAAAAGACATGTGAAAAAGGAAGTGGATGATAAAATGGAGTGGGAGGATTTCCTCCCCTTGGTTAGGACTGTGACATTCCCAAGTGAAGGGAAATGAATCTGTACCAGTGCAGACTAATTGTAGGAGTATAAACAAATACTCTTGAATAAATCACATTAATCTTTTGACATTCTTAAATCAGACCAAAAAAATATATGGACTTTACCTGCTAACTTCCCCCTAAGTAGAGTCACAGAAAGTAAACTAGATGTGAATTCTTTTCTCCTTCACCCATGTATAAAAATGATTTTTGTCTGGGTGAAAGTGGGAGGCACCAGCCCCAAGTTCTATTTTAACTCATGAAAAAATGAGCACAAACACCCCAAAGGGAGTCTGCTTCCTAAGGAACCATGTGCTGTCATCCCCCTTCATGGATGCTCGCCCTCAGTGCAGGTAGACACTGAGTCTTCTTCCTTTATGGAGGCAGATGGGGTCTGCAGGTGCTACTAGACTGGCCTGGGGAACTGCGGACCAGGAGTCGAGACCTTTCCACAGATTGGGTGTATGAGCCTAGGCTCAGTGCCTTATTAACAAAACCGTGAACTGGATCGGAATGTCTCGGATCCCTCCAGCACATGAAAACAATTTGTGGGAAGCCTCTGTTCTTGCAGACTCTGATCTGGAGTCAGCTGTTTGACTCTTGCTTCTGAAGCTCCTCCCATACGCCAGGGGAGGCTGCCCTGTCCTCCCTCTGCAAGGACTTCGCACCCACCCTAACCTCTCCCAGAGCCTGGTCCTGCTTTGGCCCTGGGCTCAGCAGGCCTGCCTCAGATGGACTTTAGCTGCTAGAATGGTCCTATGGAAGGGCTTTTATGAGGGAATGAGTGGCCATGGGAAGAGAGATTTCTAACTGGGGTGAGGTGATAGCAAGGCACTAGGAATGGAGAAGTTAGGCTCACTTTGATGCTGGGCCGGGCAGGTGGCCTGAGGGATAAGAAAATAAGGATTGTGCTAAGTCGGAAGTGACATCCTCATGCTGGGAATCAGCCGTGGCTTTTATAGCTTCTCCGACTCAAGTTCATATTGCACGTCATGCTCCGTGTAATCTTCCTAAAGACTGTTATTATCACCTAGCTCTCATGCCCCAAATTATTGCAGTTGCCTTCGGCTTGCACAATAATGTCAAAATACCTTAGCCTGGCCGGCAGGATCTTCTAGGATCCTGCTTATAATATTCTGAAATTCTACAATTCTAGCGTCCTAGAAATGCCTGGATCCACACCCACCCTTGAGCTTCTTACTTTGTAGAAGTATTCCACTTAATTCTTTCTGTGAAACACAGTGGGACTTTGTTCTGGAGTTGGCTTCTACTTGGGTAGGAAAAAGATAGAATGTTCCGGGACAGAGGCAGGCAGCTGTCTCAGCTTGCAAGGCACTTAGATTTGGCTCAGTACCTCCCAGTCTTGCTTCTGTAAACCATTCTCATTCATGACCATGTGAGCCACCACGGGAGTCCCCCACGATAACCTCTCTTTAATCTCTCCACCTGTTCTGAGGCATTGCAAGGTCTAAATGGACTCAGGCAGGCGTATCTGTTTCTGAACATTAGACCGACACTGAGTACGCATACGGTATATGGCATTCATTGATTCTGAGTGTAGAATCTCTCCTTTATGGCTGTGTAATAAATTACCCCCAAACTTAGCAGCCTAAAACAATACATATTTAAGGAGTTAAGATCTCACACGGTTTCTGAGGGTCAGACATCTGGAAGCTGGGTGTTTCTACCTTGAGCTGTCTCATGAGGTAGCCATCAAACTGTCAGCCGGCCGCAGCTGTCTGAAGGACAAATCCACTCATGTGATGATTGACAGACCTCAATTCTGTTCAGGTGACAGGTGCAGAGGGCTTCGGTTCCTTGCCACCTGGGTATCTACAGGGCTGCCTGAGTGTCCACAAGAGCTAATGGTGAGTGAGAGAGAGAGATAGGGAGGGAGGGAAGGGGAAGAGAGGGAGAAAGAGAGCGAGAGAGAGAAAGAGAGAGAGAGAGAAAGAGAGATAGAGGAAGAGAAAGAGAGGACGGGACAGAGAGAGAGAACAAAACAAAAGCCTCAGTGTCTATTATAACCTAATTCTGAAATTGATTTACCCCCATTTCTGCTGTATCGTGTCAGTCACACCGAATGTGGGGGTACAACACAGAGTGCTGATACCAGGATGTGGAAATGTTTGTGGTCTTGCCGGAGGCTGACTGCCACACTGACTTACGCTTTTACCCTCACGCATTTGAACATCTTTGAAATTGGGATACAGCTTACGGTCAAAGGCGTACCATGGTTTAAAAGGCGAAATCCCCATTTAGCAGTATATAAAATCATCATGTGCCTTATCGCCGTGATTTGAGGGTATGCTGTTCTGGGACATATGGTATATGGACGTTCAGGCTTTAAGGAAGCTTCCTGGCTCCTGGCTGCTTTCCTTGACCACAGTCTCTCATGGCCCCACCTGACAGTCCAGCTGCCACCCACCAGGTGCACTCGGCTCCTCTTCTGTGCCCTTGCTCGCCACACCACCCCTTCCGATGTGCCTGCTTCATGATGAAATGATCATATCAGGTACCGAATCCTCCCGAAGCTTCCCCCGACCACCCAAAAGCATCACCGTCTTCTCACTCCTCGATATTCCTATAGCTACCGTTGCCAGCCATTCGTCGGCACTCATGCTTCTGTGCCTTGTAGACTTGCTGAGTTTTCAGTGTAGACATTTCAGTGTGCAATAAATGTTGCCGTATGCATTTAAAGGCCTGGGTTTTTTTTTTTTTAAATAACAGGATTTCTGGACTCTTCATAAAACAACCACAACAAACTTCTGTTCCTTAGGTGAAACTGTATAATCTGGGGTCCACATCAATCTTGGACAGTTATCCAAGAGTGCCCAAGCCCACTGTTATAAGCCAAAGCTGCAAAGATCCCTATTTCCAATGGCTTGTCAAACTCATGATTGTTCTGTTCTCCACAACATCTAAATTTTGAGATTTACTTGGACAGGGCTTCAATGCACACCATCACATAGGATGGGAAAGAGGTGCCTGCTCAATTTTACTCACAAAAAACAGGGGTTTTGTCCAGGCATGGGGTCAAGAATTGAAGCTTGGTATTTAATGACACTCTCATGAGTGGTTTAATTTGTTGCCTTGTCATTTTCTTCAGGTTTAATTCAAACAGGTGAATTGATGTGATCTATAGAGAGCAGGTGGAAAAGGGGGAGCAGATAAAATGCATGAACTGCAATTAAAACCCAAGAGAGCAGATTGTTAAATTTGAGGATTTTCCTTCAGTTACTTGCCTGCTCAGAAAGAAGGCTGTGCTGGACCATTGCCAGGAACACATTTGGAAAGACCCAGGCTCGTTCTTCTTGGGGATAGGCTGGAAAGCATTTCGATCATTGGGTGTATATATGGGAAAACAAATCATCACTCTTACCTTACACCATACCAAAAAATTAACTAGAAATAGATCATAGACTTAAACAAAAGAGCTAAAACCATAAAACTTCCAAAAGAAAATGTAGGCCAAAATCTTCATATCCTTGGGGAAAGCAAGGGTGGATTGGACCAGGTAGACTATTCCCTGGGCACCACTTTTCAGTTCAGGGCACAGGAAGGGAGGAGTCCTGTTTTGGTCTTGAATCTAAGCACTGTTGCCCCATCTAGCCCTAAATACCTATCACACTTGGTTGAACTCAGTTTGTATCTATTGTCAGTCTAGGTTAGAACCCAGCCAGATGATTCGTTGGCACCTCTCCTCATCTCTAAGAGCACATGGGTCTAATGTTCTTCAGTTTTCCCAGACTTGGGAATAGCTGTCTTGTGGAAGCATTGCAAAAGGGTGTATGAGAGGATGTCTATAAAACACTCAGATCTTTAGAAGAAAGGCCCCTAAGATTCACAGGGGACCACTAGCATAACTATGCTTCCCAAGAATATGTTCTTTTTTTTTTTTTTAAAGATTTTATTTATTTATTTGACCGAGAGAAAGACAGCCAGTGAGAGAAAGAACACAAGCAAGGGGAGTGGGAGAGGAAGAAGCAGGCTCCCAGCGTAGCAGGGAGCCCGATGTGGGGCTCGATCCCAGGACCCTGGGATCAGGTCCCGGGCCAAAGGCAGACGTTTAGCGACTGAGCCACCCAGGCACCCCCAAGAATATGTTCTGACTTGTTCCCAAGGACCTGTCTTTGATCTGTCTTTTGACGTCTGTGTTTAAATGCACACAGTTAATGACTGGGTTAGTGGTAGGGGTGAAGGGATGAGCATTGACCACAAAGTACCCCACCTATTCCCTCTGTCTTCCTCCTTCTTCTCCAGCTCCCCTAGAGCATCTGACAAGCAGAATTAGCTCACATAAAGCAAAGAACTCTCTTGTTAACTTAGCCCCCAGGTGTCAGAAGAAACAGCCTAAGTCCCTGAAACATGAAATGAAGATGTGCCCCCCAGCTTAATGATATAAGACCCCATCCCTCACACACCACACACCGTAGGAAGCTCTAATCACATCCGTTAAGGACCCAGTGGCAGAGCAGATATCAAAGGAACAGGGCAGGACGGAGGAAAGACAGTTATGTTTAACAAATGAATTTAAACAATTATACAGTCACCCACTGAGAACAGAGCTTTGAGCTCTGCTTCAAATGGGATATGAAAAGAATCAACTGAGAAATTGTATTGCAATCAAAGCTGGCCGGCTCTTTCAGAGAACTTTTCCGCAGGATCCGTATGCAGACATTATTGGTTAGAGAAATCTAAAAGGTGCTCTCTTATCAGATCTCTAGTGAATCTACAGTAACCGATTCTCTGTAATCATCAAAAACCCAATAATAACCATTTCAAAACAGTAAAAGCGCACTTCTGGTGGTCAGTGATATTTACTCATACTCATGTTTGTCATAATTTGCAACTGCCAGCATCCTTTGGACACTCTTCCTACCATTGAGGAATTTTCCCATTTTACCTTTCTACCCCAAAAGAGAAGCCAGGAAAGTACTTTCTCATTTTATCTTGCAAATGGTAGAAGGATGTGACGTAAGTTCTGCCAATCAGATGTATCCACATGAGGCTTTGATGGGAGAAGAAGCAGCAAGCACCAAGTAGGTAGGATCTGTTTCTAACGATGGAGGCGAAGGACTGGAGTTCTCTGAGCAGCCGTGGTCATGGTTCCATCCAGGGCCCACTGTTGGGCTGTCACTGCAGTATCTCCCCTGGGCAGTCCTGTGGGGCTACAGCCCCAGAACCTGGCATTGGCTCTCTGGGGATTCTTCAAGACCCCTGATAATGTTGAATAAAGTCCTTTTCTGCTCAAATTAGTTAGAACATTGACTGATACACATTGGTTTTCAGAAGCTAAATAATAGGAGAAAAACTTGTTAAGTGCTCTGAAAACTATAAAAGGCTGTACCAATCTATGGTAGCAATTACAGTACTTGGATTTTAAAGGCAAGAAGCATCAACCCAAGCTTGCAAATAAATAGACCACTCATGAGCTTGCTGAATTTTTGGCATTCTGCAGAGTAAAACATGGGTCACAGGATAAATGTCGTAGATGTTCCTTTTAGGCACATGGCAGGAAGTCTCACCAGGATGACGAGTTGGGTTTTCGGAAGTTTTCCAAAGCTACTCTTGGTGTAGGAACTAACTGAGGCTATTCCTGCACCCATACTCTGACATTGGACACTTGTCCTTTGGGGGGGCAGACAGCAGGAAACCCCAAGTTGGTGGGGCTGTGCAGGGTTTCAGTCTAGCCCTGATTGAGGTCCCAGCCGAGAGCCAGCATGAACCACCAGGCACGTCACCCATGCTCCTTCCTTTGTAAGGCTGAATAATCTTCCATTTTATGGATTTACCACATTTTGTGTGTCTGTTCATCTGGTGATGGACACTTCGGCTGCTCTTTCTGACATGGACCTTTCAATTCATTTCACACAGTCCTTCCCTCGGACACAGCCCACTGGGATGGCAGACAGAGCTCTTCTGTGTCAGCTGCCACGTGACCCAGCACTGAATCTGCTTCCTTATTCCCACAGTGATTTTTCACTCATAGCCTCATTGCCCTACTCTGATTTGGGGGCTTGATTATCAGAGTTACTCTGGCACATCTTTGAACTTGCCCCCACTTGATGGAGGGACAGAGTGCACACTACCATCAATGGGAGAAGGAAAATATAGCTTCTTATTGTCTTATCCATTCTTGCTCATGGAGCTCCGCCTTGTAGGGAGAGTGAGTGGGGGGGATTTCCGGTATCGCAGCCTCTTCTCCGTTAAGTAGAGTGCATTCAAAATCCACCTCCCTCACTAGGTGGGGTTAAACACTCAATTGCACCATGCAGTCTTTTTCAGGTAAAGGCACTCTCTCTCTCTGTTCACCTTCCTCCCTACCATGGGTCTGGGTGTAGGGTGGGTAGGGACTGGAGGCTGTGGGACACAAAGCCCTTGGATTTGTGCTATGTCTTGTGGCACTGGAGGTCTTTGCTGCAGGATGCTGGCTTGTGGATGGCCCTGTGCACATCTCGTAGGCTCCCACTGCTGGAGGCTGGCTCCTATCATGAATTCCCTGAATACTGTGGCCTGTTCATCCCAACCCCGTTCCTCTTGGTCTTCTATCTGCTCTCCAGCAGGAGCTGGGGGTGGGGGAGACTCTGGGTCATCTGCACACCACATAGACTGTGTGGAGCCAAGAGCTCGACTCAGCCTCTTCTGTCTGCACCCCCATATCTCCCTCCACTCAAACACTAAGCTTCTTGACTCAACTTTAATGACAGGAAGAGTGTTCTCAACACACTAGGAAAGAAGAACGTGGAGTCTCTCAGGTCTGACTCCTAGAAGGTTGAAAGGAAGAAGCTTTTACCAGCTGGGAATTCAAAAAAACTCAACTTTGAGACTCAGATGATGAATGACCTCTTCGATTTCGGTGGTACCTGAGGTCCTTCCTGAGACTTCTGGCTCTGCTGTGGAAGTCCATGTGGGAATGTAATTTCTGGCCCAAATGAGATTATTTTGACTTCATTTTTGAAAAAGATAATGTCCATTACTTGATTTCAATCTTAGAACAAGCAGAGTTGTTGTTCCCTTCCCTTTTGGAGACTCTGTTCTGCTGCAGCCAATTTCCCCACAGAATCCCAGCAAACCTCAATGATCACAGGGGAAGGTGGACATGGGTCCATTTACCAAAGAAGGTGAGGTGGGAGCTCTACTTAGATGAACAATTTGGTTATACCCCCACCATCAAAGAATGGGTGAACATTTGCTTAACTTTTTGTTCCTTTTTAAGGAATTAAATGTAAATTACGTTTCCATCTTCAGAAACCAAAACTTGCCAGTAAATCCCAAATGGCCCATCCCAGATTATTAAAACCAACTCCCTCTTCCCTCAGCTCTCTGCCACGCTGACATCTGCACCTCTGACCCAGCATCCTGAATCACTGATGAAGTCTGACGTCTTTTCACTCACACCTGTAATTGACCCAATTCATTCCCAGTCTCTGCTTTTTGAAAGTCTGGAAGATACAGTAATATGCTGAACCAAAGTCCTTGAATGGACACAGAAATTCCTTGCAAATACCCACAAATATCTTCAGTGTCTTCCCTTTGTACCTGCTGTCTCTCAGGTGCCCAATCTCCCAACAAATTTCTGTAAGTGTCTGTCATTCCATTTAATTTGATTTTGTGTATATGCTAGAATTAATCTTTATTTTTTTATTAGTTTGAGTCAAATGTACAGTGTTTAAAATAAATGACAGATTAAAAACATTTTTAGGAGGGGCTTACATACAAGTCAGTTATTTTAACCCACCAATTCACAAGCTAACTTTCTTTAATATCGTAGGAAAAAATATATAATGTCAGAAGGGCAGGGAGAACTTCCTCTTTGTTACTGCATATCTCTTGTGTCTTGTACAGTACCTACCTGTTTATTTATTTATTGCATTTTAGTTATTGATATAATAATATATTATGATTATATTTCATATATGATATTTAGTATATCATATTTTATATTATTATTTTATAATTCTGCATTATATTATATATTAATACATATATTAATATTTTATGTAATAATTGGTATTCATATCAAATACTAACTATTTATTGAGGCAGACTCCAATAAACATTGGTTGAATAATTAAGGGTTCAGAAACAATATCTTTAGACTCACACATCAGTATGCCAATGTCAATTTCAACAAATACTTTGTAAAAAGTTTTTGTTAAAGTGATAGAAGTCCTAAGGCTGCTTGAGTCTCTGTCACCTTGAAATCTATTAAGCAGAATTCCCAATAGCTAGAGGATTATGCAAAGGGAAGGCCATCAGTTAATTTAGGGATGAATCCCGGCATTCATGATTGTGTCTCATCATCTTGTGAGAAAGAAGAACCAAGAAGGTGTTTAATAGAAGAAAACAGAAGAAAAAATCATCACATGGTGGTTAGGGACATAAGTCCTAGCCATGGTTTTGCCATATTTGCTGTATGTCTTTTGTGAACATTTAACTTCTAATGAAACTTTATCAATAAAATAAGGAGATTTGCCTATTCTTGAGAAACTATCAAAACAGCAGTTTTCAACATTTAAATCAATGGCATCCTTTTTTTTTTTTTTTAAGCAAGATTACCAGCTAATCAAGAGAATGGGAAGATAAGCCACAGACTGGGAGAAAGCATTTGCAAAACACATATCTGATAAAGGATTGATATCTGAAATATACAAAGAACTCTTAAAACTCGACAATAAGAAAACAAACAACACGATTAGAAAATGAGCCAAAGAACTGAACAGACACTTTATTACAGAAGATCTACAGACGGCAAATAGCAAATGAAAAGATGCTCAACCTCATGACATTAGGGAAGTGCAATTAACACCACACATATCAGAATGGCAAAAATCCAAAACACTGACAACCCCAAATTCCCGCAAGGTTGTGGAGCAACAGGGGCCCTCATTCACTGCTGGTGGGAATGCAAACTGGTGCGGCCACTTTGAAAGGCAATTTTGCAGTCTCTTACAAAACTAAACATACTCTTATCCTAAGATCCAGCAATCACGCTTCTTAGTATTTGCCCAGATGAGCTGAAAACTTATGTCCACACAGGAACCTACACAAAAATACTTTTTTTAAGATTTTATTTATTTATTTGAGAAAGAAAAAGAACACAAGCAGGGGGAGTGGAGAGAGACAAGCAGGTCCCCTGCTGAGCAGGGAGCCCCATGCAGGGCTCGATCCCAGGACCCTGAGATTGTGACCTGAGCCGAAGGCAGACGCTTAACTGACTGAGCCACCCAGGCGCCCCCAACAAAAATATATATAACAGCTTTATTTATAATTGCTAAAACTTGGGAAAATGCAAGATGTCTTTCAGTAGGTGAATGGATAAATGAACTACGGTACATCCATACAATGGAATATAATTCAACACTAATGGTGGAGATCAGAGATGGAGGAATTTGGCTCTCTCCTGTCTCTTCCCACAAGGGCACTAATCCCATTATTAGGGCCTCAACCTCATGACCTAATAACCTCCCAAAGGCCCTATCTGTAAATGTCATTGCACAGGGGATTAGGGTCCCAACTTATGAATTTTGAGGAGGGACACAAACATTCAGTCCATAGCAGAACCTAAATAAACTCTTTTTTATTTTTTTTCACTTCAAACATTGAGAATTTTATTTTATTTTATTTTTGATAATAATATTTTTTATTATATTATGTTAGTCACCATACAGTACATCCCTAGTTTTTGATGTAAAGGTCCATGATTCATTACTTGTGTATAACACCCAGTGCACCATGCAATACGTGCCCTCCTTAATACCCATCACCAGCCTATCCCATTCCCCCCCTGCCAAAGCCCTCAGTTTGTTTCCCAGAGTCTTTTTTAAAAAATAGTAAAAAATTAACTAAAACCCATTAATGTAAAAGAACAAGAAAAGTACATTCGATTACTACAGATTCATTTTGTAACTGCAAATGTATAATATTTACTTAATATA